>NC_139008.1:86933310-87538390 GCF_964374135.1 Grampus griseus | reverse complement strand
TGATTATATGGTTTTTAAATGGGTAGAAGCTGATATTTCCTACAGATCCTATAGATCTTCACCAACCCCTCTGAATACAAAGTTTTCCCAGGTCAGTGGACTTGGAGAGAATTGTTTTCCCTTAATGGGTCATCTTCCATCTACTGGGCAGTGACCCCCCTGAAGTAACAGTCAGTTTCAGAGCCACTGCTGACCCCAGCGAGCACAAGGTCTCAGAGAGGAGAGCCCATGAGCGCCACAAAAGCACAGAAACACGGTCCCCCAGATACGGCCGGCGTGGGTGTGGCTGGGTTCCCGCCGGAGACGTGGACACTAGGGTTGCTGCCGCTGTGTTTGGAGTCAGCGTGCGAGGCGCTGGGCCCTGTGGGAGCCCGGGAGGGTCGTGGATGTGCCGGTCTGAGGCTCCCTGCCCTGCACCCGATGGGGCTGCCTGGGAGGACGTCCCTGCTTCCAACGCCGGGCGATGCAGAAAAGAAACAACTTGTGGAACTTCATAAATCAGGACTATTTTTGTTCCAAGGGTTGAAAATTGATTACGGGTCGTGCGGATCCGGGAGGCCCGACTGCCTCAAGCTCTCTCTGTGCCAGAGTCCTGCGCGTCAGCAGTTTTCCCGGAAAGCAATCCTTTTATGTTGAGCATCCTCGCGACCGATGACTGTACTGCGGCTGCCTGGCCAGACAGGGGTTGCAGAAGGCGGGAGCGCTGTTCCCAAAGCTCCTGGTCCTTTATGACCCCTCGGGCGGAGAGCTGAGGCCTCTGGGCTGGACTCCGCTCAGCCTTCCTGCTCCTCCACGTGGACAGCCTGGGAGCCCCCCCGCCCCGCATTTCTTTGTTCATTTGACCCAGGTTTGCATCGGACAGACCCCCGGGGAGAGGCCTTTTAAAACAGTTTACACGCCTAGTGAACACTGCCCCGTACGATGACTTGAGGCCAGTACCTCCCCCTTTGTGAAGCTTTTCCTTAGACCTACGATAAAGGCTGCTGGTCACTGCCCCTTGAGTCCTCTGAGATGACCGGGGACGGGAGCGCTGTCCGGGCCGGAGGCCCTTGTTCCCAGGGGCGGTCCTGGGACTCCACACCCCATAGGGACCCTGTGCTCGACAGCAAAGGCTCGCTCTGCGCGTCGGCGGGTGGGCCGTGCTCTGCTTCTCTCTCCATGGGAAGGACTGGCCCTGGCAGCCTGCTGCCTCCAGAAGAACAAGAAGCACAGTGGGTAGAGCTTGTGGTTCCACAGCCCACCCCCAACCAACCCACAGACCCAGGAGTGAGGGGGACACGCCTGGGGCGCCTGCCACGGGATGCTGGTCACGCGGTGACCGCTGACCTCCACAGCCCACCCCCAACCAACTCACAGACCCAGGAGTGAGGGCAACACGCCTGGGGCGCCTGCCGCGGGATGCTGGTCACGCGGTGACAGCTGACCGATGCAGGAAGGGCCTCAGCTGAGCATGGCTGGGACTCATCCCTCTGACTTCGCCCCAAGTGTCCTTGGTGTCTGTGGGCGTCTCTCCTCCCCCCGCCCCGTACAAACCGTCACCTTCTGTCACCTGACACCTAACACATCCCCCCACCACCCCATCATCCCTCACCCTGCCCCCTCCAATCCAGTCACAAGAGCAGTGATCTTTGAAAGACACAAGCTGCTGAATCATATCACGTCCCCCTCCCCGTCGCCCCAGTTTAAAAGCCCATTAGTGGTTCTCTATTGCGTTAGAAACAGACCGAACCCCTCCCAGCGGCCTGGCCCAGCTTCCCTTCAGCCTCTGACCACACAGACTCCCTGGAATGGGCTGTCCTCCTCCCTCCCAGTTAAGCACCACCCATCCTTCCATTCGCAACTAAAATGCTCCCAGGGGCTTGCCTGGTGGCGCAGTGGTTGAGAGTCCGCCTGCTGATGCAGGGGACGCGGGTTCGTGCCCCGGTCCGGGAAGATCCCACATGCCGCGGAGCGGCTGGGCCCGTGGGCCATGGCCGCTGGGCCTGCACGTCCGGAGCCTGTACTCCGCAACGGGAGAGGCGACAACAGTGAGAGGCCCGCGTACCGCAAAAAAAAAAAAAAAAAAAATGCTCCCAGGCCCGCCGGCTCGGGCCCCTCGCCCACGTGGGCCTGTCCTCGGGGGCTCGGGGACACGCCCAATGGGGGTGTGCACACCGGTCCAGCTCCCACACGCCTGCAGGGGCCTCCCAGTGTCCCCTGGCCCAGGCGGTGGGGGGCAGGGCCCTCCACCCAGTGTTCCAGGGGCCCCCTGGACGTTTCCAGCGACCTCTTCCCTCTCCTCCCCACTCCACTCGCTCCCCTGGGTCCCCTGACAGGGCGGCCACCAGCCAGGACATGGCTTTGGGGGGTGGGGGTCACCCGCCACTGCGGGGAGCCCCTTGGCCCCCAGTGTCTTCTCCCACCCTCCCTGTCCCTGCCGCCCCAGCCTGGCCAACGGTGGGGGGACCCCGGCTTCACCCTTTTCCTCCCAGGCTGTTCTCTGCACAGCACCTGATTCATTTACACGTTTCACCTTTAGCACGGCCAACAAGGCCTTACATCGGTGATTCTCGGGCCCCACGGCACATTTATGAGCACGAGATCCACCCTGCCCCACTGCTCTGCCCTTGCAGGCCCACCTTGCCAGCAGAGAAGCAGCCCCCTGAAAAGACAGAGGCTGCTCCTTTCATCACGGCTCGTAGAACTGAGTCTCCTTGACGCCGCCAAGGCCACGGGCCAGCCCTGGACCAGGGCCAGCCAGCCAGCCCTGGGACACGTGGGCTGGGAAGGGGCAGGGATGGATCCCCCAGAAGAAGCCAGGTCCCCCCACCTCCAGAACGGGGTCCTCCCACAAATGTCCTCTGCAGCGGGGAAGGAAGTCCCAGCTGACCCCATCTCCCCGTGGCCTCGGAGCTGCAGAACTCCGCTGTAATGGCCACAGAGCAGGGGGTCAGGGGCGCGGCATTTTCAGGTTTACGAGACATGTTATTGGCCCATCTCAGATCATCGTAGTGTGTGAGATGCAGTGTTTGCACCCCTGCAACAGTTTCCAGGCAGGAGACAGTAAAGCAGAACGGATTTCTAAATGTGGGCGTTGCCGCCTTGGTTTGAAGGTAGGCCCTAGATATATATATATAAAATGTATATATATAAAATTATATATATTATATATAAATTTTTTTAAATTGAAGTCTAGTTGATTTACAACGTTGTATTAATTACTGCTATACAGCAAAATGATTCAGTTATACGTATATAGCTTCTCATTTTTAAAAAATATTCTTTTCCATTATGGTTAATCACAGGATATTGAATATAGGTCCCTGTGCTCTCCAGGAGGACCTTGTTGTGTATCCATTCTATACATAAAAGTTTACATCTGCTGACCCCAACCTTCCCCTCCATCCCTCCCCCCCCACCCCCGGCAACCACCAGTCTGTTCTCTATGTCCGTGATTCTGTTTCTGTTTCATAGATATGTTCATTTGTGTCATATTTTAGATTGCACATGTAAGTGATATCATATGGTATTTGTCTTTCTCTTTCTGACTTACTTCACTTAGTATGATCACCTCTGGTCACATCCATGTTGCTGCCAATGGTGTTATTTCGTTCCTTTTTAGGCCCGAGTAGTGTTGAGCACAGGAAGACTTTAGCTGCAGTCTGGGCGAGCATCGTCTGGGAGCATGCTGCGTAGAAGGCCCTTTACTCTGTCGGGAGCTTGGTTGGGGGGTGAGTTTGCTAGTCCCCTTGAATGCTATTTAAGGAGGAAACCAAATTCCCTAAAATGCCCACAGCGGACACATAGCGGATCCTCGTACTCCTCAGTGTGAATATTGAGCTGTAATGAGCTGCGGTTCTGGCTGGGCCACAGCTCGGGGAATCTGCTCGTGACAGGCATGCAGTCGAGGGGTTCCCCAGGCCAGGGCCTCAGTCACCCACAGAAAGTGAGAGCTGGCAGCCAGCTTCCTTGGGCAGGGCCTGGGGACGGGTGGTGAGCGCTGGGGGTACGGGTCTTCTGGGACACGCCCCCAGAGAGTAGGGAGGAGAGGATGCTGTGGTGGGGGGTGCACCCTGCCTGGCCCTGGGGGACGTTCGCCCAGAGTCCCGCGTCCCTCCAGCCGTGGAGGCAGCTGGGGCCATGCTGGGGCCCTGCCAGCCAGCTGAGTAAAACAGCTAATGAATAACACCAGTTAAAACTGGGCCGCTCTCAGCGCTGAGTGCTTCACTGGCCCCCAGCCCAGCACTTCCCAGCTCAGGGTCAACCCGCAGGTCCTCGGAGAGCTGGGGGCAGGAAGAGCCGGCATCGCTCGCCAGGAGTGTGGTCCATTTAGCTGGGTTGCTATTTTTACCCTTTGTTCTCCAGCAAGGGATTGTTCTTGACGGCAGGGACTTCATCAGCCCCTGGCCCTCCCTGCTCTCCCCCCTCTCTGACCAGCAGTGTCTTTCTCTCCTTTTGGAATTTCAGATGATGCCACCCACTTGCATGAAAGCCAAGTAGGTTAGTCGTTGCATTTGAAGGAAGGTGTCGTCCATAAGTGCTCTATTCGTTATCAATGAGATGGTGGCCAAAAGGTGGGAGTGGCAATTTGGATTTTATAAAGTTGCCCGGACAGGTGTGAGGCAGAACATTCCGGAGATGTGTGCTTCCCTGCAATTCCCGAATGCGAAAAAGTTTAAACATTCTGGGGCCGCCCAGCTCAACTATTCATCAGGTCACAGAGCGACATCAGAGAAGAGCTAATGACAGGACTTCCCTGGTGGCACAGTGGTTAAGAACCTGCCTACCAATGCAGGGGACACGGGTTCGAGCCCTGGTCTGGGAAGATCCCACATGCTGCGGAGCAACTAAGCCCATGCGCCACAACTACCGAAGCCCACGTGCCCAGAGCCCGTGCTCTGTAACAAGAGAAGCCACTGCAATGAGAAGCCCATGCGCCGCAATGAAGAGCAGCCCCCGCTCGCCGCAACCAGAGAAAACTCGTGTGCAGCAACAAAGACCCAACGCAGCCAAAAAAAAAAAAAAAAAAAAACCTATCAAAAAAAGAGTTAATGACAAATAACAGTTCACATGATTCCCAACGGCCAGCCGGTCTCCACCAGTGGCTCACTCACCTGGAAGACTGGCCACCAGTGAGGGGCCACCTGCAGGCCTGCTGGGTCCTGAAGCTGCTGTGAGCTGTCCCTCGGCCCCATGAGGATGGGCCTGCAGGGCACCCCTCCTCCCACTGTCCCTGCACGTGGGCCGGCCCTGGCAGAGAATGGTTGGCCATTGCTGAGGGCCGCAGGAGTGCTGCAGGGTCAGGGAAAGGTGGCATCAGGCCCCAAAGGGGCCCCAAGTGGGGCTCGACCGGAGCTGCCAGAGATCTGGGGCTTAGGGCTGGTCCAGGTGGCCCCGTCTCCCCACTCGGGGCCCCTTCCACTCAGCCTCTCCCCCTCCCACCCGGCCACTCCCCTGCTGCCCCGCACAGCTGGAGGGGAGTGGGCACAGTCTCCTTGGAGGGGGTGTAGGGACCACGTCCTCAGACCCCAGCCAGGCTGAGACCCCCACCTCTCATCACACCCCCCAACCCCCGTCACCGATGCAACAGAAAAGCAGACATCCCAAGGGAGGCCAGTGGATCACCGGGCTGGGCTGGGACGAGACGTCTGTGACCAGTGGAGCCCAGCTGGGTGGTGCAGAGCAGGGGAGGGGCCCCACGTTCACAGAGGGTTGAGCACAGCAGGCTGGTGGGCGCCAGGCCACCAGTGTGGTTCCAGTGGCTCCAGACGGGCAAGGAGGCTGGGGGCCGGGCCTCTCACCTGGGAGCACGGCTGGGAGGGCAGCCGAGCACGAGGGCATGACCGCAGTCGGGGTCTGGGAGCTCGTCTGGACTCAGCCGGGAGTGGGTGTGCTTTCTCCCCCAGGCTCTGAGCAGGGAGGCCCCGACCTGAGGCCTGTCCTGGGCGAGCTCTGGGAGTGTTTAGGTGTGTGTGGGGTGCACCCCTTCCCCCAGGGGTCACAGTAATCAGAGAAGCAACTCCCGCTGTACCCAGGGCTCCAAGGAAGGAGGGCTGCCTGGCGGAGCAGGACAGTCCGCGGGGTCTGGCGGCAGCGCCTGCGGGTGGCTGCGCGCAGCTCTGGGCCTTGCTGGCAGCCACTCAAGGGTCGGATGCACTTTTCCAAAGACAGGTCTCTCCCAGCCCCAGGCTCTTCTCCAGTGTTACTCTGACACCCTTCCATGGAGGGGTGGGGGTCTCTGTCCCCTCTTCTGGAATCCGGCGGCCTTGTAACCATGGTGGAAATGACGCCATTCCACTCCAGAGTCTTGGCCATAAAAGGTGGCCCAGGCTGCACTGGTCTCTGCTGGGCGCCAGGTGCCGAAGTTGGAGCCATGTTCAGGGCCCCGGGAGGGGTCCCAGCCAAGGTTCCGCTGACAGAGCCCACGACTGCAGGAGACGCCCTCAGGTGACTGGACCCCAGGCTCAAGTCTTCCCAGACCTTGAGGAACAAAACCAGGCCATCCCATGGGGCCTGTCCGAATCCTGCCACACAGGCTCTGAAAGCAATGGACTGGGTCATCTTACAGCCCAAGTCTGGGTGCCCGTGATGCAGCAGTAACAGGAACCCATGTAGTCAGGCCCTCACTACCCCAGCCTCCCAGCCTCTGCTGGCAGGTCCCGGGAGGGCCCCCAGGGGAGGCAGACGTCACGCTGAACAGGCAGGGCGGGCCCGGGTCTGGCCCTGATGCGTCCCCATCTAGGTGTGGCCGAGTGGTGCGGGTCCCCAAGAGGCAGCCTCTTCCCCACCCAACCACCGCCCCTCCAAGGTCAGCAGATGCTGCAGCAGGCGGTGCCACCCCGCCCTCCCAGCCCGGCCAATGTGTGGCCTCAGCTCAGAGCCTCCCCAGGCCAGCGCATTCAGGGGCTGCTCTAACCAAAGGCCATTACGCTGTCACGGCCCACATGTCTCACGTCCCCCTTCCTGCCCGTTACCGCTGGCCGGTGTGCGTGAGATGCGTCTCTTCCCGTCTCCTCCTTACTGAGTCACCGCAACCCAGCCAGACCGCCCCCTACCCCACCAGCTCTGAGCTCACCAGCTCTGCCATCAATTACTCACCCCCAGAGCTGGGGTGTGGGGAGAGAAACTGGGATCTGACGAGGGCTTTGTGTCCCAGGCAGCTTGAGTGGCTCGGAGAATGGTGGGCAGGGGCCAGAGTGGGCTCCAGCCCCTCTGCTCCTAACTCCACGTGTGGCCGAGTGGCTCCCAGCTCCCAGCTCAGACTTGGAGTCCGGCCCTGCCCCACTTTCCCCCACGGTCGAGGCGGGAGGATGGGCAGCTGCTGCCCAAGTCCAAGGATGTTGGTCGACTTTGACGCAGAAAAAGAAGAGGTTGCATCAATGTGCTGACACCTCAGCCCACCCGACCGGCTGCTGGCACTCAGCCTCCCCTCCAGCTGCAGGACAGCTGTGGTGGCTGCCCATGGAGTCCTCACGGCCTCCCTGAGCTAACGGCACTGCCCAGGTATCGTAACTGGAATATCGAGCATCGCGCCAGCCAAGCATTCAGAGATGGCTCCGCTCAGTCACGACAGACTCATTATTTTTGCTGGATTCAATTTCCTAGTATCTGTTGAGGACTTTTGCACATTATGGACTGAACCTCTGGGTGCCCCTAAAATTACCCTGAAACCCATGTGTTGAAGCCTTATCTCCAATGTGATGGTATTTAGAGAGGGGGCTTTGGGAGGTAATTAGGGTTAGATTAGGTCATGAGGATGTGGCCCTCATGGTAGGATTAGTGGCCCCATGAGAAGAGCCACTCTATCTGCAGGCACACCGAGGAGAGGCCCCGTGAGGACATAGCAAGAAGGCTGCTGACTGCCAGCACGAAGGGGAGCGCTTGCCAAAACCGGATTGTGCCAGCACACTGCTCTCGGACTTGCAGCCGCCAGACCTGTGAGAAAATGAGTTTCTAGTGTTCAGACTACCCAGGCTGTGGTATTTTGTTGAGGCAGCCTAGCTGGCTAAGGCAGTATTGATGTTCATGTGGCCCGGCCTCCCCTCAGGCTGTCCAGGTGAGGTCCAGCACCCAGGCCTGACCTTCACCAAGGCCTGACCAGCACCCGGGCCTGACCAGCACACAGGCCTGACCTGCACCCAGGCCTGACCTGCAACCAGACCTGACCTGCACACAGGCCTGACCAGCACCTGGGCCTGACCAGCGCCCGGGCCTGAGCTGCACCTGGGCCTGACCTGCACCCAGGTCTGACCAGCACCCGGGCCTGAGCAGCACCTGGGCCTGACCTGCACACAGGCCTGACCAGCGCCCGGGCCTGACCTGCACACAGGCCTGACCAGCACCTGGGCCTGACCAGCACCTGGGCCTGACCAGCGCCCAGGCCTGACCTGCAACCAGGCCTGACCTGCACCCAGGTCTGACCAGCGCCCGGGCCTGACCTGCACGGGGCCGACATGGCCAGAGGCCCCAGGGGCTACCGAGCTGACCTGGGCTGAGCACCCGTACAGCCAGCCCTTCCCCCCCAGGCTACACGGGGACTCACGGGGAGCGGTGCTCCCGGGAAGACGCAGCCGGCGTCTGTCCCAGGCTGACCACCTGGCCTGGAGCCGTCTCCCCTCCCGGCTGCTGGAGGGTCACTGTCATTGCCCTATGGAGGTGACTCCAGGGGGCTCACCTCCGCCGATTCGGGTGTTAGGAGCCCAGGGGCGGGGGTTTGTCCTACTATGCGCTGGGCCTCCACCTGGCTGCTGCCCTCCTGCCTGTGGGAGCCTCAGTCACCTCACCTGGATGACGGGCTTGAACACCTGCCCTGCAGTCACAGTGAGTGTGGCCCAGGGCAGAGGTCCACGGGAGGCCCTTCCCCCGGCCTCGACGGAGAGCACACGGGAGATGCGCGAAGGCCCGCGTGGGTCCCGGAGCAGCCCTCACACTGCGCAGGTTGTGTAACCCCGAGCCTCCGTTTCCCTCTGTGGGAACCACGTGGGCGCCCTGCCACGGCGACGGCACCACCCCCGACACCAGGGACCCGTTCACTGTCCATCCGGACTCAGACAGCTAAGTCCCACTGTCTCTCGACCAGGGAACTTTGTGTCAATAACTTACTGACTTTGCATTTATTGAGCACTTACTGTGTGCCCGCCCTGACCACACACACTGTCCTCCAACTTCCCCTCCCACTCCCCCATCCAGGCCCCTCCTCTTCTCTCTGCTTCCCAGGGCCGCGGGACCCAGGCCTCCTCTCCCTGCTGTCCACACCCCTCATGACCTCAGCCAGTCCCAGGGCTTCAATGTCACCCGGACATTGACGATCCGAAATTCACGTCCACATCCGTACATTTCCCCTGAGCTCGTCTTAGCCCTCGAAGGCCTGCTTGTCCACGGGAAGGCCAGCGGGAGCCTCAGGCCCAGCGTGGCCAGGCAGCACCGTCCTGCTGCCCCGTCAGGCCCAGGCCATCCCACGGCCCCGCCACCCGTTCAGCCGCCTCGTCCCATCCCTTCTGTGCTTTGTGGTTCCTCCTTCACAATAAGCCTCGAGTTTCCCTCTGCCCGTAGGCTCCACCCCTCCATCTCCCTCCCACAGCAGCCAAAGGGACCTTGTGAAAACACGGATTAGATCCTGCCGTCTCTGCCCCCACCTCATTCAGAACAAAACCTGCTCCTTACTGGGGTCCACAACGCCCCCCAAGACCTACCACAGGCCCTCTCTGCCTGGGCTCCAGCCGCATGGGTCTCCCCTCTGGCCGTGGACTGCCCCCCAGCCCGTTTGCCTCAGGGTCTTTGCACCTGCTGCTCCTGCGGCCTGCGATGCTCTCCCACAAGGCTGCGTGGCGGCTCGGGCATGAATCAGACATTTCTTCCGGGGGGAGTCCTTCTTGGCCTTCCATGCCCCCATCTGCCTATCTCCTATAAGAGCTGAGACGTTGTCTCAGCTGCTCTTATATAGGCGCTGCCCCCCGATACCTCCCACTAGAACGTGAGCCCCTGGGGGCAGCGACCTCCTCTATCCGGTTCAGAGGTTTCCTGGGTCAGTGCTGCCCATCGTGTGGATGAAGAAATGGAGAAATGGAGACACGCAGCAGTGAGCAGCGGAGTGGGGCTTGAACACACCTCGGGGGGCCACGGCCTCCTCCTGTCTTGGGACGTGCTCACGTGGGTGCTCTCCCATGCTCCATCCGCACCACAGGCAGGTCCTGGAGGGAGGCTGCTGCCGTGGGGTCCGTGCCCAGCCCAGAAAGATTCCAGGCAGCTGCCAGGGGTCCGACAGCGCTCCTGCCAGGCTGGGCAAGGCCTCCCTGGGAAAGGGGGCTGGAGCAGGGGCGGCAATGTGCCCACCTGGGACGTCTGAGGAGCCCCAGGGCAGACCCCAGGAGGCAGCCCTCCCAGCCCCGCCGATCCCTCTGCTTGCCTGGTCCCGGTGAGTGGCTGGGTGGGCTCCAGATCTCGGGGGCTCAGGATGCCCTCGCTAAGCTGGGGCCGGTCAGAGCATCTGGGGCCAGGGCAGGAGGAAGCAGCCATTGTGTCCTGGCCGGGAAGCCCTGCTGCTCCCCCCGGGAGGTGCGCTCTGCTCCTGGAGGCCCTGGGGCCCTGATGTCACCTCTGCAGCAGAGGTTTCGCTCAGCTTGGCAGGAGCGGGCCTGCTGTGCCGGGGAGCCAGCCCCGGGGCTGGGCAGGGAGCCCTCCAGGCCTCAGCTTCCCCAGCTCCGAAATAGTCACCGATTGCTCTCTCCGGGGACGTGGGGATGACACGCAGCACATACACCCCCCAACCCTCGTCCTGCCCGCCCTTTGCAGGCTGCCCGGAGCCGCCCTGCCCGCCTGTCCCAGCCGGCCTGCTGCATTATTCACTCGGCACAGGGCTGGCCCCGGCCGGACGAGGCCGGTGAGGGCGGCCGGGGGCGCCCTCCTGGACCACGTCCCTTCCCTCTGGCGCTCTCTTAAGTCATCTCTGGCTGCAGCTTGGAGCCTCCGCCCACGCTGTTAATGGACCCTCAGCGGAGACTGCCGCAGCCGGGCCGGCCCCACGCTGGCCCAAGCCCTGCCTCCGCTGCCCGCGGGGGCCACATTCACTGCGCCAGGCCCAGTGCTGCAAACAGGCTCCACCCAGTCACCGAGCTGACCTCCACCCCCCGCCACCAGCCAGGCAAGGACTCGGGATGGAAACGGGCTCCAAGGCTCCCCAGCTGGGGTTGCACATGGTTTGCCGTGTTTTCTCAAAAAGTGCTTCCCAGGGCCATGGGAAGGGCAGGCTTTGGGCCGTGCCTGTGTGTGCACATGTGCGTGTGCGTGTGCATGTGTATGAAGAGGTTCCTGCGTGAGTCACGTGTGCAACACTGTGCACTCAGCACAGCTTCCATTGTCCTCTGACTCCCCTGTGTACGTGTGCGGGACTTGTACACGCGCACAGACGTGCAAAGGTCCTGGCCGGGCGAGGTCTGGAGCTCGGGCCCTGCATGCCGCGGGCCTGCCTAGCACTAGCTTCCCCACATTTGGTTTTGGGGCTTATCACTGCCGTTTGCTGCTGGTTTATCCAGAACGCCCCCCCGAATATGTGGGCCCCTGGAAACCTTTGGCACCAGCTCTGCTGAGGGAAGGGCCCCATGAACTTCCAGGCCTGTGCCAGCCCTGTCCTGCCCCCAATAAGCAAGGAGATATATAGATGGATGGATGGGTGGGTGGGTGGGTGGATGGATGGGTGGATGGACGGATGGACGGATGGGTGGGTGGGTGGGTGGATGGGTGGGTGGGTGGGTGGGTGGATGGGTGGATGGATAGATAAAGAAATCCCAAGACATGGAAACAATCTAAGGGTCCATCAGTGGATGAACGGATAAAGGAGATGTGGTGTGTGCACCATGGAATACTGCTCAGCCATAAAAAGGAATGCAGTCCTGCGATTTGTACAACATGGATGGACCTGAAGGTATGATGCTAAGTGAAATAAGACAGAGAAAGACAGATATCAGATGATTCCACTCACATGTGGTACCTAAAAATACAAAACAAACAACAAACAAAATGAAACAAAAACAAACTCATAGATACAGAGAACAGGTTAGCAGTTTCCAGAGGGGACGGGTTGGGGGTGGGCTACAGCTGGACTTGTGGTGGCGACCACTCTGTAGTGTATACAGATGTCGAACCTTAGTGCTATACAACTGAAACTCATATAATGTTAATAACAAAAGCCCTGGCAGATTAGTAGGAAATTGGTTATTCATGCCCCAAATGAAAGAGTAAATCTCGCCCCCATGTAAATCGCTGCTGGAGAAGATGTTACCCTCAGCAGGTGCAGCGCTTTCTGCCTCGGCCGGCGGGGACATAAAACCCTGCCTTTGACGTGAGCCGAGCCTGGCGTCAGCTTCCCGGAGAACACGGATCCCGGGGTGGGACCAGCACAGGCCCGGAGGCCACTCTCCTCGGTGCTGAAAGCGAGTCTCACAATGGGAGGTGGGGGGCCATGGACATTCTCGAGGCCACCCTGGACAGTTCCGGCCTCTCCCACCCACCCAAGAACATCTCTGGCCTGAGTGGACGGCGTGCGGGGCAGGTGGAGAGCCTCCAGGAGAGAGAGACCCCAAGCAAAAGGGGCGGGAGTTGGTGGTAGACACTCAGCATCCCCCACTTGGGGGTCCCCCACTCGGGACCGCAGCAGAGAGTCCTCGGCGGTCACTTCTCATCAGCTCCGCCCCTCTGCCTTTCCTCCCCTCCTGGCCTCTCCTCCCAGCTCCTCACGGCATTTGCTGGCATCATCTCCACACAAACTATGAGCCCCAAACCTTTGTCCAGGGCCTGCGTCAGGGACCCAGATGAAGACACCAGCGCTCCCCACTTGTGGCAACCCTGGGGAATGTGTCACTCCAAGTTTTTCTTGACAGAGGTCCCCACGTCCGCCCTCCACCTTCAACAGTGCCAGCGGGGGCCCAGCCTCACGGTCCCGGGGTGAAGTCGGCTGGAAGCAGCTCTTCCCACCGTGGGTACCCAGGACCCTCGGTCCCATGGACGCTCCACGAGCCTCAGCACATGGCTTCCCAGAGGTGGTCCGCAGGCCAGCAGGAGGGGCTCTGTGACCTTGGTACCAGGTGCTCCCCCAATGAACTCGTCCAGGAAACCCTTCTTTCTGCTGACAGCTGTCAACCCGTGTCCCAGAACCCGTGCTTCCTGGTGGCTCGCAGCTCATGGAGGGACTGATTGGACATGCTCCCAGAGTGGCTTTCCTTAGCGCGTTTAAATAGCGTGAAGGCACCAGATTAGCTTTCCACACTCGGCCTCAGGAACATGTAGTTCACACGTCTGTGAAATCCCGGAGCGGCAGTGATGCGTCATCCCAGTTTGTGCTTCCAGAGCCCCACGGCAGAGCCCCAGGCAGCCCAGTAAGTGTTGGTGGCAAGGATGAGCCACGTGCAATGCCAGGTTCTGCTTGGGTGGCAGCCTCAGGGTAGGGGGGCCCCTGAGGCACCTCCAGCCTCGGGCATCTCTCCTCCCAGCTCTGGGCCTGAGAGGCGCCCCCCCCACAATGTGCTGGTTTTCTGTCGTCGTACTTTACAGATGAGGAAACCGAGGCCCAGACAGAGGCAGCCTCTTGCCCAGGTCACACAGGCCCCAGCCTCCTGACCCACTCTGCCTCGGAGAGTCCAGCTGAGCTGTGCTGAAGAGTGTGGCCCGCGGGAGACACAGCTCTGTGCAGAGCCTCCTGCTGCCACCTTGGGCTGGCAGTTCCAGATCCCCGCTGGCCGTGGTCACATGTGCACTGCACTAGACGCCAGCCACCACCTTGTCTGTGTGGCGACCCGTCACCTACTGGGGACATGTGTGAGTGGCATGTGTGTTTCAGGGTGTGTGGTGTGTGTTTGTGCGGCCATGTCACACCTGACCCGTGACGCAGGTGGGCCTCACACAGCAAATTGGGTCTGAGGGGGTTCCGCCCACACATCGTGTGTTCAGCTCTGCTGTGAGTGTCCCGGGGAAGGCGGGGCAAGTCCACTGTCATCGCAGAACAAGCCCTCTAGTTGGTGTGGCCAAGACCTGCAGGGGCCTGTTGCTGGTTCTCAGAACAAGTTGTACATACCTGTCCCCAGGCTCAGGGGGCACCTCAGACCTGAGGTGGCCAGCAGGTGTGGGGACAACTGCGGAGAATTTGCCTGCTCAGAACTCCTACCCGTCATCTGGATCTCATTTTACACATCCCTTCCTCCAGGAAGTCCTCCCTGACCACTCACCCAAAGCAGGTAATGAGTACCTGCCATGAGCCCCACACCTCACGTGCCCTGCCCCTCACTGGACTCTGCGATGCCTGGGACAGAGCCTCCTCAGGTATTTCCTGGGTACATTAAGGTGTGGATGAACGCAGAGCTCAGCGGTACCCAGGCCTGCAGATTTCCTTGGACCAGACAGCCACAAATCCGTCTGTGCCTCATGCCACCAGATCACTGGCCTCCTTGGGAAAATGGGCGGAAGATCTGACCTAATTCCCAGGAACACTAGACTTCTGCTCTTCTTGGCAGTGAAGTTCAGAAGACACGCCCCCCCCCCATCACCCTGGGGAAGGCAAAGATGATTTTATGCGTTGATTGGCTGGGCCTCGGGACCCAGTTCTTTGGTCAAACACCAGTTCAGATGTTGCGTGAAGGCATTTTCAGATGTGATCAACACTTAAACCAGCCGACTTCAAGGAAAGTGGGTGACCCTCTGCGATGTGGGTGGGCCATCCAAGCAGCTGAGGCCGCAAGAGCAAAGACTGACGTCTCCCCGGCAAGGCCCCCTCCTTCTGTGGGCACACGGTGGGTAGGCGGCCCTTCAGCCGGAGATGCGAGTGGGTGCGTCGAGCCCAGCTGTGGCCCCACTGGGGAGGGGTGGGGAGTGGCTACCGTTTACCGGCATCGGTTTCAGCGGTTTTACTGTTTGCCCATCTTTCCTCTCAGCCCAGAGAGGCAGCGACTGGCACGCCCCTCTGGAGCAGGGGGGCGGGGGCTTGTCTGCCTCCCCGACCTGCGCGCGCGCCCAGGTTCCTGGACAGATATTATGGGCAGCCTGGGTCTGTAGGTCTGAATCACAGAGCACTCATATATCACACCTGTGCTGGGCTGCAAACCCTGGGGGAAGTACTAATGCTTTCTCTCTAAACAGCCCTGACACGCGGAGCTAATAGAAGTTAAGTGAGAGACCAGCAGCGCCCTTGTGAAGGCCTCTGGGGTGAGGGTGGAGGCTCTGGGACTCCTGCGTCCCGCCAGGGCTTCACAAAGGAAGGATGCTGGGGGCTGGGGGGGCGCTCAACCCTGGTTTCTCGGGACCTGGGGTCTGCATCTCCCTCCTCGCCTGAACTTCGTGTTCCAAACGTTTTCAAGGCTCATTTTTAAATGCAAGCAGCCGTTGCAGCTGGTTGAACATCCAGACGGTGAGAAAAGTGCCAGTCACCCCGCCCGCCCGCCCGCCCTTGCCCCTCCCCCAAGTCGTCTGCCCAGCAGTTTCTCCAAAGCCTTAGCAGCAGCTCCTTGGTCAAACTCGCTTTAGAGTGAATGCCCTGATGGGACCGCACAGCCTCTCATCACACAGGTTCCCGGCTGTGGGGCTCGGTGCCCACAGAGCCCCCGCGATCTTCGCAGCTGCTGCTGAGGTCTTGGTGCGGCTGCACCATCGCCTGCAGACCTGCAGGTCCTCCCGCTACAGGAGTTTCCCCCTCGAGGGCAGTTCAGGCAGGAACAGCATCTTCGCACAGAGAAGGAGGCCAGGCCTGGGAAGGGGGCTGCACCCCAGTGGCACCCACAGCCCTCTGGGTCCAGGGGCCACCAAGGGGCCGGGCTCTCCTGCCCACCTACCCAGCTCTCCCCATCAGATGCTGAGCAAGGTCTTCCCTCTGATCCTCGGGCAGCCATGAGCTGCTCGGCTGGCCCGGGACACTGACGTCAGGACATATGGTCACTTGGCCACAGTCGCCCAGCAGGTCCCATGTGTCACACCGCCTCTGCACCTTGGCTTCTCCTGGGAGGCCTCCTGCCCTCAAACCCATGGCCCATCCAGGACCCCAATGGCCCCCCTCCCCATCCCACCGCAAACCCCACCTGCACAGTCCTAGTTCCCTGCATGGTTGCTGAGCTCCGTGGGGAGATGCCACCCAAGAGGGGCTGCGTCAGCCCAGCCCTTGTCCCCGAGGCGTCCCCAAGGCTCGAGGCTCAAGAACGCCACGCCGGCGCACAGCTGGCACTGGGGGGACCGACAGTGCCCAGCAGCCCTTCCCTGGACCACTCTGGACAGGAGCCCTGCCCCAGTGTGGGCCTGGCACAGCAAACCCCCATTTCCTGGCTGGGATGAGAGCCAGCCTCCAGGGAGAACTCATCGTGCGCACATGAGCCCATCCTCCCGGCGTCCTTGATGACCCTGTCCCTCCCCCAGGAAGCACCAGGGGACAAAGCCTCGCTGGGCCCCTCCGGGATCTCGCCGAGATGCCGGGGGGGAAGCTTCACTCAGGAGTGAGAGGCCTATTCTGGGGTAAGTTGCCAAAAGGGCATAAAAGCACGTTCCACAGCTTTTGTTCTTTGTGACAGCTCCGCTCCGAGTCACGCCGCCCCAGAGGAGCCAGCGGCCAAGGACACGAGCCTGTGCGGGCAGGTGTGAGGCTGCCAAGGGTCCCCATGTGTGCTTGGAAGGCGCCGTCGGGGACAGGCTTCATATGCTCGGGGCCCTCCAGGTAATTACCCTGGAGCCATCATTACAGGGGGCAGAGAAAAGAGAGAGAGAGAGGCAGAGAGAAAGAGGGGAGGGGCTGCAGGACCATGCAGGGCAAGGGGCCGTCTGACGGGAGGAGGGACACCTAGTGGTTATGGCCTCTGGTTCTGGAAACTTCTGCCTGTATTTGAAGCCCAGTCTGGCCTGTCTGTGGCTGTGACCTCGGACAAGGCACTGACTTGCCAGTCTCCCTTCCAGCCCAGTAAAATGGGGCTAATGACAGTGGTCTGGGTGGAAGTGTCGCCACGAAGAGGGACTGAGAACACAGTGTCGGGAGGGCTCGGCACCAGCCTCCACAGCGTTCTCCAAACACCACCTCCAGACCTTGTTTTTAGAACAAGCCTATGCCCCACCCCTCGCCCCCTTTCTGGGCCAGGAGGGGCATGACACTACGGAGCGCAGCAGTTTCTAGAATTTACTGCCATGCTTCCCAAGGAAGGAAATTAGGCAAAGCCCTCAGGGGGATGATAAAGCGAGTCCAGGCGCCTGCTTTCGACAGGTGCCGCACCCCTGCCCGGTGGGAACCCTCCGCAAAGTGATCCAACTGCTGTATCCATTCTGCAGATGGCAAAGCGGAGTCGCGTGGGCCCGGAGCTCACGCACCCCACCCCCACAGGCCTGACGCAGCAGCACGGAGCTCGCAGCCGACTGTCGGCGACACCTGTGCAAACGGTCAGCTCCGGGACACGCCTGGCTGCGTCCTTGGGCTCCCCCCCGGGAACACCTGGAGGCGGAGCTGCACCACCATGCCATTCGGCGCCGCTCCCCCAGCACCTCCCTGCGGCGGGATGCGCCCACTGCTCTCTGCTGCCCTTCAGCCAGGCTCCAGCGCCTTGGAGCTGTACGCCCTCCCCCCCAGGGCGGACACCACGGGGACGGCCACGGCAGCGGTTATCAGCATGTCATTATTAATTATTAATACATCAATACAGTTAATACAGTCCCGCCTGAATAATTCACGCATCGGCGCTCCATCTGTGGAGGGCGTAGTAGAAGCTTGTCAGGACTGTTCTCAGGCCAGGGCATCCCCAAATACGGCGAGTCTCCGTGTTAACACCCTCATTCCAAGTTGTGCCCAAAACCAAGCAAGCGTTTTAATTAACTTGCTGAGAGTCTGATGAACGGCGCTCGTCTTCCAGCTCGAGGGTTCGTGTGATAGAGCTGGGGCTGTCCTCCTCGGGACAGACAATCAGTGCCTGAGACTCCGAGACACACGGAGGGGAGGGGACTGGGCGCCGGGTTCCTGCAAACCCACGTGTGCCCACGGGCGTCCTCAACTCCCCGGCCCGCCCAGCGCAGGGTTCGCCTGGGGACCGGCGGTGAGCAGTGCAGCAGGAGCTGTCCGCAGGCAGGTCCTGAAAAGGCTCTGACAACGTGGCATTTTTCTACTGTTGAATGAAGCGCTGTGCCCACAGCCTCTGGCCTGACCCGGCTGGCCTTCTCGGGCAGGTGTCCCTCAGGTGCAGAGGGCAAATGACTACCCAGGGTCCCTCCACGAACCACTGGCCCGTCCTGGAAGTTCCTGTCCCCGAGCCTTCCTCTGTGCCCCATGCAGTTCCCTGAGCCATCACTTCCCAAGCAGGGAACTCCTGGCGGGGGCAGGAGGGCTTTCCGTTTGGGGGTGATGAGGCACGTGGTGTACAGATGCTATTTTTATTATTGTGTTAATATTATGACAGAACTGATTGGAAACTGTGTTCACTGAGAGTGGCCGAGGTCACTGCTGTGGATGGGGAGACACCCACCAGTATGGCTGAAGGTTTGGAGGGGGGCCTCTTGGAGGGGGGACCTCTGCTGACCTGGAAGGAGGGACAGGAGTAAGGCTGGCGTGGAGACCACGGCGCCTTCCCCCTAGTGAGAGACTTGTGGTCCAGGGGAATTTGGATGTTCAAGGGAGCACATCCTGCATCCCGGGGGGCTCCCCACTTCTCTGTGCCCCCAGATTCCCTGCTTGTCAGACTGCACGAGACAGAGCAGGGCTGGGGGTGGAGGGGTGCCCCTCGTGGGCTGTGAACCCCGGGCCCTGCATCTTTGGTCCCTCACCCTCACCGTAGGAAGAATGCAGGGCAGCCCCGGCTTACAGATGAGGACAGGCTTGGGGACCTTCCCCAAGGTCCCAGACCAGGAATTTGCTGAGGCTTCCGCACGCAAGCCCAGGAGGCTTCAGGGCGGCACATGGCCTCCCTCGGGGCTTTGGCCCGTGGGCTCCTGGCGCCGTCCTCAGTGCAGGGCCGGCTCTGCATTTAGGTTCACCTAAGAGGCCTCTCCTGATCTCCCAGCGCGCTTGGCCCCGCCCCTGCTCTGCTAGCTCCCATCTCCCTCCCCGGCTTTCATCTGCCTCGGGATAGCGGCCACATGGACAGGGGTCCAGCCTGCAGCTACCAGGGTGGGCGAGGCGGGTGGTGGGTGGCAGCCCTGCCCCACACGAGCTCAACCCAGCTCTCAGGCTCCAATGTGTCTGATTCGCGACAAAGTAACAAGGACAGGAGAAGCCCGCTCCTTGGGGCAATTTCCCTCGTTCTTGGTTCCAGGAATTCACTCTCAGAGGGGATGCTGGCCTCTGCGGCCTGAACAGAGAAGCTTCTCGGACAAACCTGGGCCAGGGACCCAGTGCCCTTCAGTTCTGTGACAAAGGTCAGATGTCCGTGGCCCTGGTTTTCCAGGGACCCAGTGCCCTTCAGTTCTGTGACAAAGGTCAGATGTCCGTGGCCCTGGTTTTCCAGGGACCCAGTGCCCTTCAGTTCTGTGACAAAGGTCAGATGTCCGTGGCCCTGGTTTTCCAGGGACCCAGTGCCCTTCAGTTCTGTGACAAAGGTCAGATGTCCGTGGCCCTGGTTTTCCAGGGACCCAGTGCCCTTCAGTTCTGTGACAAGGGTCAGATGTTCGTGGCCCTGGTTTTCCTCAGCAGACGCCAGCCGGCCTGCCTGCAGCCCCGCCACAACTGCCAATGACTTCAGCCCACCTTTGTGTCTCTGGTGTGCCCAGCAAGGAGAGGGCTGGACCTGGAGTCCCCACTGGGCCCCCTTCCACTCTGTGCTGGCCAGAGACCCGTCCCCTCCCTGATGGACTGAAGCGTCCAGCCCCACCCTCGACAGGTCTTCAACCAGAGCGTCGGCCCCCCTGCTCCTGACCAACCAGCTGGCTGGGGGAACGTGGGCTTCTGCCCGCCCCCCACGCCCCTCTGCGGCCTTAAGAGGAAGGGGGACTGGAAGGGGGCACGCCAGGTTGGAACAATTACCCTGGCAATGGTGCTACTCTAAAACCT
This sequence comes from Grampus griseus, assembly GCF_964374135.1. Lineage (NCBI taxonomy): Eukaryota > Metazoa > Chordata > Mammalia > Artiodactyla > Delphinidae > Grampus > Grampus griseus. The sequence continues at coordinate 87,518,427 of NC_139008.1, read as the reverse complement.
CCGGAAAACCTTGTCCAAAGGCAGAGGCAACCCCAGATACCCTCAGAAAAAGTTCAGAGCCCCCCAGACCTGCTCTCCAGGCATTTTCCAAGTTCTGGGGGACACAGAACACCCTCCTCTTCAGCCCAGCCCCTGGGGCCCTCCGGAGAGATGCCTGCACCAGCCCCCAACACCAGCAGGGGGGCAGGTCAGGAGGAACAGGCCCAGCCAGCGAGAAGCAGATCGGGGAAGCTGCTGTTCGGCTCATTCGGGAAGAGCAAGTGTGTGGCTGTCGATCGGATGTCTTTATGTAGACGGGCCACTTAGCCAAAGCGAGGGGCGAGCAGATTCACACACGTCGTCATCGGTGTCTCTGCAGACATGTCGGGCTTTCATTTAACAGATCCAAGCGATCCCGTCAGCCATTATGGCCCCTGGTTGGTGCTGGAAGACGCAGAAAGCCTCCATCTAGAAGTTTCCGTACGGTCTGGCCCTGCTCCCCCGAGAAAGCCCATTTCTGGCGGGTGAGCTGAGAAATACGGTCCAGCTGTGTATGGGTGGGAAACGCCTTGTGATCTGTTGTTTGTCATGTGTTTTTCACTCCGATCTTGACTGGGAGCAGACGACCCCACCGTCTGCCAGTGAACTTACTGACGGACCTCGCCCACAAGCTGGAGACAAGCCACCCACCCCGGATGCCTGTCAGGGCTCCGCACTGCCACTCACCGCCAGGAAAGTGCCCCGTGTCTTCAGACACTTGACCCCCTCGTGGGAGGTGCGCCCCCCAGGGGCCAGTCTGTGTCCTTCTGTGGGCCTCTCTCACTGTGGACGCAACGCAGGCCTCGAAAGCGTTACTAAAATCCACAAACACAAGCCCCTCGACGGCCCTCACATTGTCCATCCTGGTCTCAGTTATGTTAAGTTTACAAGGTGTGTGCTTCTTCTCGTTGACGTCCGCATTCTAATATTTCTACCTTCACTTATTTTTAGAAATAAAGTAAGGCCAAAGCACAGTAAAGCAGCTGGACGGCCACCCGCCACTGCAGCAGGACGGCTGAGCTGCGGGAGTGAGCCCAGCCCGCGGCCGGCCCTCCCGTGCCCGCGGCCCGCGGCCGGCCCTCCCGTGCCCGCGGCCCTCAGCACGGCGGGATGGCTCCACGGGCAAGGAGCCTGGCTCTGTCCGCCCCGCATCCTTCTTCCCCTGTTGCTGACAGCTCCCTGGTTTTCCTTTGGAGAGCCTGGGCCATTCTGGTGGGTGGCCTCCTACCCTGCCCCCCCGGTGAGCCGTCGAGCGACCCGCGCCTGGCCAACGAGTAGCCACCGGGGCCTCTGCGGGTTCCCCTCCCTCCCTCCCCCTCTGCCCCCCACCATTTCTCCCTCCCGTGCTGCCCTGGTTGGATAGATGAGCCTGGAGCTGTCAGGGGCCGCCTGTGCCCCCACCTGGGGAGAGGAATGAAGGCCCGGAGGAAAGGGAGCAGAGACGTGGAGAAAACAGATTCCTGATGACACAGTTTGAGGTTCTGGATCCAGCCCTGTGTTTGGACCCCTGGGCCGTGGGAGCCGGTAAATTTCCCTTGGGTTTATATCCGCAGCCAACACAGTTTGGACCACGGGAGAGCGAAGGCAGACGCGTCCCTGTGCCTGCAGTCGGGCTTTGGCCCCCTTCTCCCGGGGGGTCCACAGCTCCCAGGCCTCCTGGAAAGGCAGTGTCCACCCCAGGAAACGAAATGCTGCTCGGCCATGGGAAGAAAGAGGCGCGCGGCGAAGAGGCACAAGGACAGCACGTCGCGAGGCAGGTGCCAAGCGCACCAGCACACACCGCGCGGTTTCGTCGTTCAGACTTCTGCAAAAGGCAGACCCGGTCTCCGGTGCCAGAAAGTGGATCAGTGGGGAGGGGAGACAGGACCCCACGCTTCATGGGCTGCAGGGGAGGCCCCTGCCCCCGAGGCAGCAGAGCAGAAGGGTAGTGAGTGGCCCTGGGCCCGGGGAAGGGGAAGTGGGAGCCGGGAGCTTTCCTGGAAGAGGGCCTGGGTCTTCAGGGAAGCAGGGGGCTCGCCAAGGAAAGCCCACACAGGCCCCGGCCTGGCCGCCGCACTCTGAGCCTCTCTCCCAAGAGCTCACCGTCCCCACCCTCCCCGGGTCCACCACGGGTGCTCTCCCCCTTCACCCGCAGCCCTCGGGCTGCCCTCGCCCCTCCCCTAAGCCCACCTGCCTGCACCTGCCCACCCTGGGCTGCCCCCCGAGCTGGGAGTCCGTGTGCGGGGGTGGCAACGCGCGTCCACATGAGCGTGTGCGTCGTGTGTGCCCACACGTCTGCCGGGTAAATGTGCGCTCCTGCGTCTGTGGGGCCCCAGCTGTGAGCGCTGGGGCTCGGAGCAGAACCAGACCACCGACGTGACAGGAAGCAGCGCGCTTCCCCTGGCACTCGGCATGACTGCCGTGCTTGCTTGAGAGCCTGGCAGTGGGAGGACTTCCCCGGAACAGGGAGAGAGAGGATGACAAGGCAGGTTGGGCCCCCGCCTCCAGTGGGGCAAACCTGGAAGCCGGTGTGGGAGGCTCCGTCTGCAGAGGCTGCTGAAGTGACGGGGAGGACGCTTCCCAGCCGGTGGCCCCGCAGCACCTCTCTGACCCCACGTGTCCTCGTAGGAAGGACCCGCCACCTTTCCCACCATCACCAGCTGCCCTTCTTACACTGAACCATGGGGCTGGTTACTGGGCGAGCAGCCATGTTGTCAACGAGAGAGAGAAAGATGAATCTCTTTCAAACAAGGATTTCCTTTTCTTCACTAAAATGTAATGGACATTTCAGGGCCACCTTGTAAGAAAGAAATATCCAGGGCAGGAGCAAGGACCAGGCTTCCCATGCAAAAGCCACAGGCTCCTCCCCGGCACAGACGTCCATCCGCTGGAACGACTGGACACCAAGTGGAAAAAACAGGGAGTCAGGAGTGGGGTGGGTGTTCTCTCTCCCTACGAGCTCAAAATCCAGGATGAAAGAGAAGCCCTGAGATCAAAAGCTCGGCCTCTGTAAGGAGTCGGGGTAGTGGCTGTGGCAGCCGGCATCCCAGGATGTGCGTCACTTTCCTTCTTCGTCAAGAGCTTCCAAAGCCCCTGAGGTCACAGGTTCTCCCCAGAAGCGTGGAAGGCCGGGTGCTTGGTCCTCCCGTCCCCGCCTCCTGGGCAGGTCCCCGGAGGTACCTCTGCCCTCACCTGGAGGACAGCCCTGGCCAGGCACACAGAGCTCAGGGACCCCAAGGCCAAGTGGTGGGGATGAGAGACACCTGAGGATGCTGGCAGGCACCCCAGTCAGCAAGGCCTGGGGAGGGGCAGGGCGCCGGGGCTGGAGATGGACACGGCGCGGGGGAACAGAGTGGAGGGGAGTAAGTCCGCAAGCGCTCGGGCACAGGGGGCTGGAGGGAGACCGGGGCCGGGCCGAGGGGCCGAGCGGGCAAGCTGGAATATATTGGAGGCAGTGGAATCCCAGGAGGTCCAGCCAGGGTGGGGAATCATTGCTGGAGGGAGCCCGCGTGGACATGCACAGGGCGGCAGAGGCCGCGGGGGGGCCGTGCACACATCCCATCAGGTATATTGCTGTGGACACAGCGAAACCCCCGAACCGCCAGCAGGAAGATGAGCAGAGGGGCTAAGACGTCGGGGACGGGGAGGGCTGGGCCCCGCAAGCCCTCTGAGCATGGGGGTGGGGTCACCTCCCACCGTCACCCAGGCCTCGGCGTCAGGCTGCGCCAGGCGTCACCCTCCAGCACGGGCCATTCAGACCCTCTCCCGGGGGATGAGAAAAGATGGAGCCAGAGCTGGCGAGACACAGAGCCTCCACCCCAGCACGGGAGCCCCGGTCCCCGCCTGCCCGCTCTCCCCCGAGCCTCACCACCGCGCAGCCGAACAGTCCCCCCAACGCAATGAACGCTCAGCACAGGCGACCACGTGTGGGACCCCAGGGCGGCCTGGCCAAGGGCCCCCAAGAGGAGAGCCAGGCCTGCATGTCGAGCTGGGCGGGGGCTGCCGTGTGACCGTGGGCGAGCCCCTCCCCCCTCTGATGCCCAGGTGCTCAGCTGGTGGCTGCACCCCACCCGGATGGACTCGGAGCCTGGGATTATGACAAGAAGACGGGGCGCAAGGCAGGAGGCTCTGTGGGTCCTCAGGACGAGCCTGCGTCCCTATGCCGTGCCCCACTTGCTGGGTCCCGGTTCCCTGGAGACCCCTGCTCCAGAGATGGGCACTCGCCTGCCATGGGGTGGGCTGTGATGGGAGCGGGGCTTCCTGGGGCCTCCTCTCATTTGCTCACCGAATGTCTACTAGGCAGTGATAACAGCAACAAAACGCGGGCCGTTTCTGTGACACGGCGCAGAGCACGTGTGTCTGCTGCTCACTTACCATCCAATCTGCCCAGGGTGGCGCCCACGGCCCAAGGCGGAATCCCAGCCGGCTGCTTTCCCGCTGCCTAAAAGCTGAGAGGGGCTCTTACGTTTTTGAAGCTCAAGGAGGGGTAAAAATCAAAGGGAGAATAATATTTCACGACCGGTGAAAATGACCTGAGATTTCCGGTGTCCACCCACCCAGGCCTGTTTGCCCGCAGCTGCCCACGGCGGCTGGGAGGCCGTCGGCCCTTGGCTGGCCCTGCTCGGCATGGCGGAGGCTAGGTGGTGTTCTTGGTCATTTAATTCACAGCACCCGTGTGGTCACCCGCGGTCAGTGAAGCAGAAGTTGACCTGGGCCAGGACGGCAGCTCTCGGAGTCCTGAGCCCGCACAGCCTGGGTGGGCGGGCCGGGAGCCAGCAGCACCCCATCTCCAGGGATTCGAGCTGAGGGCCGTGCTATGGGTGGAGGTCGGGGCATCGTTGCATTTACAGGGGAGCTGCAGGCAGGAGCGGGTGGGGTCTGGGGCTGGGGCGCCCGGCCAGCTGGGGCAGCGGCTGGGCTGGACCCTGGGGTGACCCTGGTCTGTTCTGAGGCCCTGCCTGCTGGGGTGGGGATCCTCTGTGGCAGTGATTTTTGGCTGCGGTGCCGTCACCACTGGCAGAGTCAACATGGGTCAGAATCAGAACCACAGGCGCCGCAGGGAAGACGGGCAGCACGGGCGCGGACAGGAAGGAAGGGACAGGCTGGGCCTAGGGGGGACCAGGTGTCGCCATCCACGGCCAGGGTCATGTCCCGAGTCAAACGATGGCTCATATTCAACGGGCCTCTGCTAGTTTGAGGGCTTCCTGAACAGGTGCCCGGCCAGCAAATTGGCCCCTGGTCTGGGCACAGTATCTGCACAAAAGCCTCCCACCGGGACGGGTCCTCCATTCCTGGGCTGCTGACAGCTCCGGCCACCACGGGAGATGGATGTGAACTGTATCGAAATCAATTGAAAGCTAACTGACCAGCTTCTGGGGCGATAGCCAGCTTTGTGGGGGGCGGCAAACTGCAGGACCGGGGTTTTCCTTTCCTGAGGACGAGGGGTGGCCCCTGAGTCCCCAGCGGGTGCAGGATTCCACACCCAACTGAGAGTTGCTTCAGCAGGAAGGACACGGGGAGGCCAAGAGCCCCAGATCCTCAGTTTGGGGGGGTTTCCAAAGCAGGCTCACCAGCGCGGGCCCAGGCCCTGCTTCTCCCATCCGCCCTGGAGCCCCATCAGGAGCCCGGTGACCCAGCAGCCGGCCCAGGACATGGGGTGGCTGAAGTGACACCAGGACACGCGGGCGCAGGGACTCAGCGGGTCGCCCCCCCAGCCACCACCCTCTGCACCCCTAAGGTCATGAATGCCCAGCACCTCCTCCTAGGCCGAGGTCGCTTTGAAGGAGGAAGCAGAGCAAGCCCGGGACGGCAGGACGCAGGCTCCAGACCCCAGACCCCGGACCCCGGACCCCAGACCCAGGACCCCAGACCCCAGACCCCGGACCCCACGCAGTGCAGGCTCCTGGACACACGCTCTCAGGTGACGCTCTGGTGTGGAAACGGACATTTATTTTCACGGTCATCTGGCGAGGACAGCAGGGGCGGGGCAGCCACAGCTCTGCCGCCACATCGCCCTCGAGGGGAGGGCGTCTCCGAGGAACCCACCTCGAGGAGGGGCGTCCTGGTTCCCCGGCCGAGCTGGGCCCGCGTGGCCGCGTGTCCTCCCGCCAGGCCGACGGCGCCATCAATGCTCAGCTACAGCTGGTTGAAGGGGACCAAATCCATCGCACAGTTGATTTGGTTCCATTTTACCAGCGTCAGCAAAGCATTTGGGTCCCGGGTCCGCGGGAAACAGCGACGTCGACGACGAAGGCGGCTTCCGTGCGACGTCCGGACGAGATGGGGCCACGGGGTGTCCAGGCTCCACGCCCCCACCCTTCCCTGAGACCGCCTGCGCCGAGGGCCCCCCAAGCTCTGCCAGTCACAGCTGGAGTGGGAGGGGGGGCGCGAGGGCGGGCGTGTGAGGGTCACGCACACACCCAGACACACACACCCCCCAGACACACAGACACCAGAAACAGAAACACCCAGACACCCAGACACACACAGACACGCACAGACACCGGACACATGGACACACCCCCACCGACACACAGGCAACACACATAAGCCCAGAGAGACACACACTCCAGAAACAGACACACCCAGACACACACCCACACTCACGGACACACACACCCCCCAGACACACAGAGAACACACACACTCCCAGACAGACACACACACACCAGAAACGGACACACCCAAACACACACACACACACACAGATACATAAACACACCCCCCAAACACACAGAGACACACACCCCAGAAACACACACGGGGACAGAGAGACACAGACACATGCCCCCAAAACACACACAGCCAGACACAGACATGCCCAGACGTAGACACACACTCACAAACTCATCTTTACAGACCATTTGCACCCACTCGTTCTCAGAAACACACGTAAGCGCACACGCTCACAGACACACACGCTCCCGGCCCCCCTGCTGGCCCACCAGGACTCCTCTGTCGGGACCATTGGAGGAAGCTGGGGTGGGGGGCAGGCAGAGGCCCCTGTTCCTGGCGCTGACGCCCCTGCCCCACAGCACCTCCCTCCCTCCCCTCCCTCCACTGTTCACTCACGGATTCTTTAGCAATCCTGCCTTTCGTCCGGCGCCCACAGCACCACCGCTAGTTTTGGTCCTGGGGCCCAGCTACCACCATCTGGACCTGCCCTCATGGGCGAACATCCTGGGGGCCCGGGATCCCGCAGTCTTGGGCCCTTGTCCCCTGCCCCCATCACATCCCCAGCTGCAGCTGAGGCAGGACCGGCCCCTGAGCCCGCCTTGGGCGCTGGCTGAGCAGAAGCCCGGCTTGCAGGGGCCTCAGCCCAGCCCGGCCCGGAATGGGTGTCTGGGCTCCGCCCCACGGAGGGGGCTGTGGTTGGACAGGGGCCCGAGCCTTTCAGGGAAGCCAGCCCCGTGTGGCGACGTGAAGGAAGACGGGAACCACACAGAGGACCCTCCCCAGGGCCCGGGCTCCTGGCCTGGGGACCCACAGCCTGTCAGAGTGTGAGGGTGGTCCCCTCAGCTCCCAGCACAGCCCCTGGGTCAGTGTGAGGCCAGCCCGGGGCCAGCCCAGCCCACGTTTGCCTGATGACCCTCAGTGACTTGGAGGGGACAAATTCCCCTTTAGAAAATTAGGTGTCCTGCCAGCTCCCAGTTCATCAGGAGTCAGGCAGGGGCGGGGGGTGCCGGTGCCGGGAACGTGACGCCCTGTGTGTGGACCTCCCTCTGAGCACAGACCAGCCCGGCCGGGCCGGGTGACCGCGCTCACCCCTGCAGCCCCCTCTCCGCCCGCTGCCTCTTCTCTGGGGCCCTTTCTGGCCCTGCCTCCTGACACTGTAGCCGCAGATGCTCGGGCGGTGGTGACAGGCGGCACGGCACGGTGCCCACCCTCCAGGGCCACTCCAGGATGCCCAAGACCTCAGCCCCCGCCACGCAGGCCGCCACCTTCCCCTCCCGTCCCTGCCGCACTGCCCGCTCCCCAGAGCTGAGCTGGGCTGTGCCGCAGGGTCCCCCTCTGTGCATGGCCCTGGCCTCTCCCCTCAAGACCACCTCCCCAGAGCTCGCAGGGAGCCCAGGGGTGGGTGCCAGGCGCTCTCAGCCTCACGTCCCGTGACAGACGGCAGAGCTCAGCCCCGGAGACAGAGGGGCCGGCTGGACCCAGGCTCTGCAAACACCTCTCTTTGTTTGACTCCAGGAGCACAGAGACGGGGGGCAGCCCTGAGGCTCCCCAAAGCGGCCGGCCCCCAGCCCCGGTGAAGACACCGCGCAGACGGAGCCACCCAGCCGCGTGTATCGCCTCTGTCGATGTTCCTAATGAAGCGGAAGGTGTGACAAGCAGTGGGATTGACCCGTCGGCCCTGCGCCCCGGCCGCCACGTGGGGAAGAGGAAGAGCGCCGCGCAGCTGCACCCCGTTACCCACGCGCTGGCTAAGTCCTTCCCAGGCCCACCCAGGCCCCGGCATCAACTTGGGTGCGTGACACACACACACACCCCACGTCCCCTGAGCCGGCGCGTCCCTACAGCCCACCGTTGCTCTTTGATTTCTCTCCATGTGTCACTGCGTCTGGAAGAATTTCCCCAAATGCCAGGCCTTTGCTTCCTCATCAAACTCTCCACTCCCTGGCACTCCCCTTGCACATTTCTCTCCACTTCCGGCCTGGCCGGGTCCCTGCTCGAGGCCATTGGAAACCAAGGCAGGAGAAGGCAGAACACCAGGCCAGAGCCTTCGTCCAGAGCCCCGATTCTTCTCTGCATCTGCCGAGGAGCACGGCAGACACTCCACCCGTGGGCACCACAGTGAGGGTGCAAAGCCTCGAGCGACCTCGGGGGACAGCCGACGGCCCTGGGGCCAGGGCTGTCTCAGTGAGCTTGCCCCCGCCCCCCACGTGCCTGCAGGGCGTGAGCACCGAAGACGCCGCCTGCAGCCCTGTGCAGTTCCAACTAGGAGGGCAGGGGGCTGGGGGGGGGGGCGTCGCCTGCTCCCCAGACTCAGCCCACCCGTCTCCCCGCCCCCGGGCCACTCTCCTGGGGGCGGTGGTTGGATGTCCAGCCTCTCCCTCCCCTCGCCCCCCATGCCCTTGTCCAGGGAATGTTCCAGCAATACTTTGCTGAATACTTGATTGTGCCTTTGAAGGGCACTCGGGACTGCATCTCAGCACAGCGGGGTCCACTGTGAGGCGCACCTGCAGCCCGGGTGCCTGACTGTCCTGCTTCTCTGACAGGCGCCCTGCTCGGTGGTTTCAAGTCACTTTGGCAGACGTTCCTGCATCCCTTCCCCTCTGCATCCTGGGGTCTCTCACCTACCATCAGGGATCCCAACTTCCTTGCAGTAGTTTTTCTTTTCTATCTGGAAAATTCCAAACGCTAATGTCCCACAAGCCCCAAGCTCCCGAGCAGCCCGTGGCTCAGAGACCAGGTGCCCCACGAGCCCAGCCCCCCAGGACCGCACTCCCCTTTCTCAGGCCCTGAACTCACCTCCCCTCACCACGTGGCTGCCCCTGCCGCTCCAGGGCCTCTGACCCTATAGCGCCAGCCACGCCAAGCCCTCTCGGTGACTTGCAGTCGCGTCACAAACTCTGCATTCACGTGAGCGATGCCTCTTGCCCAGGGCAGGGCCTGCCCCTGGGCCGTGGCTGCGGGGCCTGGCACGGAGATGGCCGTGTTCTGGGGAATCTACCACTCGCCGGAGAGGCGGGGCTGCGGCTGGAGCTGGCGGGGGTTTCGTCGGCACAGCCGCCCCCGCCCCTGCCCTTCTGCCTCTCTTTTTACCAGGGTGTGAAAGGACGAGGCTGCGGCTAATACAGTTTGTGCATTTTATGAACCAAACAATTAAACAGGTTTTAAAACATCTGCTGATGGAATCATTCCACACAGGGAAGTACACTCAGCATTTTTAAGCAGCGACTGATACAAGATGCGGGGAACCACTGCCGAAAACACCAGCAGCCCCGTTAAAATCAATAGAAAATTAGATGCTATGAAAAAGGTGATATGTGTCTAATTAGTTCTAATCGGAGCAAACAGCCCCGACAAAGGGCAGCGCTCCGAGATTTCGCCAAGATTTGCCGCCTGCAGGAGGCTCTGGCCCATGCCGGCCAGCCTTGCCCAGCGGGCCGGTGACACGCTGACACCCCCAGGCCCTGAGCTGTGGCGGCCACCTCATCCAGGAAGTCCTCCTGCATTTGATAAGGCCCCAGACCCAGAATGCAGGCTCAACGAGCAGGCACTAAACTCAGCACAACCTCGCCAAGTGAATTCCACCCCGGGCCACCCCTGCACCCCCAGCGGTGCCCAGGTCTGACCTTGGTGGAGCAGAGGGTGACCTTGGGTTCTGGAGCACTACACGCCAAGCTGGGAGCCCGTGGGGGCTCCCTTGGCCAGAACCACACAGCCCCTAGTCGTTGTCACTCCGTGCCCTGTCACCACTGTCACAGCTCAGTGGGGTCCCCTGGCCACTTGCCCCTCAAGGGTGGACGGGCAGCCTCTCACCCATGCTGCCCCACAAGCCCTGGCCCAGGACCTCAGAGAACAGCGTCCACTTAGGGCAGAGGATACCCCCCAGAGGAGGGCTCACAGTGGGCACTACGGCCAATATCCTTAGTGAAGACGTGGCACAGAATTCTGCTCAAGGGTGACCAAGAGCCCAAACACACCTGAGGCCCCAGACGCTGCCCTCAGAGGCCACAGGGATGAAGTTCTACACCCCAACCCCAGTCACCACAGAGCCCAGAGTCCCAGACAACGGCCCCCTCCCCTCCAGCCCATTCGCGCACCCTCGGGGAAGGGGGCAGCCGCTGGCCACGGCACCTCCCTGCCAGGTTCCCCCGCCTCCTGACCTGGGCGGGTGTCACTGACTCATATCTGGATCTGTTTTGTGGTTTTTACTGCGGAGTTTTAAAAATGTAAACATGGACAACCTAATATTTTTTCGGTGGCAACATTACCTAGTAACACTCAGATTCACCACTAAATTAATTTTTAATTCCAGATTTTGGTTAATTACCGAAATAAATAGCAAAGAACGACGGTTAGTCCTGGGAGTGAGGGCAGCCCCAGCCAAAGGAGCCCTTCCGGGGGTTCTGTTCGGGCTGCTGGGACCGTACAGGGGAGTCTCGAGGGAGACCCACAATGAAGGGGCAAAAGGAACCCGCGCCCCTCAAAACCGCTCTGTTTCTTATTATCGCCAGCACTGACCCCCGCCGGAAGCTGACCAGGACCCACTCAGCCCAGCTCAATAACTTTTCTGTCTACTCCAAAAAAAGGTCTTATTTCTCAACGCTGATAAAAGTTTAATACAGAGTTGCCCGGGTTTTTAATAAACTTGTCAACAAAAGAGCAGAACAAATTGATGGGCCCCTCCTAGAGATAAATTTCACCTCAAATAGACCCAAAGAGCAGGAGGGAACGGGGCAACGGGAGACGGGGGCGGGAGGGGACGCACGATTGTTTTGCTGTCCTTTGCAAAAACGGCAAGATAGATTTTTGTGTCTTATTATCTCAAAGACAGGGCCGGGGTAAAAGCTGGTGTGATCTGAGGAAAGAGAGCGGCTTGTGTGAGAATCGGATGTGAGAGCCCTGAGGTCGGGGAAGGGGGTGGCAGCTCCGGAGCAAATTGACAGCCGATGTGTCCAGAGGTAAGAAAAAGGCACTCGGCACCACAGGGCCTCGCAGGAGCCCCACTGCATCCCACCCGCCTGCAGAGATGAAGCCGTCACCGCAGGGCTCAGCGTGCAGGGGCGGCCGTGTCACCACACAGATAAACTAGCTGGACGTCCAGTGCGGCGGCCCACGGGCCCGGGACGCAGTGGAAGGCCCGAGCCGCGCACACGCATCGCCTGTGCTAGCTGTCCCTAAACTCTGCCCAAGTTCTCTGTCCTCCCCCCAGTTTGGTGAGATCTTCTGGATGGGGAGACGCGGAAGTGTAGTCTGGACCGCGGGACTGGCATCTGTGCTTCGAGGGGGACTCAGCAGGCCCTATATTCCCTCACTCAGGGTCCCCTGTTCCACTGGCCTTGGGGGGCAGCTTGAAATTCCACTGTTAGAGATTCACTTTTTGGATTAAAGACGGAGAGAAAGCAACTTCCCCTGGTAAGGTAGAGACAAGCTACTGGCTGTGAGTCCTCTGGGGCACGTTGCCACGTCCAGCACAGGAGGGAATGGCCAGAGACAGATGAGGAGGGACCACAGGGAGTCAGGGCTCGGGGTACCCTAGCGCCAGCCTCTACCTTCTGCAGGACTAAGCCCCCTCCGCCCCACACAAAAGCCTCCTCAGCCCTTCAGTGGGCAAAGGCTCTGCCACGCCCTTGGAGGCAGACAGCAGGAGTCTCCAGGTACCACTGGATTTGATGCCCACAAAGGGGGCAGGTGGGGAGGGGAGAACAAAACGCGGGCCGGGGGCAGAGCTCAGAGCCTCACCACCTGTCCTGTCGTCGCCACCGCAGCTGCGATCCACCGGGCACTACGGTGGCAGGCGGGGTGTGAGGGGGCCGCCCCGGGCCTCCCCCGCCCAGAGTCATCCGAGTTCAGCCTCTGCAACGGGACAGCTGAGAATGTGGACTATTTATACCAGCCACGGCGGACAGGCGGCTGGAGGGACACGCAGCCCGGTCGCCATATGTGGGCATGACCAACGGTGCGCAGGCCTGCCAGGGGGATGGGACCCAGAACTGCATGTCTGTCCTGGGTGTCCTTCAACCTCCAAAAGTCCCCACGGGTACGGGTGACAGGATCTGGGGACAGCTGTCCTCTCCCCACCCTACTGTTAAAAATACCCTGGTCACTGTCCCTCTGTCCCACAGAGCCCTCCCGCACTGGCTCGCGCACACACCTGCCTCTGGGCCCAGCCGTCCTGACTGGCTCCCATCCCACGCTAGAGGCTTGACCCCACGGTGGGGGGACCCCAGACTCTCCACAACCAGGTCCTTTGGAGTCGCCTGGATGGGGAGAAGCCAGTGACCCTCCCAGCAGCACTTGCGTAGTGGGCCTTCTCGCCTTTGTTTTCTGCCTGGGCTGGACACGGGGGCCTGGGAGGTGCCTCTGTGCCCAGCGTCGCTGGCCCTCACTAGCACACGCACCCAGTCAGCCCACCCCCTTAGCCTGGGAAGCAGAGCTGTCCTGAGAGTCAGTGGGGCCTCTGAGGACCTGGGTGGGTGGGCCCAGGGAGCTGGCGCCTTTGCCAGAGCCGCTGCCTGAGTCTCTCCCGCTAAGGAGCAGCGGCGGGGCTGTCAGAGTCGGCCCTCTCATCCCTGCCCTTGAGATGCGCAGCCCTGCATCCCGCAGCTGCACCTCCACACTGCAGCCACCCGGGCAGCAGCTCTGCAGCAGCCTGCACTGCTCCACCCCCCAAGCCTCCACTGCCGGCGGGCCGGGCCTTCCCGGAGTCAGAGAGGCCTGGAACTCGGAGCACTAAAGGCAGAGTCCCCACTGCGCAGCCAGAAACACGGCCCCGGGCAGCCCAAGCGCCGCCCGGCCAGGTCCTGGCCTTGCAGGGCCGGTTGAGAGAGGCCCGGAGCGCCATTCGGGCCAGAGCGAACAGCACGAGCTTCCGGGAGCTGCCGATGCTGTGCTGGGGGCCGCTTCCCTTCCCAAAAGTCACGCCCACCTCTTCTCATCCGGGAGGCCGGCCGCTGATACGACAGTGGGCAAGGCCAGGGTCCCTCAGAAAGCCCCAGGAGCCCCAGGCACGGCCACCCCGAGAAGCAGTGGACATCAAGGCGGGAGCAGAGCTGCAGTGGGTAGGAGGCCCTCTGCAATGGGACGTGCAGCCAGCCGCACGAGGCTGAGTCAGCACAGCGCTCACACAGGGCCATGGTTAACCTTTATGCTAAGGTGGAAGCAATTAATGCAACGTGCTGGCCCCGCCCTCTGGCCCCGCCCACTCCCCCGCCTCCCCAGCCTGCAAACAGCTCCAGGCCCATCTTCCCCGCCCAGTCCTGGCCCCCAAATTACTCAGGTTCCCTCATTTTTCATTAGGACATTTTGGGGGGGAAATTTGCCATTCAAGCAGTGTCCACCCTGATGGGCTGGGGCTACGGCAGCTCAAGCATCCGTCCTGCAGGTCAATCTAATCATCTCACTCGCAGTTTGCTCTTCAAAATATTTTTCACGTGGGGCCGACGGCTGTAGAAGAGGTTGCTGATACCCCTTCACGGACGCTTTCACCAAGCCCCCCACCAAGCCTCCTGCCATCTAGTGCTTTCTTGCATTTGACGAACCATCAAACCACAGCCACAAGGTGTTCTTTGGAAGCCGGCCTCGAGGGACGAGGGACGTGGCCACCTGGCTCCAGACAAAAAAAGACCCTGTTCTCCGTGCACAACACAGACGAGCATGCCCACGCGCACGCGTGCAGCGTGACGGGGCTGCCCCTCCCTCCTGACCCTCAGCCCGGACTCAGACCTGCTTTCCCTCCAGTGCGGAAGCTGCACGTGGAGCGTGGCTGGAGTCTGTGAGCCGTAACACAGACACATTTGACTAATTTGGCCCTGACTGATGAGCTCCACAATTCTCGGACCTACTGTTTCCACCAGTGGAGCCTGGGGCTGCCATAGAACTGCCGTGGGCCAGTCCTGGAGTGTGTCCGGGAAAGCCGGGAGGCTCCCTGAGGACCTACCCCTCTGCAAGCTCAGAGAGAGGGACACTGGCCGCTGCGCCCAACCTGGGTGTCTCCCCACAGCCGCACAAAGCCACCTGGGTCCCCCGGTTGGCGGGCGAGCCCCCTGGGTGTGGGGCTGTCCTGCTCTCACCCCACCCAGCTCACCCCAGGCTCCCCTCCCTCCGCTGGAGTCCCCGAGCCCCCACGGCAGTCTGTCTGGGGGGTGCCTGTCCAGCAAAAGCCCCTCTGGGTGGAGCACAGACACCGTTCCGCCGGCCTCTCCCCTCCCTCACACAGAAAGGCCCGAGGACCCCACTCAGCGGAACGCCATCCTCGCCCGGGGGACCGTCGCTAGCTCCTCCCCTGGAAAGCCAAGAGCCGGAGCTTCGAATACAGAAAATGCAGCCCCGTCAGTGTTGCCGCGAGGCAGCAGGGCCACGGGGCGAGGGGCGCACACTGGGGAGGGGGTCTGGCAGGAGGCATCCCGGTGGCGCCCCTGTCTCATTCGGCAGATGAGAGACCTGACGTGATTTACAGCTGAGGAGGCCGCGGCTCTCTCCCTGCAAACTCTAGTTTTACTGCTCAGTCAAACCTAATTCCAAAACACTAATGCTTTTATTTAAACACCACATCCTGCAATAAAGCCTTAATGTGCCGCGGGATGTATGGAGGGGAAGCAAGTGCGTGTCTGCGGCCGGCCTCAGTGGCCGTGGCCGGCTACTTCCCTCCCTGTGGCCGGAGCTGGAAGCAAGCAGGGCAGAGATGACCTTCCCGGGGATACTGGGCGCTGACCCCTCTGGGCCTGCTGGCCGGGAGGAAGGCAGTGCCCAAGGACAGTCCCACCTCCCTGCTGCGGGGTCACAGGCGGGGAGACTTGAAAACGGGGTCAGACCCTCAACTACAGCCAACTCCCCAGGAGGTGGCGGCCACACAAGAGCTTGGAACTGCCCACGCCTCCTTGTCCCCAGCTCCTAGGAAGGGCCTGAGTGGCTCAGGGAACTGGCTGCTCCCAGACCTTTCCAGCAGCTGGAGGAGGAGGCCTGCTCCCTCCCTCCTCCCTGTTCCACCCCTCACCCCCAGGAGCCAAAGTCCTGCCAAAGGTCAGGGTGCAGGAGGGGCTGGGGCACCTGCCGTGGGCCCGGGCGGCAGTGCCAGGGATGGCAGGGAAGGCAGGATGACTCACACTTTGGAAAAATGGCCCTGAGGCCCATGGAGAGCGTGCCCTGGGTGGCGATGCCGGCCTCATCCCGGCTGCAGACGCCGCCGCTCCAGGAGCCAGAAACTGACAGGGCCACCCCGTCCCCCAGGGCCCCCTGCCCTTTGCCTTGCCAGGAAAGGACTCAGACTGCGGAGACAGGCTTCGAGGGCTGGCCACAGCAGCTGTCCCCAGTGCCTGGGTGGCCACAGTCCAGCCATGGGACCCACAGGACATCACCCCAGCCCCTGTCCTGATTGGAACCTGGCTGGCGGCAGGGTAGGTGAGATGGGTCCTGGTCTGCACGATGCCAGCCAGCGTGACCCCGCCATCCTTCACAGATCAAAGTGCTTTCAGCTGGAGTTGCTAAAGTCAGAGAGCAGCGTGAGGCCTGGCGGGGTGCGGGGGGCAGGAGGCAGGCCCAGGTGGGAGCCGCACAGGTGCCCGAGGTGTCCTCGAAATGCTGGGCCAGGGTATTTCAGAGGAGGGAGAGAGGCCTGGGGTCAAGGGGCCGAGCCACAGGGTGCTCTGCCTTGCAGGCGGCCGGAGAGCAAAGACCGAGTGTCTTTCCCTCAAAGACCCTCTCGCACGTGGCCGCACAAGCCCCTTCCCTCCCGGCAGCTGGCCGTCCTTTGGGGAACAGGCTACTTTGCTTGGCCTCTGAGCAGTTTTCTGCCCCCATCACACAAACAGCCCTTTCTCCTGGCAAATGACCCTTCCAGGTGGCAACAAGTGATGCCCAGGGCCCCGCTGCCCTGCCCCCTTGCCTCTGCACGCCCCCCGGGGACCCCACGCCTGCCACGGGCCACGTCCCCTCTGCTGCAGTCAGCACGCTGAATATTTAATGTCTGGCGAACGCTTCCACCTGCTGACACAGGCAAAGTGACAGAACAATACCGGCAGGGGACAGGCTGGCCACCGACGCCCAGGCAGCTTGCCACCGAGGCCCAGCCCAGCCACAGCTGCCGGCCTGTCTGTCCCCCGGGCGACCCCACAGGCACGCGCTGCCCCCTTCCTCCAGTGAGAGAGTTCCTGACCTGAAATACATACTTCTTTACATTCCATAGCTTAGCAGGTCCATATGGGCACATAAAGAAGTATGTTTCCCAAGCAGGCAGTTCAACGGCACAGCTGTGGCGCTTGGGGAAGGGTCCCCCTGAGAAGGCTGCACAGAGGCCGTGGCTCTTCCACCCGATCCAGTCCCTGGAGCCAGCATGCCCCACCCCGCGCCCCCAGCCCGTCTGACCTTGGCCCTCTCCTCGCTCTCTCTCCCTCACGCGCACGCGCACACACACACGCGCGCGCGCGCTCGCGCACAGTCAGGAAGGGCAGAAGCAGACAATGAGCTCCAGAAAGTCGCAAGAATCCCTCTGGTCGCCGCCGCAGTTGTTTAGTTTTGCGTCAACAGCACAAGAAAGGACCCAGGCGGCCACCTGCCACCCTCACCCCAGCAAGGATGTGTCATTCCCTCCTAGAGACCGTGCCCGAGCCCCCCCTGGCACCCTCCCCCTCCACCTGGGCGCCCCCGTCCTGACCAAGTGCGCAGGGCGGGCTGTGTGAAGAGACAGCCGCTCAGGAGGACCCCTCCACGAGGGGCCAGGGCCAGCAGGGAGCTCAGCGCTGCTGGCCGTGAGCGCAGACGACCGAGAAGCAGACAGGCCTTACCTGGGCAGCTGGGCATCTTCCTGGGCAGGTCCCTGATGATTCGGCCTCCAAGGGCCAGCGCCCCTGACAGCCGGGCTCGTGCCCCTGTCTTTGAAGTTGTGCACGAGAAGGGCGGCTGCAGGTGGACCTTGCATCCTCGGAGGGCGGCTGGGAGCTGCTGGGAAGTGGCCCGGGCTGCGGCCAGCTCCCTCACTGCCTCGGCCTGGCCACAGTGCAGACGCCCAGCCCAGTGAGGGACTGGTGCCGGCTTGGCCTCCCGCCTCTGGCCGCCTGCCCCTCTGACCCCCTCGCTCCGTCCCTCTCTCTCTCCTCCACCCTTCCTCTGCCCTCCACTCCTGGCGCATCCCCACCTAAAGCGATGCTTGCGCCAGTGGACAGCTCACACGGGCGCCCAGGGCAGCTGGTCCTCACCTGGCTCTTTGTGGCCTGTGCCCAGCCTCCGCCAGGTCTGATCAATACCAATTTACAGTCAGACGCAGGGGCTGCCTTCCTGTTAATGAATTTCCCTGGTGCTCACCGCTTCTGATGAACCCGATAAACAGGATTTAAGTAAACTTAGCAAGCGACCAGCTAAGCGCTTTGGAATACGTAATTGTGTCGATCCTGTTTTCCACAGCGTTTCAGAATTTCCCTGTGACGGAGCCGCGGACGCCCCTCCTTCCCCACCACCTTCTACGTCCACCGCAAAGCCAGGAGCTTGAACACCACAAGAGTCTGGAGCAGAGTAGCGGGTCACTGGGGTCCGGTCTCCATGCAGGAAGTGAAGCCACCCCAGCCCAAGCCTGCGCTGGGAGGACAGAGGAGCCCACAAGGTGTCAGGAGCAGCGTGGGACAGAGGCCTTGCCGTGGCCCAGGTGAGACCCACAGGTGAGGAGACAGGACAGGGAAGGAGGACGTCACTGACTGCCGGACGCTCGCTGGGGGCAGGCAGCCGACCGGGTGCAGACACAGAGGGTCTGCCTGCTGGGCCCGGGTCCTGTGTGGCTGGGAGCTGACCCCGGCCTGAGGAGGAAGCCCTGGACCCACGTGGACTTCTAATTCTCCCTCCGTCAGCAAGACGAAGTGTGGAGTGACCCTGCCCGCCCCTCTCCACCGGGCAGCCCAGCCATCCCTGGGTGGATGGGCCCAGAGAGGGTGTCCCGCGCTGCTGCCACCCGGGGCAGGGCAGTGTCTGCAGAGCCTGCATCATGCAGAGGCAACTGGGCGATTTCTCAAGTCCCTGGGCTTGGCAGCAGCCCTGGGCGCAGCTGGGTTGGCGTTTATATGGGGGGGCGGGTGGGGGAGGCGTGATCAGGGCTCCAAGGGGCGCCCCCACTAAAAGGGAAGAGCCACCCGGCAGGAGGACACGGGGGAGCGATGTCCCACTTCCACGGGGCTGCTGCCTGTGTCATCTTCACGGAGCCAAGGATAAATAAAGGGCAACCGAGACAGCTGCTCGGGCCCCCGACTTCTCCTCAAGCCCCCCAAGAGTGGAGAGTGCCTCGAGAGGACCTTGCGCGATAGCTGGAGCCTGAAGTCTAGGCTTCCCAGCTGCCCTCTGACCAACGAGGCCTCAGAGGATGGGAGGCATGGCCAAGGCTCAGGCCCAGGATCGCCCCCCCACCCCCATCGCCACCCCCAGGCGTTCGTATGGATGGTGTCTGGAGGTCAGGGGAAAGCTGGGAGCCCCAAAGGGCAGGAGAGTCACCCCAGGTCCAGCCAGAGCCCCAGCGAGCTTCTATCCACTCAGAAATGAACTGCAGCCACTTTTCAAAAAGTTTCCCACCTTGATAGAAAAGGAGAACCCAGCCACCTCCAAGGGGACCCCACAGGGGCAGTGAGCTGGCACCGGGCCCCCGTGCCAAGCCCAGGCCCTTCAGCTGTGAATGCGCCCAGCCCCCAGCGGGGTGGAGGTCAGGATCTCTCGCAGGAGACCACTGGGCTGCTCCCCCTCCAGCCCCAAGTCTCCGCCCACGTGTGCCCCTGCTGCGCCCGCCCAGCACAGGGACCCTCCCCACTCTGACCCGGGCTGTGAGAGCCGCAAAAGTCCGGAGTCCCCACCTGGGGCAGCCTCACCGCAGCCCCTGCTCCGGGCGGGACCCCTGCCCCCAGCGTTTCCACGGTTATTGCTGCAAGTTCCAAGGTAAGTTTCGCCTCGTTCCCACCCGAGCTGCGCTTGGCTGCGGGTTAATCACACCTTCCGCCCGGCCCCCGCGGCCCCCACCCCAGCGCCTCGACCCCCGCGCACCCCATCTGGAGGCGCCGCTTCCTTGCAAAATGCCCTTATGTCAAAGTTCTTGCCTCCCGGCTGGACGCGCCCTCCCTGCCCTGCTGGCTGCTGGCTCTGCAGTTTTCCAAATGCGGACGATGCCACGAGCCAAGAGAAAACTCCAGAGCACCCCCGGCTGGAGCCACGCGGCGCCGGTACCACAGCTCCCACCTCGCCGGCGGGCACACCCCCACCGCAGCGGCCGGCAAGTTTGCGGGGGCCGTCCGGGCGGGCTGAGCGGGACTCACCGCGGAGCCCCTCCAGCCGGGCTGTCGACCGCGGCCGTGGGCTCAGGGTCGTGGCTCCCGGGTACGATGCGCCCCGTGCGGCTCCCAGAGAGATGCTGCTGCAGCCGCGGCAGCGCCATCCACCTTCTCCCGGAGCCAATCGCGAATGCAGGGGTGGGGGAGGCCGGAGCTCCCGACGCGTCCGCACTTGGGGGGCGGGGTGGGGGGGGCAGGAAGAAAGAAGACACCAGGCACCCCCCTCTCCGCACCCTTGCCCTTCCCCCAGCCCTCCTCAGCAGCGAAGACTTAGCAGGGAGGGAGATCTTGAGAGAGAGGGAGAGAGAGAGGGAGAGAGAGAGAGAGAGAGAGAGAGAGAGAGAGAGAGAGAGAGAGAGAGAGAGAGAGAGAGAGAGAGAGAGGGAGGGAGGGAGGCTATGCGGAGTTACCGAGAGCGACCTCGCAGCCGCACACCTTGAGCCCTCCCTGCCTGGGCTGTGTCTGCAGGACGCCCCTGCACCCCTGCACCCCGGCCGGGGTCAGCACAAGGTAGAGGTCAGGTGAACAAAAGGGGAAGGTCCCAAGGGTGTGCAGGCTCACACAGGCGAACGGCCGGCCCGCACGCGAGACCCACACAGGCGGGGGAGGGGAGGGGAGGGGAGGGCTGACCCGAGGGGCCAGAGCAGGCGTGGCCCCCTCCTCGGATCAGGAGCCGGCCTCACCTTTGCAGTCCTTATATACCCGGACAAGCATCCCAAACACGCGCCCTGGCCAAGTGGCCCCTCGGGCTGTGCTCTCTGACCATATTTAGTCAAGCAGGGGAAAAAATAGCCTGTCAGCTGGGCCGCGGCTGGCCGGCCACCGGGAACAGGGTGGGAGCGCCAACGCCATTGACGGCCGGTCCTGGGCCCAGGCTGCCGGGCTCTTCCCCTCCCGGCCCCTCCCCACGGGCCTCCCACCGGCCGTCCCTGCCCTGCCATCCCCCTGCTATTTTTAGCCCAGCCCAGTACAGACGCGCCTCGCGGCAGCCGGGCAGACACCTCTCGGCCACACAGCCCGCTCCTAGGGGTGCCCTGGGGCGACTCGGCGGCTCCCGAGACCCGCTGCCCCTTCCCCATCCTTGGCCTCCAGCGGGCTGGGCGCCACCGCTGCCCCCTCCGCTTGGCCCTTTAGCCCGGAACTGGGGCCCAAATCAGGGGGTGAGGGAACGGCCAGTTTTCCAGAGGCTCCCAAGCCAGGCCCGTGATGACGACAGGTCACCTTGGACAGAGAGCCAGGTGATGAGCTGGCCACACTCTACCCTGCCTGCAGCCGGGGCCACGTGGGAGCGGGACACCCCGCGTGGGTCCGAGTGCTGGTTACGCCTGGACACCCCCTGGGCTCACGCCTGCATGATGTCATGGCTGTGTGCCGGCACAGCCCACGGGGACCATCCTCAGGGGGCCAGGACACAGAGGCCGACCGTCCCCCGCCATGTGTGGGCCGGGCAGGTCTCCTCGCCTCCCTGGAGTCCCCCAGGACCAGGACAGGGGACGGCAATAACGGGGTGGACCCACTTCCCCAAAGGCTAGGTGCAGGGTTCACGTGGGGAGGGGGAGGGGGCAGTTAGCATCTCTGGCCCGAAGTGGCCGCCCAGAGTGTGGGCAGTGAGAGGCCCGCTGTTGTGGACAGTCATTTCACAGCCCTCCGCCCCTGTGCCGCCTTGCAGGCATGGCCCAGCCAGGGACATGGGGTGTCTGTGCCTCTCACCCTGAGCGCAGGGTCCCAGCCCTGGGACCCGGTGTGGTGGGGACGTTCTTTGTGGATCACCCCCTGGGATCCAGCCTCTCCCCCCAGAGCGGCCCAGGGTGGGGAAGGGAAGCTGGCGCATCCCAGCAGTGCCATGCGGGCCGGGCCGGGAGAGCAGGGGCGGGGGGTGGGGTGCCACGGGGGTGGCCCTGGAGCAGGAGCGGGACTGGGAGGAGTGGGGGGCTGGGGGCGGGCCCAGCGCTCCCGGGAAGCTCTAAGCGGCCCTCAGGTCACTCTGGGTGCGGGGCGTGGACCCTGGGAGGTTGCAAGCTGCCCCCATCCAAGTGCATTTCTGGGAACCCAAAAGCCACTTGTCCTCCAGCTGACAGTGGGAGAGCAGCCAGTGTGCGGGGCAACAGCGGAGCTGGTGCTGCACATGCCCCCTGTGCCCGCTGTTCCCCTCCCCACCCCCCTCCTCTCTCCGGGCAGGCAGTGGGCGGGGGAGGGGGGCTCACAGAGGTTGAGCAGGGAGGGTCAGGGAGTCCAGGGACCCTTGGCTGGGCCTGAGGTGGGGGTCACCCCTGTGAGTGACGCTCTAGGCCGTGAGGGCAGGGAGAGGGTGTGGAGCAGATGCTGCCGTGAATCACCTCCATAATCACCTCCTGTGGCAGCCCAGCCCTTCCAGACCAGGACGGGGCACAGGACTCCCTTCCCCGGAGAAGGGGTGGTGTGTGTGGACCGTCCCAGGGGTCCCCAAGGTCCCCAGGTCCAAGCCAGACGACAGCGCTCTGTCCATTTATCCACACAGCCAGCTTCTACAGCTATTCCAGAAGCTTCTCTGTGGATTACCGCTATCTTCAAAGCACCCCTAAGAGGTAGGTGTCTTGCTGTCCCCACTTTACTGGGGAGGAGCGGGGCTCAGAGGGGGAGCTGACTTGCCCGAGGTCACACAGTGGGGGCAGAGCTGGGCGGCGTCCTGCGGTCCGGCCACTGCTCCGGCCCCCTCACTGGGGCAGTAAAGACAGACCCAGCGTCGCCTGCCTTGGGCACCGAGCTTTGGATGTCCTCAGGAAGGCGGTGAGTGACGTGACGGCGCTTCCCGCGTGAGGATGGATAAGGCAACCCTCCCTCATTCATTCACCAGCAAGGATGTGCAGCTCGCCCGCCGAGACCACGTGGGGCTGGCCGCGCGTGTCCGGTGGAACATTCCACCGTGGCCGGATGTGCCTGCTTCCCCCACGGGCCACCGCGCTGCACGTGGCTGCCGAGCGCTCACGGGCGGCTGGCGGGGCTGCAGACCTGATCTGCGATTTGATGTCATTCAATTAATTTTAGTTTCAGTAGCCACGTGTGAGCAGCGGCTACTGTGCTGGGCGGTAGGAGAGAGAGGATGGGGAACGAAGCAGGAGGTCCTGGGCCACAGAGAGAGCAGTTTGGGGAAGGGATGGGCTTGTAGGTCAGAGGTCAGGGGAGGCCTCCGTCGGGGATGGAGAGGGGCCCAAAGGACGTCTGAGGTGCAGCGGCTGAATGTCTGGGGAGCACCCAGGCAGAGGGCGCTGGCAGGACAGAGGGCAGGCGGGAGGGCGGACGGACCTACGGTGGGGCTGGGCACAGGTGTGGTGCTCAGGTGGGAATGCTGCTCAGGTGGTGGGAATGCTGCCGGGGGCAGGGATGAGCCGCAGAGCCCCAGGCCACCAGGGGTGACGCTTCTTAGCGATGCTGCGGTCCAGCGGGGAGGGGCACTCAGGTCCTGGCCAGACCTTGAGAGTTTGTCCGCAAGATTTGCTGACCCAGGGGAGATGGTTACAGAGAAAGGGGGGGGGGGTCAGGTGAGCGGTCCCCGGGGAATAGGGTGCCTCTCCTGAGAAGGTGGGAGGGAAGGAAAGGGCAGGCAGGGACTTCGCTTCGTGGGAGGGACCTCTGCCCAGAGCCGGCCCACCCCGCACGGGGCAGGAGGTACCCGAGTGGCTGTGAGGGGTGGAGGTGCTCCCTGCTCAGAGCCCCCTGCGGGGCTCGGAGGGGTCCCCACGACCGGCCTGGGGGACCGTCTCCCAGTGAGGAGCCCCTGGAGCTCGGGTAACTGGAGGCAGGTGTGGTTTCTGGGTTCCTCGCCCAGTGGACCCCTCGCCCCTCACCCCTTGAGCCGAGGTCGGGGAGCCGGGAGCAGCTGCTGGAGAGCAGTGATTTCCTGGAAGCGCTGAGGACAGTAATGGAGCCTGAGCTGCCCCTGGGGGAAGTGGCTTCTGTCTGAGAGCATTTCCTGAAGCTCCATCCCTGGGGGCACAGGGCGGGGGGTTAGGGTTGGGCAGGCAGCCCTCCCGTGCATCCCACCCCATCTGCCAGCCTGGGAAGAGAGGGGGTGCAGAGCCCAGGGGGCCCCACAGAGCCTGGCTCCAGCCTCACTGAGAGACCCTCGGGGGCCTGGGTGGGACAGGACAGTGAGAGGCCACTCTGACCTCAGAGCCTCAGCTTCCTTGTCTGCGAAGTGGGGCCACAGCCCCTCCTGGGTGGTGAAAAGGCTGCGGTGTGGACAGAGCCCCTGGCCGAGGCCCCAGCCGGGGAAGCCCCCAGACAGGATCACTGTCTCACCCACCAGAGGAGCTACTGGGTGGATGGGTGGATGGATGGATGACCTCATCAGTGGGTCAGTCAATGCCTCGGCCACTGGGCAGCCGGGGCAGTGGGCAGCACGTAGGGGGCAGGGTGAATATGGCTGGACCCATGTCAATGTACGTTCAGCTCTGGGGGTGGAGGTGAGGCTGGGGTCTTATTTGGAGCGGGGAAGGGCAAGGCTGGGCCAGTGCCCTGGGAGCCACAGTCAGAGGGTGGAAGCCCCTTCACCCTAGCCTGGGCACCCACCACCCCAGGAGGCACCCAGAGCCGTTCGCAGCATCAGTCCCGGGTCAGCGCCGTCCCCTCTGACGAGACCCTGTTCCCGCTCACTTTGCTCTATCCTGAGTCTTTAAACAAAACAAAATAAATCCTGGGTTTTATTTTAATGTTTCACTTGTGCTCTCCGGCAACAACCAACACAGTCTCTGCAATGGCCTCTCTCTGCTGGGATGAGCCCAGCTTTCCCATCGGAGCACCTGAGCAGTCAGACGTCTCTCCAGCGAGTCCACGGAAGACGCTCGTCGTCACCAGAACAATGACCGCAGAGGGACACCGCCTCACACCACCGGGACGGCTGGAAAAAACAAGAGCCCCAAACCAGAACATAACAAGGGATATTGTTATCAGCGAGGATGTGGCGAAATTTGAACGTCAGGTGTTGCTGGTGAGAATGTAACATGGCGCAGCCACTGTGGGGAATCGTCTGGCAGCTCCTCAAAAAGTCAAACCATCACAACCAGCAATTCTGCTCCTCGGTACGTGCCCCCAAATGAAACAAGGACCCAAACAGGAACTCGCACACGAGGGCTCACGGCAGCCAAATGGGGAAACCCAACGCCAGCTGCCAGTGGGCGGACAAACTGCAGTGAAGGGATTCGGCCACACTGGCCACAATGTGGATCCACCTAGGAGACACGGTGCTGAGCGAACAGGCCCAGACACAGAAGGCGTGTGTCGTGCAATCCCATTACACGAGCCGCCGGGGCAGGAGACGCCACCGAGACCGAGCAGACGGAGGGAAGGGGAGACCAACCACCTGATGGGAACCGGGCCCCCTTCGCGGGGAGGAGAACGTCCTGGAACCAGAGAGGGATGGTGCTTGCACGGCGCTGTGACTGTGCGAAATGCCACGGAACTGTTTGCTTGTAAATAGCTAATTTTATGTTGTGTGCGTTTCACCTCGATTAAAAAACAACAGAAAAAGATAAGTGAGCTCAGGGTCCAGCCCCAGCCCCTCTCCCCACTGACCCCCACCGCCTGGACGCAGGACCACCCAGACCCGGGCATGGCCCCTGGGCTGTGAAGGCTGAGCTCCTGCTCTCTTAGGGGCCTGAATGATGGACTCCAACCTGTCCCAACACCCCGACACCCGGCTCCACTCAGGCCGGGGAGGGGGCGGCAGGAGCAGGGAGGAGGGGGGTAGAGGCGGCTGCTGCCCCTCTGGGCTAAGGATGGCTACGGGCACAGACTTTGGGAGGGTGTCACGTTGCCCAGTCCCGTCGCTGCTGGAATGTTCCCTGTGGGATGGACAGAATAATGCCCCTCCCCAAAGAGGTCCACATCCCGACCCCCAGAACCTGTGAATGCATCACCTTCTGTGAACGCATCACCTTCTGTGAACGCAGCTTCTCTCCTGCCTGGATGGCGAGACCACAAACCTGGAGGCACAGAGGGGCTCCTATAGCACCTCGGGGGTGTCTGCACTCAGCCGGTCGAGAAGACGTCCGCCCGCAGGACTTCTTGGGGCCTTTCTGAGGCCAGTGCCAGTGCCAGTGTGCATGTCGAGTGCCCAGCAGCCCAGCCTCAGCTGACCACCCCCTGCTCTGCTCGCCCATACCCTCACCCGCCAGCACACACAGGCACACGGCAAACCCCAGTGCCCAGACCCTCAGGTACACACACATACAGAGGCGCACGCGCACACACACATGCACGCACGCACAGGCATACGGCAAACCCCAGTGCCCAGACCCCCAGATACACAAACGTGCGTACATAACCGTGATGGCAGTGGGAAAACCTCCCTGACAGCTCGGAAAGAAAGTTAGATTTCATTGCCATGATGTCAGCAGAGAGCAGTTTGCTTCCAGAGACGTCCCATCCAGAACGGTGGCAGCTTCACCATCGTGGAGACGCAGTATACGTCGGGGACCTGGCCATGTGCACCACCGGAGCCCCTGTGAGGGTTAGTGCAGCTTCGGGTCAGCAGGGTGGCCTTGGACCTGCCCTGCAATGGGCCCCCACCAGCCCAGAGCTCCGGGGGGAGGTAAAGGAAGGCCCCGAGAGCAAGGGGCACTGGAGGGGAGGAGTGCTGGGGGTCCAGGCTGAGCTCCGAGCCCTCAGGGGTCACCCTCCTGCTCTGAGGGCAAAGACCATCCCGTCTCTTCCTCCGCCTCCCTCTCCACGCCGCCGTGTGTGCAGGGTGTGACAAGGGCTTCTCCACCTGCAGAAGCCTCCCCCATGCGGAGGACTCACACGGACTCATCTTAGAAGAAAATGAACTGAAGCCAGGGAGTTTGCTCTGAGCCCCAGCGCCGGTGCCCCGCCCCCTCCTCACACAGACATGCCCACAGAGGGACCCTCACCACCCGGCTGACCTCGACATCGCCCCTGAGGACAGGGCTGGTACTCCCACTTCCGCCCGTGGCCGGTCCTACAGGGAATGAGAGGCAGGAAGGCGAGGAAGGGGGGTGGCCAGGTCCCCTCACCCCACTGGGTCCAGCGGCCCCCTTGGGGAAGTATTTTTCTGGGTCAGTCAACAGACTCGCATTTCCAGGGAGAAAGAAGCCCCTGATCATAAAGCCCGGGCCGGGGTGTGGGGAGGTTCGGGGGCCGTTTCTGGTGGCGTTTTAAGGAATCCTGCCTTAAATGTGGAAACTCATCACAGCAGAAAGCTTTCCCGGCCCCTGCAGAGCTGCAGCCGTCAGAACAGTCTGTAAAACAGAAGGGCTCACAGCTCTGCAGGCGGGTTCTGGTGCCCAGCGCAGCTGGGGGACCGGGCAGCTGGTGGCCTCACTCCCCCGGGCTGCCTGCCCTTTCTGGGGGCTCCTGCCCCGTCACGGTCATCACGTGGTCGTCCCAGTCACCGCAGCCAGTGCTGAGTGCTGTGCGAAGCCTGGCAGAGGCCTGCTCTGCTCTCCCAGGAGTCTGGGGAGCAGCGCAGAGTGGGAAAAACATGGCCTTGGTGGCCAAGAGAGCCAGGGAGTTGGGAGACAGGCCGTGCGCAGGAGGGCTCTGGGGGGAGAAGGGGAAGGGTCCCAGATGCCCACGATCATCGTTCATCCTGCGTTTGCAAGCAGAGCCAACTGTTTCCAACCCTGCCTCCAACTCTGCAGCGCACCTCCGAGGGGCCTGAGCCGGTGTGGACACACAGAGCAGACCGGGCTGGAGAGCCCCGTCTGGCTCTCTGGCGGGAAAGCCCTTCTGACCACAAGTCGCACGTCCCTCTTCCTTCTGAGCCAAGCAGAGCTCCCATCCTCCATGTGACACGGGAGCTGGCTTCTGACCTACAGGGTGAGGGGAATTGACAGAAACACAGGCATTTAGACCATTGACCTGCAAACCCATTTAGCCCCCAAAACGTTTCCCCTCCATAGTGTTGGACGTGGGGACAGAATGTCCACCAGGTGGGCAAGCGTCACCTTACCTGGGCACAGGCTCCGGCGCATTTGGCTAACTGGACTCTTTGTGTCCAATGCCTGGACATGCCCTGTGCGCCATCCCTTCCCACCCGCTCTGGGCAAACACAGGGGTGATGGCTGAGGGGCACCTGTTCCCTGCCCCCTCCCCTCCCTGGCGAGCCCCTCAAACTTCTTCTCTCCCCAGGTAGACCTCAGGGCTCTGGGGCTGCCCTGTTGGACGCCCCAGGCCCAGTGGGGCCCAGAGCCCTGGTCATCGCCCAGCGGTGCGGGCAGGGCCCCAGAGCCCCTAATGCCCCGTTCACGCCAGGTTGCTATCTGCTTGCTAAGGCTAGCGGTGGGGGGCATGGGGGTGGGTGCGGGGGGGGGGGGGTCCCGCCACTGGGAGCCCAGCCCGGAGCCCTGAGACAAGGGGAGCCTGGGAGTGTTGCTCCAGCAAGACCTCAGCCACAGTTAGCTGGGGCCCTCATCGCTGCCTTATAAATATTCATTCTGCCATTGTTATAAAGGTGCTTTAAAAAAAAACGCCAAACTCACGTGGAGTCAGGGACGGAACCGCTGCCGCCACGCAGGCCGCCACGCCAAACCCCCTGTTGGTGAGCCGCAGCCGCCACCGGGATGGCTGCTCGGGGCCCACGTGGGCGCTCTCTGGGGTTTTGCTTAATTTGGGACAGTTTTTTTTGTTCCCTGCATGTAACATTTATAAATGTCACAGTGTGCCCAGGCTGCTCTGTGCCTGTGGGCGTGGCCTCCCAAGGGGGCGGGCCCTGCAGCCGTGTGGAAGGGGTGCTGTCGCCCTCCCCTCGGGGGACCCTCCTGCCTCCACTGGGGGGTGGCCTCCTTCACTTCAGCTTCCACACCCCGAGGCCGGAACCCCCGCCCGCTCTGCCAAGTTGTTACAGCCCATCTCGACCCCCCCGAATTGGCACAGGGATGCCTGCGCCGGACTGCATCTAGGATAGAGCCGGAGGTCGCCTAGTCCGGCCCTCCTGTCACCAGTAGCTGGATGCTTTGCTTAAATGCTTCCTGTGATGGGGTGCTCACTACTTCAGAGGTGCCCTCCCCGCCTCAAGGGAGCCGGTGATGGCAGGTCACACAACAACGATGCTGACCATTGGTCAGGCTACTGAAGCCCGGCGGGTGGCAGGCGCAGGGGGAGGCCCCTGAACCTGCACGCCTGTAAATGCCACCGTCCCCAGAGCCGGCCACAAACACAGCGTCAGCAGAAGGAGCGGCCGCCCTTCACAGCCACAGACCCCCAGTATGTGTTGGGGGAAAGGGACCCTGGCCTGGCTGCAGGGACAGCTCAGCAGCCTCCCTCCCTCTCCACCTGCCCTTCCTGGCACAGAGGCTGCTCTGCTCTTGGGCCCCTCTCTGGGGCCACGTCAGACACGTC
Source organism: Grampus griseus (assembly GCF_964374135.1). Classification (NCBI taxonomy): domain Eukaryota; kingdom Metazoa; phylum Chordata; class Mammalia; order Artiodactyla; family Delphinidae; genus Grampus; species Grampus griseus. The sequence continues at coordinate 87,489,133 of NC_139008.1, read as the reverse complement.
CACAGAAGGCTGATCACAGACGGACACCCGCCATGTCCGGCTCTGCCCCAGCGAGAAATCCTGGGCCTGGCGGGGCAAAGGCTGCCCCATCTCCGGCTCCACCACTGGTGACGGTCAAGGGGATGCCAGCGGAGGCTGGTGCGTGTCCAGCAGGAAGTTGGGGTCTCATCACAGGGTTCCTGACAGAGGCCCCAGCATCGTGGGCAGGCACGTCTCCACACAAATCCCCCAGCCACGCCAGAGCCTCCCAGGTCAGCCTCCCAACTCCTCATAAACACGGCCCCTCCTGGCCCTGCAGGCGGGTCTCCATCAGCCCCGGACGTTAGGGTAGGCAGACGTTCCTCAGGGCGGGCACAGCCCAGCGCCTGGCCTAGAGAGAGGGCCGGGTCAACCCGCCCACACCGTCCGGGTCAGGGCCAGTCCCCCCAGAAGAGGATGTACCGCGTGTACTGCTCGGGCAGCTGCGCCCGGCAGCGAGGCCTGCGTGTGGACCCCTCGCTCCCTCCGCGCCCTGCGCGTCAGATGCCAAACCCGCATCTGGCCGTGGCCACCCCCCCTTCCCCTGGAGCCCCCCACTGGCCTCTGCCCTGGCCAAGTTTCTAAGCATCTGGACCAACAGAAGTTCCCAGGCCAGGGTGGGTGCGGCCACACTCCGGGGCCCCTGAGGAAGCTTTTGCTTCTTGACAGTGCGGGTTCCCTGATAGCAGGTGTTCGGACAGTGAGAACCGGGGCCCTGCGGAGAGCCGTCCCACTTACCAAACGGAGCCCTGCTCAGTCCTGACGGATGGCTTAGCCGGATCGTAAAACTCCGGCGGAAGTCAAATTCAGGTTCTCAAAACCTTGGAGATACTCCTTGAATTTATTATGTGACCTGATAAATCATTGAATCCGAGTCCTCGTGGATGTGGAACAGGCCCGGCAGGCGGGCTGGAACACTTCGAGTCCCGAGGGTCGCGGCGCTCGCCTGCTGTGAGCTAAGGTTCCCCGAGAAATGCTCTTCTGGGAACTTGCGCTGGAAATCCAGAATCCCCGGGAGGCTTTCCCGAGGTCAGAGGGCAGCAAAGCCTGAGAGGCCCCCGGCGTGGTCTTTGGGACCCTCTGTCCCCCTCGGCCCAGGGTCTCGGCTGTTTCTCTGGCCACCCCTCCCTGGGGAGCTCCCCCAATTTCCTCTGAAAACAAACCTGTGGGAGGCGGAATCCCTGCACCATGCCCCCCAACCCCGCCTTGCGCAAGGGCAGGACCAGGAACGTGGTGGGGAATCACTCCCAGGCTTCGGGCGTTAATCTACCAACTGCAAGTTCATCAGAAGGAATGTTCTGCCAGGTGAGCCAGCCCTAATCAGGCGAGCCCTTCAAAGGGAACAGCACAGAAACACGTTGTCCTGCTGGTCTCGGGAAAGGAACCGACAGCCAGGTTGTGGCCGGCCCATGGGGCCACGTGGCAGCCCCCAGCCCCCAGCCCCCAGCCACAGACAACGCGGAGTTGCAGGAACGAATCCCACCAATAATCTCACCGAGCCTGGAAGAAACCTCAGCCCCGGCCACACCTGATTTCAGCCCAGGGAGACCCTGAGCACAGGAGCCACGCCGGGCTTCTGAGCCACGGGGACTGTCAGAGAATAACTGGGTGGTCAGCTGTCCCGCAGAGCAGACAACTAACAAAACACCGAATCTCAAACTCAGGACACAGTTCAAGTCACGTCCATTGGCTCCCCTAGGGAACCCGGGCAGGTGGTCTCCGCGTCCTTGGCCCCTTCCATCTCCCTGGGGCAGCTGGGCCATGTTGAGAAGAATGCTGACGTACGCCTAGGCTCCGTGGGAAGGGCACCACGGGGCAGCGATGCCCCGTGGGCGGTAGCACGTGGGCCATATATGCAGGTTCAGCTCCACTGAAGGCTCACAGTTTGAGGGGCCGTATGAGAGCCTGCTGGGGAGATGCCCCGACAGGTGCTTCCTGCCCACGCCCCAGCCCCCACCCCCAGGACGAGAAGAGAATAACAGATCCTGTGTGTCACAGGCCCGGCTATTTTCACTGAGATGATGGATAGACAGTCCTGCTTTCTGTCCTGGCAGCAGTGAGCGTCTTGCTCCAGGACAGCAAAACTGGGAACCACAGCTGCTGGGGGTCCCATCCACGGCGCCGTGAGGAGCCCCCGTTACCCTCCCCTCCCCCCGTTCATGACTCTGTGCAGGTCCCCCTGGTCCATTGCCTCTCCCCCCCCGAGATCCTTCCTGACCCCCAACTCCTCCCCCAGCCGGCCCTCCACTGAGCTAATCTCACCTAGATTTTTGAGACTGTCAATCAGCTAAATCATGCTGGTGTTGGGGTCATTGCCTGATGGGGCAGAGTGCCTGCGGCCACAGGGGGTGAGGCAGGGTCAGCCCAAAGGGGCACCCACGTGGGCACCCTCTGGGGTTCTGCGGTGGGGGGACCTCTGCAGTGCGCTAGGCCCTCTGGGGCCCGCCTGTGTAGGGGGGCTCAGCCCCCAGAGGCCTCCACCCCTGAGGCAGCCTCTCCGAGCCCCAGGAGTGACCTTCGCCAAGGCTGCGAAGCCTGCAGCCAGTTCTGCTGAAGCACCGCGCGTTCACGGTTATGAGCTATTTTATTGCCCAGTCAGTAAAAAACCTTCTGATTAGGTCATTGCAGAGGCAGGCGGATGCCAGAAAATATAAATTTCCTTGTGTCCACCACTGACCCCTCCACCTCCACGCCGGCCTCCGTTCTGGTTCCTTCCCCATGTTTGCATTAATTACTGAGACACGGCAGCCGTGCCAGGCTGCTCCCAGGCCCCAGGGCTCCTTTCCAGAGGCCGGGGGTGGGGGGTGGGCAGGTGGTGCTGGAGGACATGGGGGTGTTCTCGGCTGGCTCTGGGATGGGGAAGCCCCCTGCAGGCCATGCCTCTGAGTCTGGCCCTTCCAACCAAGGGTGCAGGCACAGGGGAGGGCCCCGGCTGGAGGCTGTGCCCACGGGGGCCGGGGCCCCTCTCCAGGAGCCGGGATCTCCCAGAAGCAGCGCCAGCCCCCTTGGAGCGGGTCCTCTGCGCACCTTTCCCCAGACTGCACCGAGGTGGGGCCTGTCCATTCACGCGGTCATTCAGGAGACGTTGGCTGGGCCCACACCTCGTGCCCTGTCTGCTGAGCACCGGGGCTCTGACCCGCCTCTGTGAATCGGGGGGGCTCGGCACCTGCCCCTGGAGAGGGGGCCTGGCATAGGGGGTGGTGCAGATTCAGACCCAAGTGCCAGCTCAGACCCAGCCCAGGCCTCCCCAGCCGAGAGCCCAGCTTAGAATCAGCAGTGACGCGGTAAGAGGATGGGGACAGGCAGGGAGGACTTCCTGGAAGGGGTGGCATCCACCTCCAGGTCAGGGCTCAGGCCCTCTCTCTAGCTCCTGGGTGAGGCCTGCAGACCTCCCTGCAGAGCCAGCCCAGGGGCGCTCGTCCAGTCGGGGGCAGAGGCGCCCAAGCGGGACACTGGGAGGCGGACACCATCGTGGACCCCAGCTCCACCTCGGCACCTGTTGGGCAGACTCAGAATAGCCTTTCCCAAGAGGTCAGGTTGGGCTGGGCGATCAGAGGGCTGGGCGGGTTGGGGGACCCTGGGGGCGTGGCTGGAGGGCAGCTGCTGCAGTCACTCTCCCTTTTAGGCCGAGGGGGCCGTCCCGCCCGCCTGGTCACGCCCCCACAGCTGAGCAGCGAGGGCCCAGCAGACAAGCAGGACAGCACTTTGAAAGTCACATGACGTGGGGCACCCTCAACCACTTCCATCACAGCGGTCCGCTGGGGGACTGTCCCCCCCAGAGCCCAGAGCACACTGGCTCCTTCCTGGCATGTTCCAGACCTGCCCGAGGATGGGACTGGCACGTGGTAGATGCTCAGTAAACCTTTGCAGGCCCCCGGGACAGAAGTTGGGGCAGCACAGTCAGCGACGCCTCAGACACCAGCTCAGCCCAGTTCCCCTGCAGGGGTTTCCCCTCCCCCCCACCGTCTTCCCCAGACGCCCTCCCCGGTCTGGCCCCACCAGCTTCCTCAGGGCCCCTCCCTGGGCTGGAGACAGATGAGCAAAGAGCCTTCCCGGGGCTGGAGGCCGCTTGGCAGCTGTGAGGGGCCGGGGATTCACCCAGCACCCCTGCCCGGAGCCCCCGCCCGGATCCCTGCCAGCCCAGGCAGCACCACTTCTCTAGTAAGTTCTAACGGCGAGCTCGGCTTTCCAGAAGCGTAATTAAGTGTGACGACCTCACTGCTGCCCCTGCCCCACGAGATCAGGTCGGGCTTTTTAATTAGCCCCACCAATAAATATGTCAGAGTCCCCTTAAAAATATATCTGTCTCCCAAGGCCAAGCTGAGTGACGGCGTAAACAGGGGCTTCGAAACCGGGCACAGGTGCCTCAAGCTCCTTATGCCAGTGGCACTGCCTGCGAACGGAGGAGCCCACCGCCCGCCCAGGGGCTAAATGCTCAGCCCCGCCAGGCCCCTGACCGTGGCGGGGCGGCCCCTGGGGCCCCAGCTTCGCCCGGGACGGTGGCCGGCAGGCTGGAAGCGCCCGTTTCTGCAGCCTCTCAGGCCCAGACCCCGTCTGGGCCCAGAAGCTGGGGGGCAAGACAGCAGACCCCCACCCCGGCAGGGCGGCAGGCAGGCCTTTGTCCTCCACCCATGTCTTAGGGGACTTCCTGGTGTCCTGGGGGCTTTCTCTCCAAAGAGAATTGCCTCGGGGGCTGTCAGGGGGGAGGTGCCCACCCTCGATAAAGCCTTGTAACGGGCTTTGCACGTCTCTCCAGCCACCCCCCCCACCCCCCTGCTGTCAGTGGGCACCGCAGGGGTCAGAGAGACACGTGACGCAGAAGTTCCAGAAGTTCACACTCAGAAAGTGACCTGTTAGTCCTGGTTTTCCAGCCCCTGCTGCCTGGGGGCGTGGGGGTGGGATCGGCAGGGAGGCTCTTTAACTTGGGGTCTCCCCCTGCGTGGGAGGGATAATTTCAAGAACCCCCTCTACCTCCTAGGAGGGTTCCAGAAACTCCCCTGTTCTTGCCACTGCCTCGTCCGGGTCCGAGCCCGAGTCCAGCGAGTGCCCCCCTGCCCTCTCCGGGGGGCACTGTCCAAAAGGGGTGGCTGCTCGAAGCCCAGGTCCCCCGAGTGCAGGCTTGCCAGGGGCTCAGCCCGGCGTGAGCATGGCCCTGGGAAGGGAAGGAGGGGGCGGAGGTCATGACTCGCCTGGAGGAGGGCCCGGTTCAGGCGGGACCTTCTCCACCTGCCCCGGCTCCCTGCACGCAGCCCCCAGACAAGGAAGAGAAAGAGGCCAAGGAGGCTAAGCGCCCTGAGCGGGGCTAAGGGACCGGGCGGGTATCAGGAAAGCCCCCTCCCCACCCCCTGCACAGCCCTGGGGAGGGCCCGGGCCCCAGAGCCACCAGGGCACCCACAGCGCACTCCCCTCTGAGCCCCAGCCGAGACCAGGGAACACGGGCGACGTGGAGGAAGCCCGAGGCTCTCACCATGGGTGCCGCTAACGTTCATTGAGTGCTTGCCGCATACCTGCCTCTTGTGTTCATCACACATCATCTTCACGACAAACCGTGCGGTCAGGAGGGCGGCACGCTGACTTCCAGTAAGAACTGAGGGCCCCCCCGCAGGGCCCCCAGGGCTCGCCGACCCTGCCAACCCCCGACACCCCCGGAGCCCCCAGCTGGACCCTCCGGCTGGCTTCCTGAGCCCTAGAGAGCCTGGCATTGACCGCGCGCAGACGGGGCATTGATTGGCTGAAAGGTGAAACCTGAAATAGTCCCCGTTGCCAGTAAACGGGAGTTTTCATTGTTGAGGCAGCTAATCTCGGGTTGCCTCCCAGGAAGCTGGGGGGCACGGGGCGGGCACGGGAGCTTTGATGTCCACAACCGCAGGGCAGGCCTGGTGGGGGCCTGCACCACCCACCCTGTGCAGGGGCCAGCAGGAGGTCTGTCCTCCCGGGAGCCCAGGCCCGGGGCCCTGGTCAGGGTGGCAGGCCTGGGACACGCTGCAGGAAGTGGTACCAGCTCTGAATCCCAGGGTTGGTCCTGGCTCAGCCGTGTTCTCCGACTCCCTGGGCGAGTCACGTCGGTGCCCGCACTTCCTCATCTGTAAAATAAAATACCAGCCACGGAGGACGCTTGCCTGGCCGAGGTGACGTGTGCACCGCCTAGAGGAGCGTCTGGCCCGGGGTGTTTGTTCAGTTAAAGGCGGCCATTACTTTGAGCCTAACCCCTTAACAAAACTCATTAAAGTCATTAAGGATGTTCTTAATGTGCGGCTAGATGGGTTGAGAGGCCTCGGCAGGTGCTGTTACAGAAACAAGTGCACTTCAGGGGCTTCCCTGGTGGCGCAGTGGTTAAAAACCCGCCTGCCAATGCAGGGGACACGGGTTCGAGCCCTGGTCCGGGAGGATCCCACGTGCCACGGAGCAACGAAGCCCGTGCGCCACAACTACTGAGCCTGCGCTCTAGAGCCCACGAGCCACAACTACTGAGCCCATGCGCCACAACTACTGAAGCCCGCGTGCCTAGAGCCCGTGCCCCGCAACAAGAGAAGCCACCGCAATGAGAAGCCCACGCACCGCAACAAAGAGTAGCCCCCGCTCGCCGCAACTAGAGAAAACCCACGCACAGCAACGGAAGACCCAACGCAGCCAAAAATAAATAAATAAATACATTTATTAAAAACAAAAAAAAGGAAAAAAGAAACACGTGCACTTCGGAAGCATGGGGTCATGGTGACGGTGCTCCCCGATGCTCCTAATAGGTCAGAGTGTACATCTTCTGCAATTCTACGTAATTCCAAATGTGCTGAGCGCTCCCGGGGTGAGGCGGGCCGGGCTCAGGAACAGCCCCCATCCCGGACATGCAGCCCTGGGGGCTACAAAGATGTACGTGAACAACAAAACAATGCAAGGACGCCAGAGACTGAGAGAGCGAAGGTGGGAGGGGGTCACGTGGGGCTGTAGGTCAGGATGAGAACTCTGATTTTATTCTAAGGGTACAGGAAACCCCTGAGAGTACCAGGAAGGGAGAGTGATGGGTCCAGGAGGGGAGCCAATGGGAGGCCAGAGCAGGGGCTATGCTGGAGCTGGGAGGGAGGGAGGTGGGCACCGGCTAGGAAGCCTTCACAGCACCTCACTTCTGGACCTGGGGCCCTTGGCACTCTGACCCCGGAGCAGTGACCTCCTCCTCCCCTACTTGTCCCCCCTCACCAAGGCCACCAAGGCCTGGAGCAGGGGTTTCAAACCCCCACGTGCCCACATAGGTGCCAGGCCTGAACACGGGCGCCTCGCCCTGCCCTGCCCCCAGCACCCCCCGGTGCCCCCCTGGTGCCACCCCCCCCCCGTGTGCCAGGGAGCAGCTCTGCCTGCACATCTCCAACCCATTAGGGCCCAGCTGACATTTCTCCCAGAAATAATTAACTTTGACATCACAAAGGGCATTTCCAGCAGCCAAGGTCATCCCAGGGCTGGCCACGGCCTCCCTGTCCGCGGTCCCTCCCCAGCCCACAGCTTGGATGAATGGGGTTTCAGAGACCTGGCTGCCGGCTCGAAGGAGTGAAGAGAAGCTAACGCTGCTTTTCTTGCAGGAATAACTGCTGCTGCCTCGTCAGCTGCAAACTGCCTGGCGGGGGAGGCTGGCAGAGCTGCCTCGGACTCCAAACCCCGAAGGGACCACGGGGCTGCAGGCATGGGGGCTACTCAGGGTGCCCTCGCTCACTGTCAAGGGCTAGTGTCAATCTCCTGCTCTTTGAGCACAAACTTCTCTGGCTCCCCCATAACCTGAGTGTGGGCTGCAGGAAGCCAGCTGGGAGTGGGGTGACCGGGGCCACCTACCCCCACCTGCAAACGAGTGATAGAGCCTCGCCTTCACAGGCGTCCGAGGTCAGTGAGGTAGTGTGCAGGCTGCCCGGCACACACGCGTGCTCACTGGGCGTGGAACTGTCCTGGGGCCACCACAACAAAGCCCCACAGACCAGCTCTGTTCCCGAGGCCGGTTCCTTCCAAGGGAGGATATGCCCCAGGCCTCTCTCCAGCTCCTGCTGGCATCTTGGCATCCCTTAGCTTGCCGAAGCATTGCCCTCACCTCTACCTTCATCTGTACATGGCGGCTCCCTGTGAGCATGTCTGTCCCAACGCGCCCTTTCTATAAGGACACCAGTCATTAGTTAGGAGCCACGCTTCCCCAGGGTGACCTCATCTTAGCTAATTACATCTGCAACAACCCTATTTCCAAATAAGGTCACGTTCTGAGGTCCTGAGGGTGAGGACTTCGACATACAGGCTTTTAGGAGACGCAATTCACCCCACAGCACTAGGCCTGCGAGGCTGCAGGGAAGGAAGATCCCCTCCTACACAAAAGCCTGCACACGGGTATTTATAGCAGCTGTATTCACAGTGGCCAAAACCTGGAAGCAACCAGGATGTCCTTCAGCAGGTGACGGATAAATAAACTGTGGTGCGTCCAGACAGCGGAACATTATTCAGCCCTGAAAAGAAATGAGCTGTCAAGCCATGAAAAGACATGGAAGAAACTTAAATGCCTTTAACTAAGTGAAAGAAGCCAACATGGGGGCTTCCCTGGTGGCTCAGTGGTTAAGAATCCGCCTGCCAATGCAGGGGACACGGTTCGAGCCCTGGTCCCAGAAGATCCCACATGCCGCGGAGCAACTAAGCCCGTGTGCCACAACTACTGAGCCTGCATGCTACAACTACTGAAGCCCACGCACCTAGAGTTGGTGCTCCACAACAAGAGAAGCCACTGCAATGAGAAGCCCGCGCACCACAATGAAGAGTAGCCCCCGCTCGCCGCAACTAGAGAAAAGCCCATGAGCAACAGCGAAGACCCAACACAGCCAAAAATAAATAAATAAATTTATCTTAAAAAAAAAAGAAGCCAATCTGAAAAAGCTACAGACTGTATGATTCCACCTGTATGACATCTGGAAAAGACAAAACTATGGAGACAGTTAAAAAAACAAAACAAAACAAAACAAAAAAACACAACAGAGGTTGGTGTGTGCAGGGGATGAACAGGCAGAGCACAGAGGATTTTCAGGGCAGTGAAACTACTCTGTATACTGTAATCGTGGACACATGTTATACATTTGTCCAGACCCACGGAATGTGCAACACAAGAGTGAGTCCTGACGTAACCTCTGGACCCTGGGTGGTGATGAGGTGTCAATGCAGGTTCATCAGTTATAACAAACGCACCATCCGGTAGGGATGTTAGTGGTGCGGGCTGTGCATGTGGGGCTGGGGATATATGGGGAATCTCCGTACTTTCTGCATGGTTCTCCTGTGGAGCTAAAACTGCTATTTAAAAAAATAACCTCTTACTTTTTTTAAAAGTTCACCAGAGGGACCCTGGAAATAGGACCACATTTCCATGAGGGTCATAACTAACTGTGCCCTCCCTCCCTCTAATCTGTAACCAGGATGACGGTGTCTGTCCCCACCCCCCGGGAGCCATGCTCCTCTGACCTGGTGGGGCCGGCAGTGAACTGAGCTGGAGCTCGGAGCCACCAAGAGGCAGGATGGGACGTGGACACAGACGTGGCCAAGGGTGGCCCCAAGGAAAGGAACTCAGGCCCCCGCCACGGCTGGAAGCCTCTGGAGGTGGGGGAGGAGGGTGAAGGCCGGCTGGGTCTCTGAGGGTGGATGTTCATGAGAATCGGGCCTGCGGCGGCTGTCCCTGCAGCCCCTTTACCTGCAACTTCTCTCCAGCCTACTGGGCAGGGGGGCTGAGGCTGCAGACTTGGCCACAGGTCCCAGGGCAGCCCAGTCTCCCCGCGACCCCCGGCAGCTCCCTTCCTGTCTGGCTTCCTAATCCGGCCCAGCAGTGACCTTTGGCCCAAGCAAAGTGATCTGATTAGAAGGCATTCAGAGGGGACACAGCTGTTCCACCATCCTCTGGGAGGGTTCACACAGAGACCTGTCGAGGTTTGACAGAAGCCAGGCGGAGGCTCAGAGAATCACCTCGTGGTGTGGTGAGGGCAGCGCTCTGGCGGGGCTGGTCCACCTGCACGTCACAAGTCCCTGCGTCCCGAGTGGGAGGCAGAATCACAGCCCCCAAAGACACCCACGTCCTGCCCCAGAACCTGTGAGCATGTCACCTCCCAGGACAGCAGGGACTCTGCAGGCATGATGCAGTTAAGGACCGTGATGGGGAGGTTATCCTGGGTTCCCCAGGTGGTCTGAATACAGGATCACAGAGGTCTTAAACCAGCCAGAGAAGGACATGTGATGTGGAAAAGAGAGGGACTGGAAGGTGACAGCTGCTGGTTGTGCAGATGCAGGGAGGGGCCTCCAGACACGGAACTGACTCTCCCCGGAGCCTCCAGTAGGACCAGCCCCACGGACCCCTCGATTTTAGCCCAGGACCCCGTGTTGGACGTCTGACCCCGAGGACCATGAGATGACGAATCTGTGCTGTTTTAAGCCGCTGGATTGATGGGGATTTGCTCCAGGCAGCAGCAGCACTCTAGTGCACCCTGTAAATTAACCACGGCTTCTGGCGCCAGCACGTGCTGTCCTGCCTGACCCGTCACCACAAGGACCACAGTCCACTCCCCGGGGGACGGAGGGACGCCGGGAACGCCCCAGGGGCTGCCCCACGGGAGTAATGTTTCTGCTTCCGCAGAAGCCTTCTTCCCATCACAGATCAGCGTCCGGGGAGGCGTCCCAGGCCCTCTTTCATCGCGTCAGTGGCAGCACAGGTGCTGAGATGGGGGCCCCGGCTGGGTGAGCAGCTCGTCACCCAGGTGATGGGGTGCAGGGGCCCACTGACACACCCTGTCTCTCTCCCTCCCCATTCACCTCTGCCTGAGCATGCTGGTCCTTGCTACCCCACGTGGCGTCCCTGGCTCCGTCCACTCAGGCTGCTGTAACAAAGACCACAGACTTGGGGGGAGCTTAATCACAGCTGATGCTTGTTTCTCACAGCCCTGGAGGCTGGAGGCCTGAGATCAGGCTGCCAGCAAGGTCGGGTCCTCGCGAGGCCTCTTCCCAGGTGTAAACGATGGTCTTCTCCCTGGGTCCTCACGTGGTGAACAGGGTGAGGCTCTCTGGGGCCCCTTTTACAAGGGCACTAATTCCATTCATTGGGGCTTCACCCTCACGACCTCATCACCTCCCAAAGGCCCCACCTCCTGACACCATCGCCTTGGGGATTAGGGTTTCAACATAGGAATTCGGGGGAGACACATACCTTGGGCCCCGTGAACTGGGTGAGACTGGACAGGTAAGAGACCCCTCTGGCAAGCACAATGGCCCATCTGCCCATTGCTGGCAGCCCCTGAGGCTACTCCAGGCAAGCATAGCCCCGTCTGGCTGCCAGCCCCTTCCCAAGCCAGCCTGGGTTGCATTTTCTCTGCTTTCATCAGTCTGTGCCTTAATCAGCCCCCGTCTCTGAGGCCCCTTCTTTACAGGTGTGCCCACCAGCCCCAACCACGGCAGGGCTGTGAACTCGCCACCGTGACGCAAGCAAAGAGCACCACGTTGCTGAAGGAGGCCTCCCTCTCGTGTCCCAGCACAATTTGGGTTGGAAGTTGCCAAACAGAAACTTCATTTTTACTCCACATTTCTTGCCCAGTTCAGTGTGTAACTGGCCTCCCCCTGGCGATTTAGCAGAGCGCACGGCAGCTTATAAAAAAAAAATCTATATAAAACCAGGAGAAAAAGGCTGCAAACCATTCAGCCCTTTTGCCTTTTAAAGGAAAACCATCTTCAACTAAGGGAACGTGGTTTTGATGATGACTCTTTAGATATGACACCAACCCAAAGCATGGTCCATGAAAGAAAAGATTGGTGAATTGGACCTCACCGAAATTTTAAATTCTGCTCTGCAAAAGACAGAGGTAAGAGAATGAAAAGCCGAGCCGCAGTCAGTAGAAAATATTTTCAAAACACACAACTGATGAAGGATAAACACATCTGTTATCTACAAAGAACTCTTTACACTCAGTAAGAAAACAAACAACAAGATTTACAAGTGGGTTGATGACCTTACGAGACCCCTCGCCCAAGAAGACACACAGGTGCAAAGAAGCACATGAAAAGACGCTCGCGTCATATATCCTCAGGGACATTCGAACAATGAGACGCCACTATCTGACCCTTAGGACCACCCAGATCCAGGACACACACACACACCAGGTGCCGGTGAGGATGCAGAACAGCAGGAACTGTCACTCACGGCTGGTGGGGCCGCGAAATGCTGCAGCCACTTCGGAAGACAGTTCGATGATTTCTTATAAAACTAAACATACTCTTACCATGTGAACCAGCAATTGTGCTCCTTGATATTTACCCAAAGGAGGTGAAAACTTAGGTCTACACAAAAACCGGCACATGGATGTTTATAGCCACTCTATTCATAGTTGCCCAAACTCAGAAGAAACCAAGATGTCCTTCAGCAGGTGACGGATAAATAAACTGTGGTACACCCGGACAGTGGAATATTATTCAGCCCTGAAAAGAAATGAGCTGTCAAGCCATGGAAAGACATGGAGGAACCCATTTGACTGTTGGTAAAAAAGTATATTTTACTCTTTTCCACAAAGTTTGGATCCTGTTTTATCTCTGATTATAATTAACACTTGTTTCTGCAAGATTAGCAAAATGATGACAATTGATGAAGGTCTGTGATGGGCACGTGGATATGTATTGCATTATTCTACTTTGTGTTTGAAAATTATCATAATAAAAAGTTAAAAATTCAAAAAAAGAGGGCTTCCCTGGTGGCGCAGTGGTTGAGAGTCCACCTGCCGATGCAGGGGACGCAGGTTCGTGCCCCAGTCCGGGAGGATCCCACATGCCGCGGAGTGGCTGGGCCCGTGAGCCATGGCCGCTGAGCCTGTGCGTCCGGAGCCTGTGCTCTGCAGCGGGAGAGGCCACAACAGTGAGAGGCCCACGTACCGCGCAAAAAAAAAAAAAAAAAAAAAAATTAAAAAACAGAAAAGACATGAAGGAACGTTAAATGCATTTAAGTAAGTGAAAGAAGCCAATCTGAAAAGGCTACAGACTGTATGATTCCAACTCTATGACACTCTGGAAAAGACAAAACTATGGAGACAGTAAAAAGATCAGGGGTTGCCAGGGGCTGGGGGGAGGGAGGGATGAACAGGCAGAGCAGGACGTTTAGGGCAGTTAAGCTACTCTGTATGATACTGTAAAGGTGGATACACGTCATCATACATTTGTCCAAACCCACAGAATGTACAGCACCAGGAGTGACCCCTGATGTAAACTGCGGACCTCAGTTAATAATAATCTATGCGTACTGGTTCATCATTATAACAAACATATCACACCAGTGCAAGATTTTAATAATAGGGGAGGGATATATGGGAATTTTCTGTACTTTGCACTCAACTTCTCTGTAAACCTAGAACTGCTCCCCCAAAATTGTCTATTAATTTTATTTAAAAGTAAAAAAAAAATTACCTACCGTAGCGATTCACGTTATCTTCTGTATTGAAAATATTGTACATATTTGAGGTCATCATGCGTACACAGTTTGGAATCCAGAAAGCCACGGTTTCAATAAAAAACTTAAATGTGATGGAGAAGAAACTAACAGCCTTGAAGCCCAGCGCTGTTCCCAATCCTCCGAGAAAGCCCTGCTTCCGGCCTCAGGCTTGGCTGGCAGCTCCCGACTCTTGCTGGGCACTTAGGTGATCTGGAAGGAGACCCACCGACAGGGCTGCTTCAGGGAGGGGGGACCACTGCGTGCTGGTTCCCCCGACATTCCTGAACTGGGCGCGCCTGGCCTGTGCAGGCACCTCTAGGGGAGGGGAGCCTGGGGGGCCAGGGGAGACAGCGTAATTCCAGGGGGGCTCCAAAGAGACCCCACCCAGTGTGGGGGGCAGCGGCTCCAGAGAGGCCAGTCGTGGAGTAAATATGCCCCCCCACCCCCGCCCGGCTGCCTCCCCGCTGTGGGCCATCAGCACCCCGTCCTTCCCTTGAGAGTTCCCAGGGCCTCGTCACGCTACGTTATCCGTGTGGTCATGTGTCCTGCATGGCCTCCTTCCCGGGCCCTGTGCCCCAGGAGGACAGCAAGGGACCAGCGTTTTCCCACCGCTATGCCCCTCGCACCCGGGGGGCCGGCCTGTCGTAGGTTCCCAGCGAACAAACGGATGGAGGCCTGCAGTCGGGGAAGCCCTGAGGGCAGGGGCTGCTCTGGGCCAGAGGCCGCAAGGCCAGCTGCCCTCCTGCTGGGTGACCAGGTGATTCTCGGGTGCTTGCAGGTGCAGGGAGGCCACGCCCCAGGGAAGAGGAGGGAGCCTCCCAGCGCCGCCAGGGCACCCCGCTGGGATCGGCCAGCACAGCTATCCTAGGACCCTTGATCCCCAAAGCGTTTGAGCTGCCACGACAGGTGGGCCCACTCGCGGCCCCGCGCTTCCCACGCAGCCTCGGGATGTGGCCAGAGTGGCCCCCGTGTCCCACAGGGGGGCCTGTCCTGGAGCAGTCATTCGACACGCCCAGGAGTCTCTGGGCGTACCTCAGCGGCCTCACGTGTGCCCCCAGAATCTGATTCCCTGTGAGGGTGAACGTCCACTCCCGGGGTGGGGGAGACCTGGTGCACGGGGTGCCCCCTCATCCCGAGAACCCCTGGGCACAGCTCCAGCTCCAACTAGAGTCTCGGGCTCCACGGAGGGCCTCAGAGTCTTCAGACAGAACCGCGTGTCCCTGGCCGGACCTGGCGACCACGTGGCCCAGCCTGTCTCCCCAGGTCCTCTGACCACACCCCCCAGGGCCTCACTGGTGACACCTGCAGGTTTTCATTTGCTCTATGCAAGTTTTGGGGATGCTTGATCTCTGCCAGGACCACCACGTGCCCCCCCGCAACATACACACACAGGGGCCATGCTCTCCTGTGAGGAATGCTCCCATGGGCCACTGTGGGCCCAGCCCTGGGCATGGCAGCCCGTTCCTGCTCGTCTGTGCCCCAGTCTGGGGTGGGGAGGCATGCAGTTACACCCCGGGGCAGGGAAGCTCTGGGGCTAAATGCAAGCAGGTACCCGAGGCCCCCTCTCCCTCTTCATCTGTGATTCTCTCAGTCACTCAACGAACGTGTTTAAGCAGCTGCTCCGCGCCCGGCCCTGTGCAGGGTGAGCCGTTCCTGTCCACGAGCAAGTGCAGTCTGACAGGTTCCCATACCAGAGGCCCGTGGCCAAAGCTGGTCTGTAGACGTGCCTGCTCTGGCCGGCACAGGCCTGAGCTCTCAGGACCCCCAAACGGGCACCACTGTGCAGGAATGAGGGGTCATGTCCCCCGAGGTGGGCAGACGCCCCCATTTCTCCACAAGCCCCACTGCTCCCTTACGCCTCACACCAGCCGGCTCACTTGTTCATGCCCCGCCAGCCTCTGTGGACTTTGGCATCTGCAGTGTCTGCTCCAGGGCCCAGCCCAGGGCCTGGGGTGTGGTGGAGGTCAGGGGGACCTGGTTTAGGGCATGACAGGCCCCAAGGTCTGGCCTGGGAGTTGGAGCGGGCTCCCATGTGTTAGTGCTGGGGACTCAGACCTGTGAATGGACACCCCAACTCCCTGAATGGTCAGCGGCCATGCTTGACCCTGCCTGATGGGGTGTCACTTACATGGGGTTCACAGGCCCAGGCTGGGAAGGTGGCAGTGTCCCCGCCTGACAGTCTGCAGAGGGCTGACTCCAGGGTAGGGCAAATTTGGGGTTATTGGTTAAATCATGAGGTAAATATTTAGATTTACTCTTAACTTCAGGGACTGGAGGAGTTCTCAATTATACCATTGGCTCAATTAATGCCCACTAAAACGTTTATGCCACGTGTGACATTAACATAGCACCTCTGAAATAAATGACCAGGCCCGCAGCATAAGAAATTCCGGCATTTACGGGCTTTACTGTTTAATAGATCACCCTCAGCTGCCTTTTATTCTCATCTGACTCTGCCTGGGGAAGCAGTACCGCAGGCTCCGAGACCCCAGGCCCTAGGACCCGAGTGGGGCCCCTCAGGGCCGCTGGGCCGGCGCAGCCCCCAGCAGCAGCCCGCGCCCACACTGCCCCAGGCCCACTCCGGGCTGCCCTTCGGGCTTGTACAAGGGGTGTGTTTTCTGAGGCCCGGCAGATTTTTGCTCTTTCCCACCGACTCACACTGATTTTGTTTCCTCCCTCTTCCTCTCTCTCCTGAACGGAGCTGAAATGAACAGTCTGACTGGGAGCAGAGGTGGCCTCGTGGACACGATGCTTCTGGAAGGCCAGGTCCCACCAGCCCACCTGGGGGATGTGGCCTTGGGGCCAGGAGGGGGTCCCCTCGAAACAAACATCTCCCTCAGGGACACAGTCCCAGGACAGTAGCTCATGGGACCGTTTGAGAATCAGCAGGTCTGGTCGAGCCCCAGCTCTGCCACCTCTGTTGGGGTGACCGTGGACACGTGGCTGACCCTTTCGGAGCCTTTAAGATCTGGGGACGGTGACACCAGGTCACGGCTGCAGCGAGGCGGCCTGCCACAGGTAAAGCCCATCACACCTGAAACATTTTATACCCACCTCCCCTCCGAGGCCTGCTGCCTGGCTCCCCAGGTAGGGGGCCAACGTCTGCATCTCCCCCCAACCCCAGGCAGCTGGGCTCGGGAGTCACTGCGCACTGCTCAGGACCCCGGGTGGGGGCAGCAGAAGCGCTCCTGCCCTCCCCGCTCCCAGGGAAGCTCTCTCTGCCCTCTATGGCCTGAGGCCTCCAAGCAGAGGCCCAAGTGGGAGGGGTCATGATGCCGGGGCAGCCCAAGGCCCCCCAGTGAAGGGAGAGATGGAGTGGGGGGGCTCTGGATGGGAGGAGCCTGGTAACAGGGGGGGGCACCAGGAGAGAGGCCTGGGGAGAGGCTGGCCTCCAGTAGGGACGGGCCGCGCCCCTCTGCCGGCGCCCAGAGCTGTGTCACTATTATTATTAAGGCCATCACTGCTCTTATTAGGTTTTATTTTAATTTTCTTCGAAGACAATATAGACACATGTTTTGTTTTGTTTTAAATCTGACAGGCCAAAGGCTACACTGCAAAAATGAGGCTCCCTTTCACCCATAGAGGCCCTCGGCCCCCACCGAGACCAGCCTCCCACAGCGCCTGTAGGTGTGCACCCACGACAGACGGGTCCCTTCCTCTGTGCTTTCCGTGCCACGAGCCACACCCACTGCTGCTCAGGAAGCCTGGCCTTGGGGTGGCTTGGGGTCTGTTCAAAACGTGACGTCACAAAATGACAGGTCTTCCCGGAACCAGATCAGAACATATCTGCCTTCTCAGCAAAATTAGTTGCATCAGACCCTTTGGGGTTCTGAAGAAAGCTCTAATCCGATCCCTAAAGCCACCCGGCGGTTCAGAAGGCTGGAGGGGATCGTGGCCGCCCAACAAGCCCAGCTCCAGCCTGCACCCCTCCCGCAGCCTCGTGGGGCCAGTGACAGGGCGGCCCCTCACCTGGGAGGGGCCAGTCCTGGGTTCCACGCTCCAGGAAGCAGGTCCTCTTGGGCCACCACCACTGCCCCAGGCTCTGGGGGACCCAGGCCCTGAGCCCTCCATCCCAGCCGTGCCCCAGCAGCAGGCACGATTTCAGAGTTATATTAAGGAGTGACAGCGGCGTGGGGATGGGTGTCTGTAACCAGATAAGACCAGCAGGACACAGTTGTCAGAGGAGCCGGATTTATCCTGCCCCGGTCAGCTGATGGGTTCCAGTTACAGCCCCGGCGGCGGGCTGGTGCGCGAGCTTGTGGTCCACGCCAGGCAGCTGCAGGGATTGATCGGGGGCGCGATTCTCCTGGAGAAAAGCACTTACCACACGCAGGTTGCAAATAGCCACGGGCAGAGCACCGAGGGGCCGGGACCAGAGAGCCGCCCGTAAGGTCCCGCCCCGGCAGGACAGGCCCTGGCCCGCCACTCCCAGACCGGGGGTGGGAGGGACGCACGCACTCCTGCTGACCGGGGCTCTGTGGCCGCATCACCACCGGCCGGTGCACAAAAGCGGCTCAGATGGCCGCAGCCTTTGGGAGAAGGCAGCGCCAGACCGGGGAGGGGAAGGGCTGGCCGCCCAGGGCCCCCTCCCAGGCTCGCACGCCGGCCACCACCCTGCTTCGGGAGCCGTCGCCCCGCACCCGCCGCTCTGCTCTCCGCCTCGAGTTCACAGCAAGCGGGAACCCGGGCATCCTGGCTCTCCAGCCGACCAGCCCCGCGTGTCCTCTGGCTACTTCCCGGCTCTGCTCCAGGGCTGGCCAGCTTGCCCATGGCAGTGGGAAGGGGCAGCTTTTTTGGGAAGTCTGTGCTGTGGGTGCTGGCCCTGGTGGGGAGGGAGGAGCATGGCGCCTGGTCACAGCTATTTAAAGGCCAGGAATGGACAGGTGTGGAGGCCGGGGCAGGAGGGGGGATGTCTGTGTCGGGTGTGAGGGAGGGGCTGGCATGCAAGGCTCCCCCCCAGGGCAGGAGGCACCCCAGGGGCTCCTGGGCACCCCCTGCACGCTCCCCATTGGGGCCAGGGTGGTCCCGCTGCGTGCTGTGGCAGGAAGGGAGAGACCTCAGTGCCCACCGGTGAGGAGGCCCCGGGCTGGGTTGGGACGGGGTGGGGGGCAGCAGCCAGGACGGCGTGTCCCCTCCCAGGTCAGCACCCACACAGGAAGCTGAGTCAGGCCTGCAGCGCGAGCTGGCCCAGGCTGGCCTGGAGGCCCAGAGGCAGTTTTCAGGCCCCCAAAAAGGCCAGAAACACTTGCTCCCAGGGTCGGGAATGCACAGAGCAGGAAGCGAGCCTTTTGTGTCAGTCCTAGTTGGGCTTCAGCCTTCCCACTAAATCATCATCATCATCGTGATGGTCAGAGGTCCACTCAGACCCTCCTGGGTCAGGCCACGTTCCCGCCACACTCGCTGTAAGACCCTGGGCAAGTTCATTTATCTGAGCCTCAGTTTCCTCATCTTTAAAATGGGAGGATGGTGGCACCCCTGCCCAACAGGCACACTGTAAACAGTGGCCACTGCGGAGCCGCTGGGAAGACAGAGCAGCCTGGCCTAAGTCTCACTGATATGTCAATGCCTGCCACAATCCCCACTCTCCGGGAAGGGCCCCGGGGAGGCAGGCGAGGGAGGGAGGACAGAAAGGCTAAAGGGAGTGACTCTGCCCGGGCACTGTGGGTCTCACCCCTCCCTCACCACAACTCCATCGGGCTCCCAGACCCACTCTAGCCTGACTTGGGCCTGGTTGGGCTGGGGCAGCGGAAGAGGCTGAGGGTCCCACCCCAGGACCCCCACCCAGGTGCTCAGAGCCTAGGCTCTGCGGTGGTGACGGAGCACAGCTGGGCCCCACCAGGGTCCGCTAATGGGGGTTTCATCCTGCAGCGGAGGGGAGGGGCTCCGAAAGCACCCTCGGCCGGTGGGGCTCCTCTGGGGGTGCGGAGCAGAGCCAGCCAGCCAGCAGGGCAGCGGCTCCACCCGGCTCCACACCGACAGCTCGGGACTCGCTTGTGTCTGCAGCTGGCTCCTTCTGCAGAGACGAAGTTGTCCTGTGCCTCTTGCCCATCGACTCCATTTCTGAGCCTATTGAATGCAGAGCCCAGGCTGGCGTCCGGAAGCCACCGGGCCATCGGGCCCCCGGGTGTGTAACGGGCAGCGGGCGGAGTTTAGCCTCCACATGGTTCATCTCACCCAAAGGCTGGCCCCACTGAGATGCGGCCCCGCCTCCCCCTCCTGTCCCCAGAAACCACAGCCACTAGGTCACATCCACACCCCTCACTAGGCAGGGCCCACCCCGGGAGCCCCCATGGCCCTGGCCGAGAGGGCAGGGCAGGGGTCCTGGCAGCACCTCCACTCTGTCCTCATGCCATGTTCCCAGCCGTTTGTGGGGGGGCCTGGAGAGCCCTGAAGTCCTGCTGTCCCCATCGTCCCGAGGGGCCCTCCAGGAGCCCCGAGCGCTTCCGCAGCCCCTGCACCTCCCGTCCTGCTGCCATCGGTCTAAGGCTGCCCGGACAGGGATGTGCTGGGGCTGGACCTGCAGGCCAGCTGGCCAAGGAGGCCAGGATGGGGGTAGGAGCGGAGGGCCTCTGACCCCTGTGAGCCCCAGGAAACCGTCCCCAGCACCTCCGAGCTCTGAGGGGCATGGCCCAGCCGGTCCCCAAAGGAGGTGGCTGGTTCACCTGGGAGCAGGGACCCCTGACAGGCGAGGGCTCACCTGATCCATGGAGGGGGGTCAGGTCTGGGTGAAGAGAGGAGAAGGGGGGACACAGAGAGACCCAGAGAGGGGGAAGGGGGGCACGGAAGGGGAGCTAGAGCAAGAAAGCGAGCTCAGAAAAGAAGAAAGGATGGCAGGGGACTAGAGGTCAGCACCCCAGAGGCAGGACCGAGTGAGGAGGATGGGGCGGGGGGGACCACGAGGGACGACGGGGGCGGGCACCCCGGGGGGGCGGGCGTGGCGGGGCTTGTCTGCTCCTCCTTTGTGCAGTTAAATCGCCCAGCTCCCGGGACAGACACTCGGTTTGGCCAGCATCACCAGGCCACGTGGCCATGTGCCCACCCGCGGCCCCGGGAAGAGCCCAGAGCAGCTGGGGCAGGCGGGGAAGCCCCACATTTCACAGGAGGCAGAGCCCAGCCAGGGCGGGGTATGGAAAGTGCGCCCAAGGTCACCGGGCAGAGGGGCCCCAGATCCTGGGAGGCCACCGGCCTCATGGCTGGGGCGGTGGGGGAGAAACAGGGGAGGGGGCTGACCAGACATCAGCCAGCTCTGCCTCGTCGCACAGAGCCGCTCAGCCGGCTGCCGTGGCACACCCAGCGGCCACAGCCCCGGGGAGAGCCCAGGGCCGGGCCCTCTCCCCACCTGCTGGGGGAGGGCCCGTGGTCACTCCCTCCAGGAGAGCAGGCGAGCCTACACCTGTGCACACCTGTCCCCCAGCATCTCCTCAAAGACGGGGCACACACGCACCCGCGGGGACCTTGCAGCAGCCTGTCAGCCGTGCAAGATGCGCGCTGTTCCGTAAAGGACGGGCCAGCAGGAGTACGGGGGGAGCTCGAGCAGGAGATGGGGGCGGGCAGCCCGGAGGGGCCGAGCACCACTGGTGGCTGGAGAGGGCCGGGGGGACACGCGGGGGATCTGGGCCGTGGTGGAGCTCGAGATGGCCAGGGCAACCACGATGCAAAGAGGGGGCAGACACGTGTCCAGTGTCCCCGTCACCTGTCACCGCCTGGCCGGCCTGAGAAGCCATCCTCTGCCTACACCCCCAAAGCCTTGGTAGGAATGGGCTGCCACCCACGGTGCTCTGGGAAACTGAGGAAGGGTCCACGTCCACCTCTGGGGGCTTCAGTAGGGGAAGGGGAGGGGGCTCGGGCTGTGAACTAAGGTGGGAAGTCTGATCACAGAGACATGGGGCTGGCGGGCCCCCCACTGCACCTGCTCTGCCCCAGCCCGTACCACCTGCCTGAGGCCCTCAGATCAGCACACAGACTGGCAAGTCAGAGACAAGCCCCCGGGGCCCTTCCAGAAAGAGCAGATGAAAACGGCAGCAGGAACGGAACTCCTGCTGGACACATCGTCGGAAGGAGGAAATGTGGAACCTCCCAAAAGGAGAGGCAAAGTCATGGCTGGAACTTAGGGGGGAAGGTGAGGGAGCCAGAGTCTTGACGTGGCCAGCAGGGGCGGGAGGCTGGCGGGAGGGTGGTGCCGCTTTACGGGCCGCAGGTCCCGGAGGCCACCCACTCGCCCAGCTCTGAGCGACGCACGTCCGGCCTCCGGCCCCGCCAGGTGGGCCCCACCTCCAGCCCTACCCGACCCGAACCCGCAGGGCCAGCTCTGGTCTCGGTTCAGCCTCTCTCTTCTTACCAGGCCCCCACAAGTCCTCCCGCTAGGCCAGGAGCAGGGAGGCCCAGCGACGGGAGGCCCCAGGCCGAGGACACACCTGTGTCCCCAGACTTAGTTCAGGGGACCCATGGGTGGAGACGCAGCACTGAGGGGCCAGTGGAGGGAGTCAGGGTCCCCCCAGGAGCTTTTCGCCAATGGAGGGCTCACCTGCACGCCCGCTCTGACCTCTCCTAGTGGCTTGCTGGACGACTGTGTCCAGAACGATTCTGAGGCTGCGTCTGGGCTCAGCAGTAGAGAGAGGAGATTGATTGGTGATGTCTGACGAGGGCATAGGAAGAGCCCAGGGGCGTGAGTGCTGGCATCCGCCATCTCCGCACTAACAGGTGTCTCATCATTCCCAAACTGAGCTGAGCAAGTGTCGGGAGGGCATGGGAGCAGAGGCCTCTTCCTCTGACAGGCAGCGTCCTCGGCCTGCAGTAGCTCTGCCTTCATTCCGTTGGGGTCACACACACCGTCTTCTTCCATTTAGATAACGGCTTCTCCATTGATTGGCTGAGAACCAGGCCATCAGCAGAATGCTTTCCCATCGAAGCTGTCCCCTCCCACCATCAGATTCCACCCAGCGCTTCTAATAGAACATCAGAATGGGCCGTCCAAGAGCACGCCCTTGACCCCCACCTTCCATGGCTCTGGAGCCTTTTTTGGGCATTTTTATAAAAATAACATGCGTGCAAATACAAATAAAATGGAGTGTGGCTGTTGAAGCTGGCGTGGAAGAGGAGAGGACCAGGACCTTCACCTGCTTGGTCTAACCCCCACCTTCCCCACGGCTCAGAGCTCCCAAGTGAGGGCCATGCAGAGTGACCCGCACTTACCTCCCACTGGACAGATGGGGAAACTGAGGCCTGGACAGGGAGCAGGGATGGGGACGGGGGAGGAGAGGGGGGGATGGAGGGAGGAAGGGCAAGGACGCCCATGCCCCCTCCCGCTGCCCCTCCCCCTCACTGCCCAGTGGACCACAGAGAGTCACGGCCCTTCTTGTTCTACGAGCCCTGTTCCGCAGTCAGGATGGCTCGTCAGACGACTTTCAAAAATCACCACTCACAGGACTTCCCTGGAGGGCCAGGGGTTAAGACTCCCCGCTTGCAATGCAGGGGGCGCGGGTTTGATCCCTCGTCAGGGAATTAAGATCCCACGTGCTGCACAGTGCAGCCAGAAAAAAAAATCACCACCATAAATTTCCAGGGAAACTACATCTCTTTAAAAACTGTAGTATTAACGTAGGGGGAAAGAAAAGACATACATGTAATTTCTCCCGATTTATTCTTTCCTGTCATGCTAGCGGTACAATCTCACCTCCAAGTCTAATCCCAATCCCGGCCTCTCTCAGCCATTTCTGGGACCAGAGCCTCCCAGGGCAGCACCCCTCCCAGCCGGTGGCCGCACGGGGTCCGCGCTGGGGCAGGGAGCCAGGGCCAGCAGGCCTCAAGCCACAGGAACGGACTCGAACCCGGCTCTGCTGCCTCGGGCTGAGCTCCTGTCCCGATCACAGAGGTGGCGGCAGATTCGTTCCCTGGTGGGCGGTCGGAGGATGTGGGCAGTTGGGGTTGCAGGCAGTTGTGGGATTCAGGCCGGAAGACCAGACCCTACACTGAGACCCATACAGCACCTGGGGCCAAGGGAGAGGTGGTCAGTCTGCATGAGTCCAGGCGCTTCCCCGGGCCACTCTGGGACCCTGGACTCACCCCCGCAGGGTGCTATTTGGAGAAACTTTGAGACCCTTGGAATCGGCCCCTGTTGGGCAGTGTTCTCTAAAGACAGAGTGTCTCACCTGAGACCAAACCCACGTGAAATGGGCAAACTGGAAGGAACTGTCAGAGCGGCTTGGGGACCAGGGGTGTCTCCCTGCCAGGTGGCTCCACGGGCCAGGTCAGGTGGAGGGACAGGTCAGCAGCTGGGCCGCTCGTCCTGTGTCTGCCCCGGGATGAGTCCAGGTCTTGTGTCCAGGCCGGTCCAGGGCACGTGAGGGCACAGAGACCCCTCCGCAACTGGTCCACATAAAGCCCATTTCCTCAGGGCCTGGGCATACAGCCCCTGCTCTCAGGCAAATCTGCTATCCAGGGATTAGAGGCAAGGACGCGCGCTGAGGAGGTGACCCTCCATGGCGGCGCCTCCGCCCTCCAGGACTTTGCTGGTGACGGGAGTTGTGGCCGGGCTGTGTGGAGCCTCGGACGCAGACGCAGGCTTGGTCCGGGAATCGTTGTGTCAAGAAGTTCTTGTCCAGCCTGGCAGGGCCGTGTCCGGAGCTGCTGCCAGTGCGCCCCGCAGCCAGGCGTCCCCTCGAGGTGCAGCGGGGACATGGGCTGGCCCAGTGCCCTGAGGGGCCTCGCCTGCTCCTTGGGGAGGTTTGGGGGCGCTCAGGCCAAGACCCTGCCTTCAAGACTCCAGGAACCCCCTGCTGAGGGCAGCCTCTGGGCCTTCACTGGATGCCCGGGCAGGGCTCGCTGTCTCCCCTGGACTTCTCTTCCAGACCCAGCACTGCCCCGGCCCTCTGAGTAGAGGCCCTGGTGACAGCGGATGCCGTCAGCAGCCTGCAGCTCAGCGGGAGTGAGTCTGATGGGGGAGACAAGCCCCCCGCTCTGGGTTCCAGGTGCAGACTCAGGAGACATAAACTAACGGGGGGCACGTGGTCCCAACACTGGCTGTAACGCCATCCCCAGGCCTGCTCTGTCTCCGGGTGGATGGGGCTAGCAGAGGGCGTGTTCAGGGTGTGCCCAGCGCCCGTTAGAAAGGCCTGGAGGGACCAGGGCAGATCCCTTCTCTCCAGCCTGTCTGCCCTCTGTTGTATGAGCCGGACTGGACCACTCGGGAGTCCTCTGAGGACCAGTGCTCTGAGGCTGACCTGGAGGAAGAGCCCACCATCACCCCACGCCCAGTGGACACCCCAAGGCAGGTGGGTGGGCTGGTGGGCAGCTGGGCAGCTCCCGGACTTCCAAAGGTCAGGAGGAGACAGAGGCCGGTGGAGAGAAGTGCAGGCATCCTCTCTCCCTTCACATGACTTGGGCAGCAAGTCTCGCAGGGCCAGAGAAGGGCCCCTTTAGCCCACAAACCTGACTGGGGTGCCCAGGGAGCCAGTGGCTCCTACACCCATGCCCACTTTAACGCCGCCAGCCCCCGCTTGGCATCCAGGATATGCCCCAGGCCCCTGTAGGTGGGTGCATGCCCAGGCCACCCAGGACGGAGGGAGGTGACCACAGGCCCCTTTCCCACGCGGCTCCCACCTCCCCAGAGAGGACACTCGGCCCATGAAGCCGCCGGCAGCTCCTATGTCTCTGCCTCCTGTCTGACACCTTTGTTATCAGAGGAGCCAGGGACCGAGGGACCGAGGAGCCTGACGCTGCCCCGTAGCGCCCTGAGGTCACAGCCCTGTCCAGAGCTGGGGAGGCCTCTGAGGGGGTGACACCAAGGGGAGGACCGGGACACTGAGGATCAAGCCTTCCAGACGGCGGGAATTGCAGGACCGAGGCAGGAACAAGCTTGGGAGTGGTCCCATGGAGCCTGCCCCGGGGGGTCCAGGATGCGGTCCTCCCGTGTCCGGTGAGGGGTTACCCACCCAGGCTAGGTGGCCCTCGGGGTTGTCCGGAGGTGGGGGAGGTGGCCGGGGCACCGCATCCTACAGGGTGGGGGCAGCACCAGGAGGTAAATGTGCACTTCACCCTCTGCAGCTTGGAGAGCCTGGCTTCAATGTTTTTAGCTTAAAAATATTCCTATCAGGGCTTCCCTAGTGGCGCAGGGGTTAAGAATCCGCCTGCCAGTGCAGGGGATATGGGTTCGAGCCCTGGTCCGGGAAGATTCCACATGCCGCGGAGCAACTAAGCCTGTGCACCACAACTACTGAGCCTGCGCTCTAGAGCCCGTGAGCCACAACTACTGAGCCCATGAGCCACAACTACTGAAGCCCACATGCCACAACTACTGAGCCCGCGTGCACCAACTACTGAAGCCTGCGTGCCACAACTACTGAGTCCGCATGCCACAACTACTGAAGCCCGTGTGCCACAACTACTGAGCCCACGTGCCACAACTACTGAAGCCCGTGCACCTAGATCCCATGCTCCACAACAAGAGGAGCCACGACAATGAGAAGGCTGCACACCACAATGAAGAGTAGCCCCTGCTCACCACAACTAGAGAAAGTCCGCGTGCAGCAACGAAGACCCAAGGCAGCCAAAAATAAATAAATAAATAGATAGATAAATAAATAAATAAATTTTTTTAAAATATTCCCATCAGAAGGTCCTTTAAGACATGCATCAGGGCTTCCCTGGTGGCACAGTGGTTGAGAGTCCGCCTGCCGATGCAGGGGACGCAGGTTCGTGCCCCGGTCCGGGAGGATGCCACATGCCGCGGAGCAGCTGGGCCTGTGAGCCATGGCCGCTGAGCCTGCGCGTCCGGAGCCTGTGCTCCACAACGGGAGAGGCCACGGCAGTGAGAGGCCCACGTACCACAAAAAAATAAATAAATAAAAGACATACATCAGTGACAGGGCCTTGTCATCTCACCCGCCCAGGGTCTGCCCTGGGATCCACCAGGGGCTCCACGACAACCAGGTTCAGCGTGCTGGGTGAGGGGCAGCCTCGGAGGTTGCGCGGGGGAAGGGAGGAGCTCTGTGGGATCAGAGGTCTCTGGGCCCCCCTAGCTGGCCTCCCGCCCTTCCCTGGAGCTATCGTTACCCCCACTGCACACACCGGGATGTGGAGGTGATGCCCAGGGGCAGCCTGGCCTGATGCCCCGGCCCCTGAACGCTAGGTCACAAGGCTACAGAGCCTGGAGGGGCCCACCGGGTGACCTGGCACAAGTCACAGCCCCCCCCAGAGGGCCTCGTCCCGGTCCCGCAGCCACGCAGGAAGCATTTATTGAGCTCAGCTCTGAGCACACGACCTTCTACACACAGCACTGAGGCTCCTGGGGGCCAGGCAGGCGGCCCCTCTGTGGGCCTCCAGCGGAGCGGGGACACGTCCCCGCCGAGGGGCAGGTGCTCTCAGAGCAGCCCTTCTCTGCTGGCTGCACCACATTCAACAGTTTCCCCTCCTCCACCTGTGCTCAGACCCCAGATGTGCAGTCCCAAGCGCATTCCAGGAGGTCAAGGGGCTGTGGGCAGAGACCCTGGGGTCCTGACAACCAGTCAGGGTGGGCACGCCAGGGCAAGACCGTGAAACGGCGGTAGGAGTGGTCTCAGAGGGGACCCAGCACGTGCGGACTCACAGTCCCTTCCCATCGGCGAGGCTCTTCCAAACGGGAAGGCAGAGGGGCGCTGAGCCACGGCCTGGCTGGAGCCCCAGCTGAGCCCCACTGGCCAGGGCCCCCTCCTCCCTAGGAGTGCGGGGCTCCCACGCCGGCAGACCCTGCATTCTGCCTCACCAGCCAGCTGCTGAGGGTCCCGGCACCCCAGACCAGGAGGGCACACCCTGGGGACTCCTCCTGGTCAGGCCACCCCACGCTCAGCAAGTACCCTCAGGCTCTGCCTCAGGGGTGCTTGGCCAGGGCTGGGGGCACTGACTGTGCCCCTCTGAGACCCCACCCAGGTGGCTACTCGCAAACCCCTAGGAAGCATCCGAAGGGTGCTGGGGTCACACAGAGTCAGAGAGAAGATTCTGGTTCTGGGCCAGCAGCCGGCAGGTGGGCAGCCACGTCCACTGCTCAAGGCTGGTTTCCACCCAGGTCAGGGGTGGGGGTCCCCGCTTTACAGCCGAGGAAACCGAGATGCCACGTGACACCCCAGCTACTCGGAGAACCGGGGCTTCTGGGTTTGCATGGGACTCGTGACTCCCATCCCACAGCCGTGCACGCGAATTTTTGCTCAAACACACACTCACACGCACGGACACAGCCCCATGCACAGATGCACGCTCACTTCTACACTGATACTGTAGGACACACACAGACACACACAAAACTCACACCCACTTACAGGGTAAGACGTTCCTGCACACGCATGAACACAGGATCAACACTCAGACGCACGCTCACACTCACACAGACACACACACACAGACACGTGTGCACACGCTCGCACACACTCTCGCACCCCTATCAGAGACAAGACCTCGGGGCGCCCCCTTGTGGTGACACCCGCAACACGCACCACCCCAAGGAGAAAAGTCCCACCTTCCCAGGGCGTTTTCTCAACCAGAGGGCCTGGCACAGGCCACCTCCCTGATCCAAGATCAGATGCGGGGGCACCGCTGTGACCCAACCCTGAGCTTGCCCTGCTTCCAGAGCTCCTGACACCCCCAGATGACATTTGCATGAATAAAACGATGTTTTCTCCCATAAAACATTCTTAAATCGTGTTAATATGTGAATAATGGAAGTACTTAAATTTATTTTCCCAAGAATGTCCTTGTAAGGAGGAGACACTGCCCCACCCAGCGACTCTCAACGTCTGGGCCTCGGGGGTGGGGGTCATATGTGTGGAGGCAGGACCGTCTCCATCGACTGTCAGCCAGGGCCCCATGTCCCTTCCTGCCTCCACCTCTGTGACCTGGACCCCCTCCCTTGTCTCCCCCTGCCCACTCATGTCCCCTGGGCCAGCTCGAGCCAACAGTAATTGATAATTCATGACCGCAGTCTCCTCGCCTTAAACAAACATCAAGTGTATTTCAAAGTAAACTTGGGCCTCCAGACAAATGGCTGGAAGGCAAGCTGCTTCCTGGAGAACGTCTCTGTCACTCCCCCCACGCCGCTGCTTCCCCCTCCCTGAGTGGGGCTCTTATTAAATGTCACAGAGATGGCATCTTCTCCAGGCTGGGGAAGGGGCACGCACCTCCCTGCCCCCCGCCCCCCCGCCCCCGTTCTCACCCCGTATCTTCCCCTGACTCTCATCATAGATAAATTTACTTATTGCATACAGATGTTTTGCTGGAAGAAATGATTCCTCCTCCAGTGTCCCCTGAGTGTGTCTTGGAAGGAAGTGCGAGAGGAACACGAGGGAAGCTTGGGCTGGGCAGGGAAGCGTTGACCCTCCTGGCGAGGAGGCCAGTGGGCGGCACTCAGGGTGGGACGGGCCCCGGGCCAGGGAGGGAAGGCCTCTGGGGTCCCTTCCCTCGCTCCTGGACCCCACCCTCCGCAGAGCCCTGTGTGGGCTGCTCTGAGCTCCCCGCACGCTGCTCCCTCCGCCCTGACGCTGCTTTTCCTCTCCCCGCTCACTCCTGCTCAGCCGTCCTCCGTCCGCCCAGAGACCCGTCTCCTGCGTTCAGAGCTCATCACGGAGTGAGACGGACGGACGTGTGTGTCTCATGAATGTCGCCCTGCCCCTGGGGGGCAGCCACAGTGGCCCTGAGCCCTCACCTTTATCAGATGAAGCTGCCCCACGGCCCTGTGACCCGGCACGTCACCAGGCCCTGGAGACCTGAGCAACGCCCGGTGACTTTTCTCGACGGGTTGGGGTGCGGCTCTTGCCAGGTCCCCAGAGCCCGGCTCTCCAGCACCTGGCTCAGTCTTGGGAATCGTGCTTTGAGGCCCGGTGGGGGGTGGGGGGTGACGCCTCAGGGACTGCCTTCCCTCCCCGGTCCAGGAGGGGCTGAGCTGACAAAGCTGTGGGGAGGAGAAGGCTCAGCAGCGGCCAGACCGGATGGCGGGGAGGGAGGCGGGCGTGATGACCCCAGGGGCTCCGGGGACACCTTTGTGGCCATGGCCAGTTCTGGATCCTGAGCCCTGAGCCTGGAGACCCTAAAGCCCTGGGGCCTTCCTGAGTCTCGACCGGCCCCTCCGCAACGCCCCTGCCCCAAGTGGCCACTAGGGGGCGCCCACCGCCCGACCGCCAGACCCTCGGCTGCCGGCAGACACCCCCAGCCAGGACAGATCTGGGGCCATGGGAAGGGGGCCTCCCACCCAAGACCCTGCGGGGTCCCCTGCGGGGTCGGCAGGAACAAGGGTGGGGCCTCCTTGAACCTGAACCTGAGGGGTCGGCCCGCTCGGCCAGGCCCTCCCCATGGTACCTCCGTCATGGTGACCACCCAGACCACAGGTATAGCAAGTGACTCGCCCCGTCCAGAGGAAAGCCCGCTCCCGGAGGGGGTGCCAACCTCGGGCCAAGAACCACCCTTCAGATGCTTCCGGCGCTCAGCCTCTGTGCACAGAAATCACCCCTGCCGACCTGAGTCACCCTCACTACCCCCGGGACAAGCCCTTCTGCAGGGGAAAGAGGGGGAGGGGAGGCAGGGCAGGGCCAGGATCCAGGGTGACCACCTGCCCAGGACCTTGGACGGCCTGGGAGAGAGAACACCGGGCTCGACCTTCCCGGGGCCCAGGCAACAATCAGCCCCAAGGGACCAGGTGCCCCCCCGGGACAGGAAGCGTCGCTGGCCGGCTGGCCGTTGTCCCTGCTTGGGCGCCCCTCGGGCTCCCGGCTGCCTGTCATCTATCATGCTGTCAGCACACATCCTGGGCCTTTGCAGGGCAGGCAGCAGGGGAGACTGAGTGGAGCCTGCACTTGGGGCTCCACACCCTGCCCGGGAAGTGGGAAAGACCCTTCGCCAGACAGAGTAGCTGGGGCTGCGGAGGGGTCTATGGGGGCCAGCCCCAGCAAGGAGGGCTTCTCAGAGGAGGCGACACCTGCAGCTCGTCCTGCCAGCACAGGAGGCTTCCCTGGGGCCCTGACGTGCGTCCTTGCCCTCCACGCAGGGATCACAGAAGATTCCGGAAGACGAGGGTGCCATTGTCTACCCTCAGCTTCAGCCATGGTCTGGCCACCCCAGGGGGCTGGCGTCTGTACTCCGCAGACCCCCCGGGCCTCTCCTGGGCAGGGGGTGTCACTGAGCCCTTGGAAGTGGGCAGTGACCCTCCTGACCCTGCCCCCGTGGGACACGCAGGGTGGGCTTGGCTTTCTCGGCAGACACCGTGCGTTGTGGAGCGTTCACTGTTGGACACTTGGAATACTGTGTTCCGGGAAGTTCCACGGCTATATTTAGCCCGGTAGCTTTTATGCCCAAGGCTGCTCAAAGGAGAAGAGCCGGGCCCCACCCTGACCCCAAAGGCCCCACCCGCACCCAAAAGCCAGGGCCGGGGCCCCAGGGCAGAGCTCCCTCACTGGAGACCTGCTGTGTCCTTGATCTGTAAAGTGGACACCAACGCACCCATCCCAACTGCAGCCCGTCCGCCCCCCAACAGGTCCTCAGTACCAAATCAAGGGGCGCCGCGTGTCTGCGGCGGCCCCAGGAGCCGTCTGGACAGCACCCTGTGGGCGAAGGCACAGGAAACCCAGGGCCGAGGGAGGCGGGAACTCAGGGGCGCGGCTGTAGGAAGTAGGCTGTGGGGTGGCAGGCTCGGGGTCGGGGTTGGGGATCTGCGGAGCCTGGCGAGGGAGCGTCCCTCTCCCCCCTCCCCAGGCCAAGGGGGCTGTGGGCTTCAGGAGTCTCTTAAGGAGCCAGACTCTCCGCTGGGCCCCTGGCCCCGGGCCAGGCGCACCACAACTGTCCTGCCGAAACGGCAGGGGCTCAGCACTGCCCCCCGCCATTGCCCCCGCGCTCCAGAGGCTTCTCTCAATGCTCTGGTCCCTCCAGCTCTCAGCCCTCCCTCAGGAAGCTGTAAAGTGTGCCTGGCTGGGCCTGCTGGGGGGGGCAGAGGCACCCACACTCAGCTTGCCCGTCCCCCAGCTCCCCACACCCCCATAATCAGTGGCTCCTGGAGGACCCCCCACCTCCAGGGCCTGGGCTCCACAAGCAGATGGAGCTGGGCTGGCACTACGGGGGCCTGGATCCACCTGGCCCAGTGCAGCTCCAGAACTGGCGGAGCTCCTAGGCTGAGCAGCCGGGGGCCCCCACCTCCTTCCTGGAGTCTGCAGGGTCATGTGGTACCCTCCAGTCTCCCTGCCCCTACTCAGTCTCTTCCTCTTCTTCAGCTCTGTCCCACCCCAGGGCCTCTGCAGTTCCCTCCGCCTGGAAGATGCCCCGGGTCTCCCCATCGCTGCCCGCCCGGTCCGGGTTCTCAGCACCGAGGTCCCCTCCTCCGGGAGGGCTCCGTGACAGCCCGTCTCACGTAACCCTGTCCTCTGGTCCATTTCCTCTGTGACCTCCTCGCCCTCTGCCACGATCGGGTTCTGTCTCTGTTTCCTTGTTACTGTTTCCCCCTCCTATGAGCCCATGAAGGCAGGAGCTTGTCTGCCGTCCTCTTTCTGTCCTGTCCCCACACCTGCCACAGAACAAGGCCCACACCTGCAAGGGTCTGGAGGGAAGGCGCATCCTCCCAGCCCACCCCTCCCCCCCCAGGTCTGGCGGAGCTCCAGGAATGGCCCGTCCCAGGGGCAGGTGGGCAGGTCCCCAGGGGCCTAATGCTCAGGCCCCCACCCTCAGCAAGAGGGGCCTAGGGGAGGGGTGGTCCTGTCTACCCGGTAAAAATAAACAGATTCCAGGGCTCCAGAACCCCTGGGTCCTTAGGGAAAGAAATTGAGCCCTTTGGGGAAGGACAACAGAGGTTCAAGCGATGGGTCATTAGTAGGTGGGGACCGAGGTCCTGCACGGCTGGTGGCCTCTCCACCTCCACCTCCAGGCTCCTGCTGCTGCTCCGCTTTCTCCAGGAAACTCCTACTCAGCCTCCAAAGCCCAGCCCAGGAGCCCATTGCCTTGGGAAGCACCTCCAGCTGCCACACTCACTTGGGCCAAGTAAGGGAACTGGCTCAGAGCTCCAGCCTCAAGGTCAAAATCACGCTGAGAGAGAATTCCCACCCAAACCTCAGCAATACCCTTGGCAGTGGCCAGAGCAGAGGCGCCCAGCAGGGACAGAGTTCTGAGCAGCGAGAGGCATTCTGGCGGGGACCCAGGAGGGCTTCCTGGAGGAGGGGACCCCCAGAGGGCCAACAAAGAGAAAAGGGGGAGACAGGGTCTTGAGGAGACCTGGCAAAGGTTAGGGTGACACTCATGGGAGTGAGAAAACAAGGGAGAGAGGGAGTGAGGGAGCGAGGGCAGGGTGGACACACCCCAAGCTGCCCCTCACAATGATGGAGCAGAGAGTGGGGTGGGAGGCTGGAGAGGCCAGCAGGGAGCGCCGCCTGCCCAGGTGGCTGCAGGCCAGGCCGGTAGGTGGGCAGGTTGGCACATGCGTCCTGCCCCCAGGGGCCAGACCAACCCTGTGGACCGCAAGGCCCGATTCCTGGTTGGCCAGACCCCAGGGAGAGCATCAAGGGGTCCTGCAAAGGCTCCACTGGGCAGGCAGTTCACATGGCCACCGCCTGTTCCAGGATACCCCACCATCCAGCCCAGGACTGAGCCACCCAGGGTATCTCCTTCTTCAGAGGGACAGACAAGCGCCCCATAAAGAATGACCCTGTCACAGCACATCACCCACCCATCCTCCACCAGCCCGGTGAGGAAGGGGCAACCCCGAACCCCACTTCGCAGATGGCGAAACTGAGGCACTGAGCGGCTCAGGAGGTGGTCACTGCAGCTCCTGAGTCCACGTTCTTAGCTCTGTCCTCAGCCCTGCAGGAACCTGCTCCCTCCAGAATCGCCCAGGGGGCTGCATGTCTGTCCCTGAACTCAGCACCCCACACTGGGCTCCCCCTTCCCCCTACTCTGTAACAGAGGAGTGGGGGAGATGACCAAGGAACCCTGCGCCCATGTCCACTCTCTGTGCCACAGCCCTCCCCAGCCCGGGCCCGTTTCCCCAGCCGGAGCCAAGAGCAGGAACGGGTGGGTCTGTGTGTTGGAGCTGCCCTGTGAGGATGGAGCTCAGCTCAGCTCAGCTGCCGGGAGAAGCGGGTATGGTTAGCACCAGGGCTCCAGGGAGCCCGTCACCCCGACTTTATGGCCAGGTGAGCCATGAGTCACTGCCAGTTACCGGCCATGCCATGTGCCGCCTCCCATCTGGGGCACCCCAACTGCAGCTAGCCCTCCGCCCCCCAGTCTGCAGTCAGGGTGCTGCCAAAGGTCAGGACAGTCTGTGCTGGGAAACACCCTCTCCCAGGCACCACGGGCCCAGGCGCAAAGTCCAGAGCTGCCTGCTCGCTGGGCCAGGGCGTCTGTCCAAGACGTGCCCAGCAGGGCAGGAGGGGCCGGGAGTGACGCTGGGCAGAGCCCGGAGCCCGCGATCCAGAAAGGCCCAAGTGAACCCCAAATGGTCAGGCTGCTTCAGGACAGCGGAGGCTTCCAGCTCCCTCCGTCACAGTCAGGGAGGTTAAGGGTAAAACAGCCCCAAGGTGCACGCAGGACTTCACCCACCCGAGGGACCCAAAGTTTCCACTGAAAACCTTGGGCTGGGGAGGGGAGGAAACAGGCCTCAGGAGCAAGGCGGCCGCGTCCTTCGACACTTCTGGAAAAGAATCTGGCAGCATTTACTAAAATAACACGTCCTCAGAACTGTCCCCAGCAAGCCCCCTTCTGGGAATTTCTAAAGGTTCCCAGACATGCCAGCAGGCCACTCGACACAGCAGTGTCCGTGCGCCAAGAAATCACCCTGGATGCACCAGAATGTCCGTCCCCAGGGACTGGTCAAACACACCATCACGCGTCTCACCACGGAATTCCGCGAGGCTGCTCAAAAACATGTGCTCACGTGGAAGGATTCCACGTAGATGTTCAGGAAAAAATAAAGCTAACGGCAGGAGCAATGAGCACAAATGAGCACGTTTCAGGACTTCCCTGGCAGTCCAGTGGTTAAGATTTCACCTTCCAATGCAGGGGGTTCCATCCCTGGTCCGGGAGCTAAGATCCCACATGCCTCGGGGCCAAAAAACCAAAACAGAAGCAATATTGTGACAAATTCAATAAAGACTTTAAAAATGGTCCACATCGAAAACATCTTTATAAAAAAAAAAAAAGCACCTTTCCATAGACTGACATCTGTGTGTTTGTACAAAGGGGTGGACAAGTCAGGAGCGAGAGCAGATCCTGGGGTATCCAGGGCGGGTGGGGGGACAGAAGACGAAATATCATTGGTTTCCTTTCAAAAATGGTTACTGTGGACATAAATTACTTTTGTAATGAATAAAAAAGGCCAAAAGGAAATCCTATGGAAGGCTGTGCTTTGACCCAAAAAATTAAAAAAAAAAGATTCCTCTGCCTGATACACATGCTCCCCAGGTGTCTTCCCACCATCAGTCAACCCAGTTCCAACCACTTGCTCACGGCAGTCACTCTCTATGTGCCTCAAAACCCTCTCCCCTGAAAGCCCTTTCCTCTCATGTCATTCAGCAAACTCCTACTCATACCTCAAAGCCCTATCCAAATGCCCTCTCCTCTGCAAGGCCAACAGACACACTTCTGTGGTGGATAAGCCGCTGGCTGGGGGTCAGACTGACCTGAGGGCCTCTCAGCCCTTCCTTGCTGAGCCCTGCATTGCCCTCCAGCTGTAAAACGGGGCAGTGGGGCCTCCTGGCAGGGGTGTTTCCAGGATTGACAGAGGGAGCTGTATCCATCGGGCTCTCAACATTTGATGATACGATGATGATGACAATGATGAGTGTGAGAACCATGAGCTAGGCCAGGTTGAGCTCCCTGGGAGGTTGGGCTCATCACCCCACTTCTCAGATGAGGAGACTGAGGCTCACTGGACGCCCTGACCTGCCCTAGACAAACAAAATAAAGGATGTGCTGGACCTTGCTCCAGGTGGCCTCTTTTTGAGACTGGAAACAACACACATATATTCAAAAACTGGCAGCTTGGGGTCCCAAACTCACTTCCTAATGATCCCCAGGGCCTGCTGGTTAGCTGGTCAGTGGCCACAGGGTTGGGCAGCTCAGGGTCACACCTGGGAAATGGGTGGTAGGAGGATGCCTTCCCTGCCCCACCCAGGACCAAGCGGAAGGCGCCTGGCGGAGAAGTGCTAACTGGCCAAAGGTTGTGTTTCACTTTTTCCAGGGCTGTTGCCTCAGCCTACAGTGTTCAGTCCTCAGAAAGGGAGGCCAGGCCAGCGCCAACCCTGGGTTGCCCCCAGCAAGGCCTCAGTGGGACGGGGGACAGAGCACAGGCCTGGAGGTCAGGAGGCTGGGGAGGGCTGCGCCTCCTTGTGCAGATTTGGGCCCGTTCGCTCCTCTGGACTCAGTTTCCCTATCTGTAACACCAAGAGAGGTACCAGCTCGTCTTTCTGTGGATCCAGGCAGGCTGACCCTTCCCAGAAGCAAAATCGCTCCAGGTCCAAGTCTGGAGCTTGGCGACCACTGGAAACACCGCTCTGCAGCTACAGGGGGTCTATGCAGTGAGATTGTAGTGCGTGGAGATCTGGGAGCTGGGCACCAATGTGAAAAAGACCCTTGCCCCCAAAGCAAGATGTCCCTCCCCAGAGGAGGCTCCTCACCCCGCTGTGGCCCCAAGTTGAGCTGAGAAAGGTGACAGGAGGGAGAAGGAAATGTATTTTCCCTCCATCTCCTCCACCTCCATCTGAAACTGCCCCCAGGGGCCAGGATGGGGGCAGGGAGGGAGGTGCTGGTGTTCTCCAGCCAAGGCCAGAGGATTACTCAGCCGGATAAGCCCCCAGGAAGGCTCTGGCCAGAGCAGGCTCGTTTATCAGAACTAGGCAAAACCAACAGAGGAAAATGCTACAACATGGCTGGGCAAACACCCTGCCCCCGCCCCCACCCCCGCACCCCGTGCAGCCGTCTGCAGGGCCTTTGCTGCTCCTCGTCACAGCAGGGGGACTAGCCCTGACTTCACAGGCTTATCTCCATGAATAATACTCACCTCCTTGAATCAACGGAGCAAACACCGCCAGCTGCCGGCTGCATGACTTATCAGCCCTGTAAGTGGGCAAAGTGTGAACAGCCTTTGAGGAGAAACCAGAAAGGAGCTCAAAGGAGGTTGCTCCGTGGACAAACTCGGGAGGCCCAGCACGTCCTTCCACCTGCGCCCAGAAAAGGTACCAGTGGCAGGGGACCCCACTCCTCCCACACTCCTGCTGAGGCCTGACTTCCTTGGCCAGGAATGGCCTCTGTGGGTCTGCTCCTTACTCCATAAGCTTTAAGTGAGCACTGTTTACCTGGCAGACCCACAGAGAAAACAGACAAAAGCAAGATGTGGCCCCTCCTCATAGGGGGAGCAGGGCAGAGGGTGTGACAGACGTGCAAGTGATAAATGCATGACAGACACGTTGTGCGTGTCATATTGCTTAGTGCAGCATTGCTAAAGAGCATTTGGGGAACATCAGTCCTGTGAAACGCTCCTCAGAAGAGGGCTCGCTGGCCAGTGCCTCTGGACAATGCCGGATGCCGCTCTCCCAGCCCCAGCCCAGTGCTCATCAGCATATGAAAGGTTAGAAAGTCCTCCCAAATACCTTTGCAAGCCGATTTCACTTTGTTTCACCCTCACTCTTAATCCCAGACAAGGACTGCCTACCAAGCCACAGGATCTTGCTTTCAGAAACCTGAAAGCTCCACATCTTCTGCTCATTCAGTTTAAGGCCCAGAGAGGGGGATCCTAGGTCTGTCCCCACGTGGAAGGAGCTACAGATAGCCCCGAGGGCTCTCCAAGTCATCCCTAAACCTTCTAACTTCGGGATTACCTCTTGGTGGCAAAGCTATAGAGACCCTTCCCCACCAAGACAGAGTCTATGCGTTTAGCATACACTGGTTGAGAAAATACCTAAGACCCAAAGTTACAACGAATCAAGCCTCTCTGGAAGGGGTGTGTGGCTTCAGCGGCACAGACGCGGTGGGAGTTGTGCGCACACAGGGACTTGCGGGCGCCGGGTGCTGTCTCTAGAACCACCCCCAGGCTCTGAGCCTCTGTGACTCTGCTGTCTTCTTAGCACAGAGGTATTAGCCCCTTCTTTAAAGATGCTGAGGCTCGGGGAGGGACAGGGTCCTGTTCAAACGTATCAGCTAGTCAGTGACGGGTGTCCAGTCTCCTGAGACCAGGTCAAATGAGTCTCCTGAAAACCCTGTGGGAAGTCTGGTCTTTCAGTGTAATAATGTCTGAATCAGGGGTCGGCCGCAAGGAGACCATGCAAGGAACGGGTGAGACAGTAGGGAGAGGTGTGGTCTGTGGCAGCTGGGAGTGCCCCTCGCCTTTTCTAAAGGTGGAACTCTTGCCTGGTGGAAATGCTATGATTTTTTTCAAGAGAAAAGAAATCTGGACTTTTATTTAAACTTTTCCCATTTGTAAAACATGGTGGGCAGCTGTGCATGGCTGCCTGTTTGCAACCTCTGATCTCAATGTTCTCAGACAAGATGGAGTCATGGGCAGCTGGAGGTCCCAGGGACGGGGTGGCTGCTCTGCAGCCCCTGTCTGAACTCCCTGGACCCCTCCACACAGCCCCATCCTGGCGTGAGCTCCTGCATGACCCGTGTGTTTCCTGTGTCTGCCCCACACTGCAAGGCTCGCCACGGTGTCCCCAGGCCTGGCCCATCACAAACTTGACCAAGGCGTCAGAACTTGTTCCTCCTTGGCCCAGCCCAGCTCCAGCAGGCTCTAACCGGGAGACAGCGGCCCCCCGGAACAAGGGTTGTCCCCCAAGAATGAGTGCGGCCACGTGCCAGGCGCCCCTCCCAGCTCTTTGCCCCAGGCCGGTAGCGTGGACCACCAGGCACCCAGGCCCAGGCCAGATGTGGGCCTTGGGCCCCCGGGGCTCCTTTCTGCAGACCCAGGGGAAAGAGGGGTGGGGGGGCTGCTGGGGGTCTCGGCCGCCTCTGGCACATCCCCACCATCAGCAAGCTACGGGGTCTCCAGCCCACGAGATGCCAACAGCCCCTTATCTTCTCTCCAAAGGAAGCCAGACGAGGGCAGGGAGATTCTGGGACCTGGGACGCCAGCCCACATCTGCACTGGGAGAGACACGCTGGTTTCCCTCGGAACGATCCAGCTGCAGAGATGTCCCAGCTGCCGCGGCGGCTACACGGGATATCCTTTGCACGTGAGGCACGGGGCTGGCGATCTCTGGATGGGGGTTCAGAGGCAGGCGCAGCCTGGGACGGGACAGAGTCGGGCTGGAGCCAGGCGGCCGCCCTCGGGTCAGCCTGGAGGGGCGTCCACCAAACTGCCGGCCCCCCTCTCCCAACTGAGGCGCCTCGGGACTGAGCTCCGTGCCTTGTCAGGCCCAGAACTGGGTCTCCCCCAGGGGTCGATGGGGCACCTAGACAGGGGAGCCCTCCCTCCGGGCTCTGCTGGCCAGGACAGAAGCAGCGACGCCTCTTCCCACCTTGCCGTCCAGGGCTGGGGACTTTCCAACAGTGGTGTCACTTCCTGGCTCCCCTCCTGCCAGCCGGGGCGCCTGGCAGCACTTTCCCTCTCCTGACGACACCCCGCCTCCGCACAGATCAGGAAAGTGGGGCTCAGAAACATGACCTGGCAAGGGGTCGTGACCCCACATCCCAGGAGGGACCGGCCAGCCCCCAGTTCCCAGAGCTACCGCTGACCCAGCCCACCCACTGACCAGCATTCAGGGGAGGCAGACCCGGGACCCTCACCCTGAGACACAGTCGCCCCCCTTCCCAAGAGCAGGACCCAAGGCGGGGAGCCCAAGGGACAGGGCTGGGCCTGACCGCCTCCAAGGTGTCATCCAACTCCCAGCTCGAGACTGTGCCCAGCAGTGGCCCCCAAGTACAGCCTCACACAGGCAAGTCTCCTGGGGTGCCCACAGGCAGCAGCTCCTGGCCGGGGCCCCAGCTGCCCTCCCCAGAGGACCTGGGCCCCAGAGGGGAGGTGGCGGCTCCCTCCTGCCTGTGAAACACCCAGGGAACCTGCTTGATCCCCCTACCCCTGCCCACCAAGCCCCTGGACAAGCAGGACATGGTCGGGGGCACTGGACGAGGCCCCTCAACACTGAGGGGCCCGTGGGCTGGCCCCTGCGCCTGGCTACTGGGGAACGCAGGGCCTCCACTGCCAGGAAGGAGGTTTCTGCTAAAGCAGGGCCTGCCTACCGTACATTAAGTCCTTCCTCGGCCCCGGAGCCTCCTTTCCCGCCATCGGCTCCCTTTCTGCTCAGGTAGAGCAAACGTGTCCGTCTTTCTGCAAACCCTGAGGGGTCGGCACTATGTCTGACCCGAAGGCACCCTTGCACGCTCGCTCCCCAAGCATGTTTTCCTGCAGCCATTGGAGCTTCTTCAGCCAAACTCTATAAAATGTGATGTATTTCCCATTGCACTGTTTATCTATTTGTTCATTGTGGAAAATATGGGAAATGCAAAAAACGTAGACGATGAAGATGAAAGGCGCACGTGGTCCCAGCCGGCAATCGTCCTCTGCGACCCAGACTTTTTGACGCTTTCGGAGCCCTTTTATAGGGTCCCTGGATTCTCATCGCGGTCCCCTCCCGCCAGCAGGAGTGGGGCTGACGGCTTTGACACTCCCTGAAGTCTGTACATCGAGCAGACGCGGTTGGGACGCGATAAACTTCTGCTCTTGGCTGGGAGACCCCACCGTCCTGCCAGCAGAGGCAGGCGGGAGGCTGGCTCCTGGGCCGTCCTCCCCCGCGGGCCCCGGGGGGAAGAACCAGGAGGCAGGCCTGGGGCTCCGTGCCCCTCCTCGCAGCGCCTGGGGGACCCCCCAGCCCAGGACGGCCGCCTCACGGGGGATGGCCTCAGGAAGACAGTGGAGAAGGGCAGAGGGTGAGGGCCAGGGCAGGCGGCAGGGCAGGAGCAGAGAGAAGCAGTGAGGGAGAGGCTGCGAGGGAGGAGGGACAGAGAAGGAAGAAGGGAAGAAAAGAAAGGGAATTTTTTAAAGATGAGAGCAAAGAGCGCAAATTAGGGAGACAGAATGGAGAGAAGTGGGCGCCAGCACCACCCCAAACATCACACAAGGCCCCTGCCGCCTGCCCGGGCTGCGCCCACCTATGAGCACCTCCACCTACTGGCCGCAGGTGCCTCCGAAAGCGAGCCTGCCCCCCCCCCCCCCCGATCCTGAGACGGCCCACCTGCCGCAGCCAGGCTGAGTTACACAGACTGTGCCCTGGGCCGGGCCAGCCCCGCAGACGCCCTCCAGCCCCCAGCCCCTGGAGATGAAAGTGAGAAGTGAGTCCCACTCCCACAGTAACTCCCCAGCAGCTGGTCATGGGCCGGGATCATCACGCGGCCCCGTGTGCATCCCCAGGTGAGTGTACCATCTGGGAAACGCTGCAGGGGCCGAGGCAGCCCCAAACCCGCGCCTATTGGGCCGAGAACGGAGATTCTGGAAGCCGCTTTCAGAGGGACAGCTGCAAACTGCAAACTAGAAGAGTGTGCCCCACGGTGGGTTTCTCACGGACCTGTTCCCCCCACCGCCCCCCATGACCTGACTTCAGGTCTGGGCCTGGCCTCCGAGGGGTATCCGGGACTGGAGAGCCCTCTCGTGGGGCACAGACCGATCGGGCGGCGCTGGTCCTTCCCTGAGAGCCTGGGCTGCTTCGGCCTCCAAAGGGAGTCACGTACGGGGGGCGCAGGCCTGACAGGCCACAGACCGCCCACCGGCCCACCTCCCGGGCCCAGTGACAGTGGATGGCAGGGCCCTGTCAACCCCCAGCCCCGTCCCTCGCCCACCCAGACCAGCGAGGAAGGAGGTAACTTACATCCTGCAGGCCGAGGGGGAGGTGGAAGGGGGTGATATGGAGAGAGATCAGTGCCCAAGTGGCACCAGGAACGCTCGGCAGCGCAGGTGGGGAGGGCGGGGCCTCTGGCTCACTCTGTACACCTCACTCCCCAGACGTGCCTTCCCCCTCAAGGCTGGCGGCAGGAGGAGGTGTCCGAGCCCCTAGTCACTGTCACTCACCAGGTTTGGTGCCCAGGTCTCCTCCACCAATGGCTAAGCAGCAGCTACGGGCCATCGGGGTGATAACTCAGTGGGAAATGAGGACAATCGGCTTTAACACCCACAAGAGTGAGTCCCAGGCTTCCCTGGTGGCGCAGTGGTTGAGCATCCGCCTGCCGACGCAGGGGGCGCGGGTTCGTGCCCCGGTCCGGGAGGATCCCACATGCTGCGGAGCGGCTGGGCCCGTGAGCCATGGCCGCTGAGCCTGCGCGTCCGGAGCCTGTGCTCCGCAGCGGGAGGGGCCACAACGGTGGGGGGCCCGCGCACCGCAAAAAAAAAAAAAAAAAAAAGAGTGAGTCCCACATATGGGTTTTTCCAGGCCCCCCCAGCTGACGTCACTTCAGAAACGCGAAGGGAGTGGGGGAGGTAAGGGGAAGACAGGCGAGGTGCTTCTGAGCCGCCCTACATCTTCTGGGTGTTTTATCTCCTGGGGTTTCCCTAAAAGGCCTTCTTCTCTCTGTGAAGGTGGAAATATGCACGCATGGGGTGCTTGTGTGGGCACCTGTGTGTGCCTGTGTGTGCAAGCGTCTGTGAGTGTGTGTGCACATGTATGGACCCACGTGTGTAACATATGCATGTTACTCGTGTGCACTGATGTGCACGTGTGTGTTCCAGTGGGCATGCCAGCATATTCGAGTGCGTGTGTGCCTGTGTGTGCAGGCACTGCACACACGTCTTCTCATACGTGCCCAGAGCATCTCCAGGAAGACATAACTGGAACAGGCCACACGGGTGTCTCTGGGGAGGGCACTGGGGACAGAGGACCCCGGAGCGACAAGGCGGGTGGCCGTGACACCTGGGGACGTGAGGGCTGGCCCGGCTGCGTCCTGGGTCTGGGCGCCGTTCACTCAGCCACTTGGCTGTCGTCAGTCGGTGTGCTCCACACCAGCAGAAGTGGCGATCAAAGGTGAAGTCAGCAAGCAACACTGGAAGGAAAGACAGGGAGCGACCAGGGGCTTCCCTGGCGGTCCAGTGGGTAAGACTCTGCGCTCCCAATGCAGGGGCCCGGGTTCGATCCCTGGCCAGGGAACTAGACACCACATGCTGCAACTAAGAGTTCGCATGTCGCAACTAAGGAGCCCACGTACCACAACTAAGGAGCCCACCTGCCACAGCTAAGACCCAGCACAACCAAATAACTAGATAAAAGAAAGGGAGCATAGGGCTTCCCTGGTGGCGCAGTGGCTGAGAGTCCGCCTGCCGACGCAGGGGACACGGGTTCGTGCCCCGGTCCAGGAAGATCCCACATGCCACTGAGCGGTTGGGCCCGTGAGCCATGGCCACTGGGCCTGCGCGTCCAGAGCCTGTGCTCCGCAACGGGAGAGGCCACAGCAGTGGAAGAAAGAAAGGGAAGCGACAACCTCAAACGACCTTTGCTCCCAATCAGGTACAGCTGCAAGGAGGACCTGGAACCGCTGGGCCGGGGCAGCTGGACAAGCAGACGGAGAGTAGGTGAGCGGGTGAGGGGAAGGACATGTCCCAGGGGCCTTCTGAGGTGCTGAGTGACGCCAAGAGCACGTACCCCTCTCGCCCCACTGTCCCCACCTGCCCTGGGACCTTAGCGCCACGTCTGGCCAGCCGACCTGACCAGAGGGCGCGCCCGTGCAGGTTCAGAGCCTGCCCGGAGAAGGGGACAGCGGCTGGTGGGTACTGGGCACTGCTTGGCAGCCAGGCTCTTCCTCAGGGGGGCAGCAGCCCCTCCCCGGGAACACGGCCCAGATGC
The DNA here is from genome assembly GCF_964374135.1 of Grampus griseus. Classification (NCBI taxonomy): domain Eukaryota; kingdom Metazoa; phylum Chordata; class Mammalia; order Artiodactyla; family Delphinidae; genus Grampus; species Grampus griseus. Next base: position 87,445,915 of record NC_139008.1, on the reverse strand, counting down.
TCAGGCCCAGCCCTGAGAGCCCGGCCCTCCCCAGCAGTGGCCTCAGCAGGGCTCTGTACACAGGACAGACACATCACCGGAGCTGAAGGGACACCGTGAGGCCCCGACCATGCACCTCCCACCTGTGTGACCTTGGGGAGGCCAGTTAGTCCCATACTCTGAACCTCCGGAGAAGGGGATTAGAGCTGCCTTCCCCGCAGGAGGCGCAGCTGGGCTCCTGGCGGCCCGCCGAGCTCGCCAGCAAAGGCGCCGTGATTGTGGACGCGGCGCCGCGGCTCCTGTCGTCTGCCGGAAACTCGTGTGAACATGGGAACACGGGGTGCGGCGCCCTGGTACCCAGGAAAGCCCTCAACAGCCATGGGCTGCTGCACGGGGCGTTCCTCCTGGCCACCCTGACCAGCCAGGACCTCCACGTCACCAGTGTGTGTCCCACACGCCCTGCTCATCACCCCACTGTGAGCTGCGAGGGGCAGGCGCAGGGTCGGGCCTGTGCCCTCACCCAGGACGGCCGGCCCTGGGCCCCTGGGGACAGAGTCGCAGACTAATTTTCTGAAACTCCAACCACCTGGGCTACTCCTTCCTTCTACCATGTGGTTTCAGCACGCCATGCATTCCCAATGCCCGTAGCGCCGTCCAGCAGGACGTGGGGCAGGGTGGGGGGTGTTTGCCCACCAGAGGGTATGAGCCCTATGGGGTGGGGGGAGATAAACAACGATCCTGAATCCTGAGCCGCTGGGGGCAAAACTGAGATCCCAGGAAGGACGAGTGAGAAGCCCCCTGCTGTGGGAATGTCACTGGCCAGGGAGCCTCAGGGTGGGGGCCGTGGGTGGGCACCACGTGGCAGCCAAGCGCTGCAATTCCACAGCAACATCTGCTTGTCATTCTTATCTTCTCTGGCAAAGTCAGGGACCCACAGTCACGGAGGGTCTGGACCCTCACGACCTCGTTCAAGGAGGGGCCGGCGGCGGATCTGACGGGGCAGCCGTCCCTCACCGAGGCCGGCATCGGCATCAGGCTGTTTTATTACCCCAGGCCCAGCCTGGTTACCAGGCACCCAGAGTGATGTCACTCGAGGTGAAGTAATTTACAGCTAATAGACTGGAGGGGCTGCCTCAACCAGCCGTCCGTCCATCTGTCCATCCTCACTCGAGCTCAGGCCCAGGGGGCGGGGGGACAAGCAGACGGAGAGTAGGTGAGCGGGTGAGGGGAAGACAGCGGGTGAGGGGAAGGCATCACTCGGCCTCCCCGGTGGTCAGCCGGCCATCTCCCTGTCCCTTTGTCTGCACTGTGGCTCCACGCCCTTCCTCTGCGGGGAGCTCCTAGGCCTGTGACAGGACACTTGCCAACACTGCAGTCACACGCACGTTCCCGCCAACCAACGGAGGGATGAACACGCTTGAGTGTGACTACGTCTCCCCGAAAACAAACTCGCCTGAGTCCCTCCCCGGAGGACCCCTCTCTACGAGGGGTGTCTGGTGACCTGCCCGCGAGTGCCTGCTGGGAGGGCCTTTGAAACCAGACTCGGTTACATAAATGATACAGCACCCGTGACCTCTGTTTTCGTTTCCTGCTCCCCTTTCCTCGGCAGCCAGCTCGAGGCCCGGCTGGGTCATCCACAGGGCGGGCTGCTTGTAAGGTCCCGCATCTCCCTTTCACCAAGCCTGGGGGCAGGGTGGGCGATGATGTCACCACCCAATCACACAGACCCCCTAAGGGCTGCAGGACCGAGACCGGGGAGTCACAGACCGCGGTGGGGGCAGCGGCCCAAGGAGCGGGCAGGCAGCAGGGCCGAGAAGAGGCCACGGAGCACAGCAGAGCACGGCCCAAGAGTGCCCGGAAGTGGGGTTCCAGACTCAGCCTCTGCCAGGCCCTGGCCCTGGTTCTCGCATCTATAAAATGGGTGGGACAGCTCCCAGGAGTCGCCCCAGCTCACCAGACGGCGGTGAGCTTTAAGGAGTTAAAACAGAAGCTCCCGGGCTCAGCCAGGCATGTGAGGGACCCTCGGGAAATACCAAGGGATGATGGTGACAATGACAGTGACAAAAGCAGCCACAGTTCAGGGGCCCCTCCCCCTGGCTGTCGCTGCCACTCGCCCCAGCTCCAGGCTGCCACCGGCCGGAGGGGCAGGTGGGCCGAGGCCGGCCTTGGGCTCTGGAGCTCCGTGGTCCCTGCAGGAGGGGTACACACCTCCACGTGCACAGCGACGCGTACACCTGCAGGGCGCCAATCCGGGCCCACCCCCTCAGCCCCTCCCACTTGTATCCCCGGAGGGCACCTACCCCAACCTCCCCCGCCTGGCTGAGCTCTGCAGTTCCGGTTGGTATCAGAGAGGCTCCGGAACCCTCCACCTGGACCCCACCTCATTTCCCCCAGGGGCAGCAGGTCCCGAGGCCACTCCGGGTCACACAGCCCTGTGAGAGTGGAGCCTAGGGGAAGGGGGCCCCCCACCGGGGACAGCAGGCAGGGGGGTGCTTTGAACTGGCTTTTCCCGGCCCAGCACAGAGGGCACACGGGCTTACCCGTACACCTGGGGAGGACGCAGACCTCCCTCTGACCTCGCAGCCTGTCCCCACCCCAGGCCTCACCCGACACAGCCAGCCAAGGCCCCCTTCTCCAAGCCCCCACTACAGGAAGGGCGGGCCCCAGGGCTGCGGTGACCCAGACAGTCCTGCCCTAAGGGGTTAGTTCCCGGGCACTGCACCCCTCCCTGGGGCTGGACAGACGCTCTACCTCCCAGAGCTCACAGCCCCCAGTGGCCACAGGTCAGCATGTGCACAGCAGGGAGCCTGATGGAGACTTTCCTGCGAGGGTGCAGACGCCTCTGGGGCTGCCCTGAGGCGTCCAAGGAGAGGGCCGGGTCCCTCCTGGGAGCTGGTCCAGAGGCCCCGACCCTTCCTTATCCCCCGGATGAGGTCCGTTTTTTTCCATCCATACCTGCATCTGAGGGGTTCCCAAGCTCGGGGGCTGGGAGGAGGCAGCTGCTGGGTAAACGACACCCCGAGCCCAGCTGTGAGAGCCTGCCCCCAGCCACTAGGGCCCTGGCCGCCACTCTCCCCAAGGCCCCCGCAGGCAGCCCCTCACAGGCCTCAAATCATGGATCTCAGCTCTGCCTGGTCACCAGGGAGTTAACAAGCCAACCGTCTTATCTCCCCGGGGCTGGGGTAGGGTCCCCACCTCACAGACGCATCCCCCAGGGCAGCCCTGGCCAGGTCCCAAGAGAGGGAAGCCTGGGGGAGATGAGCGGGGGTCACCCACAGCTGACCTCTAGGGCAGAGATTCCCTCTTCCAGTGCCTCTCTCACCCATCCCAGTAGCCCTGCTCTCAGGGCCCCCACCTGGCTGCAGTTGAGCTCCTGGGGCCCCAGCCCTCTGCTCCCCTCACTTGGCCTCCCCTCAGCATCTGCCCAGTGCCTGCTGAGTGCCCATCCCACTAACTGCTCCCCAAGCCAGTGTGAGGGACAGGCACTAGTGTCACCCCCACTTTACAGATGAACGGAGATACAGAGAGAAAAGTAGCTCACCCCAGTTCACACAGCTTGAGATGGCAAAGCAGAGCCCGGAGGAGGTTGGACTGCTTCGAGTTCATGCTCTGAGCTGCTTCCCCAGAGCTTCCCACGAGGCTCAGGGTCTGGTGGGGAGACAGGGCAGGAACACACAACCACAAAACATGATGAGGTAGGAGGGAAGGGAGAGAGCAACTTATCAGGAAGGCCACAGACAGGAGGGGCCTTGCAAGCTGGGCATTGAGGGATGTGTAGGAGTTCAGCAAGTAGAGAAGAGGGCAAAGGAAGGGTCCTCCAAGTTGGGGAGCAGTACGGGCCAAGGCCTAGGGGAGAGGCAGGCTTGCAGCTGGATGGGCTGGCAGGGACTGTGAGGTCCTGGTGGACTGGGACAGCAGGCTCCCTCCCGGGGGGCCCAGTGGGCCTGGCAGGGGCAGTTGCACAGAAGGAGGAAAACAGGTCCTTTAGCATTAGAAGGTGATTTGGGGGGTAAGGGAGGCTGGGCAAGGTGCAGGTGGGTGGGGAGGGAACTTGGCTTTGTAGTTTCAGTTCAGATGACTCTCTTTTTGGTTCAAGTAGCAGGGATCGTGAAGGGGTCCAGATGCTGTCACAGACAACCAGTTTCCCTCCCACCCTGTCACTCTACCCCAAGGCTGGCAAGCATCAGCAGGGTGTCCAGCCTGCTGGGATGGGGAAATACCACCAGCAGCCTCTGTCTTGACTGCTCCAGGGCCGTGAGCTCACATCCCACCTTGGGAGACTCACCAAGTGACAGCACAGCCCTGCACACCCAGCAGACGGCCCTTCATCTGGTCCAGCCTGGGAGGAGCCTTCAAAGAGCAAATCTCCTTCCGGAGAGACCAGGGATTTGGGGGCAGCTTCTGCCACCCAAGCCCCACCTCAGGAAATAGTCTCAGCCTTTTAATTATTTTTAAAAAAGTACACGTCCACTTTAGTGATGTGTTAACACAGAAAGAGTGACCAGAGGTTGCCTCCTTATGTATATTTTGCATTCTTAGCTTGTTTTAATTACCTCGTTTACTAGCTGTGTGACCTTGGGCAGGTTAGCTAACTTCTCTGTGCCTTGTTTCCCCATTTGTAACAGGAATAATAACAACACCCTGTACCTCATACGACTGGTGTGAGAATCAAACGGAAACATCACAGGGCAAGGCACAGCACCCACCTGACGCTGGGTCTCCCATTCAGGACGTTACCGGATTTATGCCAAGCGAAAAACGCAAGTCCCTCCCCCTCCCCTCCCCTACAGCCCCAACAGGCCCCAGGTTTGCTGTGGATCTTCCATGTTTCCTTGGATCTTTTTTTTTTTGAGTGGAGGGGTGTCTCGACCCCCATCGAGCTGAGACTCCCTTTTACACTTCTCCTCACCCCTGGTGCTGGCGGGGCATCTTCCGGTGTCGTTCAAACTCTCCGTACCCTGGGCTCTGAGGACCGCGGAGGCAGTGCGGGTTCTACCGACTTCGCGGTGCCGCGGCCTCGGCGCCGGTTCTGCTGACGGACCTCGCTGGTGAGACCGCAGTCTTGAGCGCGCGGGAGCCCGAGGCACAGCCAGGTGCCAGGACCCTGAGCTCCCGGGGACCTCTCTCTGCTCTCCTGGGGCCCCGCCCACTACGAAAGAGAGAAAGCCGAGATCCACAGGCGGGGTCTGCAGGGGGGAGGGCGGGGAGGGGCCGCTTCGACCCCCGAGGGGAGAACATGGGGAGCAGGTAACCATGGGAGACCATCGCGGCAGCGTGGACCCGGGGCTCTGATGGCGGGGGAGGGCCTGGGAGCAGTGGGTAAAGGGGATATTTAAGACTCCTACTCCCTCTCCCAATGGCACACTGCCAAGACTTGTGAAGAGTCCAGAGCCCTCCTGGAAACTTCCGCGGGGTCCCCAGCCCAGGGTGAGAGTGGGGGCCTTGCCTGCCACACTCCAGGGGCCCTGGGTGGCCCGATGTGCACCCCGAGTTACAGTCTGGTGCCGGAGCACATGGAGAGGAGCGAGTGCCAGGCCTCCCCACCCCTCCGCAAGGCGAAAGTGCCCTGGCACTCGTGGAGTCGCCCTGGCCCCAGTCAGCGTCCCTGGACCTACGAGAAGGGACTCCAGGGACGGCCTATTTCTGCCAACGAAAAACAATCATTGCCCCAAGCACAGCAGACAAGGTTCCTCTGGTGAGCCCTGCTCCCACCCAGCCTGGGCGCCCAGCGCCTGCTCTTCTGTGGGGAGGCTTGGGTCATCAGTCAGCGAAGCTGCTCAGGTGGCCCGTCTCACCAAGGTGCTGGCACCAGCGGGCCCACCCAGGGAGCGCCAGGAGCCACCTCCAGACCCACCCATCCCACATTTCTGGTGCCTGGAGGAGACTCTTTGGGAATCCCCCAAAGCGAAAGGCCCACCTAGGGGTGGAGGCGAGAAGCTGGGCAGGGACCTTGTGGAAAGGAAGTGCACCCAGATGGAGGCTGCCCACCCAACCTGGCCCCCCCAGCTGGGAATGAGTGCGGCAGCTGCCCTGCTCGGTAAGAAACTGAGGAAACCGTGGGACTCCCCCTGGACTTCGTGGGGGCAGTGGCCACGGTACAGCGGTTTGAGTTCAGGGAAACGAAGCCAAGCAGTCCCTTTGGAAGCAGGACCCCTGCTCTGGGCCCCAGACCAGGGGCGCACTGGGGGGCCTTTACCACTGTGTCCGTGATGGCGAGGCCACGTTCACGGACTCATCCACAGACGGCACCGCACACTACGCCAGCCTTAGCGGAAGCCTGGAACTGGCGGAGGGAGGGCCGTGGATGTGCGAAAACCCCAAACAAATTTAGAGAAGTCTTCGCGCTGGACTGCTCTAGGGCACCAAGCACCCGGCTGGTTCGTGCCGCCCGCGCTGGCCGGGACTCGGCGTTGGGCGCCCCGCGCCGTACTTCCAGTCGCCTTTCCCGCAGAGCCCCGCGCGCCCAGCCGGATCCGGTCACGTGGCGACGCGGCCGCAGCCCCGGAGCTGACCCCGAGGGGAGGGCCCCGGGAGGGAAGGGGTGGTGCGGCGGGGGCGGGCCGGGGCGGGGCGGCCCGGAGGGGCGGCCGGAGCACCGGGATTCCCTGCGGAACCGCGCGGACCCCGGCTCCCAGTCTCCAGCCCGCCTGTCGCCGCCTGCCGCGCCCGCGCCCTCTGCACCCTCCGGTCCTCACGACCAGCCAGTGAGTACCCAGCTGGGCCTGGCCGCGCGCCCCTCCCCAGCCCGGCGCCTTCTCCCAGCGCCCAGACCCTGCGTCCTGCGGACCTGCCGGGTTTCTCCTTCTCAGCGCCCACCGTGCCCACCCGGGAACCTCCGAAGCCCCGGCTGTGGAGGAGGTGAGCTCGACGTTCCCGCTGCACCCGGGATGCCCCATGAGCCGCTCCGAGCCGCCCCCGCCCACTGCCGTCTGTCCCTGCAGGTTCCAGGACCCGCCCCAAGAACCGCCGGGCTGGGGAGCGAGGAGCGCGGCCTGAGCGACAGCACCTGCGGGACACAGTGGCCGTGACCTCGACACCCGTCCCTCTTCCCTGCAGGTCAAGGCCGCGCCAGGGAAGATGTACCAGAGCCTGGCGCTGGCCCCGAGCCCCAGCCAAGCCGCCTACGCGGATTCGGGGGCCTTTCTGCACAGCCCGGGCGCCGGCTCCCCGGTGTTCGTGCCGCCGGCGCGCGTCCCCTCCATGCTGCCCTACCTGCCGGCGTGTGAGCCGGGCCCGCGGGCTCCCGCGATCGCCGGGCATCCCGGCTGGGCGCAGGCAGCCGCGGCGGACTCGTCGGCGTTCGGCTCCCGCAGCCCGCACCCGCCGGCCGCTCCGCCGCCCGGGACCACCGCCTTCCCCTTTGCGCACAGCACCCCGGGACCTGGCGGCGGCGGCGGCGCAGGGGCCCGGGACGGCGGCGCCTTTCAGGGTGCGATGCTGGCTCGCGAGCAGTACCCGGCCCCGCTCGGGCGGCCCGTGGGCTCCTCGTACCCCACCGCGTACCCGGCCTACGTGAGCACCGAGGTGGCCCCGTCTTGGACCTCTGGACCCTTGGACGGCAGCGTCCTGCACAGCCTACAGGGCCGCCCGGCTGGCCTCCCGGGCCACAGAGCCACCTTCGGTGAGTGCGGGACTGGGAGGTGGCTCCACTGACTGGGGTCCTGGGTGCTGGCCGTACTGGGGTGCAAACCCGCACCCTACGAAATGCACCCCCCAGAGTCAGGGCTTTCCCAGCCGGGTCCGACACCAGCATGGGGCAGGCCCAGAACGCCCGGGACCTGTAAACCTGGACGGAACGCAGCGGCTGCCCCCCCCCAGATGAAAACCCCGTCCTGGGTTTCTTTTTACACACCTCGATATTTCTACTTTTCATCCATCCGAACCCAATATTCTGGGATCGAGCCATTTAGAGCCTACGTTAAACGTTTTTATGAAAAGTTTTGGAAATGATTATTTTTTAAAGCTCAGAATACCGGTTTATCTAAGTAAACCACCACACTCATCTCTGTTCTAGAATGTTTATGTATTCTAATTTGAGACCCAGTTGCAATCGCTCTCCAGGGTATAAATTTGAGTAATCGGACTCCAGGCCCTTAAAGCGGAGAGTTGCTCCCCTTCCCTCCCTCCCTCCTGAGTCGAGGGCGCCACCGGCTCTTTCTCACCCCACCCTCAAAACTGAGGGCCACGCCTTCTTTTGCTGCCCAGTCTTTTAGCCTACACCCCGCCCCCAGCCCCTCAGCGCAGGAAGCGGGATCCACTTGGCCCGGCCGCCAGGGCGCCCCACGCCTGGCGCCCACCCCTGGCCAGGCGATGATTGATCCCCGCCCCGCCCCCACCCGGCGCCCAAGTGTCTCCAGCGCCTGGCCAGGTCTGGAGGGGGCCAGGAGTCCTCGCCTCAGCAGCTCAAGTGGGAGGACAGTGCTGAGACCGCGCAGGCTGACAGTGAAGGCACCGCGGTCCTCGTGGGATCCCGCGATCCGATTCGGCCTCACTGCCACTGCCCGCCCTCCAGATCGACCCACTTTGCGGAGGACAAGGCCCTCGTCCTCTGCCAGTGCAGATGCTCCTGCCTCCCCAGCGAATTAAACTTTCCAATGCTGGCGCTGGATCCTGTTCAGCGTGGGGCAATTCCCTGTCACCTGCCCCGAGGTTGGATTTATTCACCCTACCCCCACCTTTTAAAGCAGCCCTCAGGAGCGATGGAGACCTGGCATGAACGTCACAGTATGTAAACTTAAACTTAAACAAGAAAGTTAAAGTAGATTTTGAAGCAAAATAAAATAAAGGCACAAAAAGGAAGGGAAGGAGAAGGTGCTGTGGACATGGCGGCTCCCAGGAAGGGGCAGAGCCTCACCCAGCAGCCACCCGCCTTCCCGCAGCGGCCGACCTTCTGGAGGAGTTCCCCGGCGAGGGGCGCGAGTGTGTCAACTGTGGGGCCCTGTCCACGCCGCTGTGGCGCCGGGACGGCACCGGCCACTACCTGTGCAACGCCTGCGGTCTCTACCACAAGATGAACGGCGTCAACCGGCCCCTCACGCGGCCGCAGAAGCGCCTGGTGAGTGCGGGCAGCCACGGGGCAGGAGGGGGCCGTGCTCCTGCGGCCACGGCCGGGGCGCCAGTAGGGCCCCAGGAGGCCCGGGGGGGGTGGCAGCGCCCGGTCCACTGTCATGGGCCCCCTGGTCTGGGGGTCACGCGCCCACACTGTCTGCGGGGTCTCCCAGAAGAACTCGGCTGTCCCAAGCGCGGCCCTGAACCTCCTGGGCAGGGGCTCAGCCCTGCTGCTGCAAGGGGCTTTGGGCTGGCCAGGTCGGGGGGGCGCAGAGAGGCAAGGTGACCTGACCCCAGGGAGGGGACTGGAGGGGAAGGTGGCTGCTGAATGCTGGCTTTGTCGGAGGACATTGAATGTTACGGGGCCTGGACCCTGGGCCCGCTGCCTCTGATACCGCGAGGATGGGACGAGACCAGGTCTGTGGTTGTTCCCTGGGCGAAACTTGTTTTCACTTTTGGTTTCTTCTGCTGTATGGCTGGGTAGCGAGTAAGGGACTGGGAGCCCGACTTCTGCCCCCAGCAGGGCAGAGTCCCAGAAGCAGCATAAAGGTTTCAGGTTCCTTTGTTCTCTACCATTTCACAGGCAAATTTTGATGCTCAAGTAATTTTGCAGGTAAGTGGCAGGGCCTGCCGATGTCGGCCAGCTGTCCGGTCAGCGAGGCTGCGGTGGCTCCCGGTTCCGGGTCCGGGCAGGGTTGTGTTTCTGGGCTGATGCTGATGTGAGCCCTGTAGGGCCAGGCGGCTGGTTCTGGTGTGTCGGGCCCCGAGGAGTATGGAAGGGCTTTCCGTGGCTGACACTGTGGGATGGCCGTGCCGTGGCTGCTGGCCTGGGCCACGGGGCGGTCACGTGCTGGCCTGGGCCGCGGGGCAGTCGCGTGCTGGCCTGGGCCACGGGGCGGTCGCGTGCTGGCCTTTACTGGAAATTCGAAGGCCCAGCTATGGCAGCGCTGGGGCCAGACGCTTTGGGGCCCCAAACTGGGCAGGAAGCAGGACTGACTCGGTCGGGCAGCTTGAAGGCAGCCGCTGTTCCTCTTCCTCTGACCTGGCCTGGCATTTGGGGCTCTGCGGCTCCCCCAGCCTCCCTCTACCCATGCTGTGCCTCTGAGAGTCCACATCACCCCAAGTCTTGTCTCTGCCCCTGTGATCATGCCCCCAGCCCCAGGCGCGCTGCACCGGCCTGTTGTCTGGTGTGGCCTCAGGGAAGGGGAAACTGAGGCCAAGGGACAGGGTCCTGGGGGCTGCGTGCGACCCAGACCTGACCCCGAGCAGCAGGCCGGTCCCCTCCTCTGGCTCCCTGCACTGTCCCCGGGCCAAGCCCTAAACTGGGTGCCAAGGATACACTGCTGAACGGGAGATGCAGGGCTCCCTGTCTCTACCCACACCCCTCGCGGGGCTCAACTCCCAGCAGAAAATTCCTGACCTTGGGGGTGGGCGGGCCAGGGCCACCATCTCCACCCTGAGGCGTTTACCGTCACATCAGCCGGATGACCACCCGGGGCTCCGAGACACTGAGTGACTTCCCTGGGCATGCAGCCCGCTGGCGGCCAGCCCTGGACTCGGACCAGGACTGTGGCCTCAGGCTCCCACGAGGGCCCCACTCAGGCTGAGACCCTGCTCCTGCCCTGGGTCTTCTTGCCCAGGCCCCTGTGAGATGAATTCAGGGACTGCCCCCTTGCCTGCTGGGAAGGTCAATTAGACGGCGTGTGCAGAGCACTTGGACGGCGTGGCCGGTGTGGGAGGGCCGGGGTCGGCCACTTGGCCTGGCGAGGCCCGTTTCGTAGTCTGAAGACGTGGGATATTTAGCTTTGGGGGGCCCCCAGGGTGAGGGATCCCTGCGCACCTGCTTGTCTCCCCGAGGCCTCAGGATCGGCCCGGCCCTGGACACCCCCGAGTCCGGGCCCACCTGGGTCTGATTGTAGAACATGCCAAGGAAGCGTTTGCCTAGTGGGGCTGGGCCCGGGGGGTTTCTCAGGGCCCCTCTGCTCCCTGTCTCTCCTGAGCAGCATCCTGGGGGGGTCCTCTGACTGGCTGCGGGGTGCCCACCTGTCACTCAGGGCAGGCGGCCCCGCGGCTTGCCCGGTGGCTGGTCCTGGCAGGGCCAGGCTCGCTGTGAAAACCCTGAGATTCTTGGAGTCCTGAGACCAGAGCCCGGGCCGCGTGGTCCTGGCCATGGGGGCTGGGCCGGCCACCCCAGACCTGCCCCCGCTCCGGTGCCTCGCCCTCCCTCGCGTGCGGGCAGAAGTGACGCCCCAGGAGGGGCCCCTCCAGGAAGAACTGATCCTCCCCTCTTGCAAATAATTCCAAACGTCCTAGAAGCGTGTCACCAAGGATACAGGAACGTGACGATAGCAAGCGTGCGCCCCCCTCCCGGTAGGAACCTGTCTTTTTTACCCTTTGCCTCCCGTGTGCATCCTCGGCCACAGGCTGGGGGGTTACACCTTTGACCCGAGGCTTCCATCAGTGTAAACGAGCAGGGAGGGTGGTCCTGTCCCTGTGGCCAGGGGCTCTACGAGCGCCCCTTGGCCCGGCCTGACCCCAAAACGTTGGAGCCCAGCAGCCAGGTCCGCGGACGGCAGGCCTGTTAGCCCGAGGCCGGTTCTGACGCCAGCTCCGGGACGTGGCCGGTGCCACAGAGGGCCCAGCATCCTTCGAAGGCTCACCGACCCGGGTGCTCCTTCCTGCACAGCCCGCCTCACAGACTTGTGTCCTCAGCACGCTGTGCCCCGAGCAACGCCAGGCTCCCACCGTCCATCAGGTTAAGTGTCCCCACGTGTCCCCTGCCAAGAGCACCCAGAGGACCCGTTTGAAACGGGAGCATCTCTGCGGCTCCACCACCTGCAACCTTTACTTTCCCAGCCGCGTCGCCGCCCTCTGCTCTCCCATGCCCCCGCCTCTCCGCCAGCCCCCCACCCAGCTCTGCCCTGATTCCCCTGGTGTCCGGATGCTCGCGGAGCCTGGAGCTCAGGCTGGCTCTGCTGCTGGCTTTGAAGTTGCACTTCTTTTGAAAAGAACAGACCAAAAAAGAAAAACAAAACGAAACCTGGAGAGGCCTGGCAGTTAAGGGCCCTGAGAGTGGCCGGGCCTGGCGGTCTGTCCCGACCGCGAGCGAGGAAGGACAGAGGGAGGCTCCGGGCATCCAGGGGGTGCGGGCAGCCCCGGGGACGTGGCCGCTGAGTGTGTTCAGCCCAGAAAGGAGGTTCTGTCCCCTCCGGGACCACCCCCGCACCTCCGGCCCCTCATTGTCTGGGCCTCAGTTACCCCGTAAAACGCAGGCAGCTGAGGGGATGGAAGAAGATACAGGAGCGAGCACTGCGAGAATTTTTTCAAGGTCATTCTTTTTTCCCATTTTCTTGATTTTAATCTAATTTCTAGTTTCTCGATTTTAATTTATGCTCGCTGGAGAGAGGTTCAAATGTGGCTTCCAGATTCCCCCGCACCCCCAGGGTCTGGGTGATGGGTTCACACTACCTGGGCTTGTGTCCTGCCTACACGCGGTCCAGCTGCTGTAGCTTCTCCCCAGGACCCACAGCGGTGTATGTACCTCCACTGCTTCCGCAACGGACGGGCGACCGTGGGGGACGCTTGGGGTGCACGTGTGTCTACGCTCGTGCCCACGTGTGTGCAGCCTTGCGGGCGTGCTGTTGGAAACAGTGCTGACGTGAAGCCTTCGCGTGGGTCTCTTTACTCCCTCGCGGGAGTGTTTCGGTAGGAAGGATTTTAGTAGGAAGTGGCCTGACGGCCAGCCAAGGAGACAGCATTCCTGTGATTCCTACAGGAATGATGCTAAAATTTTGGGGGAATATGAGATGGCAATGTGAACTCGAAGGGAGCAGCTGTTGGTAAAAGACCCTGAGGGTCCCAGCTGGATTGGGAGGAGGGGCCTCAGGCCATGGTCCCCTCCTTGGTCTGAAGGCACAGCTGGAGTTGGGGACCGCGATGGGGCCCAAGAAGGTAGGTTAGGGTCACCAGATAAAATACAGAATGCACAGTTAGATGTGAATTTCAGATAAACAACGAATAGCGTTTTAGAATAAATATGTCCCAGATGTTGCATGGGGCGTACTTACACAAAATATTTGCGGCTCATCTGAAATTCACATCTAGCTGGGCATCCTGTTTGTTTGTTTGTTTGTTTGCTAAATCTGGGACCCCTGGGGAGGTCCCAAGGCCTCCTCCCACCTTAGGAAGATGGATGGACTGGGGGTCAGGGGATCCTGGGCCGGGGCAGGCAGCAGGGCTGGGAGTGGGCTCCGGGAGAGCAGGGGGCCTCCATGTGGACACAGCTCCCGGCAGCCAAGAGGCAGGTGGAAAGGAGAGAAGGGAGCAGAGCGGGGGAGACTCGAACTGTGTCCAGTAAAAGCAGCTGCTTTCTAGACAAGATCAGGATGTGGCCGCCGTCTTCCCAGGGAGGCCCTCCGGCTGGGGGCCTGCTTGACCCCAGGGCCAGGGCTCCTGCCTCAGAATGTGTCCCACCATCCGTCCCTTCCGCTTCTGCTGGGCCTGGGCCAGCCGCCAGCTCTCTCCATTCCAGCAGGTGCACAGGTCCCACCCCTAGGAGCCCTGGGGAGACCACTGGAGGTGCGGGCCAGGCTGGGCAGCAGCCGCCACACAGCTGTGGCCTAGAGGCCGCCGGCCAGAGCATGGGGTCTCCCCAGCCAGGCCGGGAGCTCCTGCCCTGCCCTCCCTCTGGAGCCTCCAAGGCCTCATCCCTTCCTTGTCTTGTGGCCCTTTTGTTCCGGATCCTGGGGCAGAGTCCTGCCTGGAGACCGAAGGCCGAGGCTTAGATTAAACAGGGCGCAATTCCCTGGAGCCTCTGGCGGCAGCCTGGCCCTGGGGGAGGGGAGGGCGAGGAGGCGTTTCCAGCTCTGCGTTTTCTTGGGAACGGCTGGTGCCGGCGGTGGGGGGGTTGGGGGGGGTGTTTCCAGACGGGCCCCACCCTCCCTCCCGGGCCAGTCACAGGGAGAGCCTGTGCCCTCGAACGGCTGACAGCCTGGGGGAAGGGGGTGGGCATGAGACAGTCGGCAAGGCTGGCAGCTCCGTCAGTGCAGAAGGAAGGACCTCAGAGACGGCAGACAGACGGGGCAACTGAGGCTGCCCCGGAGAGCTCAGCCCTACCCCGGGGCAGATTCCTCTGGGGGCTTCTTTCGTCCATCTTGCTTTTGGTGGTCCTCTGGCTGGTCCTGGGCTGGAGAGTACTGAGGACAGAACACACGTCCTTGGGACGGTTTTGAGTGTGGAGTCTCACGGGCTTCTGTCCTTGTGCCCCGGGTGCCACTGAAACACCGTAGCGCATGTGACTTGGTCTGACCCCGGCTGCCCAGGCGAGGGGGCAGGGGACTGGACCAGGCAGGGGCTGTGCAAATGAAAGAAAAGGTCAGACAGATTCAGGGCATCTGAGGGCAGGGGCTGGGGAGGGGTGTGCCACCTGCGTGCTGGGGGGCGAGGGAGGGGCTTTGGGCCTGAGGTGCCTTGGGGGGCCCTGGGCAGCAGAGAGCATCTGGAGCTCCCAGACTGCAGGGGACAGGACCCCATGCACACACCGAAATGGGAGTCGGGCAGAATCCTTGCCTGGGAGCGAGGAACTGGGCTGTGGGAGCTCGAGGACCTTGAGCTGGTGGGAGGACCGGGGTCAGGCCTCCGACAGCTGCTTTCCAGCCAGCCAGCCAGCTTGGCACAGCCCCTGGACCCCCAGGCTCATTAGGCCCCGACTCCTGGGTGGGCACTGTCTGGGTCCCCACTGGGCCCCCACGTGCAGGGAGGTTTGGGGACCCTGGTTGGATACGGACCTGGAAGGTCGGCCTCTGGAAGGTTCTGGAAGGGCCGTCTTGCCCCAGTATGAAACATGTGAGCAGCAAGGCAGGGGTGGGCATCAGGGACCCGCGGCCCACAGTCCGGTGCAGGTGCTGAGCTGAGCACGGGCTCGAGCCCCAAGTCTTGGGAGGCAAGGCCCAGAGGGACCAGCAGGCCCCCTGGATGTTCAGCCCGGGACCGGACCCGAGGGCGGCCCTATGACTCCTAGGGCTGCTGCTGCACCACAGAAATACGGGGCTAAGGCCCAGCGTTGGTTAAAAAGAGGCCGCAACAGACGCCCAGCGGCCTGTCTGTGCTGGGCTCTTCACGAGATCCTGACCCCACAAGAGGCCTGTGGCAGGTCTACTGTCACCCCCATTTTACTGATAGGGAAGCTGAGGCCCAGAAGGGTGAAGTGACCTGTCCCAGGGCTAGCAGGGCACCAGGTCGCGGCTCCGAGGAATCCCGGGCAGGCCTCAGGACCTTAGCGCCCAAAGGCCTTCTCACCCAGCCCCACACGGCCCCACGCCCCGAGCCCAGCGTCCATCCCTCCCGCCCCGGTGCACCTGCCCCGCTGAGCCGAGCGGCAGGGCCCCAGCCCCGAGCCCTGCTCACCCCAGCCTCCTGCCCACAGTCGTCCTCACGCCGGGCCGGTCTCTGCTGCACCAACTGCGGCACCACCAGCACGACGCTCTGGCGGCGCAGCGCGGACGGCGAGCCAGTGTGCAACGCCTGCGGGCTCTACGCGAAGCTGCACGGGGTGAGCGGGACCCTCCCTGGCCCGAGGCGGGGCTGAGGAGCGGGGGGGGGGGGGGGCAGGGGGGATCGGGCGGGGCCTGGGCTGAGCGTGTACGCGCCTGTGCACACGTGGCCCCACTGCCTGCACGTGCCCACGTGTTACGGTTAGGCCCGTGGTACAGATGGGCTCACAGAGGCTGTAGCATCACTGTGGCTTCCCCGCAGCCATTCAGCCGGGGGCAGAGGCTGGACACCCCCAGAGCCCTCCTGGCCCCCCGGCTCCCGGAGGCTGGGGTGGGACGGGCTTCTCCCCACCAGGCTTGGATGAAAGTGCCAAGCCCGGGGGTAGCAGCTCCCCAAACAGGGCCGCAGGAGTAACCAGCTCTGCAGGGCTGAGATCGGGGCAGGTGGCCATGCAAGAGGCCCCAGGGGTGAGCTCGGATGGGGAGCAGCCATCCACGTCCTGCCAACCCCACCAGGTACCGCGGCCCCTGGCGATGAAGAAGGAAAGCATCCAGACCCGGAAACGGAAGCCGAAGAGCATCTCCAAGACCAAAGGCTCCTCAGGTCCACGGGCCAGGGCTGTGGGAGGCCGGGAGGAGCCCAGGCCCTCCAGTGAGGCACACCTTCTCCCTGTGGAGTCACTCTGAGTATCTCACATTCCACCATTAGAGATTCACATGTTTGGTGCAAGCATCATCGTCCTGAAGTGTACATACCCCGCATTGTCCTGGGATGGTCTGGTCTGGGGAGGGGCTGGGGTGGCGGGAGTTCACCCAGCAGTGGGGCAGGAGGTCCAGTGCAGGAAGCCACACCCAGCACCTCCAACCCCCTGCATGACCAAGGCAACCAGACCTGGCAGCTTCTGTAAATGCCCTGCCTTCCCTCCCAGGATCCACAGGGAGCACCACCGCCTCCCCGCCAGCCTCTGTCCCTGACCTGGAGATGTCAGCGGCCACTTTGAAACCGGAGTCCAGTCTGGCATCCCCTTCGTGCCCCGGGCCCAGCGTCACCTCCCAGGTAAGGAGGTCAGGGTGGGGTGTGGTGCCCAGAGCTGGCTCCCAGGCACCTCCTGGGGGACCCCTGGCACCCCAGCCAGGTCAGGGCCCCCACGGGCCCCTGCCGGAAGCTTGGGGCCGGACACGCAGCTGGCCGCTGGTGCCAGGAGCTGACCTGTGGCCGACGCCGGCTGAGAGCCCCTGTTGATCCTCACAAGGGGTCCCCACCCCATTCCAGGGGCTGAGGAGGCCCCTTAGGGCAAATCGCCCTGTCGCAGGGCTCCCAACCTCAGGTGAGCCGGCCACTGTTCCCCAGTCTCACGCGTGCCGTGTCCTCCCTGCAGGCCTCCACCCAGGTGGACGACACCCTGGCCCCCAGCCACTTGGAGTTCAAATTCGAGCCCGAGGACTTTGCCTTGCCTTCTGCAGCCCTGGGCCCCCAGGCCGGCCTCGGCGGGACCCTGCGCCAGGAGGCCTGGTGTGCGCTGGCCTTGGCCTAGGTCCCCGGGCCCCCACCAGGACCCACCTCGCTACTTCTTCGCTCCAGCCCAGCAGAGAGACCGCCAGGCCGGACGCTGGAAGAGACTGGAGCCAGCCGGACCTGGAGGCCTTCTGTGCAGACGGCAGTCGGGCCCCAGAACAGGAGGAAGGCTGGTGGGAGAAGGGCTCGAGCCCCTCCCCGGACGGCAAGGGACCCCCAAATGTAGGACAAGGCTCTGAACCCTACCAGCCACTCCGGCCACGGCTGACTGGGGCTCCCACCCCCACTTGACTTCTGTCCTCAAGGCTCGCCATCAGCATGTTTACAGGTTGCAGCCGTTGGAAAAACCCCACCTTCCTGTTGTAAAACCAGGATCACAGGTGAAATCACTGAGGCCAGGCGGCTAACAGGGATGAGGAGGGCAGCCCGCTGGGGGCCTCCTGGCCTCGGGCCGTCCATTTCCCACATTCGACCATAGAGCCACGGCACGGAGACCTTGCCCTCCTCGGAGCACGGGATGGCCAGGGACAGATGTGCAGGTCGCGCACTGTACCAGGACGCCACCGGGGGGGGAGGGGGGTGTTCACATCGTAGTCATCGTGGACTTTTATTTATTTGGACAGTTTTCCCAGACAGCAGTAAAGGGCCTTGTTCTGACTGAATCTGTGGATTGTAACCATTTCTGATGGGCAGAGTACCCGGGGCCCAGTTCTGACCCACACGGGCACTCTCGGGGCTGGTGGTTGGGTGACCACAGGTCCTGGCTCACCTGGGACTGCCCCAGCAGAATTAGCAATAACCCCCCTTTCGCGTACAAAGCCGTCCCCTCCCAGGGCTGGGTGATAAATTAGTTAGTCGGGGCACTGGCTAGGGGCAGCTCTGCCCATGGGGGCTGATGAATGGCTACTGACAGCCTGAGGGCAGAGGCCGGGTGGGAGGGAGTGGGGCACGCCCTGCAGAAGGGCCACAGCGTCCTTCCGTCCCATTGCTGCCCTTCACCGACAAGAACTGCTGATTTTTCCACAGAAGCCAGAAACCTGGCTTTTTTTTTTTTAATGTAAAGTCTTCCAAATGAAAGCTTCCCCCCACCCCCCGACTCCCAATTTGATTCAAAAATCTTTTAAATTTTGTGAGCCATCGAAGCCAGCCGCCATGGCGCCGTCCTGTTTAAAGCATCACTTTCATATTTAAAATGCTCCTCCTTGGTGACAGCCTCCCGAACGTGTTCCTTCATCCTGGACTTGTACCTCAGAGATTCAACCAGCTCAGTTTCCACGTGTTGTCTTTTTTTTTTTTTTAAGACAAATGCCGCCATAAGAAAAAAAAATGTAAAATAAAGATTTCAATCTTGCTTGCCTCTCCCCATCACCTGTGGGATTCCCGGCCTCGCCTACAAACGCATCTCTGGGGGCCGGGCAGCTGGACCTCACTGGCCGCTCTGAGTCACGTCAGGAGCTCTCAAGGGCATCAGTAGGACTTGACGAGACCCGTAAACACTGGGTGGCTTCGACGTCACCACCAGCATGAGGGCAGGACACTGGGTGGGGTGGGCGAGGCCCAGCCTGGGGACCACGCTGTGGGAAGTCATCACTTCGGGGTCAGGCAGACTCGGGTCAGGTCCCTGTCCTGCTCCCTACTGCCCTCCTGGCCCGGGGTAGGGGGCACAGAGCAAGCCAAGATTTGGGCAGTGGTGGCCCCAGTGGCCCCCTGTGGGTCTCGTGCCTCTGACGGGCACAGCAGGCAGCGTTGGGTGAACCCTGGGGACGCGGGGACACGAGCCATGAATCAGGCCCCCTGTGTTGAGGGCACTGGCCCCTCTCACCACCTGGGTGTCCCCACGAAGTCATGAGCCTCTGTGATCTGGGACCCCTACCCTCCTAGCAGGGAGGGCTGCGGCACGGACCACCCAGATCTGGACGACCTGAGGGGCCAGTAAAATGCAGACACTCAGGGCCAGGGGTCAGATCGGTGACGGGTGGGACCTGGGGACCTGCACGTTCACAAGCACTCAGGGCCCTTGGCAGCCACTCTGAGAGCCACGTGGCCAGGGCCGGGCGTCAGAGGAAATGCCTCGGGGACGGGGTCTGGAGCAGAGCACAACTAGCTCTCTCCAGAGCGGGCTGGACGGGGAGGTGGGAACTGAAGCGCCTGCAAGGGCTGTGCCCGTGGACGTCCGTGCTGGGTGGGCCAGAGGTGAGGCCGCTGCCATCTCGTCTCCGCGCCACAGGCCTGGGGCCGCCTTCCCGGGAGCCCACCCACAGATGAGGAAAAAAGCACAGAAAAGGTCGCCCCGCTCGGGGCGGCAGAGCCCCTTCCCAGCCCTTATCCCGCCTCCTCCCACCCCTCTCGGGGCTCGTGATGGGGCGTTGGGCCCCGAGCTGAGCGGGAGACCAATTATCGAGCAAGAGGCAGTGGCCTCCGTGGGCCGCCCCACCAGGCACCCCCGGAACCTCTCAAAGGCAAGACCAGACCAGCCCTTCTGAGGCACCCAGGGGACAGGGTGGGAGGGGGCGCAGAGGGGAAGCAAAGGCCCTGGAGGAAGGAGCCACAAGGACAGGGACAGACGAGGTGGCCGGGAGCACCTGGCGAGGACCACGTGGCCACGTGACCACTACCACAGTCACTGCGGGAGCGGCCCTCCGCCGGGCAGGTGCCACTCCCTGTGTTGCCCGGCACATCCCTGGCTTTTCCCTCCAAGGGGGGCACCAGTCTCCCTCTTCCCTGACGAGAGAAACCCAGGCACCTGAGAAGTAACACCCGGCTCAGAGAGGTGACGCCAGGCGCGGGGCCCCAGCAGCGCTCTGACCAACCCAAGGAGTCTTCCTAGAGGTGCCCACAGGGCGATGGGCAGAACAGGCAGGGTGGACAAGAGGCGCTGGATGCCCCGCCCACGAGGACAGGTCCCGAGGGAG
Source organism: Grampus griseus (assembly GCF_964374135.1). Classification (NCBI taxonomy): domain Eukaryota; kingdom Metazoa; phylum Chordata; class Mammalia; order Artiodactyla; family Delphinidae; genus Grampus; species Grampus griseus. The sequence goes on along the minus strand of NC_139008.1, from coordinate 87,425,969 downwards.
AGTGTGTGGCAAAGAGGGAAGGAAGAAGCGAACTCATCCTCCGTTTTCATCCTTTTCCAGGACGCGTCCAGGAGGGAGGCTGGGCCTCCACCTCTGGGCCTGAGGAGCTTCAGGCAGAGCTGCTCAATTTAAGCCTTTCTCCCCAGTGCCTCTTCGGGTCCCGGAAGCTGTAGGACCTGGAGCCTTAATATAGCCGCCGGCACCCCCTTCCTGCAGCTCTTCCTCCCCCCAGCCCGCCTCAAGGCTCTGCCCGGCGGCCATAAACAACCGGATGGGCTGGGGAGGCTGGTGGGAGTGGGCAGCCGCAGGCGCTTATCAGACGTCAGGACGGAGAGGAAGACCACTTCGTCTGCGCTGCCTGGCCGCCGCACCTCACTTCCCACATCTTTCAACCTAAAGCCGACGTCCGGGGCCGTGGGGGAGGGGCGCCACAACTCCTCCAGCCAGCAAGGGTCCCCTCTGTCCGCGGGAAGTGTCTACTGAGCCCCCGCGGGGCTCTGTCCTGGACGACTGGAGAAGGGAGAAGACAGCCAGCGTCCCCTCGACTGGGGTTTTTTGATCCAGAACTTTCCAAAGCATCCCTTCTCCTTCCCACGTAAAGCCCTTAACCCATGGCCTCGCTCCAGACGCGGAACAGGGAGACCCAGAGCAGCCCGGGGCAGCCCTGCAGCGCTCACGCCTGGAAGCAAAGCAGCCGCCCCGCCCGTGCCTCCTCGCAGAGGGCGTCAGGGTGGCAGCCCCAGCGGCTCCCCATCGCCCTGGCTTTCCGAGTCCAGCTGCCGTCGGTCAGCAGGGTATCCACTGCCCTCGGCAGGCGCACGTTCATCCCACAGACCCTTTCCGTGGAGCGTCGCCACGGCCTCCCGCGAGCCGCCTGCCCCAGCTCAGTCCCTCAGGGCAGCCGTGGCCATGCGTCCAGCTGTGCCCAGACCCACGAGCTCCCCGGCGGGGCTGCAGCTAAGGGTCGTTTCCCCTTTGCTACTGAAAAAGACGCTCTTTAGAAACGGGTGCCAGTCCTCCAAGGTGCTTGTCTGAAAATGTAACGTGCTTATTAAGAAGGAAAATCGTTCTTTGGGGAAAGCAATGCAGGTTACCGACTCTTTATTTGACCAAGTAAGGACGTTTCTTAGAGAAGACCAGTTGCTGCTGTCACCAGCATGAAAGACAGGCCATTCTGCCACCAAACACGAGGGGCCGGCAGGCTCAGGGATGGGGCAACGCATGTGCAGTCCTCCCTGCCCGTCCTCTGCCACACGTCCTTGGGCAGTTCCCGGGGCTCGGGGCGGCTGTTCTCCAGGGTGTGTGGACAGGCATTCAGCAAGATGATGACCAGGCTCCCCATTCCCAGCCCCCACGTGGACCCCCACTCCGCAGAGAAGGAGGCCAGAGAGACCTGACACCCCCTGAGGCTGTGAGGCTGCAGGCCCTGGGGTGCCCCGTCCTCCCCTCACGCACCTCGGTAGGGGCTGAACCCACCCCAGAGAAGAGGGGGCCGGTGAGCCCCACAGTCCCGCTGGAGCCGGGGCGGGGGTGGCCGGCCCTCGATGGCTACGTGGAAGCCACAGTGGGCAGCCCCCCCTGCAGTGCCCTGCGAGGCCCGCCAAGATGTTGACACGGACGGCTCCAGCTGCCTTATTTATTATCTGATAAAGGGTTCTCGGCACCGCGGGTGGACGGCGTCTGGCCGCGCTGGGGCCTGGGGGAGGGAGGAGGCTGGGTGGGGGGACGGGAGGCCAGAGCAGGCCTCCACACTGGACTCTGGGGCCGGACACACTGAGGAATCTGGATTTTCCCTCTCCTTCTCCGGCCAACAGCCTGCCTTCTCCACTGCCAACGAGCCAGCAGGCCAAGGAGAAGCTCTGCTCTCGTGCGGAGTGGCCCGGGGGACCTCCTGTTTGGACGTCACACCCCCTGAGACCTGCGCCCCCCATGCTGCTAGACCCTGCTCCCCCTGGTTCCAGGAAAACCCCGAGCTTCGGCCCTCCTCTCCGTCCACCCCCGCCCACCCAATTACTGCTGCAGCCCATCGCGCACCCCTCTGCTTGGCCTGGAGCTCAGACTTTCCATGATGCAAATCTGGGCCTGTTTCTCCTTTGCTTCCAAACACTCGGCCCAGGTACTGCCCCAGCAATTGCACAGATGGCCCAGCCATGACAGCCTGGTGGCCCCAGGGCCCCCCTCTCCTGGCACCTGCATCCACTCTTGGGTACGGGGACCCTTGACAGCATCCAGACACATCACACCTCCGGGTCTTTGCACGTGCCGTTCCCTCTGACTGTGACGCCTTCCTCCTGTGCGCCTAACCAGAGACGTGGTGGCCGGGGGTCGAGACCCCTGACGCCCCCTCCTCCACAGAGCCTTCCTCAGGCTGTTCTAGGAGGGTCTGAATCCACAGGTATCCACCAGGCAGAGTTGTCACAGAAAGACCCAGATGACCCACAAGAGGGGGTCCGTTAAATGGCCGAGGGAACGTATGTGGTGAGCCCTTAAAGAGTGTTGGACAATTACAACTTATTCTAATATTTTTTCCCCGAACCTTCTGTGAGTCGCTTTTATAACCATGAAGAAGACAACAGAGGCGCCCTGCACGGGGTCTCCGTGGCCAGCCCTGCCCACCAGCATCACTGCCTCTTCGTGCACTGTGGGCCTTAGGGGAAACCCACAGGAGGCTGCATGAGAGGGGGAGTTGGGGGGGCACTCCAGGACAGGTGGGGACCATCTGAGGCCCCCTGGGGGCCTGGTCATCCTGGAGCCCAGCTTAGAACCCACGTACATCTCTCCCCACGGAACTGGGCAAGGCAGGCGGTGGCCACTGCCCCAGGCGGCCTGTGCCTCCCCCTTGGCAGTGATGCCTCTTGCCCTGGCCAGTCACTTCTTGTCTGTCCATCCTCACCTTAAAGGTCAGAGAGGCCCTGCTCGTCCACACCGCTCCAAGACAGGGCCCCGCCCCCTGGTGCTTCCCCGCTGCCCATCCTGCGGCCTTCCCGGCGCTTCCCCGCTGCTCACCCTGCGGCCTTCCCGGCGCTTGCCCATCCCCTAACCACAGATTTGAATATTCCCGTGCTCTCTTGGTCTTGCCCACTAGAAGCAGCTTCCCTGAGTGCAAGGGCCTCATCCAGCCCGTTCCCCCGTGTCCGGCGATGAGCCCAGTGCCCGGGCGACACTCAGTGATGGAGGACTGAATGCACGGGTGGACCATGTGCCTGGCCCCTGCTGACTCGTAGGGGTGGGCTGATAAGTCAGGCCCCCCACAAAGCCCACCCATCCACCCTGTGGGTGGTGGGCTTCTGACTGTCTCTGTTACCCTTCGGGGCTCTCAGTCCCGCTGAGGATGCCAGGGACAGGGACAGAGGGGGTGAGGTGGGGTCCCCGGGGGGCCTGGGGGAGGGGGGTACCCAGAAGCACGTCCCCAGAGGAGGATTTGTTGGGGCGGATCCAGGAAGGCCGCGCTCCCATCTGGGAGCGGGGAGGGGAGGAGTCAGCCAGGGCCATTCCCAGCAGCATCCCAGCCCCTGCCCCATCCCCCAGGACCTCCGGCGTTCAGGACTCTCGGAGGCTATCCTGGCCGAGGTGTGGCGGCCAGCTTTCACCCCACACCGGTGGGGCACTGTGCACACGGGCAAGGGGCTCCAGGAAGCACAGCCCTCGGGGTGGGGGGAGGAGGGTGTGGGGCTGCAGCCTCGCTCCTCCCGGACCACCCAGACCACCTGCCTTTGCCCTGTGGGCTGGATTCACGCCCTCCGAGGCCCCCACTGCCAGGGCCAGTTCACATGGCTGAGACACCGTGCCTGTCCTGGGTCAGGGTCTGGGCAGGCTGGAGGGGCCCTGCCGTGTCCCCTGGGTGTTCCCAGGCCCGGACAGCCGTGTGCAGGGCCCGGGAAAGGAAGGGGCCATTCAGGGTGCCACACGGCCGGCAGGCCTCACCCCAGAAGGCCTGTGGACACTGGCCAGGCTGCATCAGGCTGGATTCTGGTTCCCAGAAACTTGGAATTGACTCCAGGCGGGGGAGTTGCAGGAGGCCCCAACGTGCTCCAAGCGCTTCACGTCTGACCTCTGAACTAATTACCTCTGAGTTGTGTCTCCTGTGTGTAAAATGGGCCAAGCGGCTCAAGGTTACACAATTTTCAAGTTCAGTTCTGGCATTTCTTTGCTGTTTAATACGCAGAGGACCTCAGAACACGGCCGTGGGCAGGGACCCTTGATCTTGACCTCTGGGAGACCCTGGTGGCAGGAACACCTGCCGCAGGCCGCGTGCACAGAGGGGGGCGAGGCTGCCCACCTTTCCGGGGAGAGAGGAATGAGGCCGTGAGGGGCAGAATGGAGACAGACACAGAGAGACAGAGGACAAAGCGCGACGTTGACCCCTGACCCCAAGCGCCCTTGGGTCCGGCAGCCACAGCCCCCCTCTCCTGGTGGCCTGTCCTGGGGCACGTGTCCCTGGGGCGACACTGGGGGCAGGGAGGCCCAAGGAACACCTGGGCCCTTTTGGCCTGCGGAGGGAGTGGCAGGGAGTGACAGAGCCCCTGCTGCAGGGAAAGAAGGTGAGTTTTCCCAAAGCTTTTGAAGAAAGTACCCCAAAACCCTTCATGCGGGTCAGCCAGGACTGCTGACCCTGGGCCAGGACCCAGCTGTGTCCCTCACACAGGAGTTCTTCCAGCAAGTCCAAAATGGGCCGGAGGTGGGGGGCTGGTAGCCAAAAGAGTGCGGGAGGGGCCCACAGTGCTGGGCCCGCCAGCCAGGAACCCTCCCACCTCCCCACTGGGGAGCTTCTCTGATGGGGCACCACCTGACCGCCCCCCACCCCAGGCAGAACTTGAGGCCAGCAAAGCATGTCCCACGGGCCCCTGGGGCTGAGCAGTGGGCTGGCGTCCCCGTGGAGGGCGAGCAAAGGCCCTCAGCTTGATCGTGGCCCCACTGGCCCATCTCTCACCCTTGGGGGCAAGGGCTCGGGCAAAAGGGACAGAAGACAGCCTGGGGGTTGGGCGGGCAGGCTGACCCTTGGCTCTGGTCACCGTGGGTGGCATGATTTCCTGAGCCAAGTCCAGACGTCCGTCCCTGACACGTGGGAACAAGCTTAGCTGAGATGAATGGCTTCGGGGGCCTCCCCTCAGTGACCCCCTGCCGGGCCCCAGAAGGATGGGGGGACAGTCGCCCCCCGAGAGCCCCTCTGAGTCCCTCAGTACAGAGTCCAGAGCCCTGAAGTCATGCCCGGTGGTTAGGGAGAAGGTAACGTGTCTCTCTGAAGCTTTAAACTAAGCAGAAAACCCTTAACACGGCAGCCTCCTTAAATCAACAGCTCTGAGCCAGCGCGTGCCGCCTGCTGACGACCGGGAGGTTCTCCTCGAAGCCGTGCCAGGATTCTCTGGAGAAAGATTTAAGGCCGCCAGCCCAGCTCCGTGAACCTTCCAAACTAAAATGCTGGCCCATCCGCTTCCGGCCTGCAGCCACTCCCCAGGTCACGTTCCGAGCGCTTTCCTGCGCTGTGGCCCCGGCACCCTGCAGAGAGCCTGCGAGAGTCCCAGCCACGTGACATAAATCTCCCTTGTTTACCTATTAACGAGAGGGCCATTAACTACTCAAACGAAGTACCTCTCCGCACTCCAAGGCCAAGAGACACTTAGCGCCAGCCCTTCGCGGGGGCCCTTAGCGCAGTCAGAGCCGGGTCCGCAGGGCTGGGGCGGACCCACGGGGTCTCCGGGCGGCAACAGACCCACCCCTCAGGGCCACAGGGTGGTCTGCAGCTCCCAGGACTGGACAGGCAACCAGACCAGCGCTAACCAGGCTGGCGGAGGGCAGGCCCTGGCTAGGGCATCAGTGGCTGACATGGGCCCCAGCTGTCTGTGAGCAGGGGTGGCGCCGGGCTACGGGGCGGGTGGGATAAAAGCACAGCTCGGGGCCCAGCTCCCACCCCTGACCCCCACCTCTGTCTACAGGGCGACAGCGCGGGGGCCATCCTCCCCTCTCCACATCGTCCAGGGGGTTACAAGGACCATGCAGTGTTTCTGCCACCAGACAAAACACAGGCCAAGCCCCACAGCCTTCTCTCCATCTCCCTCACCCACCGCAGGGCTGTGGGTGGCCAGGCTCTGGGGCGGAGAAGGAGCCCCTTCCTGGGTCCTCCCTGCGGACCCCCAAAGGGAGATGCAGCCCCTGGGGACCCAGAAAGAGAGGAGGCTGTTCTCAGACCCTTGGGACACACTTGGCCTGCTCCATCACCCCCTCGCATCCCTCTACACCACTCCCAGCCCCTCCCTGACTGTGGGACCCCCCTGCACACCAGCCTCAGTCCTGCTCAGCCCCTCCCTGAGACTCAGTTACCCCACCAGCCCGCCTTACCCAGGGGACAGCAAGAGGTGTGCCCCAGAGCCCTCACACAAGTGGTTGCTCTCCTGACAATGCGGTGGGCTTCCAGCCTCTCGCCCCCCCCCCGCCTCCCCCAGATCCCATGCTGGGCATGCAACAAGTATTCCATAAAGACCAGTTCTGGGAGCTTCCCTGGGGGCCCCGTGGTTAAGAATCCACCTGCCAATGCAGGGGACTCGGGTTCGAGCCCTTGTCCGGGAAGATCCCATGTGCCGCGGAGCAACTAAGCCCGTGAGCCACAACTACTGAGCCCGCACGCCTAGAGACCCTGCTCCGCAACAAGAGAAGCCACCGCAATGAGAAGCCCACACACCGCGACGAAGAGTAGCCCCCGCTCGCCGCAACTAGAGAAAGCCCGCGCAGCAACGAAGACCCAACGCAGCAAAAAGAAGACCAGTCCTGGGCAGTGGGCAGGCTAGGGATCGAAGGGGCCCAGGCCCACGCCAGTGCTGTGGAGAGGGGGCTGGGCACCCCTGCCTCTCTCGAGACCCTGACGAATCTCACGCTCCCCCCTCAACCAACACACATCTAGAAGAACCCTGTCAGGCTGACAATAGGCTCTAAAAATACCCCAATGGCAGACAGGATTTCCCAGGAACATCGTAGGTTCTGTCCAGCGGAAGTTATAAATACTAAATAATGTTAATGCGGAGTCGTTCGTCATCCAGGGACAGCCTTGTCCTTTGTGGCGACAAGGGATGTTTTTCCAGATTCGTAATTTATTGCTCTTTACAGTTAAATCCAGCTACGGGCAAAAAAAGGAAAAAGGAAAAAAGCAGGGTCCCCTGGAGCCCCTGAGAGCCGGGGCCAGGCGGTGCCTGGACCACCTCTGTCCGGGCCCCCAGCCTGTGGGCAGCCACTGCCTTTGCCCTCACCTGCCCCAACCCGTCAGCAGCCCTGACTCGGGCTCCCCCAGGTCTCAGAGTTGTGCTTGACCTCCCCAAAAGGCCAGTCCTGGTCTGCCTCCTAAGTGAGGCTCTACTTCCTGCACGTGGTTCTGCCCCCCTGGCCACAGACCTGAAGCCTCCCCCTGCCTTCCTACCCCCCTGACGTCTGCCACCCCCCACTCAGTCCTCCACGTAAAAGGCCTACGGCTGCCCAGGGCCCAGCAGGATTCACAGCCTCCCGCCCTCTAGCCTCTGCCCGCCTGCTCCTTGCAGATGTCTGCCCGGCACCCTGTCCCCCTTCTCCCCGCCCTTACGCTCCCGGCCGGGGCTCTGGGCTGTCCCCTCCTCAGACTGTCGCCACTGGGGTCCTATAGCCTCCTGGCGTGGCCACCCCTACACCCGGGGCGCACCACAGAATTGGACACCCTCGTCCCCCAGGGACACAACGGCGAGTGCAGCAGCCTCTCTAGGGGAATTCAGAGGCTGCCTGCCACCCCCTGGGGAGACATGGGGGCTGTAGGATCCAGCCCACACAGGCCCAGCGCCCTCCAACGCTGGGACAGGCATGGGTCAGCTAAGAGCAGCCAGGCGGTCAAGAAAGGGTGGCCCTCGTCCCAGCGCCCTGGGCGGGGCAGTGGGGGCTAATGGCCCTGGGGACGTGTGCCACATGCGGGGTACATGAGGATACCCGCGCAAAGGTCCCAGAAAGAGAAAAGTCATAAAGCAAAGGGCAGCGGAGGGTTCAGGAGGCAGCTGGTGCCCAGTGTGGCAGGAGACTGTAGGCGCTGGGACCTCCCAAGGCCACTGGGCTCGGGCAGGCGAGCGCCAGGTGGGGACGCTGGGCCAGAGGAGGCAGCAATAAAAGCAAGGGGGTAACCCAGCCTCTGCGGGGATGCTCACCCCTGTGGTGGCCAGGCAGGACTTCGGGTCAGGGTGATGGCCGTGAGGGGACAAGCCCGGGGGCAGGCAGGGCTGCACATGCATCACTCATGCCAGGGGCGCCCAGGAGAAGCCCACTCAGGGTCAAGGGGAGCAGCAGAGAACCCCTTCTCACGGGAGGAGGACCCCTGCCCCTGGGCCCAGGGAACGAATTCTGAGTTTCTGCTTCCTCTCCGGGCCCCTTCACAGGGTAGCCCAGGCACAAGCGATGGGCGTGGGATAAAGGGATGACCGTCCATTTCCCACGAGGGGCCAGAGCCCGTGTGCCGGGCGCAGGTGCAAAAGGTGGACGGGCAGGCACGGCAGGGGGCCGCCCATCTCCCCACCCCTCGGAGCGGTGGCCCCGTCAGCTCACAGCCGCCCCTCCTCCAGAAAACGGCCCTGGGCAGGGGGAGCCAGGACCTGCCTCACAACGTGAGCCTGGAGACAGACGATGCCCACCGCGCAGGGGCAGCCACGGCCGGGGACAGATGGACGGGGGCAGGGGGACCACCCCTTATCGGTGGTGGGCCTGCCTCTGGGCTTCTCCTGCTCCGGAGGGCCCCCGACCCCCGTGGGCTCAGGCTGAGGCTGGTCTCCGAGACCGGCCGAGACCACCTCCTTGCTTGGCGTCCCCTGCCCCATCCTGCGTCCCGCTGGCCCTTCTCCTGAGAGCCCTCCCAGGGGATCACCACACAGGGGTCTCATCTCAGGCTCTGCTTCCAGGAAACCCGAACTAACGGGTCCCAGGAGTTGGAATAAAGCCTGTGGGAACCAGGGCTGCATTCAGGACCAGGTGTCCCAGCACAGACTCCTCCTGACCTTGGGGCTCCAGCCCCCCCGTTCTCTGCCAACTTCATGCACAAGTCATATTCGAGGCCCCCTGCACACAGGGTCCAGAGCTGAGGGCTGCTGAGTCCTCCCACCGGCCCAGGTCATGAGTCGAACTGTCGCCACGAAATTTACTTTGAAATCCTAAGCCCCGTATTTCAGCATGTGACCTTATTTGGAAATAGGGTTTGGCCAGGTGGCCAGACGGCATCCTCCCCATCCCACAGTGAGGAGGCTGAGACCCAGAGCCTGGAAGGCAGGGGTCCCTCCCCAGGCCCGAGTGGGCCGGCCACAGTTCCCAGGGCGCCGCCCACTCTGGTCAAGGGGGCCCAGGCTCTGCTCTGCGTCTGAGATAAACAGCAGCAGCTCCCTGACCCCGGCTCCCGGGACTCACCCCGTTCGTTCAGGCCGCTGCTGCGAGCTGAGACGTCCCCATCTCAAGTCCACTTGCCGCGTGTCTGCCTGCCGTCCAGGCTGGCGCTGTCCAGTACGACTGCCGCTAGAGCCACATGTGTGGTTTCAGCGTGCTAGTGGCCACGTAAGAAAGGAAAGAGAAGGGGCACGATTCATCTCCGTAACATGCTGTAGCCCCGTGATCCAGTGCTCGGCACACGGCCACACGGAAAGCGCAAATACCGCCTTCCACACCCCTGGGCTCCAGCGGGGCCTTTGTGACCCGTGTGTATTTCACACCGACCACGCAGCAGCCACGTGCGACTCTGGGCCACCGTGCTGGGCCGTGAGGTAGAGACAGCTCCAGGGGGCTGGGCCCCTCACTCCTGTTTCCTGTTTCCACCCCCAAACCCAGGACAGAGTGAGCGCACACCATGGACACTTGGGCGTATTAGCTGAACAAATGAGTGGCCCGTGGCTGAATGTGCAGCCGCCCAAGCTGGCCTCGAGGCCGGGGTCTGTGCCTGCGTGGGAGGGGGGGCAGCCTGGCAGGGTGTGGCTTGGGGAGGGGGGGCCTCACCTGGCTCCTAGGTGCAGACGGGACCCGAGCTGGGCACATGGAGCCAGGTGCGGGGGAGGGAGCTGGCCCTGACCCCCTTTGCTGGAGGTGTGGGAGAGGAGGAGCGGAGGGGGAGCTGGGGCCCCTGGGTCCTCTCCATGACACTGGTGTGGGGAGGCAGGACCTGGTGGCGTGGCTCCATCCCAAACCCCGGCCAGCCAGGCTGCGCGGTTAGTTTCCTCCCCAAAGAGGAAGGCTGAGACAGGGTTTGCAGACAAGACCTCTGAGGACAGAAACCCCCGGTGCAGCCCCGCCAAAGTGCCCTTGTCAGTGACAAATGGGGTGGGTTTTCCACGCAGCCTCCTGGCGGACACCCCAGCGTGGTCCGGCCACCTGGGTGGGGTGGGGGTCGTGCCAGCCCTGCTGCCAGGCCGAGGTGTCTGCTGATGCCCCCAGGGAAGGAAGGGCCTGACGGGGAGCCAGAGGCCAGGCGAGGGGAGACTCATATTTTCCGATGAGAGCTCTACAAGCAGGGCTGCCGGAGGCCCGGCTGATAAGAGGAAGGGGCCCCTTAATCCCCGCCTGCTCTGCCTCTTTGCACGGTGGTCAGTCACAGCCACGGGATGGGGACGCAGGACCGGCCCAGGGAGGTCCGGGCCAGGAGCCAGTGTCACATGTGCCCCCCCAGGGCCCTGGTCAGCTTCAGGCTCCAGAAACAGGCCATGGGTTCCTCACCCATTTCTCACCACCCATATGGGGCTGAGCAAGGCGGGTTGCAGAGAGGATGGGATGAGGGCTGTTTAAAGGGAGGAATGAACGGATGGAGGCGCTCGGGGCCCCAGGGAAGCACCTGCTCTGTCCAATGGAGCCAACAGGTTCTGCCGTCCAGGTCCAGCGTGTGCCTCACCAACAGGGCCAGCAGCTGGACAGTGGTGAGCCCAGGCCACCAGCCCTGGTCCCACACATCCTCCAAACAGCCAGCAGCGAGCCTGGATGCACGATCCCCACCCCCACACGTAACACGTCATCAGGGAGGCGCAGGTGCAGGCTGGTCAGGAGCGAGGACCCAGGCCACAGCACACGGGTCCTTCCCAGCTCTGCACACCCTGGCTGTGCGGCCTTGGGCGAGTCACTTAACCCCTCTGTGCCTCCGAGCAGCCCTGCTTGTTGCTGCAGCCTTTCAGTGGGGGCTGGACAGAGCACAGGCAGGGGCAGGCCACGTGGGGACACCTCCTGGACAGTCCGCTTCGTGCACAACACCAAGCTTCCAAATGAGGTGCTCGTCCAACCGCCACTTCTCGGGTCCGTGTTCCCGGGGCTGACGCATGGGCGACGTGCTGAAGGGGTGAGGTGGGAGAGGGTTGGTGGCGAGGGCCGATGAGTCCACGTGGCGGCCACGTCACCCACGCCGCCCGTTCACCTTCCCAGCAGCCCCATCCCATGCACGAGGGCACGGAGGCCCAAGGCTCGGGCTGACATGCCCGAGGCCGCCAGCACCGGGTGTGCCCCCGCCTCTCTGTCCCCTGGGCTCCAGGTAATGTGTGTGCACACGGCAGGCACATCTGGGAGGCCTGTGGGCGGTCTCACCCACGGCAGACTCTGGGGCACCGTGAAAAGGAGGGGAGCCTTGGGGAGGCCGGGCCCCTCCTAGCAGCCCAGCGCCGCCCCTCTGGCCCCTTCCAGCCAGGCTCTCGGACACATGGGGCCACCAGCCAGCCAGCAGAACTGGACACAGGGGCCAGTGATGAGCAGCAGGGGTCCTCCCCACAGCCACAGGAACAGCGGCTGCCGGAAGGCTGAGGAAAGGTCTGCTGACTGGAACGTTCTCTCTGAAGCTCCTGGGCCAGGCCGGGGTTTGTCACTGTCCTGAGGAATCGCGAACCCCAGGTGTGAGGGTCCTGGACCTGGAAATGGGCTGTGCTGGCTCCTCCCCTCCACCCTCCCCCCACCGGCCCCATGGTTCATGTGCTCAAGGTCAAGGGGAGCAGCAGAGACCCCGGGGGAGGAGGTCCCAGGTGCTAGGCCGTGTGTCTCGGGAAGGCCTGGCTGCCCCAGGCTAGGGTGGCCCGAGGATTCTGGGGCCCGAGGGAGGCAGTGGGGGTGAGACCTGGCCAGGCCGATTGGGCATACGGTCTGTGCCCGAGGGAGCAAGACTCGGGAAGCCCTGGGCCGAGAAGTCAGCTTGGACCCTTGCTGGCAGAGGCTGACGTTTCCTCAGTTACTAGTTCAGCCAGAAATATTTACAAGTGCCCGTCATGTGCTGTGTTAGTGTCCGGAGCAGCTGGAGCAAAGGACCACCAACTGGGCAGCTGACAGCAACAAAAATTCACTCTCTCACAGCCTGCAGAGCAGAAGGATGAAATCAGGGCCTCGGCGGGGCTACGCCCCCCTCCAGGGACTGCGGGGGAGGGTCGTTCCCCACTCCCAGCCCCTGGTGCCGCGGGCAGTCCCTGCGTCCCTAGGCTTGTGGCCGCATCACTCCAATCTCCACCTCGGTCGGCCCATGGCTTCTCCCTGTGTCTCTCGTGGACGTCTTCTTTTAAGGAACCAGTCATTGGATCAGGGCCACCCTTGTGACCTCATCTTGACGCCATCACATCTGCAAAGACCCTATTTCCAAAGGAGGTCACATGCACAGGTTCTGGGGGTCAGGACCCCAACATACCTCCTGGGGACACAGTTCACCCTCAACAGCTGCCAGTCCTGCTGGGTTCTGAGGGGGAGGCTGTGAGGGAGGCAGAACCCCTCCCCTCCTGGAGCCAATACTTGAGTGGGGGCAAGACTGACACGGTGGGGAGCAGCCGCTTGGCAGGTGCAAAGGCCCTGAGGCAGGTGTCCGGCTGGTGGGAGGAGAGAGAGGGGAGGGGGCAGGAGAAGAAAACAGAGGGTGAGGGGCCAGTGCCAGCCTCCCGGCTTCTCCTCCGAGTGAAGTGGAGGCGGAGGGGGCGGAGGCGAGGGTCTCAACCTTCCATTATGGGGCCTCTGCTGTGGGGCTGGGCAAAGGCTGCAGCGAGGTGATCTGTGCACAGAGCAGGAGGCGGGGCGGCCCATGAACCCCACCCCCTGACCACGGGAACCGGACAGAGAAGGGATTTAAGCGCCGCCCGTGGGAGGACTCAGCACAGTTCTCGCCACACACACAGCCACGGGCTCGCAAAGCACCTCAAGGGCCACTGCAGGTGTGACTGGGATGCCCCACAGACCCACAAGTCACCGGGCCTTGGAGAGAGGGGGCCCCAAAGCTGAGGAGTGGTCAGGGCAGTGGCCTCCCGCATTTGTGCGTTCACCGCAGCCCTGGGCTACTCGGGCCTGGAGGGTGAGAGGGGTCCATCCACGTCTCCCCAGGGCTCATGGGAAAGCAGGTGATACACCTGCCTCTGTTGTGTCGCCCAGTAAGGATGGGGGACCCCCGTGCACCTGTTCCCCCACAGCCCACACGGCCCCGCAGACTCCCGGGCTCTGAGCAGCTAGATGCGGCCGCCTCTGCAGGGGCCTCGCTCTGGCCCAGGTCGTCTGGGCCGCACTGACAGCTCCCCTCCAGCTCCCACCCCAGTGTGCTGCCAGTGGCAAATGACACCCAGGTGCCACGCAGGAAGACCCAGAGCAGGGTCCGGACGTCCGGAGCCCCACACAGACACAGCACGTCTTCCGAAGGACGTGGTGTACATGCTGGGGCAGCGGGCTGGCCTCCGCCAGTCAGCTCCCTGGCGCCAGCCATGGACCCCGAGGCCGGGCAGCTGGCGAGGCGCCCAGCAGCTCACTGGCGCTCACTGACCAGCACAGACTCCACCCCGACGGCCCTCCCTAGAAGGCACGATGGCAGCAGTGGGTCCTGAGAAGCATTTCCAAGCCAAGAACCCGAGGGGGCCCGCGCAGCGGGAAGGGGCCCCGGACCCGCGACCGCCCGGATCCCGCGCTCACTCGGGAGGCTCCGCCTTCAGAAGGACCAGGATGGGTTTCTCCAAGTCCTCTTGTCCTCTGAAGAGGAGGTCTTCTCTCCCGCCTTTGATCTTCCATAAAGCCCTGCGGCTTCTGCTTCGTGTCGGCCGTGACATTGACAATTGTTTATTAGTTCTAAAATAGCTGAAATTCATGTCAAACATTCCGCATGTTAGAAAAATGTTTATGAAGTGTTATCATGGTTTATGTAACTGTGCGTGTTTGGGAAAGCAACATAGGATGTAAGGACCACACAGACCTCGGGCCTCAGTCCCAGGCCATGCCTGCCTGGGCAAGGAAGTGTCCCACTCCACCCCGGAGGCTCTCACTGCCTCTCAGGGTTAGGGAACCGTCCCCCGGTCCCCGGCCACCCACCAGTGTCGGGGTCAAGGGAGGGCGGTGTCCACCACCTCCACCTCTATGGCATTACTTAAGCCTCCAGGGGTCTCTCCCAACTGACTGGCCCCCAGCTCCAGTCTAGGGGTGAGGACCCTGTCCTGTTTGTCTCCCCAGATTTTGAAGTGTCCACTTCTTAGCCACTGGGTGGACCTTTCTTTGGTGGCCGCTCCTGTCTGTGCTGGGACACAGGTGCCAACACAGGCCACCTGGTTTGGGACTAGAAGTCTGGGCTTAGTCACGGGCAAGCTCTGAGTCTGCCGACCACTCAGCCCACAGCCCTGGACAGCTCACTTCACATCTCTGGGCTTCAGTTGTCTTACCTTCAAATTGGGATCACTATCCACAAGAATGGCTAAAATGAAAAGGACTGACAGGGACTTCCCTGGCGGCCCAGTGGCTGAGACTCCATGCTCCCAACCCAGGGTGCACGGGCTCGATCCCTGGTCAGGGAACGAAGATCCCACAGGCCACACCAAGCGGCCAAAAAAAAGGACTGACTGACAACACTGTGTGGGGAAGATTGGAGCAGCTGGACTCTCATACCTGCTGGCAGGAGCGCAAACCGGGACGACCGCTGCTGACACAGCGTGGCTGTCCCTTACAGTTAACCGCGTGCCGTATGACCCGATGTGTCACCCATCCACTCCGGGGTGTTTGCCCATAGAAAGGAGAACGTACGCTCACGCAAAGCCTGCACAAACAGAAGCTCCATCGCCAAACGTGCATCCACGGGGGGCAGACAAACAAGTGCGGCCCATCCACTCGAGGGGAGTCTGCTCAGCAAGAGGAGTGACCGCTGCGAAGGGGACGCGTCGGGTACATCTCAAACGCGAGACTCCAACCAGAAGAGACTACCCGCGGTGTGGCTGCATTCACCTCCGGTGGCAGAATGCGGCCTGGCAACTTCGTCGGGAGGCAGGAGGGGGTGAGCTTCCCCAGAAAGAGGCCAGAGGCAGCCTGGCAGGCTGGGGAAAGCCCTGAGCTGCGGTCTGGGGGTCACATGGTTGGACGTGTTCATCAAAGCTCATTAAACTGAATGTTTCGGGCTGTGTGATGCCTTCAAAAAACGCCTGCCAGGAGTTAATGCCCAAGAAGAGTAATTACTGTTCAACAAGACGTCCTTCGACTGGGAAGAAAATGTGTCTCCATCCCGAGCAAAATACCCGAAAGACGGATGACAGGAAGCCAGATGCACACGCACGAGCGGTCACAGCAGCTCCCTTCACGGTAGCTGCAGGTGGGAGCAGCCCGTGTCCATCAAGGGCTGATGGATAAACTAGATGTGGTCCCTCCACACAACGGATCATCAGCCAGTCGTAAAAAGGGATGAAGCACCAACACCCGCTACCTCGTGGACGAACCTCAAACACGTGATGCTGAGTGAGCACAACCAGACATGAGCCACGACGCACGGCGGGACCCCATTTACGTGAAACACCCAGAGCAGGCACAGCCATCAGGACAGAAAGCGGGGCTTCCCTGGTGGCGCAGTGGTTGGGAGTCCGCCTGCCGATGCAGGGGACACGGGTTCGTGCCCCGGTCCGGGAAGATCCCACATGCCGCGGTGCGCCTGGGCCCGTGAGCCATGGCCGCTGAGCCTGCGCGTCCGGAGCCTGTGCTCCGCAACGGGAGAGGCCGCAGCGGTGAGAGGCCCGCGTACCGCAAAAAAAGCAAAAACAAACAAACAAAAAAAGACAGAAAGCAGATTGGGGCTGACGAAGGGGAACAGGGGGTGACTGCTTAATAGACACAGGGGCTCCTTTTGAAGAGATGAAAATGTTTGGGAGCCAGATAGAGGTGAAGGTTGCACGACACTGTGAATGTACTAAACGCCCCTGGATTGTTCGCTTTCAAATGGTTAATTTGAGATCATGGGAATTTCACCTTAATTTTAAGAATTAAAATAAAACCTGAGCGGGACTTCCGTAGCGGCACAGTGGTTAAGAATCCACTTGCCAATGCAGGGGACACGGGTTCAAGTCCTGGTCTGGGAAGATCCCACATGCCACGGAGCAACTAAGCCCGTGCACCACAACTACTGAGCCCGCGCTCTAGAACCGCGAGCCACAACAACTGAGCCCGCGTGCCACAACCACTGAAGCCCGCGCGCCTAGAGCCCGTGCTCCACAACAAGAGAAGCCACCGCAATGAGAAGCCCACGCACCACAACGAAGAGTAGCCCCCGCTTGCCGCAACTAGAGAAAGCCCGTGCGCAGCAATGAAGACCCAACACAGCCAAAAATAAATAAATTTATAAAAAAATAAACATAAAACGTGATCAAAGTTTAGAAGAGTCTAACCGTGGGTGTGCAGTGTTCCGGGTACACACGGTCACCGGAGCTCATACACCCAATCGACCAGCAAACCCCGGGGGGTGGAGGGGAGAAAAGGCACAGCTGGACAAGAGAAACAATTCACCCAACAGCCCATCACTTGACCTCGTGCACTCTCAGTGCCCACCTTTGGCAGCTCCCAGTGAACGAGAGCCCGTGCGAGGGCTGGGGGACGGCCACCCTGACT
Source organism: Grampus griseus (assembly GCF_964374135.1). Taxonomy (NCBI): domain Eukaryota; kingdom Metazoa; phylum Chordata; class Mammalia; order Artiodactyla; family Delphinidae; genus Grampus; species Grampus griseus. The sequence continues at coordinate 87,409,160 of NC_139008.1, read as the reverse complement.
CCCCACCATCACGGTACCTTCAGGGGCCCCCTAATTTGCTCTTGTGTACAAGGTCATTCAAGCTGTTCAATCAATAAAATAAAGACTTAAATTCTGCACCCCAGAGAGTTTACCATCTGACAAGGAGCACAAGGCAGCCGCAGAAATCCCCTTCCGGAAAGAGCTGGGGTACAAGCAAGTCCTCAGAGCATCCTGGCCACACCAGAGCCAGGGGACCCGGGCTTGTTGGAGGCCCAGTTGCTGCTGCTGGGCCCCAGCCCTGAACATGCAGTGGCCCCCCCACCAGGCCTGTGAATGTTTGGAAAACCCCTACACCCCTCGTCCTGTCACTGTGCCCTCCAGACCTCCAGAGGATGAGGCTCCTATAGCCGCCCCAGAGGGGCTGCCGGAGGCTAGCGGTGTGCATCGAAGGCACCTCGCCCCCAGGGCGCTGAGACCAGCAGGGACAGAGACCTTGATCTCCGTTCCCATGTCCTCATTATTTAACATTTTTTTAAGGCCCTAACATTCTGACTTTTAATATTTTCAACTCTCGTTTCTCGTAAAACAACAATATTAGTATTTCTGTAAAGACACATGGCCCATTAATGTATCTTTATGATGTGTGCGGGATCCGTGGTGTGTGGGCCATGGCTTTCCAACCTCACACTCCAGCCCACGAGGCCTCATTACAGCATCTTTGTCGACACAGACTCCCTCGCGCGCTGCAGGAAGATGCAGTTTTATTACCCGCGAGGTGCCGGTGGACAGCCCAGCTCAGGGCTGCGATCACTCCCGTCACAGACACCTCCTCGCCCCCGCTTTTCTCCTGAAACCTCGGATCAAGTCATCCCGCCCTACAGCGACTTACAGTTCCCATTACGCACTCCTATAAATTCCCGCAGCTCAAGGAAGCCAGGGCCGCTGTGCGCAGACACACAGCGTCCGGGAGCACTGCCATCGTGGTCCGGGCTGTTTATATCTGGGGACAAGTAAGCAGAAAAACGAGTTTTCAGCTTCCTGGAGGCCCAGAACTGCTGGCCTGGTTCCTCACGGGCGTCACAGCCCCGGTGACCAGGACGCCATGTCCAGGGGCAGAACCACCTTTGCTGCCAACCTTGCTCCCTAAGCCCGTGGCCACAAGGCTGAGGGGTCAGCGCCCTTCTCAGCTGCGGACCCTCAAAATGGCAACAAGCAATCCCACGAGTGCACGTCTGGGAGGCCTCAGCGGGCCAGGCAGCGCCCAGGCTCCCCAACACGGGCGGTTCTCCCATCGAATGCCCACACCCGCCAGGAGGCAGACGCTCCAGAAGCCACCATTGTCCCCAAAAGGAAGCTGAGGTGGGTAACAGTCCAGGGCACCAGGTTTGGCCCAGGCCCCTCTGCCCCCCTCCCCAGAGCCTCCACCCTGCGGCCAGCGAAGGCGGTTTCAGGAGGATGTGGGAGAGTCAGTGAAACCCCAACCAAAACCCCAGAAAGTTACTTTGTGCCTATTGACACACTGATTCTAAAGTTCACACGGAGAAGAGGCCAGAGACCCAGAACGGTCAACACAATATCGAAGGAGAAGAACGAGGTCGGAGGACTGACTACCCGACTTCAAGACTTCCTGAAAAGCTACAGTAATGAAGACAGTGTGCTACTGGGAAAGAAGAGACACATAGATCAATGGAACAGAACAGACAGCCCAGAAATAGACCCACACAAATACCATCAACTGATCTTGGACAAAGGGCCAAAAGCAATACAATGGAGCAAAGACAGTCTCTTCAACAAATGGTGCTGGAACCACTGGACACCCGTCCACAAGCAAAAGATGAATCTAGACACAGACCTTACACCCTTCACGGGAATTAACTCAAAATGCATCATAGATCTAAATGCAAACTGCAAACTATAAAACTCCAAGAAGATAACAGAGGAGAAAACCTAGACGACTTGGGCCTGGTGATGCCTTTTCAGAGACAACACCAAAGGCACGATCCAGGGCTTCCCTGGTGGCGCGGTGGTTAAGAGTCTGCCTGCCAATGCGGGGGACACGGGTTCGGGCCCTGATCTGGGAAGATCCCACATGCCGCGGAGCGACTGGGCCCGTGAGCCACAATTACTGAGCCTGCGCGTCTGGAGCCTGTGCTCCGCAGAGAACAAGAGAGGCAGCGATGGTGAGAGGCCCGCACACCGCGATGAGGAGTGGCCCCCGCTTGCCACAGCTGGAGAAAGCCCTCACACAGAAACGAAGACCCAACACAGCCATAAATAAATAAATGAATTTTAAAATAAATTAAAAAAAAAAAAAGGCACGATCCATAAAAGAGAAAATTGATAGGCTGAACTTCATTAAAACTAAAAACATCTGTACTACAACAGACAACTTCAAGAGAATGAGATGACAAGCCACAGACTGGGAGAAAATATTTGCAAAAGACACATCTGATAAAGGACTATTTATCAAAATATACAAAGAACTCTTAAAACTCAGTAAGAAAACAAACAACCCAACTGGAACTGGGCCAAAGACCTAAACAGGTATCTCAGCAAAGAAGATATACAGATGGCAAATAAGCACATGAAAAGATGCTTCCCGTCATATGTCACCAGGGAAGTGCAAATTACAACAATGAGATACCACTACGTCACTCTCAGAATGGCCAAAATCCAGAACACCGACAACACCAAATGCTGGTGAGGATGTGGAGCCACGGGAACGCTCATTCACGGCTGGTGGGGATGTGAAATGCTGCAGCCACCTTGGAAGACAGTTTGACAGTTTACTCTTACCATGTGAACCAGCAATTGTGTTCCTTGGTATTTATCCAAAGGAGCTGAAAACTCATGTCCACACAGAAACTTGCGCACAGATGTCTGAAGCAGCTTTATTCACAACTGTCAAAACTTGGAAGCAACCAAGATGTCCTTCAGCAGGTGAATGGATAAATAAACTGCAGTATGCCCAGACAGTGGAATGTTATTCAGTGATAAAAGGAAATGAACTATCAAGCCATGAAAAGACATGGTGGAACCATAAGTGTATATTACTAAGTGAAAGAGGACAGTCAGAGAAAACTACAATACCGTATGATTCCAACTCTACGACACTCTGGGAAAAAAATTATGTAGATAGTGAAAAGATCAGTGGCGCCAGGGCTTGAGGAAGAGGGATGAAGAGATAAAGCACAGAGGATTTGGGGGGCAGTAAAAATACTCTGTATGATACTGTAGTGGTGGATGCAGATGTCCAAACCCATAGAATGTACGTCACCAAGAGTGAGCCCTGATGTAAACTGTGGACCCTGGGTGGTGATGAGGTGTCGATGTAGGTTCATCGGTCGTAACAAATGCACCATCTGGTGGGGGGTGTGGATGATGGGGGAGGCTGTGAACGTGGGGGGCAGGGGGTATATTATGGGAAATCTCTGTACCTCGCTCTCAATTTTTTTGCAAATTTAAATTTAAAAAAATAAAATAAAATCTTTATCTTAAAACAAACAAACAAAACACTATTCAGAGGCGAGCTATATAAGACACTGAGATTTTTTTTTCCCTTTTTGCACAATTTTTGAGCACTCTGGGGTTAATGGCTGTCTTTTTTGTTTTTTTCTTTTCATTCTATATTCTTATCAGTACATAATTCCCAAACGGATCGGCCATTGTCTACATCTCTTCTCAATCCAGCCGAAGCCTCTGGGAGACCTCCCGCCGGGCCCCCCGGCTGCACCCCTGTCCCTGGCGACCCCGTGGGGACCCCTCTCTAGAGCCCAGCCCCGCACTCCCTTGGCGGGCGCCCTGTTTGCTGCAACACAGACCCTGCAGCCTGCCTAGGGAGCCCGCCTCACCCATAAGAACTCGAGTCCACCTTAATGCCTGGCGACAAGCACCCAGGTAGATGCTTGCAGGCTTGAAGTCATGGTCTTGGGAACACAGACTTTGTTCCACCGCCCTCCAGCCTCCAGAGTCACTGAGGAGAATTCTGAAGGCCTGCTGCGCCCTGATCCCTGCCTAGGACCTCTCCTTCCTTTCTGGAAGCTTCCAGGATTGCCTCTTCATGCCAGGTGCGTGGGCCCCAAGATGCCCAGATGTAGGGCTTACCCATCGCACAGTTCTGGCCCCTCAAGGTCCTTTCCTTGTGGACACGTGCATCCTTCCGTCTGGGGACATTTTCTTATATTATTCCTTCAACTGTGGACAAAATCTGCCGGGGTTGGAATCACTTTGGGATCGCCCTGTTCATACATCCGTTTAAGAAATGTGTGTGTGTGATCCAGCAATCCCACTCCTGGGCATATATCTGGAGAACATTCTAATTTGAAAAGATACACACACCCCAGTATTCACTGCAGCGCTATTTACAATAGCCAAGACATGGAAGCAACCTAATGTCCATCAACAGATGAATGGATAAAGAAGATGGGGTACATATATACATGGAATATTACTCAGACATAAAAAAGAACGAAATAATGCCATTTGCAGCAACATGGATGGACCTAGAGATGATCATGCTAAGTGAAGTAAGTCAAAGACAAACATCATATGATATCACTTACATATGGAATCTAAAAAAATGATACAAATGAACTTATTTACAAAACAGAAGCAGACTCACAGACATAGAAAACAAACTTGTGGTTACCAAAGAGAAAAGAGGGGGAGAGATAAATTAGGAGTTTGGGATTAGCAGGTACACACTACTATATATAAAATAGATAAACAACAAGTTCCTACTGTATAGCACAGGGAACTACATTCAATATCTCATAATAAACTATAATGGAAAAGAATCTTAAAAAAAAATAGGAAATGTGTGTGGAGCACACACCACGTGCCCAGCGGTGGGACAAGGAGACGGCATTCTAAAGTTACCCGGACCATCGATAGGCCACTGAGACCTGTACCGTGTGAGCCTGTGAGAGAAGGGCCTGACCCAATCTGCAGTCCAGGAGGGCTGCCCTGAGGAGGTGGTACTTGGGCCAATACCTCAAGGATGCCCAGGAGTTGGCTAGACGGAGGGGGAGAGCTGGCCACAGAGGATTCCCATCAGGTGGGCATCAGTGGGCCCGTCCAGGAGGGATCAGACCTCAAGGCTCTGAGGGGGCGGCTGGCTGGCTGGGCTGAAGAAGCAGGAGTTTGACCCAGGGAGCCATTAGCAGCAGGTGGAGAAGAGGAAGGGTCCCACAGAGGGGACAGCCCATACCGGCCGGCCCTGGGCTGTGTGCCTAAGCTACCCCATCCTTAGAACAATCTGGCAGGAGAGTGAGGCCAGCCCCTCTGCAGATTAGCAAAGGGCTCCCTGTCCCGAGGGGCCTGCAGCAGGTTCCACCCTGAGTCCGTACAACCCTGAGAGCAGGCACCCCCCTCCCCTCGCCCTTGTCCTGTCTTTATTTCAAATGTTTTTTGTTTTTTGTTTTTGTTTTAATTTTATTTACTTATTTATTTATGGCTGTGTTGGGTCTTCGTTTCTGTGTGAGGGCTTTCTCCAGTTGTGGCAAGTGGGGGCCACTCTTCATCGTGGTGCGCGGGCCTCTCACTATCGCGGCCTCTCCTGTTGCAGAGCACAGGCTCCAGACGCGCAGGCTCAGTAACTGTGGCTCACGGGCCCAGTCGCTCCGCGGCATGTGGGATCTTCCCAGACCGGGGCTCGAACCCGTGTCCCCTGCACTGGCAGGCGGACTCTTAACCACTGCGCCACCAGGGAAGCCCCTCAAATGTCGATAATTTGTCCATCGTGGGATTTCTTTCCTATGAATTTTGGTCTTTTAAAATAGTGTATCAAAATATTATTGGCCGTTTCTTTAAAAACTAAACATGCAACTGCTATACGAACCAGCCATTGCATCTTGGGCTTATACCCCAGAGCAATGAAAACTTGTGTTCGGGACTTCCCTGGTGGCACAGTGGTTAAGAATCCGCCTGCCAATGCAGGGGACACGGGTTCGATCCCTGGTCCCAGAAGATCCCACATGCCGTGGAGCAACTAAGCCCGTGCGCCACAACTACTGAGCCTGCGCTCTAGAGCCCAGGAGCCACAACTACTGAGCCCGCGTGCCACAACTACTGAAACCTGCATACCTAGAGCCCGTGCTCTGCAACAAGAGAAGCCACCGCAGTGAGAAGCCCGCGCACCTCAACAAAGAGTAGTCCCCGCTCGCTGCAACTAGAGAAAGCCCACGTGCAACAGTGAAGACCCAACGCAGCCAAAAACAAACAAATAAATAAAAGAAAACTCGTGTTCACAGATACTTATGTGTGGTCACCCACACAGGGCCCAGACGTCCTTCAAGGGGGAGTAAATGGACACGTGCGGCCCGTCTACACTGCAGAGCTCCACCACGCAGTGGTAAAGAGGGAGAAGCTGCTGCACAAGTGCCAGTGACTCGGGAGGACCTCAGGGCGTTATGCTGGGTGCAGAAGCTAGTCCCAGAAGGGCACACACAGTATGATCCCATTTGTAGAGTATTTTTGGAATAACAGATTCTAGAACTGGAGAACAGATTAGTGGCTGCCAGGGTTTAGGGACAGGGGCCGGAGGGAGGGGGTGTGTTTATAAAAGGACAAGCGTAAGGTCACAAAGGGTGCTGGGAATGTTCTCTGTCTCAGCTTTGGTGGTGGGTCCAGGAAACTACAGAGGAGATAAGACCATGTAGAATTTAAGACACACAGCAGTGCAGGTAACGTATCACCAAGGAAGGCAGCCATGTCTTCCATGTAAAGAGCACACAGGACCCCTCTGCATTATTTCTTACAGCTGCTTGTGACTCCACAACCATCTTGATAAAAATTTCTTTAAAGCAAAACCCAGAAATGTATGTGACATCTCTTGTTTGCTGAGCTTTTGGTGTGCCTTCAGTTTTGCACCCTCTCCTCACCCAGATCCAGCCCTGGTGGGACCCTGTGACCACACAGACACCCCTCCTCTCCTCCTGACCCAGACCTCTGCAGGCCCAGCTGGATCCTTCGCCAGGTCTCCTGCGCAGCCCGGCTCAGAGCCGGAGTGCAGCCCTTCAGCGTGGAGCCCACTCCACAAGCCCGCTTCTCATCTTCCTGCAAGAATCAGTTGCACCCAGACTCGGGGAAGATGGCCCTCCAGCACTTTGCCACAGTTGAAAACTAAAACCAATCCCAGAAATGGAAGCAACGTGAAAGTCTCTGAGCAGAAACGGCTAGATTCTGTGAGGTCACTCACAGGGAGGGACGCCCTGGAGCTGTTAGGATGGAACGAGGGGCATCGGGCTTCTAAGACTACTAGCCTGATCCTACAAACTGCCTGAGAGCTTTTGCTAAAACTAGATTCCCCGGTTTCACCTCGGACCTGCTGGCTCCGAGTTTCCATACCAGCCTGGACATCGATCCATCCATCCATCCGTCTACCCATCCATCTAACTGTCCATCTACCTCTCTATCCGCCTATCCATCCATCCGTCTATCCATCCATCTCTGTATCCATCTACCTCTCAATCCATCTATCCACAGACGCATCTATGTCTCCATCATTCTGTCTACCTGTCTCCATCTGTCTGTCTACCATCTATCATCTCTTGACCTTCCTTCCATGCACTACAATAGACACAGAAAAATTTGTTTTCAGTAAGGACCCCAGATGACTCCGACATCAGGGTGTGCAAGACACGCTGTGCTGAAGACCGCGTGTGCTTCCCATTGGCTGTGCTAAAATGCACAGGTGAGTGGCGACACAGAGGAAGACCCGGCAGGAAGCAGGCAGCCCGAGCAGAGGCTACCCTGGGAAGCGGACGAGAGGTGACAATAAAAAGGGACTTTGGCCTTGTTTGGAGTGTTTTACTGCTTTGCAAGGTGGGTCATCCTCACAGTTCTCGTGTTATCAAAAGGAATTTTAAAAATAGGGTGGCAAGTGTCGAGGCCAAGCGGAGGGAGAGCTGGGGGTGCCTCCCCCTCTCCCTCCCCCAAGCAATCCCAGGCCCCCTCCACCCTCCCAACTGCCCAGGCCAGGCCTACCGCCGGCCGCCCCTCCCCCAGCCAGGTCAGACAGAGCCTGTCTGCAGTGAGGGTGGGGACCGCAGCCCCAGACATCACAGAAGCCCCCCCACCACAGGGCCATACTAATAGGTGACCCATTTATCTGGGGGCCAGTGCCCCCCACCCGGCTCCCCACACCACCCTCCCACCCCATCCATCAATGCAGTAACCCAAACAGCAGGCAGAACAGGCCTGGCGTTTGAAGGTACATTTGCAAAAGCCTTTGAAGCCTTATCTCCGACCCCTCCCAGCACAGGGATGAAAGCGCCCGAGAACGCCTCACCTCGGGGCCAGCATTTGCCTCCAGCTGTCTGCTGGGGAAGCTGGGCCAGGGGCCCGGGAGCCCTGGTTCGCAGCTCCAGCCCCCAGGTGTGAGAGGAGAGCTGTCTGGTGCAGAGTACCCCTGGGCTGGGTTCTGGGAGCTGCTCCTGACTTCCTGCTCCCTGGCAGGGATGGCCCTACCTGCTCCAGCCTCGATCTGAAGCTGAAGACTGGGGGGCCACGGAGCAGCCCCCGAGCTCCGACACCTGAGCTCCGACAGGGCGGCAGTCTCCTGGACAACATGCCCTCCGAGGGGCGGGTGACGCTGGTTAGACCATCCCATTCCCCAGCTCTTAGCTCCCTAGGGCTTCAACTTTGAATGAATGCATGCACGATGTCAGGATACAATCCCACCCAATCCTCACATCCACCCTGCAAAGTGGGCATCTTTGTCTCTGGGTTACAGATGAGTAAACTGAGGCTCAGAGAGCGCTTCCGGGCGCCCGATTCTGACAGCCAAAAGTCTCCTAAGCAGGAGGGAAGTGTTAGCATCAGGGTCACGACCATGTGTGCCCAGAGCCCAGGACAGAGCTCTGCAGATGGTGAGATGAAGAAAGGAGTGAATGAGTGAACAAACGACTGGGCAGTAGCTGGGTACCTGTCCCCACCCCCAAACCCTCTCCCCAAACCCTCCCCCCAGTCCTCCACTCCAGACCCTCCCCCAGACCCTCCCCCAAGACCGTCTCCCAGACCTCACCCCCCAGACTCCCCCCAGACCCTCCCCCCAGATCTGCCTCCAGACCCTCCCCCCAGACCGCCCCTCCCCAGTCCCCCACTCCAGACCCTCCCCCAGACCCTCCCCCAGACCTCACCCCCGACCCTCCCCCAGACCTCACCCCCAGACCCTCCCCGCAGACGCCCCTCCTCAGGCTGGGCGTGCCCCCAGCTGCCCTTGCTCTTCCTTCCCCCTTCTTCCGCCCACGGCCCCAGAGGCAGAGAGGCTTCACCTGCTGCTCCTGGAAGCTGCTGGCCTACCCAGTGGTGCCCGTGCCTGAGCCCTGGCCAGCTGCGGCTCTCCCGATGGCCCCTCAGACGCGGCACAGCGGGAGGGGTGCCCCAGACCTCACAGGGCGTTTTCCTGGACTTTCATGTCCAAAGAGCTGATCCAGCCTTCCCAGGCAGGGCCTTGGCATCGGCCGGTCAAGTGAACGGGGAAACTGAGGCCTGAACCAGGGTCCCCCAAGCTGCCGGCCTTGGGAAGGGACCACATGACCCCTCCCTGACCTCGTGGACTCCGCCACCCCACGGGCACTCTCCAGCCACTCAGCTTCGCCCGCCTGTTCCCACCCTACGTCCCCCTTCAGCCCTCTCCTCCCTCAGGTCTCAGCGGAAGCCTCCTGCGCTGCACCCGATCTCGGGGCGCCCTCACCCTGTCACAAACAGGCCCTTGCTTCCTTTTCCCCGCGGCACCGGCACCAGCTCCGCTCGCGTGACCAGGGCGATCGTGTGTCACCAGGGCCCACACTCAGCGGGGCTCTGGAGAGAGGTACCTCCCTCCTGTCACAGCCTGCAGACAGCGGTGCCCTGTGAACAGCCAGATGGACCTAAGGCTGCTGTGTCTTCCCAGCTCACCTGCACCAGGCCGGCCCCACCGCTCCCAGCCCGTGTGGCCTGATCAACACAGGAACGAACGTCACGTGTTCAGTGCCCGCACACGTCTGGGGCGGAGGGGGCGAGCCTGAATGAAGCTGTCCACCCGCCCCCCGTCTCCCCTGCCCCCGGGGATCACTGGTCCCTACACAGCGGCGGCAGCAAGGGCAGGAGGTGTCACCTGGGAGTGTCAGGCTGATGTGGCCTCTGGCCTGGCTGGACGGGGAAGCCTTATTATCTTCGGGGCTGGGTGTGGGGCAGGTGTAGGGCTGGGAGAACAGCCAGCCCACCTGCCCTGGCAGGGCTTCTCAGGGGGCACGCACTGGGCCCTGTGTGTTCTCCCCCACGCCCGCAGACTCTGGGCCCTGACAGGTCCTCAGGTCAAGGCCGCTTCCCCAGAACCGCAAGGCCCGTGGCTGCAGTGCATGAGCTCCTGGTCTCCCAGGGCCGGCGGGGACCGCCCCAGACTCCTGGATCTGCCCCATGCCCGCTGCCCCCTTCCCGGGCTCACAGGCTGCCAGGGCCTCTGCGGCTCCCTGAGGGCTACCCCCCGTCCATGGTGGACTCTGTCATCATCTCCATCTTCGAGGCTGGGGTGGGCCACACGGGAAGGGGTGGGAGTGAATCCTGACTGCGCAGCCCAACCCTCCCCTGAGACTGAGACTCCCCGAGCCCCCCACTATGTGGCCAGAAGAAGACAGACATGGTTCTTCCCCTCAGGGCTGCAGCATCCTGGGGGAGCAGGGCCTGTCACCTCTGACCTGCAGACAGGGTGCCAGTGTTGCCCTGGAGGCAGAGGGGGGCTCGTGCTGGCAAGGCATCCAGGAGGGGCTCACCTGGGCATCTGAGCCAGGCTGTAGCACCAGGAACCTTATCAACAAAAGAGCAACGTTTATGGCGCACCAATGCATACCTGACCCGTGTGAGTGCTGGCTCTGACCAGGTCTCCATCTGGGGGTTCAGTCTAGGAGGGACTGAGCCCTGAAGGGGGGTATGGATACCCAGAGGAGACAGGTGGTCTGATGGGACCAGCAGAGCTTCCCAATGTCACAGCCAGACGCCTCCCAGACTCTCTTAGAAACAAGCACACCCACGGTCTCACCCACTTCAGAGGGTCTCAGACCCTCCACCCCTACCTTGCAGCCCATCATGGGCCCCAGGCCAGGAGCCCCCAGGCCAGACATGAACACACAGAGGCGGGGGGAGAGTTTGAGAAAGAAGCTTGTGGGGGGCTGTACGAGGCAGGGGGGTGCAGCCTGGGACCCCACCCAGGGGAGGCCCGCCCCCCAGGGCCTGACTCCCCACGTGCACAGAGGGGCTGCATCGTGGTGGGAAGGCTGAGGTGCCGCTCTCAGACAAACCTGGGTTCAAGTCCTTCAGCAGGTGATGTCCTGGGCTGGGCACCTCACCTCCCTGGCCTCAGTTTCCCCCCCGAGAAGAGAGAGCAAAGGTGCTGTTACAGGAAAGCCCTTGGCCTCTAGCCCACATTCAAGGACAGCTGTTGTGATTCCAGCTGGACGGGGGGAATAGGGGGCCCCGGCTGCAAAGCAGGAAGACACCTATTTGTCCTCCAGTGCAAACAGGTCGGCCAGAGGGAGGGGACAGGACCCCCTCAGGGATGTCAGGTCCAGCTGCTCGCTTCCCCAGGACAGGGTGGGAGCAGTGGCCTCTCCGCAGCCCAGCGGCCACGCCAGAACCCAGACAAGGCCCAAAAGAAATCAGGGCACACAGCAAATGAGGCTAGAGCCCAAGGCCAGTGTCCTGCCCCAAGGCCAGGCTGAGGCTGGGGCTGACCGGCAGGCAGCACAGGAGCCGAGGGCTGGAGCTGCTGGGCAGAGCGTGGGCAATGGATGGTCACACCCGGCCCCCGGCCCTAGAGAGCATTTCAGCTTTTTAAAAACCAACTTTATTCTTACAAAACTGAACATGCTCTTACCATACCATCTAGCAATCATGCTCCTTCACGCTTACCCAAAGGATTTGAAAATTATGTCCACACCGAAACCTGCACGTGGATGCTTATAACTGCTTTACTCATAACTGCCACAACCTGGTTGTAATCCAGATGTCCTTCAGCAGGTGAACGGATGAATAAACTGTGATACACCCAGACAGCAGAGTATTGAATAATATGCAACTGAATAGCACTGGGAAGAAATGAGCTATCAAGCCATGGAAAGACGTGGAGGAAATGTACATGCATTTTACTAAGTGAAAGGAGCCAATCTGAAAAGGCGACAGACTGCGTGATCCCACTCTATGCCATTCTGGAAAAGGCAGAACTATGGAGGCAGTAAAAAGAGCAGGGGCTGCCAGGGGTGAATGGGGAGGGAGGGATGGACGGGTGAAGCACAGAGGACGTTCAGGACAGTGAAACTACTCCGTATGATACTGTAAAGCTGGATACACGCCATTATACATCTGTCCAGACCCGTAGAATGTACGTCACCAAGAGTGAGCCCTGATGTAAACTGTGGACGCTGAGCGGTGATGAGGCGTCAGCGTAGGTTCCCCGGTTATAACAAATGCACCATCTGGTGGGGGCTGTGGATAATGGGGGGCTGTGTGTGTGTGTGTGTAGGGGGCAGGGCTGTGGATAATGGGGGGCTGTGTATGTGTGTGTGTGTAGGGGGCAGGGCTGTGGATAATGGGGGGCTGTGTGTGTGTGTAGGGGGCAGGGCTGTGGATAATGGGGGGCTGTGTGTGTGTGTGTAGGGGGGCATATGGGAAATCACTGTGTCTCCTTCTCATTTTGCTGTGAACCTAAAACTACTCTAAAACATAAAGTGTATTCATTCTAAAAAAACTTTATTGGGGTATCATTTGCATAAAACACACTTTTTAAGTGTAAGTTGATGAGTTTTGCCAAACAGGCACTCCCTTGTAATAAGCACCACCACAATAAGGTATAGAACTAGCCGTCAGAACTGGGAAGTTTCTGCTGCCCTCTGTGCACTCCGACCCTGGACCCTGGCAGCCTCCCACCGCCCCTGGCTCTTCCCTGCTGGGCTCTTGTCAGTGGAGTCAGGCGCGTCCCCCTGCTGAGCAGCGCCCTGCCCCGGCGGCGGGATGCCTGACATTCACCGCATCGCTGGTGTGCCAGAGGTGTTCTCCTCCCAAGCCAGTGTGGACGGCCCGAGGATCGCTCATCCACGCGCCCGTTGAGGCCAGCTGCATAGTTATGGACACGGCGCTGTGAGCACCTCAGGTCCCTGGGTTGGGGGGTAGCTGTGAGCTTGTCTTTAGGAGACCAGAGCTTTTGCTCAACTCCTAACATGGTCCAGGCGGAGCCTCTGCCCCATCCACTGACCAACATGGTGAGCACCTCCTGGGGCGGTCCCTGGCCCAGCCGCCGTCGTGAAGCCGATGGCTTCATTTTCATGAGGCCGCGGCTCAGGGAGTTTGGGTAACTGGCCCAAGGTGGCCCAGCTCTCAAGGGGCAGAGTCAGGATTCAAACCTGGCTGAGGTGGGGGCAGGGGAACAGGGCTCAGTTAGGATGACCTTGGCTGGTCTGAGGGTTGGCCCTGCCCCTGCCCCTGCCCTCCCCACGGGGACACCCAGACACACACACACGCAAAGCGACACAGCCCACACTCACGTCAACAGCCCCTACCTTGCCCGTGGTATACAAGCCACACGACAGGAACACACCAAACACATGAACACACAAGCCAAGGGGTAAGCACACACACGCACACGGGCCCCACGGGCGCAAACACCCCTCAGCACGCAGGCACCTCTCCCGAGGGCCCAGCCAGGAGGCGTCGGCAAAGCTCCAGGGCCCAGCTGGAGCCTGCGGCGTGCCCGGCTGACCGCTGCTCCCCTGAGAGCCCGGGGCCGGCCAGCAGTGACCAGCAGAGGCCTCACCAGGGAGCAGGAAGTACCCCTGGGACCTCACCAGGGCACTGGCCTGGAGCCTGGGTCCTCCCCCACTGAGCCCTGAGCACTCCCTGGGGTTCCCTCGGGCGCCCTTGGGGGAGGGCTCCTGCGCAGAGCTGGAGTTGGGGGGGAGGGGACCACAGGGCGGGGGCTGGCGGAGGGAGCAGGGGAGTGGGGGAGGGCTGTGGGCGAGCGGGGGAGGGGCGGTCAGCGGCTGCGGCCCCCGGAGCACAGTGTCGTGGAGCGGAGGACCGGCTCCTCCTGCGCTCACCACCCCACAGGGCACCCCAGGCGGCCCTGAGACCCAGAGGTGCCCACCCGCCTGGGCCACCTGCCTGCTCTCCTCTGGGGCGGGAGTGCGGAGGGGGCAGTGCCCGGAAGGGGCCTCCAACCCGGCAGGGCCACTGCCAACCCCACTCCTGGATGTCCATCTACAGAGCTCTGATAGCGACAGGCCTGCCGTCATTGTCCCCAGTTTGCAGACAAGGAAACTGAGGCCAGAAAGGTCAGCCTGCGGGAGCCAGGGGGAGAGGCGGGAGGCACCGCTGCCGCCCGCCTCTGCCCCAAGGTGACAACTACTCCCTCCTGCCCACCTTGCCTGCCCCTGCTGCCCTGCCCCTCGTGTCCGTGTCCAGGCCCTGGATTCTCCTTGCTGCCCGGCCCACTCCGGCCAGAGGCACGGGCCAGGCGATAATTATGGGGGAACAATCCCATCTCTATGAGGGTTCAGACCCAACCCGTTTTGCCACTTTCTGTGCGATGGCAGAACCCGTTGGGCGGCTTTGGGCCGTCTCTGCCTCTTTTCTGCTCCTGGCCGGGGGAATCAAAAACCTGTCAAGCGGGTTTGGCCAAAATTATGTCTTGTTCTCAAGCAAGTTCACAGCGCTGGCTTCTATCTCTCGGGCAGGACATTCCAGATCGGAGCAGAGGTCCACGGAGGTCGATGTGGACGGGGGGCCCTGTGAGTACCTTCAGCAGTCGGGGGCAAGGGAGGGGGTCGCATGAGCTGGGGTCACTGTCGGGGTGCCTGCCACGAAGGCGGAGGCCCAGCCCCTGCTTGCCGGGCAGGAGGTGGGCCCGGCAGCAGAGCTGGCCTAGGGGACACAGCCACCTGCTCTGGGGCACCTGGTCCAGGGGACCGAGTGGGGGCAGGGACCTCAGTGCGCTTCCTGGGCAGAGGGGCTGGGTGAGCCAAGGCAGGGCCTGGCACTGCCCGTGGCCGGGTGAGGGTCTAGGGGCACCAGCAAGGGGCCGGTGGCCTGCCACTTCATCTGGGACCTGCCCCACTGCCTAGACCCTCCCGGGTCAGAAAGGGTGCAGCTGAGGAGTGAGGGGTGGTGCGTGGCGCAGCCAGCCCCAGCTCAGAGCCGGGCACGGTGGGGCACTGGCTGCCCTCAGCCCGCTGTCCCCTGGGGGCCTCGGGTCCAGCTCAGCTGCCCCAGCCAGGCCTCTGGGAGGCAGCCCACGAAGGCACCGCAGCCTTTTTTTAAAAAAAACTATTTATTTATTTACTAACTTGGTCGCACCAGGACTTAGTTGTGGCATGCGAACTCTTAGTTGCAGCACGTGGGATCTAGTTCCCTGACCAGGGATCAAACTTGGGCGCCCTGCATTGGGAGCGCGGAGTCTTAACCACTGGACCGCCAGGGAAGTCCCCCGGCCCATCCTCGAGGAGTCGGGTTGCAGGGCCCGCTGTTACCTGAGCCACCCAGCCTGCCTTGCGCCTCTGTGCATGTGTGCACACGCACGTGCAACCCACGAGTATGTGCGCACACGTGCAGGCAGCTCTCCCCGTGCCTGTGCAGTGTTGTGTGTGCAGCAGGGGACGTGGCTGAGGGCGGCACCCACGTGCTTGGCGTTTCTCGGGTGTGCACGCGCGTGTTGGGATACTGTTGTGTCTGTATGTGTGGGTGTGGGCGTCACACATGTGTGCACGTGTGTCATGGGTCTACGTGTCTGGCAGTGTCAGAAACCATCCCGGCAGTGGCACCTCTGTGGACTCAACCTGCCATCTGACCTTGCCCATGAGGTCGCCAGGGGGATGCACTGGCCATGTCCCTTGCAAGCTGGTGACTGTGGACAGGTGACATCACTCTGAGCTGCAGGTTCCTCATGTGGAAAGTGGGGACTGCCGGGGCCACCCCCTGGGCCCCATGAGCCCAGTGACACTGCACGTGACACTCCTGCCGGGCGCCGGGACGTGGGGGCTGGCAGGCGGGCCCCTGACCACCTGTGGTCGACGGGCACTGGATGCCCACCACATCGATGAGACCCGACAGCCCGAGGTGGTGGCGCAGACTCCCTCCAGCCTCCAGGAGCTGGGCCGGGACACCCCACCGTCTGTTTTGTGGCCCAAGACACTGAGGCACAGCCGGGACAGTGACTTGGCTAAAGTTGCCAGGGAAGGGGCTTCAACCGTCACCACTGAGGCCACACAGAGACACCAGAGCCTCTTCCCTGCGTCGAACCTCAGTGCCTGAATCTGTAGAATGGGACAGTCAGAGCCTTCTCAGAAGGCCGGGCGAGCTCCAATCACACGTGTGGGCCGAGCCAGGGCATACAGCAGGTGCTCCGTAAATGCTCGTGCCAAGAACATTCGAAGGGCTTGGACGGTGCGCCTGGCCGTGCATGGTCCCCTGGTGACAGGCAGGCTGAGTGTCCCTGGGATCACTCCGCTTCTTCAGAGGAGCTCTGGGACGTTGCAGGGCCCCTGCAGTAGACACCACACAGCGTGTAGGGCCCCGGCCCAGTGCTTGGCTGACTGGACGCTCCGGAAACCTAGGCCCCCGCTATCGTTACTGCTGTGTCGTTGTCCTTGTGTTATGGGAAGGTGGGTGGACAGATGAGTGGCAGAGAAGGAGTATGACCGGGGGCTGGGTGCTTCTGCACCCGAGGGACCTGCTGGAGGAGAGGCCCCAACAGGGGCGGCGGCGGCCAGGCAGTGAGGAGTCTGGGGCCCCGGCGGACCCAGCAGCAAAGCAAGAGCCTCACCGCCGTGGGCCGGGGCCCCAGCGGGCGCCTCGGTGGCCTCCTCTGTGCAGGGGGTCCAGGGGGCACCTCCCCCAGACACGGCGCCAAGATCCAGTGGACCCCGTGAGCGTCTGCTCAGTGAGCGAGAGTGCACCCTCACTGCTGGACGCTGAGACCTCTGCCCTGAACTTGGTCGGGGGGCGCTCTTGTCCTCCTGCAAAGCGCGTTTGCGGCAATGGCCCTTGAACTTGTCCAAGGGAGAAGGGGCTCCTGTAAGCTGCACCTCTGGACTCCTGGGGCCGCCTGTGGGGGAGGTCCTGGTGGGGGCACGGCACGCGGGGGACGCAGGGTCTCCACCCGCAGTTAACTGAGCACCTGCAAGTGCTGAGTACACATCACCCGGACATGTGTCACCTGGACACACGTTACTTGGTGGAGCCTAACAACAACCTGATATGAGGGTGGAATTACCCCCCAGATGAGGAAACTGAGGCTCAGAGAGGTAAAGCACTTGTCCCGGTCACGCAGAGAGTGAAGGCAGGACAGGGGCCTCTGGGCTTGGAGGTCCTCTGCCCTGTGTGAGTGGCAGGTGGGCAGGGTCACTGGCACAGCTGACCCCCGGCCCTTCCCTCCCACCTGCTCCTTCCGGGGCTCCTCCCAGCCTGAGCATCCCGAGTAGGAGGGGCTGGGATCCCCGCAGGACCCTGGGGAGCAGCTCTCAGGCCTCTGCCCCCAGGCCCACCCCCACCCCAGCCAGCAACTCAGGCCACCCTCCCCTGTACGCAGGCCCCCCGGCCCAGAGGCAGCAGCCCGGAGCCCTACCCCACAGGCCTGCCCCCTCATCCTAGCACCACTGCAGCCCCACCCCAGGCCTGGGGGAGAGCCCTCCTGCCTGGAGTTCCCTGAACCCCCAGTGCCCCACCCAGCGGCTCTGCACACCTGGCAAACACAGCGCGGCCACCGGGGAGGGCTGGGCCCCCAAGCCCTGGCAGGAGACCCTGTGCACTTCTACAGTGGGGATTCTTCCTACTCACAGCCACCACATCCACCTCGGGTGGGAGCCCGCCTCCCTCCTCCTCCTGCCGCTTCCTTGGACCCTCCCTGCACCGAAGGTGGGGCTGGGACAGGGGCTGCCCCAGGAGACTGTCTACTTCACAGGCCAAACGCCCTTCTGTCACCTGCCTGCCCAGGGAAGTCACACCACCCCCATGGCACTGTCACCAGGGCCTGGATAGCCCTGGTCCTCCCTGGGAAATGCGGGGCTCCCAGCAAGATGCATCCCTTCCAGCTGTGCCCCCAGCCGCTTGTTCATCCTGCCCAGGACCCTGCCCACCATGCAGGAGGGTGTCTCCCCTGCCCATCAGAGACCCCGAGAGGAGCAGCCGGGCGGGGCCCTGGGTGGCTTGTGACGGTTTGGATACAGAGAGAAGCCAGGGTGTGGGGGACAGAGGGTGCCCTGGGCCGTTACCAACAGGGCCTCCACACCACACGGAAGGGTGCTGGTCTCTCACTCAGACTTGGTGTCCACAGAGCCTCTCCCAGCCCCAGGGGCACCGCAGGCTCCCTGGGGCGGCTCCTTTACGAGCATTGGCCCAGCCCACGTACGGCGGCAGGCAGCAGGCTCCGGCTCTGATGCGGAAGAACCGCCTGACAGACGGGTCTGGGTGGAATTTCAGGCGCAGTGGCTCGGCCCCTCCCTGGCCAACCTCCCCCAGCCCGCAGGGAGCCAGAGCCCATGGCGGGAGGGGGGCGGGGGGGGCCCTCCCAGTCTTATCTCCCAGAAGCCCCACCGCAAAATAAAGAAGGGTAGAGCCGGCAGAGCAGGGCACCTGGTCCAAGGCGGCGAGGGCGCATCCTCAGCGCCAGAGTGAATTCAAGCCCCGACCCCCGCTTCCCACTGGGTGGCCAGGGAGCGTGACTTGATCCCTCTGGGCCTCAATTTCCCCGTCTGGAAAGTGGGCTCCTCGCAACGTCATCAGGGTTAGATGGGTTCAGGAAGTGGGGCTGGGGTTATCAGGTACACCCCGCTCGAGCCCTGGTCTCCCCCAGCCTCTGCAATTCAGCATCTTTTCCCCTAACCTGCCAGGACATCCCTCTGTCTCCCGGCCTCAAGGAGGGGGACCCTCCCAAGCCCCCCTTGTTCCCAGAGCCCTCACCCACCCGACACAGAGCTGTCACGCGACGCCCCCACTCCCCTGGCGCCAGGCAGGTCTACAGGGAGTTTGGGGAGCCCCACCTTCCCGCCGCTCACCCCCCCAGCACACCCCATTTGGCCCTTCCCGCCAGCTCCCGTGGCCAGCACAGGACACAGGACTGCGCTCTGTCCTCTTGCTGGTCCCAGCCTCGAGGCTTCCCCGGTACTCTGACCTTGACCTGGGGTTCGAGAACCCAGTTGAAAGCCAGGCTCCACTGTCCAGTCTCCCCTCAGGCAGCTCGCCCTGGCCCCTGGCTTCTCGTGGGATCACAGGGCCTGCTTGCCTCAGTTACTGATCCCACCGCCCCAGGGTGCCCGCCACCCCAACTTCTGAGAGCCCAGAGCTGTTGTGCCTCTTCTGCACTCCCAGTGAGTGATTTCCACAGCGGGCCCTCCACTCTGCGGTGTGGGAACCGTAATGGCATGGGACGTCACCGCTCCTGCCACCGCAGGACACTCGCCAGCAGGCATTTGAGGGTCTCCAGTTTGGAGACTGTTGCTGCAAACACTCGAGTCTCGGGGCAAACTTTGAAATGCAAGTGAGACCACGCCCCTCCTTCAGTGTGCCCTGGGGGGAATCAGGCATGGCCTCCCGCAGGGAGCTTTGAGCAGAGGTCCCGAGAGTGCCTCCTGGGGAGAGGCATGGAAGCTGGGGTGGCCAATGCAGAGCCGGCAGTGCACCAGCAGTGGGGTGGTGGCTTGGGCCAGGCGGGCGCCATGAAAGAAAGGTGAGGTTCTGGGGCAGGTTCCGGGAGTACAGAAGGCAAACCGAGAACCGCTGCCGACAGGTCAGGGTAGGGAGCCGGCAGGTGAGTCGGGAGTGCCAGGACCCCGGACGCTCATTTTCAGGGTCAGCTGACCGCCAGGGCTCCTCAGGCTAAGTGCAAGGAGGGAACAGAGGGGCCGCTGATGGCGGGGGTCTTTGCTGGTGGCATCTGCGCCGATCTGGCTCTGCGAGCTGTGCGTCTGACTCCCAGCTCTGTGACAGATGGTGACACAGAGCTGGACAGTGGCGGCCAATGGTGGCCTCGGTACCCACCACCAGAGGTCTGCCACAGGGACGGAGGGGCTCTCGCCTGGTGGAGGGTGGCGTCTGGCACCATGGTGAGGAAGCTGTCGCTGGGCTGAGCCCCGGCCTCACACCCAGCTCCGAGGAGCTGGACCCCATGGGACCCCGCAGGATACTCACCAGTGTCCACCAGACAGGCACCGTGGCCACTGCCCGAAGGAAGAGAGCACGGCTCAGAGGGGCCAGGGCTCACGGCGGTCACACTGTCCAGCTCCCAGCTTAGGCTAGGCTCCCAACCCCACACTCTTAATTTTTAGCAAACACTTCATGGAGGTGAAACACAGGCAGGAAAAAGGGCCCAGGCCACAAGGGGCGGCTGGGTAGAGTTCCACCTGTGCACAGTCACCAGCTCCTGCAGGGGAAACAACCAGCCGGCCCCCAAAGCCCCCGCCATGGCCCCACGGGGCCGTCCATGCCACTGCGGGCACCTGGACCCCACCGAGGGGGCTCTCCCAGTGGATGAACGCGCCCTGGCTGGCCGATCCGCTGGCCGCGGGCAGGCATGGGCATCTCCTGTCTGGGGCCTCATCAACACACGTCGCAGGCACCGTCGCGGCCCCAGCACCAAGCGAGAACTGGCGTCTTCAGGCATCTGCTTTGCTGTGAGGACTGGATTAGGGAGTTGAGCTTAAGTGAGAATGTCCCATCCCTCTATGTGCCCCTCAGGTATGGACATGGCCCAGTGGGTGGTCACAAGACAGGACTCCCACACCCCCTGGGACCGGCACCCACCTCCCCTCCAGGCTACTGCTGGAGCCTACATCCCACAGGCCCTTCCTGAGCTAATGTGACCGTCTCCGCACTTTCTGCTCCATAGGCTGGAAATGGAGGTGCAGTAGAGCCCAAGGGGCCACCCCTACACCTGGAGCACAGAGGGGCCGGGGCCAGGGCCAGGGCCACGGGAAGCCATGGAGAGCTTCATGGAGTCGCTAAACCGGCTAAAGGACGTCCATGAGAATGAGATCACGGGTGAGCGTCTCGGGATGGACAAACCCTCACCCGGACAGCAGTCTAAGGGCAAAAGCCAGGCCGGGAGGCTCCCACACATCGCCTCCAAATCTCGCCAAACCTAGGGACCTTGCCTTCCAGGCCCAGAAGGGGAGTCCTGACCCAGAGCCCAGAGCTGCAAGCGGTCAGGAGCCCAGCCTCAGACCAGCCCCTCCGATCGCAGCCCTGGAGGAGTGGTCCCTGAATGGTCAGCTAGCTTCAGAGCAAAAATTAAAAGCCAGCCTGGTCACAGACCCCGAGAAGCTCTGGCCAAGACCGGCCCCTTTCCCAAGGTGGGGACCTCAGTGTCCCCCAAAAGCGAGGTCACCTACTTCCCTACTAGCAATGGGATCTCAAGGCTCCAGAGGCCTGTCTAGAGCTCTCCAGGGCGCTGAGCTGAAATCCCTCTGCTCCCCTCCAGGACACCCAGGCTGAGGTCTGCCCAGTCCGATTTTCCCGCCGGCAACAGGGCTGCAGCCACACCACTCCCTTCACTCCAGTTCCCAGGCCACACCCTCCCGAGACTTTTGTGAGAGCGCTCACACCCTGAAGCCCGAAAGGGCCTGGGTCACCTCCCCCAGAGACCCAGAGGGGCAGGGGCTGCTTGGGCTAGCCTAGGGCCCAAGCCAGACCACGATGAGGTGGGGAAGAGGGGGTCTGCTGGGGTCTCCCCCAAGGGCCCATTTTATTTCAACGCTGGCAGCACCCAAAAAACATTCCTCTTGGGACTTGGCCAGGTAGCTGGTCACTCCCAGCATCAGGGTCCCTCCCCATCTCCAGACAGACACCAGAGCCAGAGACCCCAGGGAGGGGAGAGGCTGGGCCCGCACCGGGTCCCAGGCAGCCAGGAGACGGGGCGGAAGCTGTCAGCAGGTGCAGACTGGGAGCCCGCCCAGGGGGCGACCTCAGGGAGTCAGTGAGGGGACCCAGGTGGCAGGCATCTGGAGAGGGCCCTGCCAGACAGCCGGGGACAGGAAACGCCCCAGCTCTGCTGCATGGGTGGCAGCACGGCTGGGCCTGACCCTCTGCTCCTTTCCTCGCTCCTCCAGGCCTGCAGAACAAGCTTCTGGAACTGAACTCAGAGAGGTGCCGGTGAGTGAGGACAGGCCCTGGGCCAGCAGATGGGAAGGGCAGCGGCTCCCCAGCCGCTCACAAGCACGCCCGCAGCCCCAGGGCCCTGGAACTGCCACCAGCTGTGATGCAGAAGCAGACACTGAGGCTCGGCTTGGGGGGTGGGGGAGTCTCTGGTCCAAGGTCCAAGCCCCTCCCCCAGTGAACAGGGACCCTCCAGGGGGCTGGGCAAGCCGCGTCCATGCAGGGCGCCTGCGGGACCAATCACTATCAACAGGAGGACTCGTCGTGAGTCTGGGAGACCAGGGGCCGGCTCCCCAGGTCCCCATTGCACAGATGAGGCTGCAGGTGGCACGTGGATGAGACAGGGTCCCCAGGGAGGCCGCGAACACTCTCGCTTGGGCGTGCTGGCCTTGCCCTTGAAGGCCCCACTTCTCAAGGCAGTCCCAGGCCAGGGAGACGCTGGCGGGGCAGCGCCGGCCCCGGCAGAGCAACATTCGCACCGCGGCCCTTCCCCCCACCACCACCGTCCCCCGCAGGGACGCCCAGAGGGCGGAGGAGCTCTGTGCCAAGAACCGTCAGCTCAGGGAGCAGCAGAGGGCGCTGAAGGAGAACCTGCGGGCGCTGGAGAACAGGTGGGGGCACCTAACACCACACTCACGATGGGGGCAGGGTGCACAGGGAAGCCGAGGAGGGTTCTGCGGAGAACGAGTTTGGGAAGCTCCGGCATAAACTAAACCACCGCAGGACGTCTCAGAGCCTTAAGTAAATTGCATTTTCAAGGTTCCTTCCCAGACTCAACGGCACATGGAGCGCTTAGCCCCCGGGGTAGGGGTGAGGCGGGGCTTCCACGGAACACACTTTGGGAAAGGCAGGGCTCGTCCAGGGAGGGGGGCAGTGCGGGTCCCAGGCTCCCTGCTCAGAGCGGCCTCTCGCCTCCTCGCCCCCGCAGGCTGCGGGCCGGCCTGTGCGACCGCTGCATGGTCACCCAGGAGCTGGCCAGGAAGAAGCAGCAGGAGTTCGAGAGCTCCCTGCTCCAGAGCCTGCAGCATGTCTTCCTACTCAGTGAGCCCGGCCCCGGCGTCCCTCCCGTGGGGGCCGGCGATCCCCCAGGGCCCGCCCAGACCGACGAGGGGTCTCGGGGAAAGGGGAAGAGGCAATCTGGGCCACGCCATCGGTGGGGCGGGATACCCACCCCCCAACTCACAGACAAATGGTGCAAAGCCCCCTGCTGGCGCCCACTTGCCCCCCACTGGTCAGTTACCCAGGCAGGGGACGTCCCTGCCCTCTCGGGGCCTCAGCTCCCACCTTCCATGATGAGGAGGGTCCTGCAGAGCCATGAGGTCTCATAGGGTCTGCCGATGAGGACACGCCCCTTTCTCTCGGCGCGAGGGTGGGGTGGGGGGTGTCTCTGGGGGCTGGGGCCAGGACAGGAGGGGCTCCTGGGGGCTGTGAGGGCCCCACCCCGCCCTGCTTCCCCTCCCCCAGTCCCTCCTAATCAGCGCCTTCTGCAGCGACCGAGCTGACCCGGCTGCAGGAGGAAAACGATGCCTTGAAGGAGGAGGTGAAGCAGCTGCGGGGCCCAGGGTGAGTGGGGGGAGGCAACAGGGCCCAGCAACCCTCACCCCACACACCTCAGACACAGCAGGGGCCCAGCACGTCCACGGGCCCCAGGCACAGGCGCCGAGGGGAGGGGCTCCCCAGAGCAGATGCGACCTCCCCTGTTCTGCAAGCACAGGTCCTAGAGCGGAGCTGGGCCCCAGCGCCCACGGCAGCTCTGATGCCTGGGCTCCACGGGGACATCGGTGTGAGCCGACAATGGTGGTCTTTCCTGGTCACCTGGGTCCCCAGGAGGGCATCCTGGCCTTTCTGATCGCCTCTAGGACACTGCCCTCCCTTACCCACCCTGTCCTTGCCTCCCCTCTCGAGACAGGGCCAAGCCCCAGTTCAGGGAGGATGCCCCAGGACCCCTGTCACCCCTGCTGTTCCCCTCCCTGGGCACCCGGAAGGCCGTCACTGAGAAGCCACTGGAAGGCCATGAGGAGGTGGAGGACGGCCACGCAGGTGCGGGTCCGCGGGGAGGAGGGGCTGCTGGGGGGCAGGGGAGGCCAGGAGACTGGAGCCCCAGGACCGGGGAGCCCTCTGTGCTGAGCTGGCCCCTCTGAGCACCTCCCAACCATCCCACCCTCTGCTTCTCCTCCCACAGAAAGGCCGGTGGGGTACGGGACGTCTCCAGTAGCCAAAATCTCCCCGGGTGCCAACCTGCCTGAGCCCCGGGCCCCGGACATGGTGAGGGAGAGGGACTCAGAGCCCACTCCTTCCTCTCCCCGGGCAGCCCGAGGCAGGAGGCTGGCAGCCGCCAGCCGCCAGCCCTGCTATGTGCCACACACATGGCCCGTGCCAAGCAGGGACCCCTGAGCTCCTTGTGACATGGGTGGAGGCGAGGCTCAGAGCGGGTGGGTGACCTGCCCAAGGTCGCACAGAGAAAAGGGCAGAGGGCAGCAGCCAACCGCCCCCAGGCTGACCCATCTACCCCGTGCAGAGCCCCCAGCACATCTCCAACCAGCTACACGGGACCATCGCCGTGATGCGGCCAGGGTCCCGGGCCTGCTCTGCCAACCGGGGCTCCGTCAACGGGACGTCCCCACTGCCGCCCCCCAGGAGCAGCCCCCCAAGCCCGTCTGGAGAGCACAGCCTCCCTCTGGACAGGTGAGGCCCAGCCCACCGCCGCCACCGGAGCAGCCTCAGTCGGGTACCCAGTCTCCTACTCTGGTCCCACCTTTGGGGAAGGGGCCAGTATCCCAGGGGAGTCCCTCCCATTATCCCTCCAGGAGCCCCACCCTTCCCTGGCTTGGCCTTCCCAGCTACCCTGCCCGTAGCACAGTTCCCACGTGGCCATCTCCTGAATGGCCAGGGCGGGACAGGGGGACATGGGGGTTGGAGATGGGGACCGAGAGCCCCCGCAGCAGAGCCCACGCAAAGGCTCTCACCATGGTCTGAGACCACTCTCAGCGTCTGAGAGGAGACTGGGGGCAGGGCTGCAGCGGGCCCACGGGTGGGCTGGGTGCTCCAGGGGACCGGGCAGGCAGCCGACGCCCAGAAGAGGGAGAGGCCTTGGTGGCCAGGTCCCTCCTCAGAGCCCCCAGGCCCCAGGTCAACTCTGCCCAGGGGGCCCGGGCGTTCCCCTCCCAGCTACCCACCGTGTGACCTGGGCACTCGCCTCACCTCCCCGGGCCCCCGGTCCTCCCTGTGAAACGGGGGTGACCGTGGGCCGTGGTCAGCAGGCTCCTCCTCGCCCACAGCTTCCTGCAGGCCTCTCTGCCCTCTGCCAAGCCCTGCGAGTCCCCGAAGAGCTCCGTCCAGGCTGACCGCCTCTGCCACCTGAACCGCCACCTGGCCCTGCCCCGTGGGAGCCCTCACAGCGGCCCCCAGGCCCCCGCCACAGCCCCCAGCGGCCCCCAGCCCCCGAGCCTCAAGGCCGGGGAGGCGGAGGCCTGGCAGGAGCCCGTGGGTCTGCTGGGCCTGCCAGGCACCCTGGTGGGCATGCAGGACCCGCGGCTGGAGGGAGCGCTGCACCTGCTCCTGGCCCAGCAGCTGTGGGCGCGGGGGCGGGCGGGCGGTGCCGGGCTGAGGGGCCCACCGGAGCCGGGGAAGGCGCCACCCTCCCCACCAGCCGGCCCCCACTCCGAGGGTACCGGGGGCGGGGCGGCCTGGGCAGCCCTGCCCAGAGGGCAGCACCCACGGCCCGCAGGCCCAGGCAGTCCCGGGGCAAAGGAGGCCTCGGCCACACAGGACTATGTCCCAGACAAGCCCCTGGACCTCTCGGAGTGGGGCCGGGGCCGAGACGGCGCCCCCAAGCCTGCCAGCCAGCCAGGATCACTCAGCCCCCCACGTGCCCACACGCCCAGCCCCAAGCCACCCCAGGGAGTGGAGCCCTCTGCACAGTCTGGGGTCCAGGGGCTCGGCGACTGCACCAAGGGGGCCGAAGAGGCAGAGGCGGAAGAGCCTCCACCTTCCACGGTAAAGGGACCAAGCCCTGTTCCTGGCCTCCACGCGCCCCGCCCAGAGCACCCAGCAGCCCCGGGCTGCTCTCCTCCCTCTGTTCCACCAGCCGGTTCCCAGGGGGAGAGCCTGGCCGCCTGAGTCACACCACACGGGAGACGGCTGACCCTCCAGCCCCAGCCAGGGTCCCGCAGGCTGCGCCCAGAGCCGGGCGAGGGCAGGGAAGTTGCCTCATGTGAACTCAAGTCACTTACTTGCTTCCCCCCAGGAACCCTCACATTCTCTCCCAGGCCCCAGCCTGCCCTCTCCAAGTGGGCCAGGACATGAGGACAGAGGGAGGCCAAAACTGCCCCCCTGCCCGCAAAGGCCTGATGGAGACGGCCACCCGGGTGAGGGTGAGTACTGGCGTCACGAGAACGCAGGAAGTGGTACCACAGGGGGCGGGAGGTGCAGTGGTCAGCATCAGCTGGCGGCCCCTATCCCAGGACCTGGCTCAGCGCCCTGGGCCTGGCCAACCAAACCCTGGGGCTCGGACTTGCTTCCCCCCATCTACAGACCCAGAAAGCAGTTGGGGGCTCAGGGAGGGCATGTTTCTGACCACAGGCAATGAAGGGAGAGCATCTTAACAATTAGGGCTTCCGGGCAGGTAGGGAGTTCACCGTCACCCAGCAACCAAGCCAGGGGACACTCCAGCTGGCGGGGTCATTGTACGGGTGCTGGAGACACTGGGCCTGGATCAACCCCAAGGCAGGTTCCTCGGTCCCTCTGTGCCTCAGTTTCCTCATCTGAAGAGTTGTTGCCACTGGTCCTAGTACGGCAGCTAAGTTAGAGGCCTGTGCTTCCGCTAGACTCCCAGGCCACCAGCCTGGCCTGACCCACACCCTGCATCCTGCAGAGCTCAGCAAAGCCCAAGGACAGCAGCTGGAGTCGGATGAGCTAGACAAGCCAGACACCTCGGACAGCGAGGTGGGTGTCCGGCCACACAGCGGGGTGGGGTGGGGGCACCAGGGCTGCCCCAGGCTTCGGGGAGGGTCCTCAGCATGACCACACCCCCACCCCATCAGGTGGGCCTGAGCACCGAGGCGGGGGCCACGCAGAGCTTGCCAGCCGAGGGACCCAGGGGTTTCTGCGCCACGGAGCATGGGCGGGGCCCACAGAAGAGGAAGCGGGCCTCAGACCAGTGGAGCAAAGGTGGGCGGCCAGGGCTGGGCGGGGCGGCCATAGCACTGATGCCCCCACCCCACCTTTCTGGCTACTTGGAGCCCAGCAGCCAGCCCTGGAGCCTCTCCCGGAGCAGCCCTGTGATAGAGACCCGGGTCAGGCCTGCGTGAACCCTGACTGCACTTCTCCTCGCGGGCTGGCCCTTTCACCCCCAGCCTGCTTCCCTCTGGAAAGGGGGCGATACCAGGGCTAGCGTGAGATTCCAGGGACACAGCTGAGGATGGTCGTATCGTCTTCGTTGTCACAGGGGAGAAGGGGCGTCCTGGGCCATGAGCAGCCCCCAGGCCTGGTGGTCCTGAACCCCTCCCCCTCTCCCAGTCCCACCGGGATGGGGTGGGCACTCCTGGACCCTCTTGTGCACCTTCCAAAAGGAGTAGCAGCAGAGGGTGCTGCTCCACGGTGTGGGTGTGTTTGTTCCCTCTCGGGGTTCGGGGTCGCTCACGTGCTCGCCAAGGGTGGTACCTGTGGGCTTCCCCCACCCCCCGCTCCAGCCTCGGGTATCAGGACATCCTCCCACTTCCTGCTCCGGCCACAGTGGCAGCTCAGGCCAGGCCTCCGGGCGCCCACGAGAGCCTTAGAACGCCTGAGCTAGCTGATACTGCATGCTGCCTGGTGTTTGTCCAAGCAGGCCTGCGTCGCAGGCTGGGCTGTGGCCGCCACAATGCGCCATTGTTGCCGGGAAGGTGATTGCAGCCTGTGTTTGCCGGGTGAGCGGTGGAGGAGGCCAGCACGCCTGTGTGATCTCGTGGCACATCCCACTGGGCATTTTTGGAAGCTGTCCTGGTGGGCGTGGTCCAAAGGGGTGCACCGTGTTCGCCCCCACCCTTCCCACTGAGTCAAG
Organism: Grampus griseus; assembly: GCF_964374135.1. NCBI lineage: Eukaryota > Metazoa > Chordata > Mammalia > Artiodactyla > Delphinidae > Grampus > Grampus griseus. The sequence goes on along the minus strand of NC_139008.1, from coordinate 87,381,046 downwards.
CCCACTCCACCCTCACCCGCCCACCCGGGCCAGGGCAGGGCCTCCCCAGCAGGCACTCACAGGGCTGATCAGTGAGAACAGGACCCTTGCCCAGCTTGTGTCACGTGGCTCAGCGCCAGGGGCAGCGCCCTTGTATCTTGTGCGCATGGAGCAGCTCAAGACAGCGTCCAGTCGTTACTGTCTTTGGGCCTCATGACCCAGCCCAGTGATGAGTCATCACTGTTTCACAGATGGGGAAACTGAGGCTCAGAGATGGGGTAACTTGCCCAGGGTTACGGAGCTGGTACATGGGGTCAGGATTCCAACCTGATCTGTCTGACCTAGAACCTAGAGTTGGTTCTGCATCAGAGACGGGCCTGAAGCCCAGTATCTCGGCAGGTCCCACCTGTAAGGGTTTCAAGGACCAGATGCCCGTTCCCTGTGGCCGCAGAGGCAGGCCCATGGAAGCACCTAGCCCATGTCTTGGGGATTCTGAGAGAATTGCCCCGTGAGCTCGGCTTATCCAGAATGTCCCAGACCCTCTGCAAGGCGGCAAGGGAGGCATTGGGGCCAGGCTGACTCTAGGATCACACCTGGGGAGAGGGTCTGTGCTTCCAGCAAATTCCCAAGGCTCACCCTCCAATCGGGCCACCCTGCCCTGGTGTCCGTTGCTGTTGCAAACAAGTGTGGGCTCTTGAGTTCCCAGAAACTGCCCACGAGGCCCTGGGTGAGAGCCAGTGTTGCTGCAAAAGAGGACACACAAGGCCACTACTGCGCCTCCTGGTCTAACCTCGGTCCACTTCCCACAGCCTCGAAGAAGCCATCCTGAGGAATAAGGAACCTAGGGGAGCCAGGAGCCCGAGGGACCCCAAGGACGGCAGCCCCTCACCCAGCACCAGCAGCTGGGAAGAGAGCCAGGGGCACCCCAGCCTGCCCAGCCGTGCTCCCCACCCGACTGCCAGCGGCCAGGACAGCCCATGCCGCCAGCCAGCAGACGGCCCCAGCAGCAGCGTAGCGGACTGGGTCCTGCCCCACATCCAAAGGGGTTGGGAAGGCCAAGAAGGCTGGTCTTCTGAACCCCTCCATCTCAGAAATGGTCTTGCATGCCACCCTCAGCCCAGCATCTGCTCCCTTGCAGGGAGTAGGGGCCTGGGAGGCCAGGGCGGCTCAAGCTCCAGCCCTGCCCCGCCCCGCCCCCACCCCTGCTGTGCACAGGCAGCCCTTCCTGGACAGTGCCCCCTCCTCCCACCAACTCCACTAGCATCCTGGACCCAAGGGGCTGCGAGCCTGGCGGCCCATTCCTGACGGGGCATGGAGCTCTGAGCAGTGGTCTCGGGCGCCCCCTCGTGGAGTCCCACAAAGGGGTGCTGGGCAGTGAGGGCGCAGGAAGGCTGACGGCAGCACCTGGAAGCGGGGGTGGGGGGTGGGGGGGGCGCCGGTCCCAGGGCACCCGGAGAATAAAGTGTAATGAAGGATGGCGTGTGCAGCTGGCAGGGTCGGGGGTCATCTGGGCTTCCACCTGCCTGGGCAGGTGACGCAAGAGGCTCTTGAATGTGCCCAGGGATGGGAAGTCACTCCCTTTCTGAAGGGCAGGATCAAAACCAGCCCCATCTGCAGAGCATTACAGGGACCAGGGCAGCCTCTGGGGAGGGCTGTGGGAACACAACAGGGGATGTCCGCCAGGCCCCACACAGAGCCCCTCCACACTCTGGGTCCCTGGTCCACTGGCCTGTGAGCCATCTGCACCGCCACAGGGCACACAGGGCAGCTCACCCAGGCTTCCACCCGACACAGAACCTGGAAGAAGACCACGCCCACTCCCCCCGCCCCCACCGTGTCCCTGCGGCACCACCGAAGTTTAACATAATGCCAATTGGCACAGGAGAAAAGTCTACAGGGCCCAGCTCCATTATCGGGCAGCAGACAGCATGGTTTTGGAGCTGAGGGCCAATAACCAAATAACAGCCCTCCATCGCTTCATCCTCCCACCGCCCCTTTTCATTTTCCTCATCTGACATCCGCTTAACTATTAGCTACCAGTTTGGCAGCCCGCCCCCGCCCCAACCTGCCAGGGTCCTCCTACTGGTAACAGCTGGCCAGCAGGGCCAGGCCCTGGGGCCCTGATCCACGATGATGATACTGGCCTCCCCCTCGCTAGGAGGCGCTCTGCAGGCCAGGGCTGTGTCTGCCCCGCTCCCCAACACCTGCACGGAGGAGAGAAATGCGTGTGCCGTGTATGGTTCCACGGAGGAGCATTCACAGCTGCGTGGGCAAACCACACGGCAAGTGCCGGTCTCCAACCGCCAGGAAGCCCCAGCGCTGGTGACAGCCCCGGGCTGAGCCCACTCAACCCTGACCATACCCTGAGGTGGAAATCAGCGTCCCCCACCTGAAGGATAAGTAAGCCCACAGGCACACAGCTGGACAGAGCAGGCCAGTGGCACAGAGGTGGCTGCAGGATCCTGCCCCCCAAGACACAGGTGGGCTCCTGGGGGCTCCAGAAGGCAGCACCTGAGCATGAAGCCACCGGCTCTGAAGTTGGGGGTCCCGGTACAGAAGAGGAAACAGACCTGGCACCCGCCAGACTCAAGGTCGCTTTGCTGCTGACGGCCGTGCAGGACTCTGTCTGGGGCTGAAGGCCCAGCACCACCCGCCTGCCTGCCACCCCAGGCAGGTGCCTTCTCCCCTCGGACTCGCGGTGTCGTCTTCAGTCACTGGGGGAGGCCAGGGGGCACCGCTGGCCATTCCTGGGGCTCCCGGCGGGTGGTACAGCTCCAGCGCCCCGCACGTCAGACCCCCGCCCCCGCAAAGACACACCCCCCAAGAGGGGAAGTGCGCTGGAGCCTAAAGACGAGGCTTTAAGAACGCTGACCACGAACGCCACAGCCCAGCAAGTGGAACAGAGCACTGGCGCCCCGGGGCCGCGACTTCCGAGTCAGGGACTCGAACCCGCGGCACCTCCACCGCTCGCCCAGAGCCAGGCCTCGGGGCTTCTCCCGGCTCCCCCTTGGCCGCCTCGGAACCCGCTCTAGGACCCAAGGGAGTCGCTCCCCCCCCCGCCCCGCGCTGGCCAATGGGCGGGCGTGACGGCGATATATTTGCATACGGGTGCGCCCCGGCCAATGGGCGGCGGGCGCGGGCGCATGCGCGAGCTGGAGGGCGGTGGCGGGCGGGCGGCGGGCTCAGTCGGAGGATGGCCGCGGCTGCGGCGGGTGGGTCTTCGGACCAGTCCCCCGGCCCCGCCGCCCGGGCCGCGCCGCAGGCGCTGCGGCGGCGAGGGGATTCGCGGCGCCGCCAGGCCGCGCTCTTCTTTCTCAACAACATCTCCCTGGACGGGCGGCCCCCGAGCCTGGGCCCGGGCGGCGAGAAGCCCCCGCCGCCGCCGCCGCCCACCGAGGCCCGCGAGCCGCCCGCGCCGCCGCCGCCACCGCCGCCGCCGCCGCCCGCGCCCCCCGCCGGCCTGCCCCTGCCGGGGCCCGCGGGCCGGGCCTCGGCGCCCCAGGGCCTGCTCAGCCCCGCGCCCGCGCCCGCGCCCGCCGGCTTGGGCCTCGGCCTGAGCCTGGGTTTGGACGGGCAGCGCCAGAGGTGAGTGTGGCCCGGGTCACCTGGGGCCTGGGGGGCGGCGGGGTGGCCTGGGGCTGGGTCACCGCGGGGGTCGGGGTCACCTGGCGGAGTCACCCAGGGCTCAGGGTTGGAGGCAGTGGAGTCGCCCAGGCAAGGAGTTGAGGTGGCCTGGGGGCCCGACAGCCCGAGACACAGGGTCGGGGTGACCTGGGGGCCATCAGCGCAGTGAGCAGGGTGGCAGGTGGCCCTGGGCTGGCTCAGCTCATAATGTGGGGTTGAGGTGACCTACAGAAGATCAGGGTCAGCTCGTGCCACAGGGTTTGAGTGACCTGTCAGCGTAGGACTTGGAGACCGGGAGGTGGCCCTGATCCCCTGTGAGCCCCAGACACCAGTTGGGGTGTCCTGGGCCCTGTCAGTGAGGGACAGAGGGTTGGGGTGTCCTGCGCCTTGCCAGCCCCAGAAGGGAGTCTTGACTGGGCCCCACCATCCTAAGATGTCAGAGTCGGGAGTCATCTGCAAGCTGTCAACTCCCTGGACACGGATGTTAGGGTCTCCTCGGGCCCCGTGAGTCCTCAGACTCAAGGGTCATGGTCCCCTTAATTCTGCCACCCCTGAATACGGGGTCAGGGTCCTCTCAATCTTGTCGGTCCCCTGAACATGAGTCTGGGGTTCCCTCAGCCCTTATCAGCCCCCAGATACAGAGCCCTGTCAGCTCCAGACACACCCCCCTCCCCAGCCCACTGTTACCAGTCCTGCTGGCACAGGGACTCACAAACACCCCCTCTGGGTTCCCCTTCATTCTCTAAACTGGGTGACCCCCTCCATGTGGGCCAGGGATCTTCCCTGTACTGTGACATCTAGCCCCAGAGTCTCCCACACCAGGCCAGACCTCCCAGCCCCCCATCCCACAGCTACTGGTCACTGGAGGCCCCCCATTACCCCTGCCTCCTTTGTCCACTCTGAGCTCAGGGCCCCCGGGCCTGTCACATCCCAGATCGCAGGCACTCCCCCTGCCCTGATTTCATTTCTAGGAACGCCTCAGCCCATCTCAGGGCCACCCCCACCCCTGAGCTCTGCCCTTCTAGTCTGTGCCCCCTGCCCCAAAGCCTGCTTTCCTCAGCCGGCAGACTCCAACGGAGTGGTCCTGTCTCCTGGCAGCCATCAGCCCGAGGACAGTTCTCCCTTCACGCCAGGTCCCATTCGAGTCACTCCGCACGCCAGGGCAGAGTGGCAGGGACGTCCACTGTGTGAGGCCTCGAGGGTCCTGCTCACCTACAGCCAGGCCTGCGCTGTGCCCTCCTCTCCCGGCCCCGCAGCCCTGTGTGTGGTTCTGGGCAAGCCGTGTGTCATTCAGCAAACAGTTCAGGCGCCCTGGTCGGGGGCCAGGCCCTCGCTGTGAACCGACAGGCCAGCAGCCTGGCCCGCGAAGCCCTTCGAATGCGGGGACGCGATGAAGCGCCTGTAGCCAGGAGCCCTGCCTGGCCATGGGGCTTGATGGTGCTTGTGCTGCTTCTGAAGAGCGTGTGAGGGGCCCAGGCTCTGGAGGACACAGAACAGGCTGGGATGTGGCACAAGTCAGGTGCCCTTCGGTGTTCCCGCTGCACCCTCCACGGTCCCTGTGTCCCTCCTCCCCTGGCCTGGCCTGTGCAAGGAGCCCTCTCCTGCCCCTCCCTCCCACTTGGCCTTCAAATCCCCGTTGAGATGTCGCAGGGCCGCACCTGCCCCCCCAGACTCTGTCCCTCCTCGGTTTCTGCTGCCGAGCACAGGGCCCAGCCCTTGGGTCTGAGAGTCACTGACCCTCCCCTGACAGATGGCAGGCTCCCGGGGTGGGCACTGTCCGTTTCTCTCTGTGCTCCCTGGGCCCAGAGGCAGGGCCGCAGGTAGTCGCTGCTGAGTAGCAAGGGGGCTGCCAGCTGTAGGCTGTGGACTTCGAGGCTAAGTTGTTCTGGGGAATGGAGAGAATCCTGAGGGTCTTTTCCCAAGTCTGTGTCGTGAGTGTGGTGGTCTGACCCAGGCTTTGGGGACAGACCTGGCTGGAATTCCAGCTCCACCTCTCAGGAGCTCTGGGACTCAGAGCAGGTGGCACAGCCTCTCTGAGCCTCAGTTTGCTTCTCTGTGAGATGGGTTTGTGTTAGGTACTACCTGCCGGAGGGGCTGTTGTGAGGTCTGCTGGGTGGCCAGGGCTCAGCGAGGGTGACGGTGGCCCGGCCCGGGGAGTGAGGACTTGTGTTACATCCCGGTTGCCCAGGGTGTGCTCACAGCTCAGCCCACGGTGGGGAGTTTGTGTTTCATGCTCAGGGCATAGTCTGGTGCGGCTGTTGCTGCTAAGCCAGTGAGTGACTCATCAGAATCCTTACCTTCCTCCCTAGAACTTTGCTTTCATTTCGACACCACGGTCACCTAGCGCTTACCTGGTTTCTGGGCTTCTCCGGATGGGTCAGACACAGGCTTGCAGGTCCTCTTCCTGCCCCACTAGACCGCTGCGCCCTCCTCTGTCATGTTGGCCCTCCTCTCTCCGGGGGTGGGGGCTTGGAGGCTTCAGGCAGCAGCAGGGTTTCCTCTCACAGTCCTGGAAGTTACAGCCTGAGTCAGGGCGTGGGCAGGGCCTTGCTCCTGGGAGGGCTCGGGGGTAAGGGTCCCCTGGATGTCCTGGGCTTGTGCCCACAACCCTGCAGTCTCTGACTCCGTCCTCACACAGCTTCTCCTTGGTGTCTCTGTCTTCACCTGGCGTTTCTCTCTGCTTGTAAGGACACCCTGACCCAGCTGGTCATCGGGTCAGGGCCCAGCCTAAGGGCTTCACCTTAACTTGGTCACACCTGTGAAGACCCTATTGCAGCTGTGCTCGTAGTCACAGGTGACAGGGGTGAAGACTTCGCATATTTTGGGGACACTGTTCAACCCCCAGCAGTCGTCATTAGTCGTTAGTCCAGGGCACTAACACGGGGGAAGGTGAGCCGGGGGCGTGGCCGGGTTAGCTGGGAGCAGAAACCCTTGCGATTCGGAAGGGCTAGGGCTTGCGCAGGGTTGGCCCCGAGGAAGGGCCTGGCATTTTAGCTGCCGTCTTAGCCAGGAGCCGCCTAGCGCTCTGGAGGCTGCCGAGCGCCTGTCCAAGTTAAAGCGATTTCGGTGGAGTGTCTGGCAGTCTGTTCACATCACTGATTTGGGGGTTTCTTGCTCTCCAGCTGGAAAACGGCTGGAAGTGGTCACCGAGGTTGGAGCCTAGAGGGGGTCCAGAGGCCTTGCTGAGATGGAGGCCGGCCCAGGACCACATGTGGGTCCTGTCACCCGGGGAAGCTGGCAGGGACTTGGTGAGACAGGGTACCTAGGGCGACCCACTCACTCAACAAGGATGCACGACGGCCTGTGATGTGCCAGGCCCTGTGCTCAGGCCCGGGTGAAGCGGTGGGCCGGCCGGACAGGACCCCTGCCCACACTCTCCTGCCAGGGGAGGGTTCAGTGTCGTTGTGCTGGCCCCTGTCAGCGGCCTGCCCGTTCTCAGACCGGCTGAGCCCACGCACAGCAGCCCCTGCACGTGGCCCCTGGCTCAGACTGAGTGGTCTCCCAACTAGGCAGGAGCCCTTCTCTTCTCAGCTGGGCCATTTTTTCAGTTACAAAGTGAAGGAGTTTATCAAGTGGAAACAATGTCAAAAAAGTGGCAATTTCTCTTCCTGCCTGTCTCTGGGGGAAGGCGAGTATGGGCCACCGGTTTGTAAAGGGGCAGCTGTGAACGTGAGCCAGTGGGGTGGTCCCCTGTGCCCCCGACCCCATCTTCCCTACAGAGTCCAGCGCAGGCGGCCTCGGGCCAGTCGCCGCCGTGTGGGGGGACACCATCCCGTGTGCCGTGGACGGCTTAGCCGGGAGGGCCTCCTGGCTCCCTGGGACTTGCATTTGCCCACACGTTGGGGAGTGGGAGGGTGTTAGCTGAGGCGGCAGGAGCCCAGACTTTGTTCTTTGTAGTTTGTTTGTAGCACTTTTTAAACAGAGTAACGGGCATACAGGGAGAGGCGTGCACATCCTGACCACCGACCAGCAGGACCCGGGGTGCGGCACCGCCTGTCCCCGCTCAGGTCCTCAGCCGGGCCCTGCACACACCGCTTCCAGGGGCCTGCTCCCAATGGGGTCCACGGCGGGATTGCTCCCAGTGGGGGTTGTTTCGGGTAGAGCTGCTGGAACGTTCCTGTCGTGCCTACAGGCCCGGGCCAGCGTGTGGTCAGTGTTGGGATTCTGAGCCATTTCCAGAGTGGCGAGTGCTCAGGGGTGCCATCCTCCCAGGGCCACGTGGGAGACCGTGGAGGTCCCGCCTCGGGACTCCTGAGAGGCTGCCTCCTTGGTCGACCGGCCAGCAGTGGGTTTGGAAAGGGCGCCGCCTACGGAAGGGGCCGGGCGCCAGTCCCCGTCCTGGGACGAGCGAGCCCGCGGCTGCCTGGCGGCCCCCGGAGGGTCCCCATCCCAGCGGGGCTCTCAGCCTCCCTCGGGCCGCGGGGCCAGCTCCTCTGGGGTGGGAGGTGGGAAGTGGGGGGCTCGAAAGCAACAGCCCCTCACTTGGCCAGCCTGGTCTGTGCTCAGGATTCAGGGTACCCTCGTCAGCGTCGTCCCTGTCTCTGGACCCAAACCCAAATAGCATCACGCGGACACAGGCCGAGTTCAGGAAAGGAGCCCTGAGAGCACGGAGCAGCCTTGATTCCAGCTCCCCCAACGCGGTCAGGAGGGCGGCATGGGGGCGGGTGGCAGAATCCAGGGGCAGAAGCAGCGCCGGGGGCAGGGCGCAGCTCCCAGCCCTAACTCCCGCCAGCTCTGTGCCTCAGTTTCCCCACCTGTACGCTGAGGGCTGTGAGGATTGAGTTTACGTGTAAAATGCTTACAGGGGAGAAAACGTAGAAGAAAACCACAAAGATCGAGATGCACGAAACCAGCTGGGATCAGGTGTTGGCGCTCGGTGGGGCGAGAGAGGGCTCCTGGAGCGCGCTGGGCCAGAGCTCAGGCGGCCCGGCCCCCAAGGGCCCATGGCTGCCTCCGTGGAGACTGCCGCTGGCCTCTGGGCCCTGTAAGCGAGGTCCCAGGCGTGCAGGAGCCATCGGGCCTCACCTGGGAAATTACCTGAGGAAGCAAGCCTGAGAAAGCCACGCGGGACTGCTGCCCGGGACCTCTGAGCCCAGCCCCGCGGGGCAGGACACGCACACCTGTCTGGGGCGTTCCGGTCTCCACCAGGCCGGCTTCGCTTCCCGGCACGGGTCCTGCACGTCCACCTGCAGTGGGGCGCCCTCTCAGGGCAGGGCCTGCCTCATCGCCCACCGTGGGGCCGGTGCTCACCAGCCCCTACCCCAGGCCTCCTTGGGTGCTGGGTGTCTGCCTGACGTGCCCCTCCTGCTGCCCCCTTCCCACCTGGCCTGACCATGCCAGGCGTCGTCTGGACACCAGGGGTCCTGCCAGGGGGAGGGTCCCGTGAGATGCTGCAAGGAAGGCGGCAGCAGGGCAGGCTGCAGCTTCCGGGAGCGGCTCCGCAGCGAGGCTCAGCCTCAGGGAACGGCTGCCGTTGACACCTGGGCACCTGCCCGGCCCAGGCTGAGTGTGACACCCGTGTTCCTCCATCTCGTAAACCACGGTGACCTGAGCCCAGGAGGAGTGGGGCAGCAGAGCCCGGCTTCTTGGCTTTGTCCTGAGCGGTCCCTGCTGGTGGCCTTGGTGGCAAGAACCTGGGTGTGTGACCTTGACCTGAGGGTGCAGCCTGTGCAGGGTTTCTGGGCCCAGTGCCAGGTGGGAGGCTGCCCTCCCGAGCTCCCTGTGTGCTGGGTGCTGGTAAGGCCCCCTCCTGGGATGGTTTTAAACCAGACCAAACACCCGGTTTGTCTCTGGGACAACGCCAGCACTGTCAGCACCTCAGAGGGCTGGGAGCAGCCCCCGACTGTCATCGGGCAGCTGGTCTTTGGTTCCCTTTTGTGGTCACCGGGACACACTCCTCCCCGACCACCCAGCACGCCTGGGGGTCTCTGGCCTTCAGCCTCAGACCTGACCTAAGGCCATTTGTGTCCCCTCCCGAGGAGTCACTGAGGCCATCTCCCCAGCCCAGGGGGCCTCCTGACCACGCAGCCACATGTCTGGGTTCAGACTCCCCTCTGTGTGGGTCTAATAGAAGCGCTTTCCTCCCTGTCCCTGGGCAGGGCTTTGGTCTGGGAAGAGTTCTGGCCGCCAGGCCTGGACGATGCTGAGGTGGGGCTGCGGGTTGATGGGTTTCTGGCTCCTTTATGCTCCCAGGGGTGAGCTGAGAGGCAGGAGGCAAGGGTGGGGGAGCACCGCAAGCTCAGCACGCCCACTGTGCTTCCGGCGACAGGCCCAAGCAGACACCTCCCTGACATGCATACCAGGACCGCTGCTGCCCTGGGGAGGGGGAGGGCCACGTGTGAACTGAGCCTCAAGTCAAGGGGGACGTAGCCACGGGAAGATCTGGAGAAAGAAGGTTCCAGACCGAGGGAACAGCCCCTGCCAGGGCCCTGAGGCCGGGGGCGGGGGCTGGTGCAGGGAGGGCGGCCCAGCCGAGGGGGAGAGGCTTCTAGGTGTCCTGGGCCGGGGCAGCACTACACGCTGAGGTGGGCGGGAGAGGGTCGGCAGGACGTGGCAGAGCCACCGCGGGACCCTGTGCAGCCCCACCATGCCCCCTTCCCGGGACCCCTGGCTGAGCTCCGAGAGGCGGTGGGCAGACCAGGGCCCGGCCAGCCATCCCTCCCGGTGCCATGTCCCCCTCAGGTTCTTGTGGCCTCGGGTGGCCCTGCCCAACACTCAGGCCTCACCGCAGACCTGCTTCTGGCCCATGGCCTGGGGGCCCCGTCGGGACCTGAGACGCAGGCTGGGCCTCTGGGAGGAGGGCGCAGGAGGCAGCTTCTGGACAGTACCCTGAGGCCCTGCCGTGTCCTCTTTACAGAAGGCGCGTAGGCTCCCAGCGCTGCTCGCTCGAGTTTCTGGAAGACACGGTGGGATGTGCCTCGCTTCAAAGGTAAGGAGCCCTGCCTGCCGCTTGCACCCCCGTCCTTTCTCCTGGGGCCAGAGAGGCTCCCAGGAGGGGAAGAGTGACCTCCTTTTCACCTGCAGAACCAAACATACATCTGGATCCCCAAGACACAAAGGCCTGAAGAAGACGCACTTCATCAAGAACATGAGGCAATACGACACCAAGAACAGCAGGTACCAGCGTGTGCCAGCCCAGCCCCGCCCTGTGGCTGCCCAGTGGGTCCTCCCTCGTGCCCGGTGGGGTCCGGGGTCCTGCCCTTGTCAGCAGCCATTTCTTCCTTCAGCGCGCTAAGGAATTGCTCGCCCACACGGCCCAGCCCATGTCCCTTCGGAAGTGGACCCTCTCCCCATCCCACCCTCTTCCCTCCGTATTCACCAAACGCTGGGGTCCTCAGCACGTCCGGGCGAGGAGCCACCCGGCCACCGCAGCCTTGAGTAGAAGTCTAAAACACAGGGATGCTGGAAACACAGTGGGAACAGGCAGAGTGGTGGGCTGTGTCTGGGGGAGAAGGGAACACAGAGGGCATCTGGCTTCCCTGAACAGGGCTGCAGAGTGATAGCCAGTGCCCAGCACAGCCCTCCGAGGCCCTACATCTGTAGAAGCCCCGTCCCTCATGCCCCGTGTCCCTCACGCTCTGCCCTCCTGGCCTTGAGGCCATCGTCCTGACCCAAAGCGTCTCCAGACCGTTCCCCTTCCTGCTGGAGGCCGTGCCCAGGCACCTACCAGGCAGCCCTGGTCGGGCAGTGCTGCATCTTCCCTGCGGTGGCTGTAGCTCGGACAGTCCTGGAACCCCAGCGTGGTCCCCAGCATGACAGGCTTGGCCCAGGAGCAGGCCCCCGGCAGACTGAGCGCCGGGCTGGCTTCAGTGGACCCTTGGTGCCCAGGGTCCCAGCCAGGGAAGGGGGTCTTCCACCGTCGTCCTCCCTGCTGAACTGGGGCCGGGCTGGGCAGAGCCATGCCCAGAGGAAGGAAAGGCCATCCTCTCTGCTGTGCGCCCCACGCAGCGGCCCCTCTCGGGCCACTTTGTCTCGGAACATGGAACTGGGCGCTTTCTGATGCCGTGAGGCCCCTGCCCTGCTGGGATGCCCGAGGATGGGCTTCCCTGACCAGCCGTCCTCGGGCACGCGCCTCTGCCTCTGGTGTCTGCACAGCCTGGCCTCTCTCGTATGAACCGCCATCCCGGGCGTCCCCCGATGCCTGGGGCAGTTCCCATCTGAGTCTAGGCAGGAAGGGAAACGCCTGCCGCCCTGCCCTGACCCCCTCCTTCCCGCAGGATCGTGCTCATCTGCGCCAAACGGTCCCTGTGTGCGGCCTTCTCGGTCCTGCCCTATGGAGAAGGCCTGCGTGTCAGGTGAGCGGCTGGTCCCCACCGGCCGGGAGCTCCACACCATCGCAGCCTCACACGGGGCCAGCAGACCAGCTTCTGCCGAAGCTGCTTGAGAGCTCAAAGGCCGTTTGGGTCCTGGTCCTCGGGGAGGGGCGCGTCTGCACCGTTATCCCGTTTGAGCTGCTAAACGTCGGTGCCTGGGATGTTCCTCCTGGCGGGACACTGCTGTGCATCCCGTGACCAGGCCAGGCAGCTGTGCCCAGCGCATAGCCCCGGGAAGAGGGAGATGGCTGTCGGGGTGGGGACGGCGCATCGGGACCTGTGTGCCCGAGGGTGTGGCTGCAGGTGGAGGGCGCACCCCTGAGAAGTGACTTGAGGTGAAGCCGAGGCCGGCCCACCACCAGGGAGATTGAACAGGAAGGGCCTGGGACCAGGAAGGAGCTGAGACAGAGACGGCTCTCATAGCGGGAGTCCTCGTGACCCCTGCTGAGGCTGCTACAGGGCCTCGAGGGTGTGGAGGTGGGGCGCTGTGGGCCCCTGGGGCTCAGCTCCCGCCTGCGCAAGGTCGGGGGCGGGGCCGGCAGCTCTGTCCCGTCCCGTGCGTTGCAGTGACCTGAGGGTGGACAGCCAGAAGCAGAGGCATCCGTCCGGCGGCGTTTCCGTGTCTTCCGAGATGGTTTTCCAGTTGGAAGGCGTCGAGCTGGGGGCGGATGGAAAGGTAGGAGCAGACGCCCAAACAGGCCGGTCGCCTCGTGGGGGCCTGGTGACGATGGGAGGTCGGGGCCCCCGAGGCAGGGAAGAGCTCCGGCTGCAGATCCCAGATGAGGGGCGGGGCGTTCTGGAACCTGCAAGCGGGGAGCAGCGTCAGCCCTGGGCGGCGGGAGCTGCAGCGGTCAGGAGGGACCTGGCTGGACCTCTGGTCCTGGACGGGGCGGCGGGGCTAAGCCCGATGCACTGCCTGCCAGGTTGTGTCTTACGCCAAGTTCCTGTACCCCACCAACGCCCTGGTCACGCTCAAGCCGGACAGCCATGGCCCGCCACCTCAGCCCCGGCCCAGTGCCCCCCGCGCTCTGCTGGGGCCCAGATGCAAACCCATCCCGCCCAGGGCAGCGCCAGCTGGCTCGGAACTAGGTAGCCCAAGGGCCCTGACCGGGAGCAGGGCAGGTGGCCCAGTGCATCCCATCCAAGCCCACAGTCCTCAGCCCAAGCCTGGGGAGCGGGTCCGCCGCAGCCTCTCAGGAGGGGGGCCCCAGAGCGCACGCCCTGTGCTGCCCCTGAGCCCAGCCGCAGAGAACCTGCACCCACCGATGGCTCTGGGCGGGGGCCCCTCCTCATCAGGACGTCCTCCCCGACCCCGGCCCCCGAGGAGGGGGACCACACCTGGAGCCCCTGACCCCACTCTCCTTGTCCCACGATGACGCCCTCAGCACAGCTGCTGCCTGGCACTAGGCTGGGGTTGGCCAAGCCACTCACCGGGGCTTGTGGTGGGTCAGGGCTGCCCTCTGCTCGCAGGGGCCGACGCGGGGGATGCCCTGGAGTACAACCCTGACCTCCTGGATGACCCTCAGTGGCCCTGCGGCAAGCACAAGCGCGTCCTCATCTTCGCGTCCTACATGGTAGGGGCGCTGCCCAGGGCTGGGCTGCGGGCCGGCACCGGGGGCGGGGGCAGCTACGCGCCCTGGGCCCAGCCTCACCCACATCTTGGCATTGTTCTCTCGGGCCCGGGGCCTCACGGTTGCAGGCCCAGGTGGCGTGCAGACGCCCCTGGGGCTGCATGGGGACGGTCCTTATCCGTCGCAGACCACAGTGATAGAGTACGTGAAGCCCTCCGACCTCAAGAAGGACATGAACGAGACCTTCCGGGAGAAGTTCCCGCACATCAAGCTGACGCTGAGCAAAATCAGGAGGTGAGGAGGGCCGAGGCGGGCGTCCCCAAGCCCGCTGCTGCCAGGCCGGGTCCACGCAGACCCCTGAGCTTGAGAGAGGGACGCGCCCCTCCTCAGCCCCTCCCGCCATCCAGCCAGGCCAGTGCCAGCAGCTCCCCTGCCGCCTCCTTGGTCAGGTGCCCTCGGTGCTTCTCATACCCGCCCACACCTGCAGGGCTCCTCCTCACTGGTGCCCACAGCCCCTGAGCCGGGCCCTGTGACCGTCCCCACTTGATAGATGACGAGGTTGAGGCCCCACAGCCAGAGGTCCAGACTCTGCCTCAGCACGGCCGCACCTCAGGGCCTTTGCACTGACCTTCCCTCCCCACACGGCCCCCTCACTGCCACAGGAGCACGGGGACTCTGTCCTCCGGGGGGTCCCCTTAAGGACAGTTGGGTGCCGCGGGCCCAGCCGAGGGCCAAGTGGAGACCAAGACCAGCCTGCTGCCCGCCCAAGACGTGGGCCCTAGCGCCGGGCCACAGCCTCTGGGAGGAAATGGCGCTTTTCTGGTGGCCCAAAGGCACACCCCTCAAGCAGGGACGTGGGCGCTTCCTGGCCCCAAAGCCCTTGGCTCCCGTGTAAACCCACAGTTTGAAACGCGAGATGTGGAACCTGTCTGAGGAGAGCGGTCTGGAGCCCGTGACAGTGTCCATGGCTTATGTGTACTTCGAGAAGCTGATCCTGCAGGGCAAGGTCAACAAGCAGAACCGCAAGCTGTGTGCGGGCGCCTGCGTGCTGCTGGCCGCCAAGATCAGCAGCGACCTCCGCAAGAACGACGTGAAGCAGCTCATCGATGTGAGTATGCACGTCCCTATCCCCCCGCTCCCGGCTGCGGGAGGCAGGACCACCCCCCACGCCCAGACCCAGCCACCTGGCCGCCTGGCCGGGAACCGGAGGAGGGGCCGCAGCTCAACCCCTGTGTCTTCTTCAACACAGAAGTTAGAAGAAAAGTTTCGGTTCAACAGACGGGATCTGATTGGGTTTGAGTTCACGGTGCTCGTGGCCCTGGAACTTGCTCTCTACCTTCCCGAGAACCAGGTGTTACCTCATTACCGACGCCTCACGCAGCAGTTCTAGCGTGGCCCGGCCCCTGTGGGCGCTCCTGGCACGTCGTGGGCCGGCGGGCGCATTTCCAGGCACTGGGTGTGGACGCGCGGCCCTCGCCGGCTGGTGCCACCGCTCCCCCACGCCCTGGCTTCCCTGGAGGGACGTGGCTTCCATTCCAAAGCACACCACACCACCACGGTATTTCGGAGAGCCCTGCTGCGTTCCTCCGTGAACAAAATGTGGGGCTTTGTTGTTTCTTTTTTTCCTGTGCCTGGTCTGGCATCAGGACTTAATGCTGCGCGGTGGTGGATCCTGACTTCACAGCTTTTCTCCTCTTTGCATCACCCAGCCTTCTGCTACCATCGTAGCCACTGCACTAGTGTCTTGTGGAGATCTGGGTCTCCAGACCTCACTGCACGCGCTGGATTGCCAGCGTTAACCTGTTGGGGCATTAATCTCAGCTGTTTGGGGTTTTCGGACGTGGAGACCGCACTGTGGAATCCCCACTCCCCCCTCGGCCCGGCTCCTTCCCAGCCCAGCACAGCCCCCTCGGGGGGTGTGCACCCACCTACCCACATCCACACACACAGCTCTGGCGTCAGCCGAAGCCAAGGATAGCAGACCCCTGGTTGGTTTTAGTCTCATTTTTTTACTCTCAGACTTCTGTTCTTCCAAGGATCACATCACTGTGAAGTCCCGATGCCCTGTTGGGGGTCACACACCCCAGCAGGCCTCTGGGCACAGAACTAGCCCACCCCACGCAAGGATCCGTCTCACCGGGAAGACCGCCCCTTGCCCACGACACTGGGGACCTTCAGGATGACTGGATTGCTGGCTCTTGATCTTCCTAGGCAATATTGTGGAGAAACCGTGTTTACTGTCGTGTAGGATTTGGTTCTTTGGGTCTTTTTTCCTGAGGGAACAGAAGCCGGTTAAACGGTGTCTGCTGAAGTTGTGACTTGAACCACACCTGAGCCTCCAGCGGGGAGGAGACTGACCCCTTCACAGCCCTGCCTCCCCGCAAGGGTCGGGCCAGCGTTCTTCCTCCCGGCAGGAAGTGGGAGCCGCCTGGGCCAGAGGAGCCGCCACACCAAGCCGACCCCAAAGGCCGGTCGTCGTCCTTCTGGGCAGGTGTGTGCCCGGCACACCAGCTTCTCTATGCTACACATGGCCCAGTTCATCCACTTGCTGCCCAACCAGAAACACTGAAGACCGTGGGCTGGAGCTTCTCCTTCACGGGTCAGCTGCTCTCAGAAAGGACCGTGTTGGCTGGGCCATTAAGCTGCTTCCCTAGTGCTGTCCCATAAGCTTGTCACTGGAGGGGCTCCGGGACAGCCCCACCCTGCATCCTACGCATGTGCACCGGTGCTTTTGCAGAACAGAGGCCAGCCCTCATCAGAGCGCTCAACCACCAGCAACTTGAGACCCCAGCAGGGGTGCAGGACGGCGGCTCCCGCCCTGCTGGCGGCTCTTTCTGCTTCCTCAGTCAGCCGCTTGGGCTAAGGGAGGAGAGGGAGACAACTGCAGGACGGAACGTGAAGCCCCAGTCTGTATCCTGACCTTATTTATTGAGGAGTGCCTCTTCCCCGTCTTCCCCAAGATGGCTCCCACACCTGACGTGCACCAAGGAGGGCTGGAAGGATGAAGCTGCTAGGCCCCAGGCAACCCTTCTGCAAGTGACCTGTCCAGCCAACACAGCGTCTCAAGGACACTCCTGTTACAGGCACTGCAGGGGACCGACTTACAAAATGTACGTCCTGGTTTACAATTCAGCCTTGAGGAACACATCTTCCTGGAAATGTCTATACAGATGTTAGAATGGCTGATACAGAAACTTTACCTGTTCACGTAGTGAGAACTAGTCATTCACCAAACCCGTCTGTAACCTTCCCTTTAGTGCACTGCGTCCTTTTTAATGTCAACAGCTGCCACTGTGTGGTACTCAAATGAAGCCAGTATTTAAGGCATTAAACTCCAGCCTAAAATGTCACCGCCTAGAACCAGCCCAGACATCTGTATCCAAGGGCCTGGGGCCACGCCCTCAGTGCCTAGGAGGTGCTGTGGACTTAAATGAGCGCTTAAGTGGCCATCTGACCTCACTGTCTAGTCAAGTGTCATGGATCTGTTTGCAAAAAGTAATGTATTTGTGCTTTAAGTAAAATTTGGTTTTGCAACGTGTCATAGGCTGCCCTTCAGCCGGCCAGCCCCTTCCAATCACAGCAAAACGCCAGCCCCGACCCTCCAGAGCACAGAGGAACCCTCCCTCCCCCCACCCGAAGCACAGAAGCGAAACAACAGATAGGTTTTCACTCTTTATTTATAACACACGTTGCACATCCAGGATCCTCTCCAGTCAGAAGTTCCTGGAACAAAAGCAAGAACTTTAAAACCTAGTCTCCAAAGACATCCTGGGCCTCTGTGCCCAAACCCCAGTCCTCTTACTTTGAGACAATGCCGTCAGCCTTGGCCAGTCGGAGAATGGAGTCATCTGACTCGCCCTAGGGGAGAACGCACATTGGGACCAGGCGCCCTGCTGGCCAGAGGTTCAGCCACACTGCCGTCCAAACCGACCAAGGGTAGACACGCTAGCATCAGGCAGACCCCTGACGGTACAGGGGTCAGACCCCTGGGGCTGGAAGGAGCTGTGATAACTGGGAAGCTCCAAGGTCATTGCCTGCCTGTTTTCTCAGGGTGGGCCCTTTCTTGGGCCCCCGAGCACCCTTTTCCACCCCCAGGAAGGGGCTGGCAGCCAGCACAGTCCAGTGCAGCAGGCTGCAGTCTCTTCTGCCAACGAACCTGCTCAGGTTGGGAACAGGGAGGGAGATGCCACTCCGGTTTAAAGGCCCGCTGAGCGAGGCCGGGGAACACTCACCATCCTGCGAATGGCCCCGCAGATGGCATAGGTTTTAAACTGGCCGTTGAACCTGCCTGTCACCTTGTCAACCTATGAATCGAGAATCAAGAATGGGGGTCACAAAGAGGTGCACCCAAACGCCTTCCGGTCTAAACCTGGGGTTTGGGAATCGACGTGAGGCCCGCCCAGACCTCGCCCCTCCCCAGGGCACAAGCCGTCCCGCCGCCCGGCTCACCTCGGCCACGTTCATCTGGATGGACGCGTGGTCCTTGGCGCCTATGATGCGGTTGCTGGCAGAGCTGCGGGGGGAGCGCAGTGAGCGGGGACGGGGCTCGGCGAGCGAGGGGCAGGGAGAGGGCTCGGCGGCCGGTGGCGGCGGCGGGGGATGGAGGGACCGGGGCGGAGGATGCTCACCATTTCCGCGGCACGTACAGGTCCACGAACTCGCCGGCGTCGTTCTGCATGTTGAGGGAGCGTCTGTGGAGCCCCCCGCAGCGCCGTGAGGACGGGCCGTGTCCGCGCGCGCGGGTCCGTCCCCGCCCCGCACCGACCCGGGCTCCGGGCCGCCACCCCGCCCAGGCCCCGACCCACGCACGCCCGAGTCCGTCCCCGCCCCGCCCCGACCCAGGCCCCCGCGCCGCCACCCAGCCCGGGCCCCGGCCCCGACCCCGACCGCGGCCGCGAGACCTACCTGGTGGCACCACAACGAGCGCGAGCGCAGAGAGGAAGGGCCTTCTCGCCCGGCAGTGCTATTGGCGGGTGGGGCGGGGCCTTGGCGAGTACTTCCGGGTCCCGCACGCCCCCGCGACTCTACGCAGAGAGCAAGGCCGGCCGCTCTGACGCACTTCTGCTTCCGGCGGGTGAGAGCCTCCTGACGTCTGGCGACCGCAAGGTGGCCGCGGCCGCGCCTCGAGGGCGAGTCGCCGTGCTGGGCGGGTGGCCGGCGCGGACTCGCGAGGGCGCCCGCGGGCGGGTCCCCGCAGCGGTGGGCTGCGCCTAGGGCGGGCGCTTCCCGTCGCCGGGACCGCCCGGTGCCCGCGGCCGCTCAGGACCTGCGGACCCGGGGGGCGAGGGCGGGGGCCGGGGGCCCTGGAACGGGCCGCGCTTGTCAGCACGTGAGAGCTGCGGACCGGAGCGCTTACCCCGGAGACAAGCCGGGCATCACGAACGTGGACGCAGCGGGGGCGCCGTTGGTTCTAAGAGCGAAGAGTGGGGAGAGTTCCTGCGGTCTTGAGGGAGGAGCGGCAGGGCTGGGGTGGGGGGCGCCCTCCCAGGCCGTGGAAGACAACCCCTCGGGAAACCAGTGCCTGAGCGGGGAAGGAGCTCGGCCAAGCCTCGTGGCAGAACCAGGTCGAGCCGCCCCAGCCCTTCCCTCGCCCTGCACCAGCCGGCCCCTGCCCAGGACCCCTCCCCCCACATCACGCCCACTCCATCCTCCACGGAGCAGTCTCTCCTGGTGCTAAGGGTCCGTTAAGGAAGAAAATAGGAAAACTCCAGGCTGCAGAGCTGACTTCCCAGGGTCCCCCGCCCTGCGTTCCTGGGGGCGTGCCCTGCAGCCTCGACTAAAACATCCTCGTGGGCTTCATCTCGCGGAGGAGAGGGAAGGCCCCTCGTGGGTGGACTCCAGACCCTGCGCACTTGGCCTCCGCCTGCTGCCCGGACTGAGCCTGGCCGTGGAGTCTCCGAAGTCCAAATGCCCCTTTGCTTGACACGCCCTCCCCATCCTCCCAGTCTGGGCTCCCAGCTCACTTCCCAGGGCTGTGTCTGCTCACCCTGTGGTGACGTGCAAATGCTCCCCATCACCTTGGCCACACGGTGCCCCATTTGAGTCACTGCCAACTTCTGTGCGGCTCTGAGAGGGTTTAACATCTGGGCCTGGTGGGGGCTGAGGCCACCAGTTCCCTCGTACCCGGAAACCAGTGTTCGTGCGGGCAGTGTGTCTGCTGTTGCTTCCGCTGGGCGCCAGCAGCTGGGCATCAGGAGTGAGTCACCGAGGCCAGCGCCCTGTAGGAAGGTCACGCTCCATGTTCATGCCAGCCGTGAGAGATGTGTGCTTTTTCCAGGACCCCCAGCACGTGCACAGACATTACGTGTTTATGTTTGTGATTGTGATACCGACCAGGGTTCTTGGCCTTCCCTAATCAGTAGAAATTGATAAGAAGCCAGACAAGAAATTCAGGCAAGGCTTTATCGGGGCTCCTGCTGCAGCAGGGGGGAGCGGAAACAAGTAACAGGTTCCCTTGCTAGCTCCCCAGGGGAGTCGAGCTGGTTTCTTATATGGGGTGAGGATAGGGGCAGGTCCAGGGCTCGGGCCAGAGGGGTGGCTTAGGTGGTCTGCCCACCCCTTAGGTGGTGGGGTGTGCAGGGCGCATGCGCAGGACCCTGCTTTTGCTCCGTGTACCCTGTTCTTGCTCCCAGCTCTTTAAAAGTGGCAGCTGGGTTTTTGGTCTTTTTGTATCTTTCTGTCCATAGTTTGCCTCCAGTGTGCATTATGCTGCTATTTTTTATCCCATAGTTTTTTTGTACAACGTTGGGTAGCTCAAGGAGACGTTTGTCCAGGTGCAAGCCCTGCAGCAAAGGGTCCCAGGTGCCAGTCTGTCTCATTTGGGGGTCTGCACAGCTGGCCTGCCTGTCTGTGTCAGTGTGTGGGTCAGCCCAGCTAGGCCTGGTCATCAAGAGATTGTCTCTGGGGCTTCCCTGGTGGCGCAGTGGTTGGGGGTCCGCCTGCCGGTGCAGGGGATGCGGGTTCGTGCCCCGGTCTGGGAGGATCCCGCATGTCGTGGAGCGGCTGGGCCCGTGAGCCATGGCCGCTGGGCCTGCACATCCGGAGCCTGTGCACCGCGGCACGGGGTCCACAACAGTGAGAGACCTGCGTACCGCAAAAAAAAAAAAAAAACATTGTAGCTGAGAGGCAGGAGACGGAGACAGCTAGAGCCCCGGAGCACCAAAAAGGTGATGAGGACCGTTTAAGAAGGAAATGACTGTCTTTTCAACAAGTGTGCTGGGAAAACTGGGTCTCCACATGCAAAAGAATGAAGCTGGACCCTTACCTCACACCAATTGCAAAAATTAACTCAGAATGGATCAAGTACATAAACACAATACGTAAAACTATAAAACTCTTAGAAGAAAACATAGGACACAACCTTCATGATATTGGGTTTGGCAATGATTTCTTGCATATGAGACCAAAGGCACGGGCAGCAGCAACAACCACCAAAAAAAATTGGACTTCATGAAAAATTAAATTTGTGCATCGAAAAGACACCATTGGCGGACTTCCCTGGTGGCGCAGTGGTTAAGAATCTGCCTGCCAGTGCAGGGGACACGGGTTCGAGCCTTGGTCCAGGAAGATCCCACATGCCATGGAGCAGCTAAGCCCATGAGCAGCAACTACTGAGCCCGCGTGCCACAACTACTGAAGCCCGTGTGCCTAGAGCCCACGCTTCTCAACAAGAGAAGCCACCACAGTGAGAATCCCACACACCATAACAAAGAGTAGACCCCGCTTGCCACAACTAGAGAAAAGCCCGTGCACAGCAACAAAGACCCAATGCAGCCAAAAATAAATAAATTCATTAAAAAAAAAAAAAGAGAGACACCATCAGGACTTCCCTGGCGGTCCAGTGGTTAAGACTCTGCACTTCCAATGCAGGGGGTGCAGGTTTGGGGAACTAAGATCCCACGTGCCTCGTGGCATGGCCCCCCAAAATTTTTTTAAATAAAATTTTCTTAAAAAGACACCATCAACAGAGTAAAAAGGCAACCCAAAGATGGGAGAAAATATTTGCAAATCATACATCTGATAAGGGATTAATATTAAGAATATAGAGAGAACTCCTAAAACTAATCAACAACAACAACCGAATTCAAAAATGGGCAAAGGGGCTTCCCCGGTGGCGCAGTGGTTGAAAGTCCGCCTGCCGATGCTGCCGATGCAGGGGACGCGGGTTCGTGCCCCAGTCCGGGAAGATCCCACATGCCACAGAGCGGCTGGGCCCGTGAGCCATGGCCGCTGAGCCTGGGCGTCCGGAGCCTGTGCTCTGCAATGGGAGAGGCCGCGGCAGTGAGAGGCCGGCATACCGCAAAAAAAAAAAAAAAAAATTGGGCAAAGGACTCCGAAAGACATTTCAGCAGAGAAGATATACAAATGGCCTATAGGAACATTTAAACACGTGCAACATCCACTAATCATCAGGGAAATGCCAGTCAAACCTACAACGAGGTACCACTCACACCCACTATAAAAAATAATATAAAAATAAGTGTTGACAAGGATATAGAGAAATTGGAACCTTTGTGCATTGTTGGTAGGAATGTAAAATAGTACAGCTGCTGTGGGAAACAGTATGGTGGTTCCTAAAAAACTGAAGAACTACCATGTGATCCAGCAATTCCACTTCTGGGTCATTTACCCAAAAGAATGGAAAGCAGTGTCTTGAAGAGGTATTTGCACACCCATATTCACAGCAGCATTTTTCACAAGAGCCAAGAGGTGGAAGTAACCCAAGTGTCTATGGGTGGATGAACAGATAAGCAAAATGTGGGCTGTGCATACAGTGGAACAGTATTCATCCTTAAAAAGGAAAGAGATTGTGACACGGGTACAGACGAACCTTGAAGATGTTCTGCGAATTAAAATAAGCCAGTCATAAAAAGACAAATGCTGTGTAATTCCACTTATACGAGGTACCTAGAGGAGTCGAATTTAGATGGAGAGGAGAATGGTGGGAGCCCGGGGCTGGAAGATGGGAGTGGGGTACTAGTGTCTAAGGGGTATAGAGTTCCATTTTACAAGATGAGAAAGTTCTGGAGATGGATGGTGGTGACAGCTGCACAACGTTATGTATGTGTTTAATACTGCTGAACTGCACGCTTAAAAATGATCAAGGTGGGGCTTCCCTGGTGGCGCAGTGGTTGAGAGTCCGCCTGCCGATGCAGGGGACGTGGGTTCGTGCCCCGGTCCGGGAGGATCGCACGTGCCGCGGAGCGGCTGGGCCCGTGAGCCGTGGCCGCTGAGCCTGCGTGTCCGGAGCCTGTGCTCCGCAACGGGAGAGGCCACAGCAGTGAGAGGCCCGCGTACCGCAAAAAAAAAAAACCAAACATTTAAGACTATAGGTCACGCACGCATGCACACATGTGGGCGCACACACAAGACATCACAGTCTCATCTTCCCCGGGGTGGGATCCCAAGGCCAAGATCTTCAAAAGGAAGCCCTGTGACCCCACCCTCGGGCCTGTGAAATCTGGATGAGCCCACCCCACCTTTAAGAAACCCTGCTGTCTGAAGTCTCAGGTCCCACAGAGGAGCCAGTGGTCCCTGAAGGGAGCCTACGTGGGCCTTCCATCAGCAGGGCCTCCTGGCATCTGAAGTGGCCGAGGGCAGCTACTCAGGCTGGAGGCTGCCAGAGGTCAGGAACCTGGGGAGAGGTGTCACCACATCCCACTTGTACTCTCCCCAGCAGCCACTACGGGGCGCCCAAGAGCTGCACCTGACCCTGCAGGCAGCCCTGCGAGGGGCCCAAGGGCAGAGGCTCACCTGTCCACTCTCTGCCCACTTTCCTGCCGGCTGAAGGGGGCCGGCCACCTCCCTCAGGCCCCTGGCCCCTCGCCCCTTGCCCGAGGGGTGACTTGTTTACTGAGCTTCCTGTGGGGTCTCCAGGTTGGAAAAGGGCCAGAGGCTGGGTGGGATGAAGGGATTGGGGATGGGAGGACCTGGCACTTGAAGACACTGTCCTGAGCCCTTTTGGCAGCTCCCGGAGCAGCTCCCAGGGGCTCAGAGAAGCGGCTCTTCAGCAGGATGGTCCCCATCAGGATCCCCGAGCACTTCCGGGTCTACAGAGCATACACCTGTTACTGCCCGCTGCACCCCCAAGTGCTCTAGATCGCCCTGGCTTCCAGTTCCCATCAGCAGGCTGACTTGGCACCCTCCCTCTGCCTCGTAGCTGTATGACAGGTAGCTTAGCTGTCTCCTCCTCCTCCTGGCTTTAAAGTAGGGACAGCGGTAAGAGCACTGCTCTGGAGGGTTAACACAGGCGGTGCTCAGCGTGGATGTGGCATTCAGGAGGCCCTCAGCACCCCCATCGTCACGATCAACATCACTGCCACCTTCTTCATCACCGCTGTCACCATCGTTATTATGCTGTGACCCCAGGTCCCACCGCTATAGATTTGAACCCTGGGCTGACGACTCCAGAAGCTGCACTGTCACCACCCCAGTGTCACACGGGTCCTCACTCAGGCCGCCCAGCTGGGTGACGGCGGCTAGTGGTGTTGGATGGTGTCCGTGTGCGGCATCCGCTGCCCATCCCCCAGCACCATTCCTGGGGGCCCACCTCACAGACAGGTAAGCGAGGCTCGCAGCCTTCCTGGGACGCCTCCCTCCTCCTCCCAGAGTGGCTGCTTCTGGGCCGGGTGGGGCCAGGTCAGCCTGAAATGTATTGTGTGTAGAAGGGAACCAGCCCCAAAACCAGGAAACCCTCCTTCCGGGCCTGGGCGCGGGCCAGAGTGAGCTGCAGCTCAGGGCCAAGGGACAGGCTTCTCCCTGTGCAGACCCGGCCAGGAGCTGTGACCACTGGCCCTTCCTGCCTGCCCTCTTCTCTCAGGAGAAGGCCCAGCTCACGACAGAGTTCCTGCCTCAGAGGGGCTCCCAGGGGCTGAGGAGCACGCAGGCTCCCACCCAGCAGGTCCCGGTGCCACTGCCCCCAGCCGTGATTCCAGACCATCCTCTGGCCTCAGGGAGATAGGCAGATGCCGGCCCTCCCCAGTCTCCGTGAGGCTCAAGGGAGGTCACAGCTGGCGTGCAGCCCCAGCACATGGGCCCAGCCTCGGCGACCTGGGCTGTGGGGCCTTGGCCATCGTTACTCGCAGGCTGTCAGAGCCTGGGGGAGCCTGAGAGTGTCTGGCCAGTGTCACGTTCTCTTCTGTTTTGCTTTTTTTTGTCATTCTATTTATTTTACCATATGAGATTTTTTCATTGAGGTATAACCTACACGTGGTAGGGAACACAAACCCTGAGCTTCCACCCCCTGGGTTTTTTGTTTTTGTTTTTGTTTCTTGTGGTTCGCGGGCCTCTCACTGTTGGGGCCTCTCCCGTTGCGGAGCACAGGCTCCAGATGCGCAGGCTCAGCGGCCATGGCTCACGGGCCCAGCCGCTCTGCGGCATGTGGGATCTTCCCGGACCAGGGCACGAACCCATGTCCCCTGCATCGGCAGGCGGACTCTCAACCGCTGCGCCACCAGGGAAGCCCCTGTTTTTGTTTTTGTTTTCCCCCTGGGTTTTTACATCCATGTTCCCCCAGGCAGGCAGGCCGTGCTGCTGACTGCGCTGGCATTGGGGCAGGTCTGGGTGGCTCCTGGGAGGCCCTCGCGGGCCCCTTCCCCAGTTACAGGCGCAGGCACTCTGGAGGCGGAGTGGGGGGCCGGGCCGGGCTCCCGGACCCCGGCTGACACCCAGCGGAGAGGACTCTGAGGTCAGAGACACCCAAGAACGTCCATCTTCTGGCCCCATCCCTCCGGTGGGGCCGGGCTACAAGGACTGAGCCAAGAACAGGAAAGGAGGCACTTCCGCCCCAGGCACGCACACAGCGTCCAGCTGGCTCATCCTAGTGGACATGCTCCGGGCTCAGCATGCTGGCCACAGGCCACGACGTTCCAGCCAAGCCGGTGGAGTTTCAGGTTCAAAGCAAGCAGGCTGCGGAGAGCAGGCAGCAAGGCCCACCTTTACCCCCCAGGCCAGGCCTGCCGGGGGCGGACACCGGGGTCTGGCTCCAGGCTGACCTCTGTCCCAGGCCCCGCCATCCTGAAGGGGCAGCACGGTGATTAAGGCTGAGACCTGGGAACTGGGCAGGCCTGTTTTCTAGTGCCGACACCCCGGCCCCGGCCCCTCTCCTTTTTTTTTTTTTAAAGATTTTTTGATGTGGACCATTTTTAAAGTATTTATTGAATTTGTTACAATATTGCTTCTGTTTTATGTTTTGGTTTTTGGCCATTAGACATGTGGGATCTTAGCTCCCTGACCAGGGATCGAACCTGCACCCCTTGCATTGGAAGGTGAAATCTTAACCACTGGACCGCCAGGGAAGTCCCCCCTCTCCTTTCTCAGCCTCAGCTGCCCCATCAGAAGGTCGAAGCTGTTCTCCCTTCCCCATGGGTGGAGGGGAGCGTTCAACAGGACAGGGCAGCTGGGGGCCTTGTACACCTGCGGGCGGGCACAGATCTCGGGAGGGAAAGACCACTCTTCCACCCACCCCTTTACTGCTGTGCTCTTCAGTGGAAACGGGTACTGCGGTCTATCTGTCTGTCTGTCTGGGAGGTGACCTTGGACTGGCTCTTCCTGCCCTGGGAGGAACCGGCAGCATGTACAGCACAGGAAACTGAGGCCAAGGGAGAGGAAGTGGCTCCCCCCATTCACGGAGTTAGGATGCAGGGCAGGGCTTGAACCCAGCCTCGGGCTCTGGGGGTGGAGGGGTGGGACGCAGCGCAGCCAGGATGGGCCCTTGTGCCGGCGGAGAGGACCCCCCCTGCCCCGCCCCCCCGCCCAAGCTGAGCCCTAAGGAGGGTTAATGGTGGGCTTTCAGGCACGGAGCACTCAGAAGTGGCGGTTTGGAGGTCCTTCACCTCCCTGCTCTGCCCCGGGGACACCCAGCAGGGGCCTGGGTGGACAGGGCTGCCTGTGGGGCCCAGCCCAGCCTCTGAGCACCAGGCAGCCGAGCATGTCAGCTGCTGCAGAAACATGCCCAGGGACAGAGATTTGCTGGGCCTGGAAAGCCCAGGTGGAGAGTGACGGAATCCAGATTCCTGCCCCGCGTGAGCGGGCGCGGCCCGGGCTTGTCCGGCACAGCCTGGCCCCAGAGCTCCTCTGGGCTCTGGGCAGCTTCTCCGCTCCCTGCCCAGCTCCACAGGCTCTCTGGGACTCTGAGGCCCCAGGATGTCCTGCAGGGCCCAGCCAGGAGGCGCCGCCCCCCCGACCTGCTGTGACCTCGAGCAGGTGGCCGTGCGGGCCGGGACGCTGTCCTGGGCCCCCGGGCAGGCATGGGCCCTGCAGCGTTCAGGACGGGTGACCCGTGTCCTCGGGGAGCTCCTGGCCTGGGGAAGAGGACAATTAATGTCTCATCTCAGGAAGGTCTGGGGCAGTGGGTCTCATCCCAGGACGGTCCCCCCAGGACATACTGACTGTCTGGCTGACTGCCCTGCCTGGGGGAGGGGAGGGTGCTACTGGCCGCTAGTGGGTAGAGACCGGGGATGCTGCTGAACACCCCACGGTGCCCAGGAGGGCCCTGCAGGGAGGCGTCCGGCCCAGGATGCCAATGGGGCATGGTCTAGGGCTCTGAAGGGCAGCGGCCCAAATGAGGGGGCCGTAGGTCAGGTGATCAGGGAAGGCCTCTCTGAGGAAGGGACGCTGTCATGCAGGGACCAGCCCTGGGAGGTGCCACCCCTTCACACTGGTCACCCCAGAGCCCCTGCAGCCTGCGGAGAGGAGGCCCAGAGGCTCGCTCTGCAGTGGGGGCGGGGAGAGGCAGGCCGAGGATTCCAGAAGGTGGAGGGAGGCCTCTTACCAGACTCCCTGCTCCCGTAGCCTCGGCCACATTCCTCCCCCTGGGTGGGCAGGGGTGGGCGCTCGGTGCATTCCGGTGGAGATACCGGAGGCCCTGAGGGCGGCCTGTGCCAGCCTCCTGCAGGGCCCAGACGGCCTCCTGCAGGCTCTGCCCCGCTCGGCTTCCCGGGGCTGGGGCCTCGCTGACGATGCCTGGGCTCAGCTGTTGCTACAGAGCGTGTGGGCACATGTCCAGCCAGGAGCAAGCCCTCGGGACGGGGACTGAGCAACCTTGCAGATAAGGTCAGGACTGACCAACCCGGCAGCCTCTTGACCCCTGACCAGCAGGCTGGGTCGCACAGTGCCTCGGGGTCACAGCGCTGGTGACAGGCAGCGTCCACATAGCCCCTCTGATCCCCAGTCTCCCGTCTGTAAAATGGGCTTTTGTGAGCATCAGATCAGGCGCCCGCCCAGTGCCAGCGCAGGGCACCAGAAACGGCAGCTCCCTAAAGCCCCACTGGGTGTGTGGCACAGAGACATGGTGGCGCTGAGGGACTGGGGCCAAAGCCAGGCAGGAGAACACGATCAGCCCCATCGGCTCAGGGGCCCAGAGAGGTTGCGCCTCTGACCTGAGATCACGCAGCAAGCCCTGGATGGAGCACGGAGGCAACAGGAGACCGGGCTCCCAGGGAGGGGGTGACTCTCAACTCCCAGGCTTCACCTCCCTCACTACCACCCCCGGGGGGGAAACCCAGCCACAGAGCCCCTCCGAGAAGGAGACTGTGCTCTCAGGAGACCCTACCGCTGCGGAGCCCAGCACGAGCCTTCCCAATCTCCCGTGTTTACATTCCTCTAGGAAATATCTCCCCAGGAGAGCTGAGGACCAATGTTTTGTAAATGTTGAAACTTGAGGCAAACAGAGGCCTGGAGCTGAGCCCACCCACCGTCCCTACCTCTCCACACCGGCAGGGGGAGCCCCCAGCGGGGGTCCTGGAGGGGACCGCAGAACGGAGCCCTGGGCGGGCAGGATGGGGCCCAATCGGTGGTCCCTCCGCGGCCCCACCTTTCCATACTCTCAAGTCCTCCTTTTATGAAATTGGGGTGACAGGAGACGGAGGTGGTTGGGTGTCACTTGCATCTGAAGCACTGGTGGCCTTGGGGGAGCCCCAGTACTTGGCGGGTTTCGCGGTCAGGCCCCGAGGCACGAGCCTGCGGGCTGAGCTGCGTGTGACCCAGGGCCCCGTGGACGCTCGGGGGAGACAGGGTGAGTCAGTCTCCCGTTTAGGGTTGAGTGTCTAGGGCTCCCCGCAGCCCTAAACACGGGCCTGCGCCTCCCCGGCGCTCACGGGAAGCATGGGACGAGCTGGCTGTGTGATGGGAGCGGTCCGGCGCCCAGAGGCAGCGCTGCCTCGGCCATCACCACCTGCCGTCACCCGCTCCCGCCTCGGCTGCGCTCTGCCCGCTCAGCGAGCCTTGTGGCCCAGGCGCACCCCGAACTGCCGGCTCCCGGTTCCAGCGGCTTCTTCAAAGAGTCCGCCTGCCAGGCTCGGAGCTGCGGCGGGTGTGGAGCAGCTCACTCCCGCTCGCCCACTGGTGGGCATCTGGGCTGCTATGGGAAGCGCCGCCACAGACGTTGTGCACGGGATCGCTGTGGATGCACCCCCAGAAGTAGGGGTGTGGACCCCCGGGGGGACGCCGCGTTTCCTCTCAGGAAGCACCACACTAGGTCCACAGGCGCACCGTCTGCGTCCCCGCCGGCAGCGTAGGGGACCCGACTTCCTTCATCCTGGCCCGCACTTGTTACTGTCTGATGTTTTCACTCTGCGCTGTGGCCCTCAGGCCGCACGAGAGAAGCAGGGCCCTGGGCGCTGAGCCCTCTCCCTGTCAGCCGGCCCTCCCCCCTCCGGGGCCTCCAGGCCAGTGTGAAGGCCATGGGGCACAGGTGTCCCAGCATCCAGTCACAACTGCCCAGCACCTGCTCGGCACGGGGCTCAGGACATAAAATAAATAATAAGATAATGAAATGAAATAAATAAAAATATTAAATAGTCATTGAATGAAGGAAGGAAGAATGTACGCCCGGAGCTGGGCTCTGTAGGGTGGCTCAGAGCTGGGTGGGAGAAGTTTCCTGGTGGAAGGTATGGGTCGTGCAAAGGTCCTGTGATGCGAGGGGGCACTTAGACTTTGTAAGGAGGCCAGTGAGGCTGGAACGCTGGGGGCAACAAGGGGGCGAGAGGCAGCTTGACGGCCTTGGAAGCTGCAGGGGCGGGGGGCGGGGGCACTGGAGAGTCTCCAGCAGAGGCACACAGGGCATTTTGCCTCTGAAAGGCCACCTGAGGTGACGGAGAGAGGAGCGACCCCTTGTCACAGCTGGGGGCCCCAGAGTGGGTGGCTCTCAACCCCCGGGCAGCATCCAGGCCAGGGCTCCCTAGGGCCCCAGCTCACCCCCTCCCGCTCAGCGCTGGGGAAGATGTCGCAGGCTCCTGCCAGCCCAGGGGATGTGCCAGTCTGGACCACAGAGGACGGACAGGGCAGGTGCTGCCCCAGGCCTCCTGCTCCAACCCGGCCCTGGCGGCCTGGCAGCCCTTGCCCTTCTACCGCATCCCGTTGGAGCACATCCTGGACAGACAGACAGCTGTCAACCCCTCACCCTGTAGCCTCACCCTTCCTGGGCCACAGCACCACCCGAGCCTCAGTTTCCCCGAGAGCCTGCCGGTAAGATGCGCACACGTGGGAAGGGCCAGGGGCCCCCACGCTGTCCTCGGGCCTTTGGCTCGGGGGAGGCACAGAGGGTCATCTGGGCCCACCCCGCCTCCTCTGCTCACCTGAACAGCCGGGTGACAAGAGTCCCTGCCCTCACACGCTGGCCTGAGGAGTGGCTGCACCCAGTGCCATGTGGGCCCTTGTCCCCCTCTGCCCGTGGCCTGGGGCCTCCCCGGGCCGCAGCCCCGACGTGCAGGCAGTGGACTGTGGTGCCCCCCTGGACGAGGTAGACTCCACCTCCACTTGCCGTGTCCCAGGGCCGTGTGGCAACTCAGAAGCCCAGGAGAGCTGTGTCATCCCCAGCCGGCCCACTCCCCAGCCCAGCCTGCAAGGGCCACTGGGACCCTGCGGCCAGAGCTTCCCAGGTGGGCAGACGGGCCTGGCAGGCAGGCAGTGGCTCTGCCACCACTGCTGCTGCAAATCCTTCTCCAAAGGCCCCAGGAGACACGGAGGAGGGGTGCCCTAGGGCTGCCCAGAGTAGCGGAGCTCAGCAGATCTAGGGCAGCAGATGGCAGGAAGAGAGACAGAGACACCGAGAGACCCAGACAGACAGACAGAGGTAGGGAGACAGAGGGACAGAGCCAGAGAGAGGGTAACCAGAGAATGAGAAGCCCAGAGGAGAGAGTCAGAAGAGAGAAAGGTAGGGGTGCTGGAGGGAGAGGAAGAGGGCTGGGGAGCGGAGTCAAGGCGGGGGGCTGAGTCTCAGCGGGGCCCGGGTGTGGCACAGGGACCCCGGTGCTGCTCTGGGTGGCGGGGGCCGCCCGGGAGGAGGAGGCCACTTGCTGAGGGCCAGTGGCCTGGCTGGTCAAGGGCAGAGCAGGGGCTGCTGGCCTTAAGCCCCACAGGCAGGGAGAGGGCCGTACCTGGTGCGGTTTGGGTGGTGCTGGGCAGGGCAGGCTGCCCTCGAATCTCATGGCTCTTGCCGGGGCGACAAGCCCCCCGTGGTTCATCATGGGGCCCCCAACCAGATGCCCCAGAGCTGGCGAGGGGCTCGGACTGACGTGGCTCCCTTTAGGGGACTGCGGGCCCAGGAGGCTGCGGCCATTCCAGCCACTCCCCGTGTGGGCCTGCTCTGGCCCGGGGCACCGCCCCGCACCCCTGCCCTTCCCGTGGGATCAGATTCCGCCTGGGCAGTGAGTCCTCCTGGCCATATAAGGCTGTCTGTGGGTACCTCTTGGAGAAGCTGCAGAGCCCTCACCCCGCGGGAACCATTTGGCCAGGCCCCAGGGACCGAGGCAGGGGAAGGGGCCTGCTGGAGATGGGTCCTGTGAAGGAGGAGGGCAGGGGCGACCCAGGCCCGCAGGTGCCACCCCCTCCCTCTGTGCTGGGCACCCCCCCCCCACCGCCCCTCACCTGTTTCCCCCTCAGGGCTGCCCAGTCCGGAGTACAGAGCAGGGAGGTGGTGAGCATGGGGGTGGGGGAGTACTAGGGGCCAAAGGTCAAGTAGGATAAAAAAATGACACTGTAGAAATGTTGGCCCCATGGGTGTCCGATGTGCGCGCTGCAGTCCCGCGTGGAGGATGCCGTGGTTGATGCAATGTCGTTACCGTCTTCCAGAGTCACCCCACGTGCTCCCCACCACACATCCGCGATCAGGAAGCCCGGACCCCCAATTTCACACCCCAGCAAGGTGCTGGCAGGTGCCCTGATGGTGCCCTTCCTCAAGGGAGGTGCCTGGGTCTGGGGTCCTAAGAGCAACCTCACTACTGAACCATCCCCTCCCTTCGCTCTCTGGAGATGGTTGGATCTCCAGGGAGGTCCCAGGCCCCCTCCCCGGGGGTTCCTAGGGCCCCCTACCCGGTCCACCCCCTCCGCTGAGGCTGGGGCCTGAGATGTGCTGCTGAGATTTGCCCCTCAAGCCCAGGGCCGGGTTGGGGGTGCCCGGTGAGCCAGGGAGGGGAGTGATGTCTTGCAGGGATGCAGACACCTGGGCGCATCACAGTTGGCAGCCCCTCCCTACACCCCCTTCCCCAGCAGGCGCTGCCTCTCCTTCCAGCTCACAGACCCTGGGCTGGGAAGGGGCCCTGGGGCATAGCCAGGGAGGCTTCTCCTGGGAACCCGAGGTTTCCTCCAAACGCCTCCCAAAGTCACAGGGCCCTTCACAGCCTGGATGGACCTGAGGGGGGTGAACCCCAGAGGCCATTCCCTCGAGCAGTGGGCACTCTCTGGGCACCTCCTCTTCGCCAGGCCTGGGGCTAGGGAAAGGCAGGACACAGGTGGGATTGGATTTAATAAAATGAACGCACCTGAGAAAGCAGGCCAGGCGCATACCTGATGGCTCTCTGGGGCGGTGCCTAGAGGCCCAGGTGGTCAAAGGGGCAGGGGCTCTGTTGTGTCCTGCGCAGAGGGAATAAGGCCAAAGTCCCCATGAGATAGAGGGGGAGGGAAGGCTGGAGGCTCTGCCAACCGGCCAGACAGGCGGGGTGTAGTTGAGAGGCCCCACAGGGCCCAGGGAGCTGCGGTGAGGCGCCTGGTTGTTACCCTAAAACAAGCAGAAGCCAGTTTGGCCTGGGAGGAGATGGGGTGAGGCACGTGTACCAGCCAGCGCCCAGCCCCAGCAGCCACCCAGCACCCGTAGCTCTTACTGCAAGGGTTCCAGCCCACAAGGTGACCGGCCGGATTCCTTCCAGCTTGTGTTGTACTTCGCAAAACCTGGCGTCCCCATGTCAGCGGGGCGGGGCTTCCCCTACACTCAGCGGGAGCTGGACTCTGGGCTCCTGGCCGGTCAGGGCTCTCTGCTCATGGACAGCATGCTGACCACCCCATGGGGAGTCCCACATGTCTGAGCTTCCTGGGTTCCTGTGCTTTCTATAGGGCCAGGCCTGCCTGCCTAGGACACCAGTTGGGAAGGAGGTGAGCTGAGTGGGAGACAGGAGCTTTGGGGAACCTCCGTGGAGAGCCCAGGACCCGGGGGGCTGGCCAGCCTGCGTCTCGTGGCACTGGGCACACCTAAGCCTGTCTGTGCCCCCTCCAGTATAAAGCCCCCCCATCAGGACACCCGAGGCTCAGGCCTGCAGTGGGCACCCTGGGGGCTGGCCTATGAGCTGGGCACACAGCAGGCAGAGGTGGACCCTCCGGAGCTCCAGGCTCAGAAGGTTCCCAGAGGGGGGCCCTTGGCTGGGCAGCATGGGGTCAAAGCCGTCCGCTCCTCGTTGGGGTCAACGCAAAACCTGGTGGCCTCCAAGCTTCCCCAGAGCTCATGCCCTAGAGGCCTGGAAGGGCCCAGAGGTGGCCTAGCTGGGGCCACAGGCAGCGGGGAGACGCTGCTCCTTCAGGAGCATCAAGGGGCCTGGCCCCAGACCCTCCTCCGCCGGGAATGCTGGGCTCCAGCCTGGCCCCAGCCTTCTGGTGCGCGTTCAGCTCATCGAGGCCTGTCCTCTGCCCTCTGGCCTCCAGCCCTTCCAGGGGACCATGCCAGCCCAAGGCCAGGGGAGAGTTCTGGGCTGAGCAATGGCCCAGAGGCCCCGGAACTCTCCCGGCCCCAGACCAGCTGGGTTTACAACCTTCTAACGAGCCCTCCTCTCAGCTGTGAGTCCTCAGGGCGCCCAGCTGGGCTGCGTCCTCCCCTCCGCAGGACTGGGCTGGACCCGGGCTGCCAGGGCCCCCAGCATCAGCCTTGCTGCCTGCCCTGTGGATGGACGGATGGGGGACATGTTCTCACCAGCTGGGCTCCCTGGAAGGTATCAGAGCAGCCCTGGGGGAGGGAAACGCGGCCTCAGATATTCCAAACCACAGCCTAGCCTCTCCTGAAACCTCTTCCTGCCGAGACAAACCCTCCCAGTCACGAGCAGAGAGCTCGGGGCTTCTTCCTCCCACGCGGCTGCGCGGACCCACTTCCACAGTGCAGCTTCTCCCAAGAGAGGGGGCTCCGGAACAGACGGTCAGGCACAGCCATCGGTTATGATTGTGACGCGATGACGAGGCTTGAGTGCAGTGAGGGGCACCCCACGCAGCTGCTCCCCGAGAGGTTACAGTTGCGGCTCGGGCTGAGGCAGGTGTGCCCATGGCCTGGCCTGCTGGTCCCCACAGCTGCCCCGCAGATGGGGCTGAGCAGGGGCTCCTGGGGATGCCGTAGGAGTCGGGGCAGTGGCTCAGGTGAGGGCCGCTGTCCTGAGGGCAGGCTCCCCTGGCCCAGGCCACACGGCAGAGGCCATACCCCTGGGCTCAGGGGGAATTGGCCAGACCCCCTACCTAGGTCCAGGAGCACCTCTTCCCCACTCAGGCTGCCACCTGTGCCCGACCTCCCACGGGTCCCAGGGCTTCTGTTACCCTGGGGCTGGGTGGGGAGGGGCTCTGGGTCTGGGGTCTGCCCTCGGGGCACGTCCAGAGCCTAGTAGGACAGAGGCGGTCAGGCTGCCTCCACGGCCCTCCCCCATGAGCTGACCCCCACCCACTACCCACCTCCCACCTCCCAGGACTGACCATCTCTCTCCTGGATTTAGGACAGAGGCTGGGGCAGGGCAGCCTGCTTGGGGGGTGGGGGGCACTACCTCAGGGCCCCATACCCAAAAGGGGCCCAACACGTGCGAGAGGAGAAAATGAATGCCAGTCCAACTCCCTCTCCCTTGCTAACCACACGCTCTTGACTGACCCCCCGACGTCGGAAACTGACCCCCAGTTTCCGAATTCGTAAGTAGGAAAGGCAGCTGGTGGCCCAGGAGTCGGAGCAAGGTGGGAGATGCACTCGCTAGGCCATTTGGAGATGACTGGCTGGGAACGCGAGGCGGGAAATGGGTCCCCGGCCCAGCCCCGCTGACGACCTTCCCCTAGAACCACCACCGGCCAGGAGGTCAGTGTGTAGCCCGACTGGAATAACACCTCCATCCTCCATGCCACCCACTCCTGCCCCAGCTGGGACGCACAAGCTGGCACCAGGTGTGGGCAGAGTGGGCACCTCGCCCAGCCCCTTCCACCACATTCTCCTCTGCCCACTTCACCCACCCCCTCCCCCCAGGCCCGGGCCACCAGTTGCTCTGGGGCAGCTGTCTGCCTGGAAGCAGCTCGGCCAGGATTAACCCTCCCCGTGCTGGGCGCATTCTCGGGCGGCGGCCCCTCCCTCCCGCCTGCTCTTGGATGGCGGATGACTGGCCCCTAGGAGGCTCAGAGGGCTCCCACCCCTCACCTCTAACCGCTGGTCCCTCCACGGAGGTTGGGAAGCCGACCTGGGGCGGTGGAGGGTGGGAGGTTGCCAGCCCCAGTCCCCAGGCTGACAGGTCCCCAGCTGTCAAGCGGGTGCCGGGGGCCAAAGTGCTCTGCTGTGATGTGCGTGACAGGGGACCTCTGGGCAGTAGGGAGGGTGGGGCGGGGTCAGGTCAAATCCCCCATCTGGAAACCCTGCTACTGCCCAGAGGCGGCTCTCCGGCCGCTCCTCCCACGGGATCATAAATTAGCTGGTGAGCTGGCCCGTCTGCGTGGGGGACTCAGGATTCCAGCATGGCCTGTCGCCCCTCCCCCACCATCTAGGCCAGCCCCTCCCCCACCCAGAGCCTCTCCGGCGGGGAACCACCTCTCCTCCCCCTCCCCCAGGTGGAGTTACGGAATTTCCTGGGAGTAGGGGGAGAGGAGAGGGGAGAGGGGAGGAGAGAGGGGAGAGAAGAGGGAGGGTCATCCCGCTGCCTATTTCTCAACTCCTAGAGAAGCGGCAGTCCAGCCCCTTGGGAGTCGGATTCGCAGGAGGCCAGGGGACAGCCAGGAAGATGTGGCTAGTGGCGCAACCTTCCGGGAACAGCTGCTGGGGCAGAGCTCCCACCAGGACCAGCTGGCTGCCACCCACACATTTACTCGGCCTCCCAGGACTGTCCAGGGGGTCTCAAGTGGGACAGACACCCAGCTGGCCTGGCTCATAGACCCGGGGGGAGCTGCCCCATCAGGGCTTCCCTTGAGGCCGATCTGGGCCAGGAGCTGGAGGGGAGGAGACCCAGTGGCCGAAGCCACCCAAACGCAGAATCAGCTGGGACACAATCCTGAGTCAGGCCTCTACGTCCAACCCCATTTCCCCAGCGTCCTTGAGTGCCTGCCCTGAGCAGGAGGGTTCCACTGGCAGACAGAGATAGTGGGGTCCACAGTGCCCCAAAGCAGGGAATCCCCAGGCACAAGGGTTAGCGCCCACCTGGCCCTGCAGCCCCAGCCCCCGCAGGTGCTCAATAGATGTCCTCCTTCACAGGCAGCCTTCCTGGCACCCGCGGAGCCCTGGGCATCCTCCCTTCACTGCAGGGGCCCCATGGGGCCAGTCCCTCCTGATACACTTCCCTATTTTAGAGTATTTTTGAGCCAAACCCTGGGTAGGCAGGGGTCGGGTGGGATGGAATCTGACATGGCCCCCCCAGAAAAGCATGGAGTCCCTAATCAGGGTCTCCCTGTCCCTCGGCAGATCAGATTCCCTCGCTACTACCGCCACTCACAGCTGACGGAGAGCACCTTCCCACACACCTGCTGGATGGGGCAGATATGGGGGCCAGTATGAGGGGTGAAAAACCAAAAACCGGCCGGGGAGAGGCAGCGAGGCTGCGCTGCGCTCCGGAGTTCACCCCCTCAATCCCGGGGGGACCCCAGCGATCGGGCTCCCAGGCCGCGGTCGCTCGGGTCGCTCTGCCGGTTCTGGGGTTGCGGGTGGGTCCGGGCCGGGCCGTGGATGGGGCAGATGCCGGGGCTGGACCCGGAGCGAGCGTGCCTGACTCCTGGCCGCGGCGCCAGACCTGGGGCCGCCGGGGGCGCTCGGCCGCCGAGAGGTGCCCGAAGTTAGGGAAACAAAGAGCGGAGCCGCTGGACGGGGAAGAGCGGGCCGGCGCGCCCGGGGCCTGGGTACCCGAGGGCGCGAGGGGGCCGCTTGGGACCGGGAGTCACGCCCCGGGGGCCGCCGCGGCGTCGCGTTCCCACGGCCCGGCCCGAGGCCAGCAGGTGTCCCTTCCGAGAGGCCGGCCGGACCGGGGTCCCAAGGGTTAAGGCGGCCGGCAGCCCCTCCCCCCGGCCTCCCCCGCCCCCTCCCCGGGGCGCGGGGCTCGGGCGCCCAGGCGGGCCGGGGCGGGGCCTGACGTCCGCGGGCGGAGCGAGCCGAGTCGAGCCGGGCCGGGCCCCGCGCTGCAGACCCGCCAGGCTCCAGCCTCGCTCGCCGTCCCCGGAGCTGGAAGATGGCGAAGCCGGGCGCGCGGCCCCGCGGTTCCCGGGGCCCCGCGCCGCTGTTGCTGGCCGGGCTGGCGCTGCTGGGCGCGGTGCGGGCGCGGGAGGCAGCGGGCAGCGGCTTCAGCCTGCACCCGCCCTACTTCAACCTGGCGGAGGGCGTCCGCATCGCCGCCTCCGCCACCTGCGGCGAGGAGGCCCCGACGCGCGGCGCCCCGCGCCCCACCGAGGACCTCTACTGCAAGTTGGTGGGGGGCCCCGTGGCCGGCGGGGACCCCAACCAGACCATCCAGGTGAGCGCGGGCCGCGGGTCGGGGGGGCCAGGCCGGGGTGGCGGGGACGCCGGCGCGGGGCACGCACCGGGCTCGGACTCCGGCACTCCAGCCCGACTCGGCGAGGAGCCCCAGGGGCCGCGGAGAAGCCAGGTACGGACCGCGGCCCCCGCCGCCCGTCCCTACGCCCCGTTTCCGCCTTTCGGCGGACGGAAGGGACCCCAACTCGGCCCTTCGGGCTCAGCCAGAGAAGTGCGCGTGTCCCAGGGAAGGCGGCACGCAGCGGACCCGGGCGCGGCCGGCACCGCTCGAGTTCGGCGGCGGCGGCTGGCCGGAGGGGAGGGGCTGGTGCCTGGTCCCCGGCGGCCCCAAGTCCTGGGATCCCGGCGAGGGCGGGACTTGGCCTCCCCGGCCGGCTGCCTGTGGGATGGGGGCGGACCACTCCGCCTTCCCCCGGGACAGGCTGGAACCTGCTGGCGACGGGATGGGACGGGGATGGGGCGGGAGGGGCCAGACAGAGCTCTCGCTCCCGCGGGTCTGGGGAGTCGGTGGGACCCTCAAGGTGGGAGGGGGACAAACGGAGGGACTTTTAACTGAGGAAGGGAACACAGACCGGCTGCCGCTCTGCCTGGGGCGATAGGGTCTGCCCCAGAGGCTCCCTGCCACCCCGTGCTAGGCCCATCCTCCCACCCCTGCCAAACCTGAGGGAGAGTCTGGGGGCCCCAAGGCTGTTGTAACCTGAGCCTCAGCCTCCGGGGACTTGCTGCCACCTTTCCGGTAGGAGAGGCTGGGGGAGGGAGGAGGTAGTTGGAGAGTAGAGTGATGGGGTGGGTGATGAATGAGGGAGCCTCAGCTGGGGCCCCTTCCCTGCCGCCTGCCCCACCCCACCCCCCAGGGAGGGAGGAGTACGAGGGGGCCCTGGTGCAGCAGAGCCATCCGGGACAGAAATGTCACCTCCCGCCGGTTCCTGGACCCATGATCTCCTCAACGCCCTGTACAGCTGAGCAGGAGGTCTCAAGCCCACGTTTCAGGTGGGGAAACTGAGGCCTGTGAAGCCCCAAAGCCAGACCCGGATCTGGGTGGGGTGAGCGGGGCGACCTGAGACCCCAGCACGGGCCCTTAGCGCTTCTGGGTGACATCAAAGGGGACAGGTGGAGGAGAGGCGCTTGGGGGGGGTCTCCAAAGCTGCTCAGAGGGCCTGGTCAGCCCTGGCCACCCCCCCCCCACCCCCGCCGCCGCCTAGATGCTCAGCTGGGATTCCGCAGTTAATCAGCCCAGGCTCCAAGCCATCTCCTTGTTGGAGAGAGGCGCCCTGTTGCCCACCTGTGCTGCCTGGCCCAGGCCCTTGAGGAGGGGCAGCTGCGTGGATCCCTGAGGGAGGGGTCATTTATTACCACCTCCTGGTGCTTAAAGGAGCCGCACAGGAGCTGGTGGCCTGGGGTCAAAGGCCTTCTCCTTAGCTGTGTGGCTCCCCCCCAGCCTCAGGCTCCTCACGAGGGCCGGCCTCACCCGAAGTTGTGAGCTTGGCCTGAAGGGCTGGGGAAGCTGTCCATCACACAGTGACCACTTGGCAAGTGGCAGTGGCTGTGCGTGGCAAGCGAGGGGGCCCTGAGCGAGCACTTCAGCCCTGCCCTCGCAGCTCCCAGTCTGGCAAGTTGGAGCTGAAGCCTCTCTTTGAAACTCTGTAGCGCTCAGCCATCGCACCCCTGTGCCGAGGCTGCCAGGGCAGAAAGGCCAGCCGGAAAGACGGAAGGCCAACCTTAGTCAAGCTGCTGGACCCACTGGAGCCTCTGCCCTGTCCTCGTGGGGAACGGGATCTGCTTACCGCCCTGGCTTCCTGTTGGGTTGGTGTTTGGGCCTTGCCCACAGACGCTGGAGCTGAGTGGCCAGGCGCACCTCTCTGTCCCAAGAGCCCAGTCTTGTGGGTGGGTCAGGGAGGACGTGGGCCCAAGGCTGCAGGCCAGCAGCTCCCAGGGCCCCCTGGGGGAGATAGGACAGAAGCTGGCCGGGGTCATGCCACCTGGGGTGTGAGGTGAGCCCTCATGGGCATCGGGGCAGCTAGGGCAGGCAGAGGGCTCCTTGGGAGTCTGGCCCTGCGACTTCAGGTGGGCATCGGAGGAATTCCGTGCTGGCCCAGCCCCGCAGGGGAAGTCGGGGGCTCGGCTGCCGGCGTGGTGACTCACTGGGAGGGGAAGTCCTTATCACTGCTCCTTGCTTCCTTGCTCTGTTCCTGGCAGGACCCTCTGCAGCACAGGGGCGGAGAGAGGCTGCTTTCCCCAGCCCCATCCGCCAGGCAGAGAGGTCGGCAGCGACCACGTCACCGAGCAGTCCCGCTGCGGCCACATGGGCAGTAGAGTCGTCATCTTCCCCTGATTCTCTGGGTGGACATGAGCAGACACGTCCCTTGGCTCCCTTGACCAAGGGAGCCTTCTTTGGAAGGCCCACCCCAGCCAGATGGCCCTACCCACCACCTCTGAGAAGCTCCCCAGCTCCGCCAGGCCCCAGACAGCCCCCACGCACGTGCTTAGCGCTCTCGGTGAGCCTCTCTGAGCCCCTCCTCTGCTCACCCTCTGGCCGCTCCCACAGGTCTGGGAGCCAGAGCCCGGGTTCCAGTTTGGGGTTCAGCGTTTGAGCTGGTAGTATGGCCTGCACAGATGGTACCCCTTTTCTGGGTGTCCTCCATTGCTCCAGCCCCTCGGCGTGGCACCTCTGGGTGGTGGCCTCAGGGACACAGTTAAGAACGAGGCAGGTGCGCCTCCCCCCGCCCCCCAGGAGGCAGTAAATGGAGAATTGCTAATAGCCAGACGATTCCACGTCTCCCGCGGTAGAATAAATAAAGCGCAGTGATGGGCGTTGTGGTCTGGAGCTCTGGGGCTCTGCTGACGAGGTGACAGCTGAGCTGGAGGACAAGAGATCAGGGTGCCAAGGCCCCAGGCAGGAGCGGGGTAGAGACGGGGTCAGCCAAAGCGCCCAGCACGAGGGGTCCTGGGAGCCCCTGGGTGGGAGGCTCGGTGCCTGAGTCTGCTGCCTCGTGGTCTCTCCATCCCGGGCGCACCGTGGAAGCCAGGAGCACACGTGTCCGCGCCATGCGTGTGTGGAGGCTTGGGGGCCCTCTGTGGCTGCCGGGCCTGGGAGTGGGGCAGGGCATCTCCCACGCTCCCACCTCTGACTCCTAGGACAAGGTCTGGCCCCCTGGGAGGCTGGGAGGGGTGGAGTGGCCGCGTTTCCCAGACGTGGCCTCTCTGGGCCTCAGACAATGCCAAGTCTCCGAGGGCTGCCTTTGTGTGCAGAGGGACAGCAGGTCTGGTTTCCTCTGGGGTGGGAGGTTGGGCCTCCCCTGGGCCAGCAGCCAGGGCTCAGCTCTGCCTCTGCCCCCGCCCCCGAAGCTTCCAGCGCCTACTCCTCTGCCATGGGGACAGCAGGCCAGGATGATGCTGGGAGCCCCCTCTCTCCCCTCAGAGGGCAGGGCCCCGGCAGGGGGCTGGGCCATGACAGAAGCAGCTGCCAGGCCCCGTGTGGGATCCGTCAGTCCTACAGTGGCCGAGGCAGGTGCCAGCATCGCCCCCACTCTTCACCCCGGGGCGCTGAGGCTGCCGTGACCTGGCCCGGTCCCAGGGCTCGGAAGTGGCAGAGCCAGGAGGTCCAGGCCTCGTCTGCTGGCTGCCCGCGTGCCTCCACTCTGGGGCCTGTCCCCACAGGCCGCTGAGATGGCTTAACTCCACCTGTCTGGAGACCCTAATCCAGATGGTCCTGGGTGAGAGCCTGGTGGAGAGGTTTGGGGGATGATGAGCTGGTGGAGGTCGGGAGGGGCTCACATCGGGCCTGGGCCTTCTGGCTGTAGCCCCACCTTCCTTTCTCTTTAGGTCCCCCCCAGGCCCCATCCTGCAAGAGCCCTTCTGAAGCCCCCTGCAGTGGCTGGTGGTTGAGGGGCGGGGGTGGGCGAGAAACGTGTGACTTGCCCCGTGACCGGCTCTTACCCCCTCAGCTCCAGCTGCATTGGCTTTCTTGCTGTTTACTCCTTGTTTGCTCTTCCTGCCCCAGGGCCTTTGCACAGCCAGCCCCTCTGCCTGGAGCACACCCGCCCCCTTATGGTGTAGGCCTCAGATGCCACCTTCTCAGGGAGGCCCGCCATGTTTTCCCACCTGCAGCGGGTGCCCTGCTCCCTCCTTGCTCTCCTGTTTCCTCTGTAATGGGTGTGATCATCTCTCACATGAACCGTATCCCAAGTTGAGAATCATATTTGCTCTCAGTGTGTACTTGCCAGGTGAATGAGTGACTGGCGCACAAGGGTCCACAGATTGGGGGTGCGGCCAGTGTGATGGGGTGGGAGGGTGACCAGAGGGGTAAGGAGTCCCAGCCCTTCTTGTCCATCTGACCGCCCCTTCCCCTACAGGGCCAGTACTGCGACATCTGCACAGCGGCAAGCAGCAACAGGGCACACCCTGTGAGCAACGCCGTTGACGGCACAGAGCGCTGGTGGCAGAGCCCACCGCTGTCGCGTGGGCTGGAGTACAACGAGGTCAACGTCACCCTGGACCTGGGCCAGGTAGAGTCCCTTTTTCGCCTTCTGCAGCCTGTCCCCTATGTCCCTGGCCAAAGGGCTCACCGTGGGGCGAGGACCAGAAGGTGAGGTGTCCACCCAGAATGAGCTTGGGAGGCTGGGCAGAGGCTGGGCACAGACGGGCTGCTGGTGGCAGGCCCGTACAGACGGAGGCGTGGCACTGGGTACCTTCCGTTTGTTTTCTCAGCATCCTCGTGGTGCACAGGGAGAGAGGGGCGCCGGATGGGGGGCTTTCCAGAGGTCACGTGGAGGGTTAGGGTGAGGGGCGCTAAGGGGACAACACGGAGGTGGGGCTGAAATGCTGTGAGCCCTGGTGTTTACTCTGAGGAATTCCTCTGCAGGGAGCCAGGCTCCACTGGCGGGAGTGGGAGGGGCTCCAGGAATGCAGAGGAGGCCAGAGAAAGTGGACATTCCTAGGATACCTGTGCTGCAGAGGCCAAGAGGGGTTAGGTGTGCCCGCCCAGGCCCCTGCACAGGCAGGGGTGGGGGATGGGAGCCAGGCGTTTCCCAGTGACAAACGAGCCCCCCTTGGTGGACCTGGGCTGCGTCCCACTCCTCATGTGACGTTGTTAGGCGCCGGGCCTTGGTATCCTGGCCTGTGAAATGGGCCAACAGTCCCGATGCCTCCTTGGGTGGGGTGGGGGAGGGGGAGGTAGGTGAGGCCAAGCCCAGAAGCGGCCACAGCTCTGGGCCTGCCTGGGAGCTGGGTTACAAGGTCGATCCTGCTAGACCTCGCCTCCACCCCCTTCCCTGTTCATGGGGCCGGGGAAGGAGCTCTAGACCCGTGAGTCCAGGTGCCTGAGTCCAGGCCGGCTTTGCCACGGTCCCGGTGTGTGACCTGGTGGG
Source organism: Grampus griseus (assembly GCF_964374135.1). Lineage (NCBI taxonomy): Eukaryota > Metazoa > Chordata > Mammalia > Artiodactyla > Delphinidae > Grampus > Grampus griseus. The sequence continues at coordinate 87,338,253 of NC_139008.1, read as the reverse complement.
TCTCTGCTCCTTGCTGAGCCTCCATGCCGCTGTCATCCTGGGGGCGTTGGAGGAGAGGTGGTGGAGCATCTCCTGTGAGCCTGGCTGGAGGGGCTGCCCATCGCGGGCCCTGCCTGCGGCTCTGGGGCTGGTGGTGCTGCCTGACCCAGGTCTGGGTGGGGCTGCGCCGATTTCGCTTCAGCTCCCTGGGCTTTCACTGCATCTGTGCTCTCTTTCCCCCTGGAGGCAGGGAGGGACCTCAGCAACCCTGTGCGTCCCCGTCCCCGGGTGCCCCTCTCTCTGGCACTGCCACGGGTGGGGGAGGGGGAAGTGCATTCTGCCCCTGCCCCAGGGTCAATCGGGGAAACTTGTGCTGAGCTACTGGGCCCTTCTCGCCCCTCCTCCCCCGTGGACAAGCCTGGCCAGACTAGGGCAGGGCAAGGGCCCTTGCTGGGCGCACAGTGGCCTGGTCTCCATGACAACCCCGGGGTGGCCTGGAGCAGGAGGTGCAGTGGATGGGGCCGAGGGGCAGCTCGGATGGCGCTCAGCTCCCCCTGGCTCTGTGGCCTCTGAGGCTCGGTGTCCATATGTAGGAAATGGGCCAGCGGGGTGGAGGCAGGCGGCACATCTGCTTTGTAGACTGGGCCTGGGCCGGGGAGAGGGTTTCACTGTGTACATCCTGCTCCTCTAAGCCGCAGTTCCCCCGACTGTAAGATAACGCAAATGTAAAATGACTCAAGTGACTCTGTAGGCTGGGCCTGGGCCATTTCCAGCCCTGTCTGGGGGGGAGATTGACCCACCCATCCACCTAGCCATTCTTTCTCTCTCCCTGCCCCCCATCTTTCCTTCCTTTTTGCCACCCACCCATCCACTCATCCATCCACCAGCCCATCCACCTAACATCCATTCACCCACCAACGCTTCTTTCCATCTACTCGACCCTCCCTCCTCCCTCCTCTCTTCCTTTCCCCCTTTACTGACTTCCCAAAGCCCCGTCTTGGTTGGGCCGGGGGGCTGCCAGCCTTGGTTGGGGTGGGAGCTGGTGAGCATGGGGGGTGCCCACCAGTGTGCTTTAGAGCTGGGTGGAGCGGAAGGGCCCAGGTTCCAGCTCCGCGGGCGAGAGCGCTCTTTCCGGGGCACGTTTCTGAGCCACTGTGGAATTTCAGGGGAGACGTGCGCGTTCACCGCCTTCCCTTTCGGAAAAGGAGCTTGTTGCCCCTTCCTCCCTTGGCCACTGTGCGACGACTGGGTCCCTTCAGGGTGCCCTGCTCACGGGGGCCGGGGACAGAGACCAGGTCCTGCGTCGGCCGAGGAGCCCCACTTGGGGTAGGCGGTAGGGGAGGACGGAGGTGGCATAGGCTGGGGCACTGGGCGGGAGGCGTCTTGGAGGAGTGGGCCCGACTTGCCGGGCTGGCCCTCACAGGGGCCCCGGGGTCTGTATCCTCAAGTGCCCCCAGGTCTGGTGAGGCAGCAGCTGGGGCCCGCAGTCAGACTGAGGATGTCCCCAGGCAGGGCAGGACCCTCTGAGCACACTCCCTGGGGCAGATGGGGAGAGAGGCCGAGTGGGAGGGGCCTGGCTAAGCTGGTTCAACCCTGGGGGCTCCCTTGCTTTGGGGTGGGGCTGGGGCTTCTGTGAGGAAGCGGGCTGAGTGGGCAGTGGGGCTGGGCACTCCCAGTGCAGTGGCTGCCAGGGGCCTTTGTTCTGGGAGCTGGAGCGGATGCCCCGGGAAAGCGGGGCGGGGCAGGGCGGGGTGGGGTGATGGGGCGGCTGGCCCTGGGCATCAGGAGGACTTCCTGCCCTGGGGAGGACAGAGGGCTGGTGGGGCCTGGTCCCTGCGGCGTCTGCCTGTGGGGGGCCTCGGAAGCCTGCTCGCTCTGTCTTCCGGTCACACCTCATCCTGTTCTGACCTTCCCTGTTCCAGGGTGGGTGAGGGCCGTTGGACCCTCTTCCCCCATTTTGCAGTTGGAGAACCAGGCCCCAGGAGCAGAGACCTGGCGGGAAGGGCGTGGCGAGGTCTAGGCCTTTGCCGTTGCCCTGCTCACCATGTGGGTCTCAGCCAGGAACCCTCAGACCTGAGAGAACTGAGCTGTAGGTCTGAGGTTTGCGGGCTGCTCGCCTCGGAAAGGGGGTTCTCCAGAGCGGGCAGTCTGCGCGGCTGGTGACTGAGGGGACACTGGCCTGTCCTCCCAGGGGGCACAGTGGGTTCTTGCTTCTCTCCTGCGTCCTGCCCGCCTCAGGCTCCCCGTCGCGGAGCCTCACCCGTCCACATAGCCCGGTGGTCTTAAGGAGCTGGGCAGGGTTAGGGCTGGCCCTGGGGGGCGTCCCCCACCCTCTCCAGACGCCCGCTTCCTGGCCTGGCCGTGGGGAGGGGCTCTCGCCAGCAGCCCCCGCCCCTCACCTGCGGGCTGCAGCCCTCATTCCCCAGATGCAGGTGAGGAATGCAGATCCCCTGCTGACCGTGAGCTGTGTTTTCTCCTTGTGCCCTGGGCGGGGTGGCCCCTTATCCCAGCCCTGAGAGGCTGGGGCTGGAGGGGCGTGGCCTGGAGACCAGGTTGGGGGGTACAGCGGGGGCGGAGGGGGTGAGGTGCAGAGCGGGGCTGGGCTGGTGGTGGAGCGTAGGCTGGGGGAGTTGGGTGTGAGGCCAGAAAGTGTTGGTTGGGGAACTCTAGAAATGCCAAAGTCGGGGGTCTGCCCTCCCTGGGGGATGGCAGGGGGGCACCAGCTGCCCCCCACCGCGTGGGGGTGTACGCAGCACCTGGGGAGACAGAGCCAGTGTGGAGGAGAGGCCGGGCTTGGCTGGGCCAGGCTCCCTTCTCTAGGTGCGGGCGCAGAGAGCACCTGCTGGGGCCTTGGCGCCACGCTGAGGGTCCCAGACGTGCCGGCCGTTTTGCGGCCGGGATGCCCCGTGCAGGTCCGCCCTGCCCGCCGCGGTTCTGGGCCACACACCCTCCAAGCTGGCCCACTCAGGGCTCCCCGGGCAGGCCTCCTGGTCCTGGCGTGCCCGCCAGTCCTCTGGGTTATGAGGTCATGGTCACTGGCCTGGCTGTCCAGACCTAGCTGGGCGCTCCGCCACATGGCCAGTGCCCCAGGAGGGTCAGCGGGTGGCTTGAGGGAAGTGGCAGGAAGTGTGGCTGGGCTGGCTAGGCTCTAGCTGCAGGACCCGGCAGCCAGGACAGGTGCAGCGGCTGGGCCGGAGGTGGTCCCTTGAGCTGGGATCCCGCGGAGGAGAGGGCGGGGCGTCCGGGATGGCCTCCCCACCGAGGGTCCTCGGCTGGCACAGGCCCCACCTCTCCTCGTGGGAACCGCGAGACCCTGCCTCTCTCTGCTTGTCGCTTTGCTCGGAGGATGCGGGGCCGAGGGGCCCCCCGTGCCCGGGGCTGGGGGCCGTTCGTCCTCGCTCCCCTGGCCATCCTGGCACACTCGTCTGCTCACGCTGGGCACACACAGACACCCCCGCCACCCCACACTGACTCCCCCAGGCTCTGGTGGCCCCCAAGGCTTCTGTTCTCTGTCTGCTTTTTATCTTTTAAATTTAATTTATGTATTTTTGGCTGCGTTAGGTATTTGTTGCGCGGGCTTTCTCTAGTTGCGGCGAGCGGAGGCTACTCTTTGCTGCGGTGTGTGGGCCCCTTGTTGCAGTGGCCTCTCTTGTGGAGCATGGGCTCTAGGCGCACGGGCCTCAGCAGTTGTGGCTCGCAGGCTCAGTAGTTGTGGCTCGTGGGCTCCAGAACACAGGCTCAGTAGTTGTGGCGCACGGGCTTAGTTGCTCCGCGGCATGTGGGATTCTCCCGGACCAGGGCTCGAACCCGTGTCCCCTGCATTGGCAGGCGGATTCCTAACCACTGTGCCACCAGGGAATCCCCCTCTGTCTGCTTTTAAACAAATGCCACAGCATTGGTTTCTGGCCATACAGCTCACACCTGAGACTAAACTGTTTGTGCGTCGGGGTCCCCGTGGGATAAAGTCCACTTCCTGTGGCCTGGGACTGCCCATCTGGCCTGACCTGGGCCAGGCTGTAGGGAGGATGGGGTGGGGGCAGGGCCTAAAAACCCCCCGTCAAGGCAGGGGGCCCAAGACAGCCCCTGGGTGGTCGGTGGGGGTGTGTGTCTCTGAATCCCCCCAGGCCCAGCTCCGTTGAGGTGCTGGGCCACATGGGCATTTGCCCTTCACTCTAGCTGGTGAGCTCCTACAGAGCCGTCGGAGCCCTTCCACCCCCACCCAGCCCTTGAAAGTCCCCCTGCTCTGCTCCACACACCAGTGTGTTGGGCTCCCAGCCCCGCAGTCAGGGTCCCTGGGGCCTGTGCCTGCCCTCTCTACATTTCAACGTTTTATTTTTCTTTCCAGCAGTGGCTCTTCCACTCCGGGAGTTGCATCCACATGTGGCCTGTTTTCAGGCTCCCGTTGTGTGGGTGGCCATTCTTATTTACCCAGTTGGGGGCCCGAGTAGACACGCCTGCCCGGCTGGCCCCCCTGCCGCGGCGTTCCTCTTTATCGAGGCTTCCAGGTGGGGTCTCTGCAGAGAGGGCAAACCTGGGTGCGCCGGGTCAACTGGATTCAGCACACAGGGCCCCGAGGGCCGGCCCAGCAGTCTGGGGTGGGGGGTCCAGGAGGGTGGGGAGCCGGCCCGGACGCCTCGTCTAGGAGGGGCTTCCTGCCGCCGCCCAGCCACGGCCTGGGACCCTGGCCCGTCCCCGGGAATCGGCACAGGGCCCGGCTTCCTGCAGGGCCGGGGCTGAGTCACAGGCTGCCGGGTGATTCATGCGGCCTGGCCCAGCGGCTGGGGGCTGGGCCCCTCCTGCCCCAGACAGGGGCACAGGGCCTGGCCTAGGGCTCCCCAGCCCCAAGATGGGCCAAGGCAGAGGGGGCGTGCGCTGGCCCTGATGACCTTGTGCTCCCAGGGGCTCCAGCCCCAGCCCAATCCCTGGGACGTGGGTGTCTGCACCCGGGAGGCTGCCGACCAGCTGTCACCTCCTGCACCGCCATCCCTGGGGCTACAGGGACCCGCACGGGGTCTGCAGCACCCGTTTCCTCTCTAGCTCTCCCTGTATTTCCTGACTCCAGCCCCGCCCGTGTTCGCTCCCCTCCTTCCACCTCTGCCCCTGGGCACCAGCGTGTGCGGAGTGGCTCTGGGTGGCGCCTCTGCGGCATCCCTGCCAGGTGGCTGCCAGCTTCTGCGGGCCTCTTCCCTTTCAAGACTTTCAGAGGCTTCACGGCATTTTGAAAGGGCCTGAACCCTGAGCCCTGGTCTCTGACTTCCTCTGTGCTTGTCCCACTGCCCCACGCCCACCCAGGGCCATCTAGCCGCTGAGGCCTGGGACCCACCCAGGGCCCCCAGCTCTCGCCGCAGGGCTCTGCAGCCCCCTGCCACCCCCCCGCCAGGCGGCGGTCATGGGGCGGATCCCCTCCTGGCGAGCCCTGGCCCTCCGAGGTCAGGCTGCGTGTGGGGGCCATCAGGGGAGCCGTGGCCGAGAGGCGGGTCCGGCTGCTGTCCTGGAGACGTGCCTGCCCCAGAAGAGCCTGATATTTAAAAATAACTCCGGAGGCTTTTGTTTGGCTTTTGCTTTAAAAGACTTTTTTTCCTTTTGCACAGAATTCTGTAGCAGCGGGAGGGGTCAGCCGGCGTTGGCACCGAGTGGAGCCGAGCGGGCAGGGGCGGCATGGGGAGGGCTGTGTCCAGGGAGGCCGGGGGTCCGCTCTCGCTCCCGGGTCACGCCCAGGGCGACTGTGCGGCCCTGGGAACCAGGACCAGGTTGCGGACAGGTGGGGAGAGCTGAGCGCATGCCTTCCCGTCGCTCCAGCCTGGGCCGGGGCCCCTGTGTGCCAGCCCGATGACCAGGTGGACAGATGGACAGAAGGCAAGGGTCTTCCTTGGAGCGCACCCAGCGTGCGGGCCTGGGGGCAGAAGTTTCCATACTGCCTGTGTCCTGCCCGATTAGCATCTCCGAGTCAATATTTGTGCAAGTGCTCTCAGCTGGGAAAAATGCGACCGGCCCGTAGACCTGGGGGAGGGACAGAGCTGGCCAGCGGAGGGTGCAGCCTGGTGGCCTCGCTCAGGGAAAGGCGGGGGTGGGCCCCAGGGGGCTCGGCGGGAGGCTTTAATCGCCTTGGGGGCCTTCAATGCGGGCCATGCTGCCGCCCCCAGAGCAGCCTGTGTCCACGTCCACTGCACACCCAGGCCCCCCACGCCGCCATGCCCCCCTTTCTCATGAAGACCCCTCCTGGCACAGGGGCCATCTGAGATCCCCAGGGCTCCCTGGAATGCCTGAGAGTTGGCCAAGTTGCCTGCCGGGTGTAGGGTCCATCCCCCCAGAGGCTTGAGCCCCTCCCCTGACTGGGCAGGGCAAAGTGGAAGATGATCTCAAGGCCTGGCAGTGGGTGAATAGGCCCTCATTCCCCCCCAGCACCCAGGGAAAGGCCATTCTTGGCCTGACTTGGGCCCCTCCCTGTAAACTCCAGGCCTTCCGGGAAGGGCAGGACTCAGAATGGGCGTGTCTCAGGGTCCCAGGACCTCATGCCCCCTGCCCCCCCCGCCCCACCCTGCCACGCCTGGATTCTTAGCAGGCTGGCCTCCTGAGGGATGGGGCCATGAGGTGTCCATGCTCCCTCCACTGTCCTTCGAGGGGGTCGTCACAGCGGCTTCAGGCTGGCCCGGGGTAGGGGGTGACTGTGCGCCTTGGGCGGCCCTGGAGGGCTTCCCCGCTCTGCCCCCATGTGGCCGTAGGCTCAGGGCCTGGCTGGCTGACCGAAGACCAGCTGGTCTGGGGCAGAAGTCCAGAGCAGTGGACACCAGAAGGGAACCTCTGGGCTGGGCAGGGACCCGTTGAGGGGACGGCGGGCGGCCGGAGGCGTGACGTTGCCCTCAAGGCTAGTGGGCAGTTCAGAGCCCACCTCAGGGTGCCCCTGTGAGCAGGTCTGGCATGGGGGTGTGGGCCGGGGGTCTCCAGCGGGGGCACAGGCGCCGTCCACGTATGGCGTGCTCACTAGCTGTGTCTCTGCCCCTCATCTGGGGCCCCCACTCTCCCCGTGTGCAGGGTGGGTGCCCAGGTCTCCCACTGGCCCTGCCCGGCTTTCCTTGGAGCCCAGACTTCACGCACAGAGACCAGCCTGGACGATGGTCTCGTCTTTGGCTTTGGGATGGGGGAGGGGCTTCCTGGCCCTCAGAGCTGTTGAGGTCTGGAAACCACAATCCCTACCCCGTGGTCGCCACGCAGGGCAAGCTGAGGCTGGGTGGGCACCAGGGCGCTACCCCCAGAGGTGTGTGTGGGGGTGCACAGCCGATGTGCGCTCTGCTCACGTGCCCACCCTCTCGGGGGTCTCAGTGGCTCATCATCGAGGCCACAGGCAGGGCAGGTGCTTCTGCCTGAGCCCATGGGCTGTTCTCAGTGGCCCCAGAGCCCTTTCCTCGGGCCTGTGCCAGGTGGGGCTGGAGTCCCCAAGGCTAAGACCTGCCAGGCTGCAGGGCCAGGGGGCAGTTAGCCAAGGAGGGGCCCCGCCAAGCCCCCAGGGGCACAGGGCACAGGGACATCCAGGGATGCTGACCTCTGGCCAGGAGGAGAAGAGAGACGAGGGATGGGCCCCTCCCTGGGAGTGAGGTCAGGCCGAGACCCAGGGAGAGAGCAGCAGGTGGGCCCTGGGGGGTTCTGGACGCCTCTGGAAGAGCAGCCTCCCTGCTCCCTGGCCAGGTGCTCCCCCGACGGGCCGGGGCTGGGTTGGCAGGGTTTCCCCGCGCCAGCTTTGGGAGGGCCCGTTTTCATCTGTCTCCCCACTGGGGGCTCCTGACAGCGGCAGGCAGAGGCTGGGCCCTGGTTGCTCCGTGCTGGCTGCCCCTGCAGGCCGGTCAGCGGGTGAAATGGCCGGGTCCTCAGTTGGCTCTGAAGATGATGGGGGCGATGACCAGGGTGAGGCCGTGACGGGGGCCCCCATCCCAGGACAGGGTTTCACCGGCCTACTGTGCGAGGAGGACAGGCTCCTGAGAGCTTGGGACACTGTCTGGCCATCATCCCAGGCCGGCCACCAGAGCTCTGGGGACAGTGGGATGAGCTCCTGCCTCGGCCTTGCCCAGCCCCACTGCCCAGGCCCAGGAGACAGGCTGCCCGCGTGTGCCCCGTCTGACTCCAGCCCCTGTCAGACCTGTGTGCAGCCTCACAGCAGGGCTCTCCAAGCTCTTGGGGTGGGGCTGGGCCCTAAGGCACCCCAGGCCCAAGAGGGGAGCCCTCCGGAAATGCTGGGTTCCACCGGTCACCTCTGTGTCCTGGTGCAGGCCTCAGTGGCCAGGGGCCGGCCAGTGAGCGAGGGGCTGTTCCCTGAGCCAGCCGGCCCTCTCACCTGGGTGTGCCTGGCCCTTGAGGGCAAACACACAGATGTCCACTGTGAGCCCCACCTCATGGCGTGGGGCTGGCCCTCCAGGTATGGAGGGCCCAGGTGGCATGGAAGGGATCTCAGGGGCGTCCGTACACTTACTGCCCCGCAGGTTTTCCACGTGGCCTACGTGCTCATCAAGTTTGCCAACTCACCTCGGCCAGACCTCTGGGTGCTGGAACGGTCCACGGACTTCGGCCACACCTACCAGCCATGGCAGTATTTCGCCTGTGAGTCTCCCGGGGCCAGGGGTGTCCCCTGGGGTGGGCCGCACGCTCTCTCAGGGTCTCTGGACAGCAGGCCTGCCCTCACGCCGGCTTCTGCATGGGTCAGGGCTGTCGGGTGCATGTCCCGAAGGCTGGTGGGGGTTCGGTGGCTTGTGTCCCTGAAACGGGCATGGCCGGGTCCAGGGGCCCTCGGTACCAGGAGTCTCTCATGCCATCTCCGGGTTCGCTCTGGACTGGCCTTATGCTCCGGCAGCTCCTGAGGTGACAGAGGCGGCCAGCTTAGCTGCCCGGTCAGGAGAGCACGGGAGCCCTGCAGCCCTGCTCACTGGCCGGCCGTTCCATGTGCCACCCTGACCAGTCATGTCGACGGGTCTGCTTCGATTGGGCGGGCCTGAGACACGTGTCCCCCCAAACTCCAAGGCCCGAGAGTGAGTGCGGGGCGGTCAGTCCTATAAAGGACAGTCAGAAATGGTCCCCCAAGGATGGGGATGGCAAGGGCCACCCAGGGGACACACTTGTTCTCTGCAGAGAGAGGGACGGGCAAGGCAATCCGGGCTCGGGGCGGGGGCAGCCTGAGCCCTGGCCTTGCCCTCCTAAGGAGCTCCCCTGGCCTCCCAAGTGCCACAGTCTGAAGACCTCGAGGTCTCGAGGGTGGGCGGCGTTCCCGCCTCGTGGTGGATGCTGCCTCCCGGTTGAGGCCATGAGGCTCCAGGGAAGTCCGGGCACGCAGGGCAGCAGGGCGCTGCCGTCGGGCCTCCTCCGAGGGCTTCCCTGGAGCCCTGTGCCCTCACCCTCCGCAGCCTCCAAGAGGGACTGCCTGGAGCGGTTCGGGCCACGGACACTGGAGCGCATCTCCGGGGACGACGACGTCATCTGCAGCACCGAGTATTCGCGGATCGTGCCCCTGGAGAATGGCGAGGTGGGCGGGGCGGCGCGGGAGGGGGGTGTGGCCGGGCGGTCCCTGCCGGAGCCACGCCCACGCCTGACCCGCGCCCCTCCGCAGATCGTGGTGTCCCTGGTGAACGGGCGCCCAGGGGCCATGAACTTCTCCTACTCACCGCTGCTGCGTGATTTCACCAAAGCCACCAACATCCGCCTGCGCTTCCTGCGCACCAACACGCTGCTGGGCCACCTCATGGGCAAGGCACTGCGGGACCCCACAGTCACCCGCAGGGTGAGCAGGCAGGCGGGGCTTTGGGGGCTGGTGTGGGCGGGGCCGCGTGGGCGCGGGGTTGGGATCTGGGGGCAGGTGTGGGCGGCCGCTGACTTCCCCGGGCGGGCGCAGTACTATTACAGCATCAAGGACATCAGCATCGGCGGCCGCTGTGTCTGCCACGGGCACGCGGATGTCTGCGACGCTAAAGATCCCACAGACCCCTTCAGGTGAGACCTGTAGCTCCCTGCCCAGCCTGAAGGAGAGGAGGCCTGGTTCCATTGCCCACCATGTCCCCCGCCCTTGTGACCTGCGCTGGCCCCTCACTGCTCGGCCTCAGTTTCCCCGTGTGCACTGTGAGGTGGAAGGGCGGTGCCTGGAGCCTGGCTTGGGCCTGTTTGCCCTGCTGCCGGCAGACGCGGAGTCTTGCCTGGACCTGCAAGCCAGCTGCCCCTCCACCCCAGCTGCCCCCAGCAGAAGCCCCCTGCCCTGTGGAGGGGAGTCAGTGAGAGGTAATCCGCCTGAGGCTGCATGGTTCTCTTCTCTGGGGTAGGGGAAGCTCCCCCGCCTTCCTTGAGAACACAAACGATAACACTCCCTGCTGCCCCCAGCCGTGATCACACCCCATCGCCGGCAGGGGCCAAGGCTCAGGACAGGGAGTAGCCCAGAGACCCCCATCTGAGGAGGACCCCACCCAGAGTGGGGCTCTGAGCCCCACCCAGAGTCAGCCAGTAAGGCAGGGCCCACGAACCTGCATCTTTAACAAGCTGCCACTAGATGCTACGTGCCTAAGTGGCTCCAGCCGCCCTACATTCAGCAGTGAGCACGCAGCTCAGTTATCAGCTGGAGCCTGGCGCTCAGCCAGCTCTCCTCCTGGCTCGCAGCCTCGCGGCCGGGTTTGTTCATCTGCTCGTTCCTGCCTCCCTCCTTTTTCCCTCCTCGCTTTCCTTCCTTCCTCCCTCCCTCCCTCCTCCTTTGCTTCTTTGCTCCCATCCGTCAGCAGCTGTGTGTGGCGCTCACACATGCTGCCCCAGGAGCACCTGTTCTGGGCAGGTCTGTGCCCGGCGCAGAGGTCCCGGTGGGGCTGAGTGCGCTGGGGGTCTTAAAGCAGGTCCAGGGCTGGACAGGAGGTGCTGGGAGAGGAAGCAGAGCCTGCGATGGGGAGCCCGTGACCAGGCTCCCCAGCCCCCGCCCCCGAGGGGCACCTCCAGCAGGGAGCGGGCGAGCTTCTCCTGCTGCTTCCCTCGCCTCAAGATCACGCAGCTCCCACTTCTGCTGGGGTCTTGTTGCTGTGTCCACACCCCAACTGATAGGGGAGGCGAATGAAGCCCAGACAGGGCAGGAGCTCACCCCCGCTCTCACCGTCAGAGCTGCACCAAGAGGTGAGCCCCAGACCTCTCCAGGCGTGGCTGATGGGTCTGAAGGTGGAAGAGGTGTGATCACACTCCCCAGAGGACTCAGGCAGGCCCTCAGGACCCGCCTGGCCTGTGCAGTCTCTGCACGGGCCCCAGGCGTGGGTTCCTGCCCGCAGCTTCAAGCACTGAGCTCGGGCGCAGCTAATTGCTCTGGGAAATTAAGTGCCAAGTGGGAACTCGTGATGGTTGGGAAGGGTGCCTGCTGGGTGGCCAAACTGGCCTCAGAGGAGAGGTGGGCCTGCCCTTGCCTGTTGGGAAGACGTCGGCATCCACCCTGACTCGCCTGCACCTGGGCATTGACGGAGCTCAGCTCACCCTACAGGTGGGGCTTGGGTGGGGCGCCTCCCCCAGAACCACAAAAGCTGACACCCCTCACACACAGTGTCCTGCAGTATCAGCCTGCCCTGCCGCCTCTGCCCCACCCACTGGCCTGTCACCGTCCCTCTGCTTCCGCCCCCCCACCCCGGAAGCTCTCTCCCACCTCCGTCGCCTTGACCATCGTTCTGAGGGCTGACTACCTGCCCAGTCTGTACTGAGCCCCTGTTCATTCTCCCCCATCCCTTGGTTTGGAAGTGACATGTTTTGTCTCTATGGGTGTTTTAGTTGAGTCAGGCTAACAAGGTGCCAGAGGCTGCGCGACTTGCAAACAACAGAGATTTACTTCTTGTGGTTCTGGAGGCCGCTGAGGGCCCCCTTGCCTACTTCATAGCTGGCTGTGTCCTCACAGTGGGGAAGGGGTGAGGGAGCTCTCAGGGGTCTTCTTATAAGGATGCTAGTCCCATTGACGAGGGCTCTACCCTCATGACCTAATCACCTCCCGAAGGCCCCGCTTCCAGACACCATCGCTTTCAGGGTTGGATTTCACATGTGAATTTTGGGTGGACACGAACATTCAGTCTCTGGCGATTGGTGATCACCCTTACGTTTCTTTTCTAGTTCTGTCGATTGCAGTGGTAGCCCTCCCTCTTCAGCAGGCGTACTTGACCTCGCCAAATGCAGATTTAACTAGTTGTCTCCCTGGTGACCCAGGGTCCCAGAACACTAACCCCAGGCACGGTATCTGCACCCAGCAATGGGTCCATCACCTTGACTGCCAGCTCCTGTTCTCTGTCCTTCCTTGGCTGCCAGGGCATCCCTGGGGACTCAGTTTCCTTTTCCTTTAGTACTTTCCATGAGAGTCTGTTAGTCCTTGGATGGCTGTTCTGCCCTCACTCTCGGGTGATAGTTTAGCTGGCTGTAGGATTCCTGGTTGATGGCTGGCCGTGTCTCTCAGCACTTGGGAAATGTCATTTCAGTCTCTTGGCATCTTCCGGTGGTTGGGAGAGTCTGCTGTCATCTGCACCGTTGTCCCTCTGTGGGTTTTATGCCTCTTCTAGGTGTTCCTGTGATCTTGCCTCAGTGCTCTGCAGGTTTACTCTGCATTGTTGAGTAGTGGACGTATTTCCTGTTGCTCAAGGGTTGTGCTTTTTGAATTTAAAAATATGTGTCTTCGTTATTTCAGGACCGTTTTTGGCCATTGGCCCTCTAGCTCTCCCCTCGCTCCCTCTTTTCTCTTTCTGGAATTCCTGTTATACAGGTGGGAACGTGGGTGGTTTCCTTGGGTCTCGGGACTTCTTGTATTCCCGCCTCTGCCTCCTGAGCTGCTCTCTGGATGGCTTCTTCAGTTCATTGAATCTCTCTTCAGCTGTGTCTGATCCGCTGTGTAGCCCATCCTTTGAGTCTTTAATTTCAGTCATTTTATTTTTCATTTATAGAAGTTCTGATTGGTTCTTTGGTCACATCTGCCTCTTTTTCATAGCATTGTGGTTTTTATTATGTCTTAGGTTCTTTTGGTTATAATCTTTAAACACTCTCTTTTTATGGTTTCTACTCAATTGCTCCATTAAATGAAGCTCCGGGGTGCAGCCCTGCTGTTGGTTGCGTCGGGTGACCCTGTTGGGTTGTTTCTCTGCAGGTTCTTCAGCGGGGCTTCATCCGTGTGATGGGGTGTGCCCTGGATTGGGAAGAATCCCTCCAGCGTGGTGTTTCAAGGGCTTTTGACAGACACCCTACTTTTTGTGTTCATTTCTTGGTTTAGGGGTGCCCTGACTACGTAGATTCTTGAAAAACCAAACCCCGGCCACAGGTTCTTCGTCACAGATCCTTGGCCCTTCCTGTGATGACCTCTCTGTGGCAGGTTATTCCTGCTTCCTTCCTGAACACCAAGGAGCGGTGGGGCTGAGTCCCAGGGCCCTGCGGCCCCTCGTGGGGGAGGGGCTAGAGCATGATTTGGAGCTCTGGGTCTCTTCTTCTTGGACTGGCTCCTGGGGGCTGCTCAGGACCTGCACAGCACCACAGCTGTGGTGCTGACCCAGGACCGAGGGGCAAACGGCCCAGGGATGGGGCTGTGATTCCTGCTCTCCACCTGGCTGAGCTGAGGAGGTGTGTGCTGGAGATGGGGTTCTGTGCAGTGGGTGGCTGCAACCTTGGTCCTCAGCTGCGGCCAGCTGTCCACCTGCCCACTGAGCCAACAGGAGCTGCTCTCCAGGACAGCAGGCAGGATTCCAGCTCTCTGACTGGTGTCCACCCCCGGATGGAAGAGGAAGCCGTTCTTGGCCACTTGCTCCTGGGGAGGTGCCCTGGGTACATGGGGGCGTCTGGCTGAGTCCAGGGCTGCCTGCTGAGCGAGACCTGGGTCTCAGAGCTGGCCCAGGAGAGCCGCAGACTTGGCCTCGGGTCCTGGCTGTGGTGGAACTAAATCCTGAAGGGCCCAGGGCTCCAGGCTGACCTGTGGACAGGGGCCACCCGCGCTGACCACTCAGCACCCTGCCCCAGCTCCCACCCTCCGTGAAGGCCCTGCACAGCCCCGCCTTTCTCGTGTCCCTGGGGGCCCGTGGCGGATCTGAGCGCTTTCTGTGCCCGCGTGCCCCCCACAGGCTGCAGTGCGCTTGCCAGCACAACACGTGTGGGAGCTCCTGTGACCGCTGCTGCCCCGGCTTCAACCAGCAGCCATGGAAGCCGGCAACCACGGACAGCGCCAACGAGTGCCAGTGTGAGTGCCCCCGCACGTGCTCACACGCCAGCGCGGTGCTCTCACGTGCGCTCACATGCACATGGTGTGCACACACGTTCACACAGGCTCTTGCATGTGCTGACGCCCACACGGTACACTCACACGCACACACACACGTTCACACATGTACACTCTAGATACTCAGGTATACACGCATGTGCTTGTGCACACTTGTGTGTTTGTGTGCACATGTGCTAACAATACGTACACGGCTCACACGTGTTCACACACGCTTAAACACGCCCACACGCGTGCTGTTGGCACACGGGCAGCGTGGCACGTTCTGTCCCCTGAGCCAGGCCACGTTTGGGGTCACCCGTGGCTTGCGGGACGTGCCCCAGGGGTCCCAGTCGGGCGGGGTCACGGAGGCGTGCTGACAGCTGGGCCCCCACTCTCCAGCCTGCAACTGCCATGGCCACGCCCACGACTGCTACTACGACCCTGAGGTGGACCGGAGCAACGCCAGCCAGAACCAGGACCGCGTCTACCGGGGCGGGGGCGTGTGCATCGATTGCCAGGTGGGCGGGGTCCGTGTGAGGTCAGGCGTGGGGCTGAGGATGCGGGCAGGCTCTCGTGGGGGCGGGGCTGCCCCTGGACTCAGCGGCCCCGCCCCTCCACAGCATCACACCACCGGCATCAACTGTGAGCAGTGCCTGCCCGGCTTCTACCGCTCCCCAGACCACCCGCTCGACTCACCCCATGCCTGCCGCCGTGAGTGGGGGCGGCCCGGGTGGGGTGGCCTGGGCGGGGGCATTCCAAGGGGTGTCCAGGAGCAGGGTCTGCCCAGGTCGGGGTGTCCTGGGGGCCTTCGCGGCTCTCGTCCCACCTCCCAGGCTGGGGAGGCAGACGCTGCCCCTTCGCGGGGCCTGCGAGCCCTGGACTTGGGTTCCCCTGACTTCCCGCCCCCCGCCCAGGCTGTGACTGCGAGTCGGACTTCACGGACGGGACGTGCGAGGACCTGACGGGCCGCTGCTACTGCCGGCCGAACTTCACGGGGGCGCGATGCGATGCGTGTGCCGAGGGCTTCGGCGGCTTCCCGCGCTGCCACCGTGAGGGCGCGGCCTGGGGGCGGGGGCAGGCCCTGAGCCCCTGAGCATCCCCGCCTGCTGGGCTTGGAGCCGGGCGGGGGACCCCAGGGGGGACTCTTTCGTCCTGCCTGTATCTCCAGTGATGCCGAGAGACACGGGTGGCCGGGCACTGAGCCAGCCTGGCTGACACTTGCTGTCTCCTTCCTCAGCGGTGCCGTCCTTCTCTCACAATGACACGGGGGAGCAGGTGCTGCCGGCCGGACAGATTGTGCGTAAGTGTCCCCCGAGGTCTCCATCCTGCCCTGGGCCCCACCGGAGCCGTGGGGCAGGAGGGGCCACACCCAGGCCCCCGGAGAGCAGGTATTTCCGTTCTGTTCACCATGTCTCTGCGGCTTTTCATTTCATGCAAATATTACGTATTTGTGCTAGAAAACCGTGAAAAATACAGGTGGGCGGAATGCTAGAGAAGAGAGGTATGCAGAATCGCATCTCCTGCAAACAAGCCCTCCTCCCTCTGCGTGCGCGCTGTGTTTATAAACACCCGTGTGCGCCGTGCGCGCTGTTGTGTAATCGCGTCTCCCGCCCACGCCATCCTGTAAACACGTCCTTTCGTGTCCCACGTTGTGCAGACAGATGTGGCTCTTGCTTAACCTGCTCTCCATTCTTGGAAATTTAGGTTCTTTCCAGATTTTATAAAAATAACACTACAGTAAACCTCCTTGCGACTAAAGCTTTCCATGAATTCTTAACTACTTCTGTAGCACGCTTTCCTGGAAGAAGGCTCTGGGTCACTAGACGTGCATGTTCAGGGACCTTCTTGGCCACAGGTTGCCAAACCGCTCTCCTGACATAAAATCGTCTACCAGGTGGAATGGCAACAGCCGCGTCATGTGTGTTGGGCGTTGCTGTCGCTACCCGGCAACATTCATTATCGCAGAAATCTTCTCATTGGTTCACTTCCCCACTTTTCGGTTTTCCTGGAATTGGGATGCGCCTTTCAGTTGACGGCTTACTGATGTCTAATTGGCCGGCGTCTTCCTTTCACAGCAGTACAAAATCGTGGTGCGTCCTGTAATTGGTTGTGTCTTAGATCAGATGGCATTTGGTATTTCCTTGGTTTTGGCTGCGTTTCTTTGCCTCGTTTGCAAGGTTGAATCTTTCTCTTTTTTTTTTAACATGTAAGTATTTACTTACAAATACATTTTGTTTGTTTATTTATATATATATTTTTTTCGGCCGCACCACACGGCATGTAGAGAACTTCCTCGACCAGGGACCAAACCCGCGCCCCCTGCAGTGGAAGCACAGTCTTAACCACTGGACCGCCAGGGAGGTCCAAGGTTGAATCTTCTCTTGCGTTTCGTGACTCCTGTTGCTTTCACTTGTGAATTTCCCATCCGAGGTTGTGGCTCAGTTTTCTTCTCACTGGTTTGCTGCTAGGAGCTCTTTCTGTATTAACTATATTATCTGTTCCTCATGCGTCACGTGCTTTCCTCCCAGTGGGTAATTTGCCCTTCCTGTTATTTTTTTCACTGAATCTGTTGACCTGGTTCTTCCTGGTGTCTGACTCGGTCATATCTCAATGGAGGTCCCTAAACCCAACTATTTGCATATCTCTTGGTTCTTTGGCGGTTTTCTTTTTGACGTTTAAATGTTTAGTTTTTCATCATGGGGTAAAGCAGGGGTCAGCAGGTTTTTTCTGAAAAGGGCCGGACAGTAAATGTTTTAGACTTAGAGCGCCGTGTGTTCCCTGTTACAAAGCTTCAGCTCTGCTGTTGTATGTTGCAGCTTGGAAGTGGCCATGGACCATGTGCAAGTGAATGGGCATGGCTGTGTTCCAATAAAACTTTATAAACCAGGCACAGGCACCTTGGACTGAAGTTCACCAATCCTTGGTATAAACTTGAAAATCCCTCCTTTCTCCACTGGCCCTTGGTGAGCACTCAGTAATTGTGCTGGTGCAGCATTTCACTTTTAATCTGTGAACCGTAGGATGAATTCTGCTAATATCCTTCCTACTGTGGACCCAGCATTGAACATAAACGTTTTGTGTCTATATTCGTGAGTGAGGCTGGGTGAAAGCCTTGTTGTTTTTTTGGTACCATCTTGTTTTGGTTTTGTAATTCATCTTGTAGAATACTTGAAAAACAATCCATACTTTGTTATGCTCCAGAGCAGATTAAAAATCACGGGAATTATCAGGCTTCCCTGGTGGTGCAGTGGTTGAGAATCAGCCTGCCAATGCAGGGACACGGGTTCGAGCCCTGGTCCGGGAAGATCCCACATGCCGCGGAGCAACTGAGCCTGTGCACCACAACTACTGAGTCTGCGCTCTAGAGCCCGCGAGCCACAACTACTGAGCCCGTGTGCCTAGAGCCCGTGCTCTGCAACAAGGGAAGCTACCACAATGAGAAGCCCATGCACCACAGCAAAGAGTAGCCTCCACTCACCACAACTAGAGAAAGCCCACGTGCAGCAACGAAGATGCAGTGCAACCAAAAATAAACAAATAAATAAATTTATTTTTTGAAAAAATCACAGGAATTATCAATTTCTTAAAAGCTTGTTAGAAGTTACTTAAAAAACCATCTGGTCCTGACACCTGTTTTCCCATGGAGAGCTTAGATGATGGTTTTCTTTTCTTTTATTATGTGTGTTTATTTTGTATCTCATTGTAAGTCAGTTTTAAAATTTTTATTTATTTATTTAGGGCTGCGTTGGGTCTTCGTTTCTGTGCGAGGGCTTTCTCTAGTTGTGGCAAGCGGGGGCCACTCTTCATCGCGGTGCGCGGGCCTCTCACTGTCGCGGCCTCTCGTTGCGGGGCACAGGCTCCAGACGCGCAGGCTCAGTAGTTGTGGCACACGGGCCTAGTTGCTCCGCGGCATGTGGGATCTTCCCAGACCAGGGCTCGAACCCGTGTCTCCTACATTGGCAGGCGGACTCTCAACCACTGCGCCACCAGGGAAGCCCAGTCAGTTTTGATTATTTATATTTTGTTAGCAAATTGTTTGTCATTTGGATGTTTAAAGGTATTGGCATAAAGTTATGCACGACATTCTGTACATGATTTTTAAATTTCCTTTCATTCCTTTTGTCTATGTTTATTTTCTCTTTTTCTTTTTTTTCCTACCTTTATTACACCCAGCAGAAGTTTGTTGAGTTTATTGGTGTTCTCAAAGTGCAGCTTACTCATCTGCTGGAGTTTTTCTCTGTTTAGTTTGGGAGAGAGATTTTATTTCCTAATACGGAAAAAAAAAATTTTTTTTAAGATTTTTTAAAAAATTATCTTTTGGCTGCGTTAGGTCTTTGTTGCTGTGCGCGGGCTTTCTCTAGTTGCGGCGAGCGGGGGCTCCTCTGCATTGTGGTGTGCGGGCTTCTCATTGTGGTGGCTTCTCTTGTTGCAGAGCACTGGCTCTAGGTAAGCGGGCTCAGTAGATGTGGCTCGCGGGCTCGGGGGCACAGCCTCAGTAGTTGTGGTGCACGGGCTTAGTCGCTCCGCAGCATGTGGGTTCTTCCAGGACCAGGGCTTCAACCTGTGTCCCCTGCATTGGCAGGTGGATTCTTAACCACTGTGCCATCAGAGAAGTCCTAGTGTAGAAAATTCTGAACTAAAACCATCTTTCTTTTTTTCATTGCAGTATAACTGGCATACATTATTATATTAGTTTCAGGTATATAACACCACGATTTTGTATTTTTATATATTGTGAAATGATCACCACAGAAAGTCTAGCTAACGTCTGTCACCACACATAATTACCATTTTTTTCTCATGATGAGTACTTTGAAGATCTAATCTCTTAGCAACTTTCAATTATGCAGCAGAGTATTATTAACTCCTGCCGCCATGCTGTGCGTTACATCACCATGACTTGTTTATTCTATACCTGGAAGTTTGCACCTTATGACACCCTTCACCCATTTCACCCAACCCCCAATCCCCACCTCTGGCAACTGCCAATCTGTTTTCTGTATCCATGAACTCGACTGTGTGTGTGTGGGCGGGTTTTTTTGGGGGGGGGGGTGCGGGGGTTAAGATTCTACATATAAGTGAGATCATACAGTATTTGTCTTTCTGTACATTTTTTATATATTATTTTTATAGCTTCTTGAATTGTTATTTTTAGTCTCTCTTAATTATCTACAAAAGGTTTAAAGCATTTTCTCTCAATCGGGTGATTTTATTCTGCAGGAAAATGTCTGGAGACTTCTTTGGTTGTTATAACTGGGGGGGTGCCACTGTCACCTAGTGGGTGAGGGCCAGGGATCGTGCTAAGTATCCTACAGTGCACACGACAGCCCCCATCAGCACGATAAAGAGTTATCCAGGCCAGAATGTTACTGGTGCCAAGGTTGAGAAACCCTGGGTTAAAGCTATAAATTTGCTTCAGAGGGTAGCTTTGGCTAGCTGTCCCATAGGGTTGATATGCTGGGTTCTCACAGCTGTTCATTTCTAAGCAGTGTATCGTTTCAGTTTTCATTTTCCTTTTGATCCGAGTTGTTTAGAGCAGCGTTTGTCATTTCAGGTGGTTAGGTTTCCATTCCATCCTTATTTTGATGGTTCAGTCCTAATTTTACTGCATCATGGTCAGATTTTATTTATTTATTTTTAATTATTATTTTTTTAATTTTATGTATTTTTGGCCACGTTGGGTCTTCATTGCTGTGCGTGGGCTTTCTCTAGTTGCGGCGTGTGGGCTTCTCTTCGTTGTGGTGCGTGGGCTTCTCTCTCACTGCAGTGGCTTCTCGTTGCAGAGCACAGGCCCTAGGCGCACGGGTTTCAGTGGTTGCAGCACGCAGGCTCAGTAGTTTCAGCACTCGGGCTCTAGAGCCGCAGGCTCAGTAGTTGTGGCGCATGGGCTTAGTTGCTCTACGGCATGTGGGATCTTCCCAGACCAGGGATTGAACCCATGTCCCCTGCACTGGCAGGTGGTTTCTTAACCACTGCACCACCAGGCAAGTCCAAATCCACTCTGCTGTTAATTTTTGTCACATTCTGGGAACAGTATATTCAGTTTTTCTCTCTATGACAATGGTTTTGCCAAATTCTCCTCCAACTACAATAGTTTTAGTTTTCAGCACCCCTGGACCATATGTATCCTGCTTTTCGAGCTTTGCGTATGCTGCATCTCTTGAGGCAAGTCCTTTTTCTCAACAAACAACATCCCTCTTTGTCTCCACGAATGCTTGTGCCTTCGGCTCACCACGCTCCATGCTCCCCTTCTCTGTGTCTGTGCCACCCACTCTCCCTTCTGGAAGCTCTTTGTTTCCTGTCCAGATCCTTGGTTCAAGGTGCATTCTTTCAGAAGGACATGACTGGATTCTCCTTCAAGAGTCCAGCCGATGCCTTTGGGTTTATCTTGTGAGAGGAGATGTGGCCCAGCAGAGGGACTGTGGCTGCTGTCAATTTGGGTCACACCTGCCCCAGTTGTATTTCTCTCATCCTGCTTAAATTTTCCCTTTCCCGACTTTTGCTGGATTGACCAACAAAACGTGTTTTGTTGGTTTGTGTTTTCTTCTCCAAGGGTTTGCGAGTTCTGTTTCTGTCTTCTGGTCTGGCCCGAGGTTACCCTTATGCTTTGACAAATACTGAACCATTATTCCATGTCAGTAACAAAAATTAAATAGTATTACCCCCTTTTTGTGCATCAGTTAAGACATTTAGCACACTTTTTCTTTTTTATTTCTAATCCCCAGAATTATTTATGAAGAGTAGAATTTTCTTTTCACTTTGTTATGATTTTGTTTTTGCATTTTCTCTGGTTGTGTCAATGCCTGCAGTTGACTTGGTTTCTACATTATACACAACTAATTATGTGTAGTGGTCCTGATTTCACCTCAGGCCACTGTTTTCCCAAAATATCAGCTTTCCCTTGTTGGGATTTATTAATTAATTAATTTATTTTTTTTGCGGTACGCGGGCCTCTCACTGCTGTGGCCTCTCCCGTTGCGGAGCACAGGCTCCGGACGCGCAGGCTCAGTGGCCATGGCTCACGGGCCCAGCCGCTCCGCGGCACATGGGATCCTCCCGGACCAGGGCATGAACCCGTGTCCCCTGCATCAGCAGGCGGACTCTCAACCACTGCGCCACCAGGGAAGCCCCCTTGTTGGGATTTTTAAAGTCTTTTTTGTTTTGCATGAGTGCAGTGTCAAGTGTAAGGAAAGGAGTTTTGTGGAGAAGGGAGGGGTTTTTTTGGGGGGGGCGGCTGGGGTCCACGGGGCCCCTGAGACTCCTCCCCCCCACCCCCCCACAGACTGTGACTGCAGTGCCGCTGGGACCCAGGGCAACGCCTGCCGGAAGGACCCACGGGTGGGGCGCTGCGTGTGCAAACCCAACTTCCAGGGCACGCACTGTGAGCTCTGCGCCCCGGGCTTCTACGGCCCGGGCTGCCAGCGTGAGTCCAGCTCCGTCCCCGTCTCCGTCCCCTCGTGGATCCCAGGAGCCCAGCCCCTCTGTGACCACCTCCTCCCTGCAGCCTGCCAGTGCTCCAGCCCCGGCGTGGTGGACGGAACCTGTGACCGCGACTCGGGCCAGTGCACGTGCCGGGCAGGATTCGAGGGGGCGGCGTGCGACCGCTGTGCCCCTGGCTACTTCCACTTCCCCCTCTGCCAGCGTGAGTGCAGCGCCCCCAGTGGAGGGTGGGAGGGGGGCTGGGGTCTCGGCCTGCCTGGCTCAGGGCCCCGTGTGCCTCTCGGCCCCGCAGTGTGCGGCTGCAGCCCCACAGGGACCCTGCCCGAGGGCTGCGATGACGCTGGCCGCTGCCCGTGCCGACCGGAGTTTGACGGCCCCCACTGTGACCGCTGCCGCCCGGGCCACCACAGCTACCCCGAGTGCCACGGTGAGCAGAGGGCCTCGGGGGCCCTGGGCGGGGTGGGAGGGCCACCCGCAGGTCCCCAGGGCCTGACCCCGAGTCCTCTGCAGCCTGCGCCTGCGACCCCCGGGGTGCCCTGGACCAGCTGTGTGGGGCAGGCGGGGTGTGCCGCTGCCACCCCAGCTACGCGGGTGCCACCTGCCAGGAGTGCAGCCCAGGCTTCCACGGCTTCCCCGACTGTGCCCGTGAGTGCCCTGGTGGGAGGGGGGCGGGGGAGGGCGTGTGCCCACCGCGTACTCACACCCCGCTCTCCTCCCCCCTCCCCCAGCCTGCCACTGCTCCCCCGAAGGCTCCCTGCACACAGCCTGCGACCCCCACAGCGGGCAGTGCAGTTGCCGACCCCGAGTGACGGGGCTGCGCTGTGACATGTGTGTGCCCGGTGCCTACAACTTCCCCTATTGCGAAGGTGAGGCTGGTGCCGTGTGTGTGTGTGTGTGTGTGTGTGTGTGTGTGTGTGTGTGTTGGGTGCTGTGCGTGTCATGTGCTGCATGTTCCCATGACCGTCCCTGTGCTCTGTGTGCGCTCGCGTGTGTTCATATGGCTCACGTGCTGCGTTCACGAGTGTCCGTGTGTCGTGCATGTGCGTTCACGTGCTGTGAATGTCCATGCGTATCTCCACATGGTTCTTGGACGTGCCTGTTTACTTGCATGTGGTCACGTGCTGTGTCTGTTCATGCTTGTTCACGTGCTTTGTGCTCACATGACTTCACATGTGTTTGCCTGTCGTGTGTGTCTCATTGCGTGTTCATGATCACGTGCTGTGTGGTGGGGGAGGGCACGTGCCCTCACGGCTATGGGGACCAGGGCATGTAGGCACACGTGGTTTCTTGCCTGTTCACATGTGTGGGAGGCGTGTGTGTTGGCTCCCATGGAGCCTCGGGTCCTGGCCAGGCCTGGGGAAGCCCTTGGCCGTCGGGATCAGTGACTGAGTAATGACGGTGGCCTGGGCATCTCTCCACAGCTGGCTCCTGCCACCCTGCTGGCCTGGCCCCAGCCGATCATGATCTTCCTGAGGTGAGCCCAGGTCAGCCCTCTGGGGCCGAGGCCATCACTTCCAGAGGGACCATCACTTCCTCAGCTGCTCGGTTGCCATGACAACCTCAGAGCCCATTTGTTCGCCTGGCCGCTCCTCTGTCCTCACTGCAGGGTCGTGCCAGAGATGGGACAGGGCTCCAGGGCTGAGCGTTTGCGGGCAGGAGGGCAGGGGCCCACTCTGACCCTCAGTCTCATCCTCTCCCAGGTGCACATCCCTTGTAGGTGCCGGACTCACGTGGAGGGGCCGAGCTGCGATCGCTGTAAACCTGGGTTCTGGGGGCTGAGTCCTAGCAACCCTGAGGGCTGCACCCGTGAGTCTGCCCGGAGTGGGTGTCGGAGTGCTGGGGGAGACCCCTGGGGTGGGGGAGGGCTGACTCCACAGAGCTGGGGCGGGGATGGAGTTCAGGGCCTCCTGCCCCCTGCTCTGCTCTCAGGCCCACTCTGCCCCTTCCCCAGGCTGCAGCTGTGACCCCAGGGGCACACTGGGTGGAGTTGCTGAGTGCCAGCCGGTGAGTCTGAGGACCCAGGTATTGGGGGCCGTGGGAGCCGCGCGTAGGGACCCTCCCCTGCCTGGTCCCACCTTCTCCCTCGGCCCCCAGGGCAACGGCCAGTGCTTCTGCAAGCCCCATGTATGCGGCCACACCTGCGCGGCCTGCAAGGACGGCTTCTTCGGGCTGGACCAGGCTGACTACTTCGGCTGCCGTGGTAAGCGGCCGCTTACGCGGCCCTCGGACCCCATCCTGGGGGACGATGAGACCCAGAAGGGGCAGAGGGGGCAGGGGCCCAGCCAGGGCCTGGGCACGGCGTGGTACCTGCCGAGCTGCTTCTAGATGCCGGCCAGACCCGTGCCGGGCGTGGGAGCGAGGAGGCAGGTTTCGCCCCTCGGTGCTTCCCCCTTCCAACCCTTCCCCTGGCGGCAGGCGTCACTGACCGATCCCAGGGCCCTTGCCCCTGGACTCAGAGCCTCTGTTGTCCAGGGACGCAGGCAGCCCCTGGGGGAGGTGAGGCGGTCTCTCAGCCCAGCCGCTCTTGGCGGAGGGTGGGTGGAGCACCGAGGCTGGGCGGGGGCTGGCGGGGGCAGGCGGGGGCCGACGGGGGCCGGGCCACATTGACTTGCTCCCTCCCGCCGCAGGCTGCCAGTGCGACGTTGGCGGAGCTCTAGGACAGGGCTGTGAGCCGAGGACAGGCGCCTGCCTGTGCCGCCCCAGCACCCAGGGCCCCACCTGCAGCAAGTGGGTGCCCCCGCCCCGGCTGGGCGGGCGGGCAGGGGGCTGGGGCGGCAGCTTGTCCCCCGGGCTTCTCCCTGGGGGCCCTGGTGAGCGGGCAGGGCCAGTGCCCGCCCTGCCCAGACCGGATGCCAGCTGCCCTGACCGGCCCTGCCGTGGCCAGGCCGGCGCAGGACCACTACCTTCCCGACCTGCACCAGCTGCGCCTGGAGCTGGAGGAGGCGGCCACGCCCGAGGGCCACGCCGTGCGCTTCGGCTTCAACCCGCTCGAGTTTGAGAGCTTCAGCTGGAGGGGCTACGCGCAGATGGCACCCATCCAGGTGGGTGCGGTGCTGCCCCATCCTGGGGCCTGGCTGAGCGCCCGCTGTGGCTGGCCGAGTGGCGGGCAGGCCCCTGAGGTTGCAGGGCCGGGCCGGGAATGGCCAGGGAGGAGCAGCCCTGACGTTCCACGCCCACCCCTCCCCACCGCAGCCCAGGATCGTGGCAAGGCTGAGCGTGGCCTCCCCTGACCTCTTCCGACTGGTCTTCCGCTACGTCAACCGTGGGCCCTCGAGCGTGAGCGGGCGGGTCTCCGTGCACGACCAGGGCAAGTTTGCCACCTGCGCCAACTGTGAGTGCGGGGGGGCTACCCCTGGGCCCAGCCCCACACACGCCTCCCCCCAGCCCGCCCCGCCTCGTCCCCGCACGTGGGTGGGAGGCCAGGCCCTTCCCGCTGGCCATGCCGTGCCCAGGAGTCTTGCCGTCCCCACCCCAGGCGCAGAGCAGAGCCAGCCCGTGGCCTTCCCGCCCAGCACGGAGCCTGCCTTCGTCACCGTGCCCCAGAGGGGCTTTGGGGAGCCCTTCGTGCTGAACCCCGGTGCCTGGGCCCTGCTCGTGGAGGCCGAGGGGGTGCTCCTGGTGAGGTGGGGCTGAGCGGGCTGGGGCAGGGCGTGGGGCGGGGGCCACGGCACCTAACCTCCCCCCCGCTCCCCAGGACTACGTGGCTCTGCTGCCCAGCGCCTACTACGAGGCGGCCCTCCTGCAGCTGCGGGTGACCGAGCCCTGCACGTTCCAGCCCGACGCGCAGCGCTCCGGGGACCAGTGAGGGCCGGCCGGTGGGGGAGGGGGCGGGCCTGACCCTTGCTGTGCTCAGGCCGCCTGTCCCGTGCTCACCAGACTGTGCGCCCCCCCCAGCTGCCTCCTCTACACCCACCTGCCCCTGGACGGCTTCCCCTCCGCCGCTGGGCCTGAGGCCCTGTGTCGCCACGGCAACAGCTTACCCCGGCCCTGCCCCACGGAGCAGCTCAGCCCCGCCCACCCGCTGCTGGTCGCCTGCCAGGGCGCAGATGTGCGTGCCCCCGGGACCCCACAGGGGTGGGCGGGGTCAAGACTTGGGGAGACGTGCCCATGGCCTGGCGGGGAGGGGGTGTCCACGTTGCAGTGACAGGACCCAGGCGCAGGGCAAGCGTGATGGCGGGCAGAGCATGGGTGGCACAGCCGGGGACCCAGCACCTGCTGCCTTCTGGGGCTCTGACCTTGGGAGTCGATGCCTCGGGGCCTCATCCGTACACGGGGTGCAGATGGCCCAGCCCTCCAGCTTATTGTGAGGAGGTGGCAAGTTGCTGGTTCACTTCAGGCACCGGACACTCTACAGTGATGAAGCCGGCGGGCCACGGGTGGGCGGGGGGGCTCGGAGCAAGTGGAAGTTGGAAGCTGAGTGGCCGTGGGAGTGCCCCAGGCAGCAGGGATGGCGGGCACACAGGCCCTGAGATGGGGGACGAGGCTGTGCGGGGAGGGGATGGGAAGGGCCGTGTTCAGAAGTGTCCTGTTCTCTAGGTGGGGGGCTGGGGCGGGGGCCTCCCATTGCCCTGTCCCCCCAGGTGGACGTCCAGCTTCAGGTGGCGGTGACGCAGCCAGGCCCCTATGCCCTGGTGGTGGAGTACACCAATGAGGACACCCGCCAGGAGGTGGACGTAGCTGTGCACACCCCCCAGCGGGCCCCCCAGCAGGGGGCGCTCACCCTCCACCCCTGCCCCTACAGGTGTGTAGGGAGTGGGGAGAGGATTTAAGCCCGGGGGCCGGTGGAGGGCTCTGGGCTCCAGGGCTGCCCTACCCACTGGCCACCCCTGCCTGTCCCCCAGCACCCTGTGCCGGGGCACCGCCCTGGATGCCCAGCGCCATCTGGCGGTCTTCCACCTGGACACGGAGGCCAGCGTCCGGCTCACAGCCGAGCGGGCACGATTCTTCCTGGTAAGGCCCCAGCCCCCTCACCTGCATGGGCCGCAGGACCCCACTGTGGGGTTAGGTCTTTCCAAAGGTGTCCAACACATGCAAAAGTAGAAGACTGTGATGAGCCTGGGCACCCGCCGCCAGTGCCACCGCCAGCTCGCATCGGGTGGGGGCTCTTCCAGAATCCTCCTCCTGCAGGCTTTTTCCTTGTGGGTATGAGATGTAAATTTATTTGTAAATGATGTTCACGGTCACATAAGGGGACCGTGATGCGCTGGAGTCAGAGTAGGAAGAGCAGTCTAAACAAAAGGCTGCTTTTCGGTATAATTTACAAAAACACAACACCTCGTGGCCCCGAATTAGGAAGGGGTCCACACAGCGTGGGTTCTGAAGCTTGGGATTTGCTATCGTTGTGGTAACTTGCTTCTTTTTTTTTTTTAATTTGTTTATTTATTTTTGGCTGTATTGGGTCTTTGTTGTTGCGCGTGGGCTTTCTCTAGTTGCAGCGAGCGGGGGCTACTCTTCATTGTGGTGCGCGGCCTTCTCATTGCGGTGGCTTCTCGTGTTGTGGAGCACGGGCTCGAGGCACGCGGGCTTCAGTAGTTGTGGCATGTGGGCTCAGTAGTTGTGGCGCACGGGCTTAGTTGCTCTGCGGCATGCGGGATCTTCCCAGACCAGGGATCAAACCCATGACCCCTGCGTTGGCAGGCAGATTCTTAACCACTGCACCACCAGGGAAGCCCGTAACTTCTGTGTCAGCTTCACAGAGTTGAAGATTAAATCCCAAGGCTAAACGTTCTGGGCAATATTAATCGTCAGTTCAATGCCCAGAACCAAGCACACGCGTTTATTCAGTAAGTGACAAAATGGGTGATGTCGTTCTCGTCAGAGTATTACCTAGTCTCACTGTTACGTTTCCCTAGGCCTTTAAAAGTTTTATCAGAGTATCATATGCACGTATTTTTATGAAAGTGTCAAATATTGAAAACAGACTTGCAACAACAAAGCGTAATCGCACGCCCCACCTGCGCACTTCTCTTTCTACTTTCCGGAGTCAGTCCGTTTCTTCCACGTTGCTAAGTAACGCATGCTACATTGCTTCCTCCTAATTTTTCGACATCGGAACCCCTGCGGTTCTGTCCTCATGCACACGCGGCGCTGTAGTCGTGGGCTGGGACACTTTAGGCTCTCCATGGAGCTGTACCCACAGCCCAGTACCCAGGCCAGGTAGCAACATGGCCCCACCCCTGACGCCACTCAGCCACCCCCTCCCCCCGCCCGCCCCAGCCAGGGTAACTGCCTCCAGACACTGACAGCACCGCCTAGTTTGCCTATTCTGGAACTTTCTATAATTGGAGTCACACAGGTGTTCCTTTGCGCTGCCTCTTTGGCCGACGCCCTGGTAGGGATGGATGGAGCTGTCGCCATGGTCACGTGGTATTCTGTCTTCGCTGTCGGGTTTTTCTAGACCCCCTGAGGTGTCACGTTTTACCGTATCTGTCACACACGTTTCTTCGCCGTGGTAGACGGTACAGGACGGAGATGCCTGCTCACGAACCCCCGCTCGCTGAGCGCCCGCCTGTGCCGGGTCCCCGGCCCTATGACCACAGAGGGCGGTGGAGCGCAGTGGGAGGAAGAACGGCCTCCGGGGGAGCTGGGAGGTGCTGCAGGCCCAGAATCCACAGCTGAGGGCTGGGGTCTGTGCAGCTGGAGGAGAGGGAGGTGGAGTCGGGGCCGGGGCTCGGTGCAGAGAGCAGGACCGGCCCGGGTGCGCGTGTGGACGGGCCACTCCTGCTGCCACACCCACACCTGTCCCCTTTCTGCAGCACAGTGCCACCCTGGTGCCCGCGGAGACCTTCAGCTCAGAGTTCGTGGAGCCCCGCGTCCGCTGCATCAGCAGTCACGGTGCCTTCAGCCCCAGCAGGTAGTGGGGCTGGGGGCGGGAGCCCAGGGCGGCGGCAGGGCGGTGGCCGGGACTCGGGGACTCACCCCTGTGTTCCCCACCCCCCAGTGCCGCCTGCCTGCCCTCCCGCTTCCCGAAGCCGCCGCAGCCTGTGGTGCTCAGGGACTGCCAGGTGCTGCCGCTGCCGCCCGGCCTCCCGCTGACCCACTCTCGGGAGCTCACGCCGGGCGCGCCCCCGCCCGGGCCCCAGCCCCGGCCCCCAACCGCTGCGGACCCCGACGTGGAGCCTACCCTGCTGCGCCACCCCCAGGTGTGGGCCGGGGCCGGGGCTGGGAGGGGCCGGGGGGGTGGCTGGGGTGGGACTTGCAGCCCCTGATACTCCTGCATCTCTGCCCACTCACCGGAGCTGCTCCCCCCGGCACAGGGCACCGTGGTCTTCACCACCCACGTGCCCGCCCTGGGCCGCTACGCCTTCCTGCTGCACGGCTACCAGCCGGCCCACCCCACCTTCGCTGTGGAGGTCCTCATCAACGGGGGTCGTGTGTGGCAGGGTAAGCAGAGGGGCGGACCCCGGGGCGAGGAGGCTCTCGGGGGTCTCGTCCACACGGCCCATCGCGTGATACCACACACGACATGGATGGGGCGCGTGCCGGGTCCACAGCTCGCAGGGGCCGTGGCTCGGTGCCCGCTGCCTGGCTGTGACAGGGCCACGTGCCCCATCCTGCCATCAGCTCTCACATGCGGTGCCCCAGGGCCCACTGTGTGTGGCAGGCCCTGCCCCTCACATCTGTGCTGTGGTTCAGAGTGCACCCCGTCCTGTGCTCGCTGTGGGACCCGGGTCCGTGCACGTCTGTTGCATTCTGCTCTGACGAGCCCGGGGACCTTCCTGCACCTCGTGGGGCCTCGTGTGTGACCACAGCCGACTCACGTAGCACAACTGGGCCCAGCCACGTGGGTCTCGGGCGGGTCACACGCGTGTCTCGTTCAGGGACGCGTGGTCCTCCGTGGTGGGTGCTGTCATTGGGATCCTCTCCTCCCTGGTGACTCCAGGAGTGTCCCGAGCCTGGGTGAGGCGCTGTGTGTGTGCTGGGAACACTGACCTGCCTTTCCGCACCTCCAGGCCATGCCAACGCCAGCTTCTGCCCGCATGCCTACGGCTGCCGCACCCTGGTGGTGTGTGAGGGCCGGGCCGTCCTGGATGTGACCGACAGCGAGCTCACCGTGACCGTGCGTGTGCCCGAGGGCCGCTGGCTCTGGCTGGTGAGTTCTCGGGCTGGTAGCCGTCCTCCACCTGTCATACCACTGTCGATCGCTCTGCCACAGCGTGTCCCCTGCTTGCCGCGGCCCAACCCTGGGCCAGGTGCCAGGGGCAGCAGCCTCTGGGGACCTCCAGGCCCATCACGAGAGGCTCCTGAGGGGATCCAGGAGCCAAGATATTGCCCAGCAGCTCTGGGGCCCTGCTGGTCAGAGTGGCCTTCCTGGAGAGGGAGGCGTCCGGCAAAGAGGGGTGGACAGGGTGCCAGGAGCCTGGGCCCTTCCTCACACTCCCCAAGCTTCCGTTTGGCCACAGAGGCTGGCCTCCCCTCTGAGTGGCCCCCAGGAGGGACCCAGCACCTGGCAGCCTGGCTGGAGCCCCGGGCCAGGGTGTGATATCGCCACCGCTGTCTTAGCTGCCCGGCCAGACCCTGGCCTGTGGCAGAGAAGCCCTGGCGTCGGCCCCGGCCGGTGGGCTCCGGCACCCACCCCCGACCTGGACCCTTCGCTGGGCCTGCGGGAAGGTGACCAGGCCTTGATGCTCTAGGAGTACGTGCTGGTGGTCCCCGAAGATGCCTACAGCCCCAGCTACTTCCAGGAGGAGCCCCTGGACAAATCCTACGACTTCATCAGCCAGTGCGCCACCCACGGTTACCACGTCAGGTGGGCCGGGCTCGGGGCCGGGGGCAGCAGGGTAGGGGCCGGGCTGGGAGCTGGCCTCACCACCCGCCCTCACCCCAGCCCCTCCAGCTCGTCGTCCTTCTGCCGCAACGCCGCCACCTCCCTCTCCCTCTTCTATAACAACGGGGCTCGGCCGTGCAGCTGCCACGAGGTGGGCGCCGTGGGACCCACGTGTGAGCCCTTCGGGGGCCAGTGTCCCTGCCGCGCCCACGTCATAGGCCGTGACTGCTCCCGCTGTGCCACTGGCTACTGGGGCTTCCCCAGCTGCAGGCGTGAGTACCCCAGTCCGCGGGAACGTCCAGGGGTGCCTCCAGGAAACAGTGGTCAGGAGCATGTTCCTGGTGGACCGGCCCTGCCACGTCCTGTCTGCGAGGGCCCAGGCCTTCCAGGGCTGTCCAGGAGGTTCCGGGGACTAGGCAGCAGCTCTGCCCAGCTGACGCCACGTCAGAGGAGCTGCCTGGGGCTTGGGGCCCGGAGCTGGGTGGAACCAGGCTGGGGGTAGGGTGGCCTCGCCCCCCCCCCCCCCCGCCATTCAGTGTCCCCAGGTCTGCCGTCGGGTCCCCTGACCGGGGCCTGTGCACGCGCCCCACAGCCTGTGACTGCAGCGGCCGCCTCTGTGATGAGCTCACGGGCCAGTGCATCTGCCCGCCGCGCACCGTCCCACCCGACTGTGTCATCTGCCAGCCCCAGACCTTTGGCTGCCACCCCCTGGTCGGCTGTGAGGAGTGTAACTGCTCGGGCCCCGGCGTCCAGGAACTCATGGACCCCACCTGTGATGTGGACAGTGGCCAGTGCAAGTGAGCACCAGGGTGCGGGTCCCCGTGGCCTCGGGGCAGTCCCGGGTCGCCTGCCACTGAGCCCTGAACCCATCCAGCCCCCGGTAGTGTCCCCGGCGCTCAGGGGGGCACCACCTTGGTGGGGGGCACCTCTGGTCTCTCGTGTCAGTGTGAGGGGCCGGGTGGAGGAGAGGCCCAGCGGCTGCTGAACCCTCACGGCAGGTGCAGACCCAACGTGGCCGGACGCCGCTGTGACACTTGTGCTCCCGGGTTCTACGGCTTCCCCAGCTGCCGCCCCTGCGACTGCCACGAAGCAGGCTCTGCACCTGGAACATGCGACCCCCTCACAGGCCAGTGCTCTTGCAAGGTGAGGGCGGTCTGGGGCCAGCCCTGCCGACACAACCCCACCCCATCCCTCGTCTCGTCTTCTCAGCGGACTTTCGTCTCTCTGGGAGGTTGTAGGCGCCTTTGGGACAGTCAGCCCAGTTGTGGGGTGACAGCCAACACGGGCACACGGCTGACCGCCCTGCCCTGTCGTGCCCTCCTGCCCCCAGGAGAACGTGCAGGGCCCGCGGTGTGACCAGTGCCGCCTTGGGACGTTCTCCCTGGACGTGGCCAACCCAAAAGGCTGCACCCGCTGCTTCTGCTTCGGGGCCACGGATCGCTGCCAGAGCTCCGCCTACGCCCGCCGGGAGGTGTGCGGGCAGGACGGGAGGGGACTCAGGGAGGGGGTCTGAGACGTAGGACGGGGCCCTGTGATACGCGAGGGCATGCGCCTGTGTTACCCACCCACGTGCCCCGCAGTTCGTGGACATGGAGGGCTGGACGCTGCTGAGTGGTGACCGGCAGGTGGTGCCCCACGAGCGGCAGGCAGAGGGAACACTGCTTCGCGCGGACCTGCGGCGCGTGCCTGAGGCCTTCCCCGAGCTGTACTGGCAGGCCCCACCCTCCTACCTGGGGGACCGGGTGAGCAGGCCAATTGGCCCCTGGGAGGGCACCCAGAGGGTGTTCAGGACCTCCTGGAGGCCTGGGGGGGGCCGGCAGTGAGGATGCTGGTGTCCAGGGAGGGATAGGGTGCCTAGAACCACTGCCGTCGACTCTGGGCCCGTGGACGGGGTCTGGCCAGGTCGCATCCCTCTGTCTGGCTTCCAGGTGTCGTCCTACGGTGGGACCCTCCACTACGAACTGCACTCGGAGACCCAGCGGGGAGACGTGTTCATCCCCACGGAGAGCAGACCAGATGTGGTGCTGCAGGTGGCCCACCGGGTGGTCTTGGCAAGGGCGGGCAGCGCGCACAGCCGAGCCGGGACCGTGGGCAGCCCGATTCCTGGCCCTCATCCGCCCACACGCCTCCCCAGGGCAACCAGATGAGCATCGCGTTCCTGGAGCCAGCGTACCCGGCGCCCGGCCACGTTCACCGCGGGGAGCTGCAGCTGGTGGAGGTGAGCAGCCGTCTCTGGCCCCCAAGGCTGCAGGGGCTGCTCTCCGTGTAAGAAAACAGGGTCCAGGAGTGGGCGGGACCCTCGTCAGCGCGCCTCTTTTCTGGTTCCCCGTGGGGGTAACGCTCCTGGGCCGAGTGCTGGCTTGCAAACCCCTGATCCCTGACGGGTGAGCAGCTCCTCTGACACCTGGCCCTGGGGTTCCCTCTGCAGGCCACCAGCTTGTGTCTTTCGTCCATTTCCTTTCCGAGGGGTTTCGTGTTATTCCTGAGGTTCACCCTGTGTCCTGGCTTCAGAGCTGCGATCGTCTTGTTTTAGTCTGTACTCTTGTAGCCTGTGTCTTTCTGTAAGATCTTTTCTGATGAACAGACGTTCTTGCATTTGATGTACTCAAGTCGTTCATTTTTCATTTGCAGTTAGTGCTTTCGTGCGTTAAAGTCTTTGCCTCTCAGATCAGACGTCACTCACCTGTACCGCGTGTCCCCCCCCATGTGTCCTGCGTGCCCCCACCCCCCCGCGGGAGGGTCTGTCCTGGGCTCCTGTTGCGCCCCGCTGCGGCGGCCGCACTGAGGCCCTGTCATGGCCGCGCAGGGCAATTTCCGGCACATGGAGACGCGCAGCGCTGTGTCCCGCGAGGAGCTCATGATGGTGCTGGCCGGCCTGGAGCAGCTGCACATCCGCGCCCTCTTCTCGCAGACCTCCTCAGCCATCTCCCTGCGCAGGGTGGCGCTGGAGGTGGCCAGCGAGGTGGGCGGGGGACCTCCGGCCAGCAACGTGGAGCTGTGCATGTGCCCTGCCAACTACCGTGGGGACTCGTGCCAGGTGAGGTGGCGGGGGCAGGCACCGGGCTGCCGGGCTGCCGCCGACGGGTCGCCCTGCCCCGCGTGCGCACGTCCACCCTCCCCCGAGCGTCCACGCCTGGCCTCCGTCTCCATCTCACTCCACCCCTCCTCCTACCAGCTGGGTATCACGCTCCCGGCAGCTGACCTTCCCACCACAGGCTGAGCCGGCCACTTGCTCATCCGTCTGTTAATCCGCTGTCACCTGCCCCCTGCCCGGCCCCCCGTGCACGCAGCTGGTCTTCATCTGTTCAGTGCCCAGTCCGTCCCACGTCCATGGTTTACCCAGACAGCATCACCGAACCCTCCTCCCCTCCCTCCGCCCGCCTGGAAGAGGTGTTTGGAGGAGAACAGGAGGTGGTCCCCTGAGCCCGCGGCATCTGCGTGGCTTTATGGGCGGTGACTGTGCCTTCAGCGGTCGGTCAGGCTCAGGAGCGGGGTCCCCGGCTGCCCCCACACCAGGCTGGCCCCGCCTCCTTTCCTGACTGTTGATGCCCACCCGCCCCCAGGAATGCGCCCCTGGCTACTACCGGGACGTCAAAGGTCTCTTTTTGGGTCGCTGCATCCCCTGTCAGTGCCATGGCCACTCAGACCGCTGCCTCCCTGGCTCGGGTGTCTGCGTGGTGAGTGGGGCCCCGTGGTGAGGCCTCGGGTGTCTGCGTGGTGAGGGCGGCCACCAGAGGCGCAGGGTAGGGAAGACCAGGGGGTCTTTGGTCAGTAGTTACGGGTACTCTGAGGTCTGGGGGAGGGGAGGGGCTCTGGGCAGGGCACCTGCTGGCAGTGGGCGGAGTCCTGCAGGGTGGGGGTGGGGGAGCTGGCGGGAAGCGAGGCCTCCGCCGTCGGTGCTGATGTGTCCCGTCTGCCCCAGGGCTGCCAGCACGACACCGAGGGTGACCACTGCGAGCGCTGCCAGGCCGGCTTCGTGCGCAGCGGACCTGAGGACCCTGCGGCCCCCTGCATCAGCTGCCCTTGCCCTCTGGCTGTGCCTTCCAACAAGTGAGCTGGGCCACAGCCCCTCCAGGGCCCCGGCCATTGACTGGTGGACCAAAGTCCTTAAAGACCCGGAATGGAATACCACCACCCCCTACCTGGTTGGGTCAGCACTGCCCTCTGTGGAGGCCGGGGCATCCGGGGTGGGCCCATGAAGTGGGGGACCCCCCCCCGCTTACCTGGTGCTCACCTGGAGCGTGCTGGGGTGTAACGACCACCTCCGTCTCTGCAGCTTCGCCACGGGCTGCATCCTGCGAGGTGGCCGCGCCCAGTGTCTCTGCAAACCCGGCTATGCTGGGGCCTCCTGCGAGCGGTGAGCTGGGCAGGCGGGTGCCTGACTGGGGCGGGGTCTGCGTGCGTGGCCCCGGGGACGCTGCGTTGCCTGCCAGCACCAGCCATGATCCCGCCCCACCAGGTGCGCACCCGGCTTCTTTGGGAACCCCCTGGTGCTGGGCAGCTCGTGCCAGCCCTGCGACTGCAGCGGCAACGGCGACCCCAACATGCTCTTCAGCGACTGCGACCCCCTGACGGGCACCTGCCGCGGCTGCCTGCGCCACACCACCGGGCCCCGCTGCGAGAGCTGCGCCCCCGGCTTCTACGGCAACGCCCTGCTGCCCGGCAACTGCACCCGTAGGCAGGGAGGGCGGGGCTGAAGGGCCCCTGGGTGTCCCACCCGGAGCAGGCTGTGTCCCGGGCCGGGCCCAGCGTGGACAGGGTGGACCCGACCAGGCCCCCAGGACTCACGGTCAGGCGACCCCACGGCCAGGCCGAGGGTCACTTGGGGACTCTGGCCTCTCCTGAGGGAGGGCACCCCACGAGGGCTCTGACGGGTCCTCTGGCTGAGCCCAGGCTGCAGGGGAGGCGGGCACAATGGGCCGGTGAGCAGGCAGCTGCATGGTTTGGACCTAGGTGGAGCAGGGAGGGGATGAAAAGTGAGGGCCTGGGGGCTTCACTTGGGGCAGGATGGAGATGCGTGTGGAGTAGGTGCCCAGTAAGGGCTTCCCGGGGTGGGAGGGAAGAGGCTGGGTGGGGGTCAGGGCTACTGTCACAGCCACCCTTCTGCAGGGTGTGACTGCTCCCCGTGTGGGACGGAGGCCTGTGATCCCGGTAGTGGGCGTTGCCTGTGCAAAGCGGGTGTGACCGGTCAGCGCTGCGACCAATGTCAGGTAGCGCTGCCAGGGTGGGGCGGGGCCTTGATTTTGTGGGTGGGGCCTTGGTGTGGGGGTGGGGTTTTGTGGCTGTGGGGCGGGGCCTTGGCGTAGGGGCGGGGCTCGGGGCCAGAGGGATGGGGTATGGGTATAGGGGCAGGACGTCATGGCTGGAGGTGCAGGCTCTCAGGGCTGAAGGAAGCTGGGTCTTACGAGCTGGGCAGAGCCCTGACTGCAGTTTGTGCCCCCAGGAAGGACACTTCGGCTTTGAGGGCTGCGGGGGCTGCCGCCCGTGCGCCTGTGGCCCAGCTGCCGAGGGCTCCGAGTGCCACCCCCAGAGCGGGCAGTGCCACTGCCGGCCCGGGACTGGGGGTCTCCAGTGCCGCGAGTGTGCCCCCGGCCACTGGGGGCTCCCTGAGCAGGGCTGCAGGCGTGAGTGCGGGCCGGCGGGACACCTCGGGGCAGCAAGGAGTACCCCAGGGCCCTCAGCCGGCCACTCACCCCACCCCTCCCACCCCAGGCTGCCAGTGCCAGGGCGGCCACTGTGACGTCCACACGGGCCGCTGCACGTGCCCCCAGGGGCTCAGTGGGGAGCGCTGTGACACCTGCAGCCACCAGCACCAGGTGCCCATGCCAGGAGGGCCTGGGGGCCACGGCGTGCACTGCGAAGGTGTGTGCCTGCCCTCCCCACTGCCCCAGCCGCCTGGCCACACCCGGCTCCCCCGCCCCTCCCAACTCCATCTGGGATGGTGCCGGTCCCAGCGCCATGCTGACTCGGTGACCCCAACGTTCACCTCCACCTCCAGATCAGTTCTCTGGTCCCAGCGCTCCTTGTCAATTTTCTGAGAGACCCCACGGCTGTCCTGTTGACCCTGAGACCCCCACGCTGACCTCTGCAACCCCTAACCTCGTAACCCTCAGCCCAGCTCAGTACCCCGTTCCATCTCCGTGACCCCTAGTGACCCGCTTCTAGCTCGCCGACCCCATGACTCTCCGGTGGTCTCAGGCCCACCCCTCACCCCACGCCCACCTGCCCCCTGCCCTCAGTGTGTGACCACTGTGTGGTGTTGCTCCTGGACGACCTGGAGCGGGCTGGCGCTCTCCTCCCCGCCATCCGGGAGCAGCTGCGTGGCGTCAATGCCAGCTCCATGGTCTGGGCCCGGCTGCACAGGCTGAACGCCTCCATCGCCGACCTGCAGGTACTGCCCGGCCCGGCCCCCAGCCTCCCCTGCCCAGGTCGCAGGCTCTCACCTTCCCCTCCCCGCAGAGCCAGCTCCGGAAACCTCCTGGCCCCCGTCATGAGACTACACAGCAGTTGGAGACACTGGAACGACAGACCTCAAGCCTCGGGCAGGACGTGCAGCAGCTGGACGGCCAGGCAGGCGCCTGGGGAGCCCTGCCCCAGAACCCACCCCCTGGAATGCTTCTCCTCCAGGAAAGCCCTTTCCCGGGACCGCTTTCTCTCAGCAGACTCCTCCCCAAGAGGCCTCTCTCCCCGGGCCCCAAACCATCCAGCGTCACCCCTGACCCGCAGCTCAGCCTCGAGGCCTGATGGGTACTTCATCCACAGGCCACAGGGGCCCGAGCCCAGGCCGGCCAGCTTCTGGACAGCACCGAGGCCACGCTGGGCCGGGCACAGACGCTGCTGGCAGCCGTCCGGGCTGTGGACCGCGCCCTGAGCGGTAGGGGCTGGCCCACCTGGGCAGGGCGGGGAGAGTCAGGGCAGGGGGCGTGCCTCCAGGGGGCTCGGCCTTGAAGAACCCGCACGTTTGGATGTTTAGACAGGGAGATGGGCCTCGGCCGCGGAAACAGTGGGTCCGGGCTGGGAGGTGGGGGCACGCGGGCCCCACAAGACGGGCCAGTGCCCCCGCCCACGGGCTGAGCAGACGGCAGTGGTGGGGATCCTGGGGGGGCGCCCTGGGAGGTGAGGGGGTGTGGCGAGAGGGCCGGCGGCCTGGAGCCAGGAGCTGGGGGCCGTCCGGGGCACGCCGGCTTACACGGGGGTTAGCTGAAGATGCTTGACTGGGCGTTTCTGGCTCGGAAGCTAGTGGCAGAGGTGTGCCCGGGCAGCAGGCCAGCCCTGGGCCCTGACAGCCCGTTCCCCAAACCCACACAGAGCTCGAGTCCCAGACGGACCGCCTGTCACCAGCCAACGCCTCAGCCCTATCGGGTGAGCAGCTGCGCCGGACACTGGCCGAG
This sequence comes from Grampus griseus, assembly GCF_964374135.1. NCBI lineage: Eukaryota > Metazoa > Chordata > Mammalia > Artiodactyla > Delphinidae > Grampus > Grampus griseus. Next base: position 87,300,470 of record NC_139008.1, on the reverse strand, counting down.
GTGGAACGGCTGCTCCGGGAGATGCGGGCCCGTGACCTGGGGGTTCCGCGAGCCGCCGCTGAGGCTGAGCTGGGGGAGGCCCAGAGACGTGAGTGGTGTCAGCCCCAGCAGGGCAGAGACGGGAGGGGTGAGGACCCGGCTGGGGGCTCTGGGGCTGAGGTCAGCCTGGAGTGGCATCCCGTCAGCTTGGGAGGGTGGACGGGGACTGGCAGGCACCAGGAGTCACTGCCCCAGTGACCGTTCCTGCCCTGGGCCTTGGCCAGTGCTGGCCCATGTGCAGGAGCAGCTGAGCAGGCGCTGGGAGAGGAACCAGGCGCTGGTAGCACGCACCCGAGACCAGCTGGCCCAGCACGAGGCCGGACTCATGGACCTGCGGGAAGCCCTGAACAGGGCGGTGGGCACTACACGGGAGGCGGAGGAGCTCAACAGCCGCAACCAGGAGCGGCTGGAGGAAGCCCTGGTAGGGAGCCTGCCCCGCGACCCCGGCCCCGCCCCCTCCTCCCCCAGTCCCGCCCCCTCCTCCCCCAGTCCCGCCGCCCCCCACCCCCCCCCCCCCGCTCACTCTCATACTCATCATCCGCTACCCTGTCACCCCACCCCTTTATTTTCCTGCCTCATCCTTCTTCTATCATGTCTTTCTCACTCCCCATCGTCTCCAGCAACGGAAACAGGAGCTGTTCCGGGACAACGCCACTCTGGGGGCCACTCTACAGGCCGCCAGAGACACCCTGGTCCGGGTCACTGAGTTTCTGCGCGGCATGGACCAGGCCAAGGAGGTGAGCACTCCTCCCTCCCAAAGGGCTGCACGCTGAGCGGGGGCAGATCAGGTGGGGGTGAGTAGGGGATGGGGACGAGGGTCCCACCTAAGCCCACCCACCCCCAGGAGTACGAGCACCTTGCTGCCAGCCTGGACGGGGCCCGGACGCCCCTGCTCGAGAAGATGCGGGCCTTCTCCCCGGCGAGCAGCAAGGTGGACCTGGTGGAGGCCGCCGAGGCCCACGCGTGGCAGCTGGACCAGCTGGCGCTCAACCTTTCCAGGTACTGGGCCCAAAGAGGGTGCCCGGGGGCGTGCAGCCAGGGCCTGGAGGTGGCCTAGCTGGTCTGGGAGGGCTCTTAGAAGGAGAGGCCGGTGTCCCTGCAGGGGCCGGTCAGAAGTCTGGGCCCAGGGTGGCAGGAAGAAGCAGGACAGGCACACAGGGCGATGCAAGGCCAGGAGTCTAGAGCCGCCAGGCAGGCAGAGGCCCGTGAGGTGGGCGGAGCCCCCACCCGCACCCTAGGATCCTCCCCGCTTCCCCTCACAGCATCATCCAGGGAGTCAACCAGGACCGCTTCATCCAGCGGGCCGTCGAGGCCGCCAACGCCTACAGCAGCATTCTGCAAGCCGTGCGGGCCGCCGAGGGTGCCGCCGGCCAGGCGCAGCAGCAGGCGAGCCGTATATGGGCGGTGAGGCCCCGACGCCCCCCACAGCCCCGGCGGGAGCCCCTGTTCCCTTGCAGCTCCACCGGGCAGGTGTGAACTGCATCCTGTTTCTCTGTGTCTACAGGTAGTCGTGCAGCGGGGCCTGGCGTCCCGAGCCCGGGAGCTGCTGGCGGACAGCAGTGCCCTGGAGGAGGCCGTCCTTGGGGAGCAGCGGAGGCTGGGCCTCGGTGAGTGCCGGGTCCAGCTGGGCGTCCGGGCTCCGTGGGGACCCTCGCCTTCCGGCCATGTGGGTTGTGACCGTGTGAACCAGGGTCGCAGCTGCCCTCGGTGGGAATTTTCCCCACTGCTCGGCAAGTGCGTCCCTGGGAGCTCTGCGAAGGCCCACCACCCCCCCTGGCCTCGTGACAGGCCCCCGGGACGTGGAAGGGCCTGGGGAAGGGGACGTGGGGCCCAGCTCATGGTTTCCCTGATGTCCTGGCTGAGGGCCGTGTGCATGCCAGGCCGTCGAGGAGGAGCGGGTGGGGAGCGGGCAGTGGGGTGCGCCCTCTGCTGCTAGCACCTCAGGGCACTGGTGGCCACGAGCAACGGCTCAGCTTTCCTGAGCCTCCATTGCTTCACCTGTAAAACGGGAGTAACTGCCCTGGCCGTGGGCCCAGGAGGCTGCGCCAAGACTTGGGCACCAGGGCCACCCCAGGCCGAGGGCCCTCGTGTCCACACGTCTCCATCTGACCGTGCGCGTGTGAGCCTTAATCCTCCCTGGTCAGGAGGGAGGACTGAAATGGGCTGCACCTGTACCCTGGGGGCGGGGGCTCCTCGGGACTGAGGCTGCCTGCCCCGCAGCGTGGGCCACCCTCCAGGGCACCGGGACCCGGCTCCGCGATGCCCGGGCCAGGAAGGAACAACTGGCGGCCCGACTCCGGGAGGTGCAGGCCATGCTGGCTATGGACACAGGTAGGGTGGGTCTCCTTCCTGCCCCCGCCCTCACTGCTTGTCCCCAGAGCTGAAGAGACACCTGTCCGGATAGACATCAGCCAGTCTGTCCAGTAGGCTCTGATGGGGGACGTGTTCACACTTGTGCCATCCGGAGTGGTGGCCGGGGCGGCTGAGGGGGACCCCTGTGTGGGCAGCTCCAGCCCTGGGACCCTTCCCAGCCCTGGGGATCTGCTTCTGGTCGGAGACAGATGCCAAACGAACGTAGCCCCGGGCAGCAAGTGAAAACTGGAAGGGGCAGGGAGCGCGCTGAGAGAGGTGGCGCGGGGCAGGCGGGAGTGTGCGGCAGGGACTTGGGGCATCTGGGGGAGGTGGGGAGGGGGGAGGTGGAGGCAGCAGCAGAGGCCAGCGTGCTGGAGCTGAGGGCTTGGGGGCCAGGAGGGCTCAGGGCAGAGGAGGGATCCCTGCCGACTCGAGAGTCGACCTTCCCCACAAGCCTGGGTTGGGGCCACGGGGACTCTGGGGGGGGGTGCGCTCAGGAGAGATGGTGTTGGCGGGGGTAGGGGGGGCCATGGGGAGGCGGGGCTGAGCCAACACTAGGTGACCCAGCTGTGGCGAGAGAGGCTGGCACAGGAGGAGCCGTCTGGGAGAGGACGGAGGGTGCGTTTCCACCGCGCTGAGGCTCTCACGAGATCGGGGGCGGGGGTGACATCCCTGTTGCTGGTCTTGGCATGGGGGTCTATAGTGGTCTCCCCAGATGGGGATGAGGCCCCCCGATGGTCCTCACTTGCCCCCCTGCTGAGCCTGCACACTGCCTGCCACAGACGAGACAAGCAAGAAGATAGCCCATGCCAAGGCCGTGGTCACCGAAGCCCAGGACACGGCCGCCCGCGTGCAGTCCCGGCTTCAAGACATGCAGAAAAACGTGGAGCGGTGGCAGGGCCAGTACAAGGGCCTGCAGAGCCAGGACCTGGGCCGGGTGGTGCTCGACGCAGGCCGCTCAGGTGGGCCCTGACGCACAGTGCCCTGACAAGAGGGCGGGCTGGGGTGGGGAGGCCAGGGGTTCAGGGCTGCCTCCCCACATCCGCTCCCCCCCTGCAGTGTCCACCCTGGAGAAGACACTGCCGCAGCTGCTGGCCAAGCTGAGCCTCCTGCAGAACCGTGGGACGCACAACGCCAGCCTGGCCCTGTCGGCCAGCATCGGCCGCGTGCGGGAGCTCATTGCCCAGGCCCGGGGTGCTGCCGATAAGGTGCGTGCGAGTGCCAGGGCCAGGTGGGCGTCTGGGAGACCAGGAGGCAGACGCTGATGGGCTCTGTGCCCCCACTCAGGTCAAGGTGCCCATGAAGTTCAACGGTAGCTCAGGGGTGCAGCTGCGCACCCCTCGGGACCTCGCCAGCCTCGCCTCTTACACCGCCCTCAAGTTCTACCTGCAGAGCCCAGAGCCGCCGCCCGGCCAGGTTGCCAGGGACCAGTTTGTGCTGTACATGGGCAGCCGCCAGGTAGCGGGTGGGCTCGGTGGGCTGGGTGGAGCCGGGCGCCAGGCCGGAGCGGGTGGCCCACGCCGGGTCCCTGTCCCGCTGAGTCTCCTGCCACCACAGGCCACCGGCGACTACATGGGTGTGGCTCTGCGTGGCCAGAAGGTGCACTGGGTGTACCGCCTCGGGGCGGCAGGCCCCACGGCCCTCAGCATCGACGAGGACATCGGGGAAGAGTTCGCAGCCGTCAGCATTGACAGGTGGGAGGCCCGGCCCTCACGGTGCTCCCCCCACCGCCAGCGTGACCGCGCGGCCACGCCTCCCTCTCTTACTTCTGCCCTCAGGACGCTCCAGTATGGCCATATGTCTGTCACAGTGGAGAATCAGATGGTCCAAGAGACCAAGGGTGATACGGTGGCCCCTGGGGACGAAGGGCTGCTCAGTGTGCAGCCGGATGACTTTGTCTTCTACGTGGGAGGCTACCCTGGCAACTTCACGGTGAGCCCGGTGCGGCCTGGGTGCGCGGCCACCCCGCCCTGCACCCCTGTCCCAGGAAGTCCTGCTCAGGGTCTGGCTTCGGTCCGTCGTGCTGTAGCCCGAGTTCCTCCCCTTGGGTCGGTCCTGGGCGGGGAGGCTCCCTGACCATGTGCTGTGCCCACAGCCTCCCGAACCCCTGCGCTTTCCCGGCTACCGGGGCTGCATCGAGCTGGACACGCTGAACGAAGAGGTGGTCAGTCTCTACAACTTCGAGAAGACCTTCCAGCTGGACACAGCCGTGGATAAGCCTTGTGCGCGGTACGTGCGGCCTGACCCCCACCTCACCGCGGCTCGGCCCGCCCTCGGCTGACCCTGCCCCCTCTGACCCGCAGCTCCAAGTCGACCGGGGACCCGTGGCTCACGGATGGTTCCTACCTGGACGGCTCCGGCTTCGCCCGCATTAGCGTGGAGAGCCAGCTAAGCAACACCAAACGCTTCGAGCAGGAGCTGCGGCTCGTGTCCTACAGCGGGATCCTCTTCTTCCTGCGGCACCAGGCACGTCCGCCGTCCCCACGGCCCGGCCCGCCAGCCCGCCCGGCCCACGCTGACCCTCCCCTCCCCCCTAGGACCAGTTCCTGTGCCTGGCCGTGCGGGAAGGCAGCCTCGTGTTCCTCTACGACTTCGGCGCAGGCCTGAAGGAGGCCGACCCGCTGCAGCGCCCGCCGCCTCTGACCACGACCAGCAAGGCGGTAGGGCTGGGCTCGGGGAGGGCCGGCGTGGGGAGGGGCAGGGGGGTCGCAGCTCTCGCCCTGAAGGTGCCACCCCGTGCTGGCGCTTCCCAGATCCAGGTGTTCTTGCTGGGGGGCAGCCGGAAGCGCGTGCTGGTGCGCGTGGAGAGGACCACGGTATTCAGCGTGGAGCAGGACAGCACGCTGGAGCTGGCCGACGCCTACTACCTGGGGGGCGTGCCACCCAGCCAGCTGCCCCCGAGGTGAGCACTGGCCCTGGGGTGGGGCGGGCGTGGTGGGCAGGGCCTGGGAGAGGCCACCCCTGACGCTCGTCCCGCGGACCCTCCCCGCAGCCTGCGGCGGCTCTTCCCCTCCGGAGGCTCGGTGCGCGGCTGCATCAAGGGCATCAAAGCTCTGGGCAAGTACGTGGATCTCAAGAGGCTGAACACGACGGGCATCAGCTCCGGCTGCACTGCTGACCTGCTGGTGAGCCCCCTCCCTCCCCCAGTTGCGCGCCCTCTCCGGCCGCCGCGGGCCCTTACGGTCACCCTGCCCGCAGGTGGGACGGGCCATGACTTTCCACGGCCACGGCTATCTGCGCCTGGCGCTCCCCAGCAACGCCGTGCCCCTCACGGGCAACGTCTACTCCGGCTTCGGCTTCCGCAGCAGCCAGGACAGCGCTCTGCTCTTCCACCGAGAGTCCCCGGTGCGTCCGCCCCGCCACCTCTGGGGCAGCAGGGCGGGGCTGGTGGCCCAAGGGAGGGAGTCTGGGCCCCCGGCCTGGCCCGCTGACCTAGCCACTGTCCCCAGACCGGGCCATGCGAGGTGTCCCTGCAGCAGGGCCACGTGACCCTCCGGCTTGCAAGGACCGAGGTGAAAACGCGACGAGGCTTTGCCGACGGGGCCCCCCATTATGTCACTTTCTACAGCAACGCCACGGGGTGAGTCCGGCTTACCTGGCCTCTCCAGGGAGGGGGCACAGTAGAGCCGGGGTCGGGGGCAGGGCGGGGGAAACGCTGCTCTCCTCGCCAGGGTCCGGCTCTATGTGGACGACCAGCTTCAGGAGATGAGGCCCCACCGGGGGCCGCCACCCCAGCCCCAGCCTGAGGGGTCGAGTCAGCTCTTCCTGGGGGGCTTGCCCAAGTCTGACGCCCTCCATAACTTCACTGGCTGCATAAGCAACGTTTTCGCGCTGCGGTGAGCTGAGCGGGCCCCGGGAGGGCTGGTGACGACCCACCGGCCCGGCCCAGCACCGACCCGCACGTACCCCCTGCCCTCCGCAGGCTCCTGGGGCCGCAGCGCGTGTTTGACCTGCAGCAGAACCTGGAGGGTATCAACGTGAGCTCAGGCTGCGTCCCGGCCCCTCGCACCCAGGCGCCAGATCAGAGCCCGCGAGGACTGCGGGCCACGAAGGTGGGGACAAGGGGCTGGGGTAGGCAGAAGGTGGCCTCCACGCATTCCTGCATTCCCTCATCCCCATCCGACCCCCCAGGCCTCCCGCCGCAGCCGGCAGCCCGCCCAGGACGCTTCCTGCTCGCCACCCTGGCCCCGCAGGGCCATACGAGATGCCTACCAGTTTGGGGGTCCCCTGTCCAGTCACCTGGAGTTTGCACACGTCCCGCCCCCCACCAGTGACTGGTAAGGCCAGGGCCGGCGGTGGGGAGAGGGGGCTGCCAGGGTAGGGGCAGCCTCGGCTGACGCGCCCGCCTGGCTTCCAGGTCGCAGCTCTCCATGCTCATCCGCCCGCACGCCCCCCGAGGGCTCTTGCTCTTCGCTGCCCCCCTGACGGCCAGCAGCCCTTCCCTAGCCCTCTTCCTGAGCCACGGACGCTTTGTTGCTCAGACGGAAGGCCCTGGGCCCCAGCTCCGAGTCCAGAGCCGCCAGCGTTCACGGACTGGCCGGTGGCATACAGTGAGGGGCTGGGGAGAGGGGACGCAGGGGCGGGGCGGGGTGGGGCACTGGCCCTGCGGGCTCCCATCCTGACGTGCCTTCCCACTCCCAGGTGTCCGTGCATTGGGAGAAGACTCGGATCCAGCTGGTGACGGACGGGGTCTGGGCCCAGAGCCGGGAGGGGCCGGGCCGGCGGCACCAGGGGGAGGAAGGCCCCCGGCCACACACTCTCTTTGTGGGGGGCCTCCCTGCTGGCGGCCACAGCCCACAGCTCCCGGTGAGAGCCGCCTCGCCCCAGCCTCCCACCCCTGCCCCGCTGGACGCTCTCCGCCCTCCTCGGCACCCCAGGCACCTGACCCAGCTCACCCCTTTGTGCCCATGCAGGTGGCCATCAGCCGCTCCGGGTTCAGTGGTTGTGTGAAGAGACTGAGGTTGGACGGGCAACTCCTGGGAGCTCCCACCAGGGTGGTGGGGGCCACACCCTGCTTCTCCGGTCCCCTGGAGAAGGGCCTGTTCTTTGCAGGCAGCGGGGCAGCCATCACTCTAGGTCTGTCCCCTGCTGGCGTCCCCCAGTCCCCTACGTGCCTGGGCTGGGGTGGGAGTGACGCCCAGAACAGGGCGGGGGGGCCTGGGGCCGAGGCCTTCCTCTTCTCACGGCCCCTCCCTGCAGACACCCTGGGGGCCACACTGCCTGACCTGGGCCTGGAGCTGGAGGTGCGGCCCCAGACAGCCACCGGCCTCGTCTTCCACTTGGGTCGGGGCCCAGCACCCCCCTACCTGGAGCTGCGGGTGCTGGGGAGGCAGGTAAGCGGGTTGGGCCGCAGCCTCAGGGCGAGATCTGGGTTGGTAGGGCCCTCCTGACCCGCTGCTGCCCCAGGTCCTGCTGCGGGCAGATGACGGTTCAGGCGAGTTCTCCACACTGGTGACGCTCCCCGAGGCACTGTGTGATGGGCAGTGGCACCACCTAGCAGGTGAGCTGGGCCCTCCTGACCCCACCCCCGCTGGGGGCAGCTGTAGACCCCTGGGGCGGGGGTCGGGCAAGGACTCAAAAGCCGGAGCAAAGGGGCAAAGGGCCCCGATCCTGTGGCTGGCTGGTGAGGGGCGCCCCAGCCCGGCCACAAGGAACACCTGTGCCCGGCAGTGACCAAAGGCGGGAACAGGCTCCGGCTGGAGGTGGACCTGCAGAGCAACCACACCCTGGGCCCCGCGCCGGCCGCCCCGGCTGACGCCCCAGTGCCGCTGTACCTCGGGGGCCTGCCTGGTGAGTGTGGCCTCGGCCTGGGGGCAGGGGGAGGGAGGAAGGCTGTCCCTGGGGACCAGGCACTGGGGTCACCCTGCTTTCCACCCCGGCGGGGAGACCGAAGCCTGGTGGGATGCCGACCTCTGCTCCAACCCGTCTCCCTCCCTCCCCCACCCCCAGAACCCTGGACGCAGCCTCCAACCTACCGCGGCTGCATGCGGAATCTGGTGGTGAACCAGGCCCTGGTCTCCTGGCCTCGTGCTGCGGGCGTGCAGGGGGCAGTGGGGGCCAGCGGCTGCCCAGCCACGTAGCACAGCTGCCCCTCTGGGACCCCAGCCACCAGCTCCAGCAGCCAGGAGAGGGTTTTCAGAGCCCCCAGGCCCAGAGCCCCGAGGCAGGCCGCCCCATCGGGCAGGATCCTCCCCCACCCTGGAACCCCCAGCCCCTCCACACAACCTGCTGACAACACGCCCTCGGCCGATTTTTTAGATGGTTTGTGTATGTTTGTTCATGTAGACAGACTGCAGATTCTCCGGGTGATGAGTCCTATTTCTGGGAATGGTTTAAGTTATGTCTGACTTTCTAAGGGAAAGGGTAAAACACTGCAAAATGGGGGTTTTATATTTTTTATCTTTCAGTTGTTTAATTATGAAATTTCCCTTCCACCAATTTTTAATGGGAGCTCTGTAAGTCATTCATCCCTGCTTCTTGACACAAAAATTAAAGTCACTTCTGTGTAACCGAGTGTCAACTTTAAATGGAGAAAAAGAAAAGCAGTCCAGCGGGTCTGGAGGTCCGAGGCGAGCAGAGCGCTCACGTGCGGAGCCCCTCCCCCAGCACGCCGGTCCCTCAGAGTCAGTCAGAAGCGGGACCTGGAGGGGCTTCTCCCGATGACGGGGGGACGGACGGGGCCGTCACGACCCACCCCGGGCACGCAAACCAGAGTTGGCAGATAAAAGAGAAGACTTTTATTGATGAGCAAGTTGGGACAGAGGTGGGAGGGGCGCGCTCACACGCCCCCGCTGAGGCCGCACGGCCGGGCGGCCAGCCCTCTGACAGCAGGCGACTCAGTCCAAGCTCATGTCCTCCTCCTCGTCCTTCCTGTCCTGCCCGCCGCCCTCCTGCTGCTCGGGGCTGGCACTGCTCTGCATGGCTTTGGCAAATGCTTCCACATCTAAAACCAATTTAAAAGCACGAGGTGACCTTTCTAGGCCCTGGCTTGGCCCTGCTGACCAGGGGGCTGGGAGGTGGAAATCAGATGGCGGCCAGGGCCATGGGGACAAGCCAGCCCCGAGCTCCACAAACCAACCGGGGAGGCCTTTGCTTTCAAATGCAAGGAGAAAACCACCTCTGCCTCGACTGAGGCGAGGGACAAGTACTTACCGCCCTTGTTGGCGGCCTCCACGGCCTCTGCAGGCAGCCCGAACTGGCACATGAGGGGCCCCAGCTGCCCCGAGGCCAAGGCCGCGCTGAACATGCCCAGGGCCTGCAGGGAAGAGCCAGGCGCCTGAGTCCATGCAGAGAACTGGGGGAGCCACAGGGGCAGGGGTGCTCAGCACTGCGGGGGCTGTGCTGCCGTGGGCAGTGCCCCCCACTGCGAGCACACAGCGGGGCACCCGGGCCACGCGCCTACCTGCTGGAACTGGGGCGAGGTCAGCGTGTTCTGGATCTCCTCCGCGGTCTGCGGCAGCGACTCCCCAGACGGCAGGTAGGGCAGCAGGCGCTCCTGGACATCCGCGTTGGCAAGGATGGGGGCCATGATCTCGGGCGTCAGCACGCTGGCCAGGTCCACTGGGGCACAAGCAGGTGGCCATCAGTGGGCGGGCCGGCAGGGGGCAGCAGGCACCTTCACCCCCCAGCCTGGGGCCGACGAGCACATGTTACCTTGCTGGCTGCCTCCTGGCCCAGCCGGCACGTTCATAGTGGCTAGAATGCTCTGAAGGTCGCTCAGCTGGATGGGCTGGGTCGGGCTGGCGGCCGTGCTGGCTCCATTGCCTGGACTGGGCGCGGGGCTCGGGCTGCTCACCGAGGCAGCTGCTGGAGCGGAGGGGGCTGGGGTGGTGCGCGTGGAAGGGGCGGTGGAGGACGGGGTGACCGCTGCCGACGGGCTCCGGGAGCTGGGAAGAGTGAGGCCAGCGCTGCAGCGGCTACGCGCCCACCAAGGCGCCACAACACGTCGGTCCTGCCCCAGTCCTCGTGCTGCCAGGGCCCCAGGAGAGCCTGAACCACGAAAAGGGACGGACCCTCCCCAGATACCTATTTTGTCCTTCGGCACCTCCTACATCTGGCCCCCGTGGAGGAGGGGACACGGCCACGCCAGATGTGCGGCGTGAGGCTCACCTGGGGGAAGAGCTGCTCGCTGGAGGCCCTCCACTCCCCAGTAGGCTGGCCAGGCCTGGCCCCGTCAGCGCCCCCAGGCCACCTACCAGGAGCAAGGAGACACAGCTCACACATCACGTCCTGCTGGAGGGCCCGCCCCCCCCCCCCCCCAGCCCAGGAGCAGAAAGGCCCCGCACTAAAGCCAGTGGCCGAGCAGGGGAAGGTGGGGACCACAGCAGGCCCGCGGGGGCCCAGGAGCAGCGACTCCTCAGGTGTGTCCTGGCAGCTGAATCTGCTAATCAGACCACCTCTCCGTCCCGTGACCCTACTAATGCACCTGGGTTCAAGGTAACGTGGAGTTCAAATCCCGTACAAGTAACCAGTGTTTCCAAAGTGTCCCAGAAACACGAGCCTGACAGGAGCTGGCAGCAGGCAGGCCAACCCAGGAGACCAGGGGCCCCGAGCACGCGTTCCCAGGCCCAGCACCTCAGCCAGCCATGCTCCCCCGAAGTATGGAACTGGGTCCTCCCTGGGGGCCCTGGAAGGCCTTGCCCACCCAGCTCCCAGGTCAAACCCTAAGGCAAAGCAGCCCCCTCCCCAGGGAGGCCAGGGCCCAGAACATGCACAGGTGCCGCTCAGAACCAATGAGAAGCGGCAAGGCGTCCAACTCCAAAGCAAGCTCGCGCGGGCCCGCGGCCCCTCACCCAGTCCTCCGAGGCCGGCGGGGCCGATGAGCTGCATGAGCTGGCTGTGGCTCATGTTCCCCAGCAGGCTCTGCAGGCCGCCCTCACCTGCAAGACAGGAGGCGCTCAGGCCCGGGCCTCCAGCTGTGCGCACGCCCGCTGCCACGGTCCAGGGCCGGCCCCCACCTCGGCTGCCCCGAACTGTGTGGCGAGTGTCTCCCGACACGAGCCAGCGCAGTAGGGCTCGTACACCGCTTCACCACGTGGAGGTGGGAGCACCGAGGGGGAACTGCCGAGAGGAGCTTCTAACCTGGACACCTCTACTTCCATTAAAAACCACCGGCCCAGGGCTTCCCTGGTGGGGCAGTGGTTGGGAGTCCGCCTGCCGATGCAGGGGACGCGGGTTCGTGCCCCGGTCCGGGAGGATCCCACATGCCGCAGAGCGGCTGGGCCCGTGAGCCATGGCCGCTGAGCCTGCGCGTCCGGAGCCTGTGCTCCGCAACGGGAGAGGCCACAGCAGTGAGAGGCCCGCGTACCATTTAAAAAAAAAAAAAACAAAAAACAAAAAGCCACCGGCCCGCACCCGCAGAGATCCACGTTGGCAGAAAGCTACTCTGACCTCACCGCACATCCGGGAAGGGGACCATTACCGCCCAGCGCAGACAGCTCGTGGCCTGCGCTTCCGCTCGCCCCCAGAGCTCCAGGCATCGGCGGGTTGTTCAGATACTCGTTGACCTTCCGGCAGTGCTCCTCATCCTGGTCCGTCTTGGGCTCCTGCGGGGAGGACACGGCAGCAGGCGCAGCTGAGCAGCCACCCATCAACAACCACCCTGACAAGGGACCTGAAGCCTGGAGAGGTGCCACCTGTCCGCGGCCAGAGCAAGGAGAGGCCCCGGCGGGGCGCACGGGGACAGCAGCTCGATGTGCCCGCTGGGGCTGTGCGAACACCCATTTTACAGGCGGGGAGACTAAAGCACTAGGCGCGCTCAGCACAGGGCAACGCCCTGACCCTCCAGACGCGGTTGTTTCCGCGACCGTCTAAAACCGCAAATCCTTCAACACGTGTACTGCTGTGAAATAACCCTGCTACCGCACCACTGTCCACTGACCAGCCCGTGGCCCTCCAGGGTTAGCTGGGCACTGACTCTGAGCGCTTGGGTGTGGGCAGGGGGGCATCAGGCAGCGCCACCCTGTGGGCACCCCCAGAACTGTGAGACAAAGCACCCAAGAGTCACCGAGCGTGTGTGCAGTGGGCCTGCAGGGTCAGGGGGTGGGGGCCGGGGGAGGCACACAAAACACAGCCCTAACCTCAGAGCAGAGAGGAGCAGAAAATGCAGTGGCTGGTGTGAGTCTGACAACTTTTCTTGGCGAAACTGTGGAGGAACAAGCTCTACACCAGCGACTGGCAAACCACGACCCCGTCTGTGTTTGCAAATAAAGTTTTACTGGAACATGGCTGCGCCCATCCATTTACTTCCCGTCCACGGCCACTATCACACTACCTCAGCAGGTGCAACACAGACCATCCAGCCCACAGAGGAAAACCTTTCCTGCCCTGTTCTAGAAGGTGCTGGGGGGAGGGCAGCAGTACAACCTCTGTCAAAACTACAAACGCAGGTGCATACCCACTGCACGAGCAAGTCCACTTCCAGTGGGTACGAGGACGGCCCGGTGCACTGCCACCCAGAGACCCACAGAGCACACCACGGGAGAAGAGGCAGGACAAGGGACACCGCACAGGCTCACCCCTGCTTTTGGTCCAGGCTGCTCATGACCCTGGGTGGGGGGGCCCCTGGGAGACGAGCAAACCACAGGCAGAGACAGGACCCAGCCTGGAAATCACTCCTGTCGGTCAGCCAGGGAATTCCATCCTCGAAAGGGCACCCAAAGCCCAGCTACAAGTGTCTGGACTCCGGCGGAGCCTGTCCCCAATGCCCCCCGCAACAAGGCGATACACTGGAATCCTCAGGTTCCACGGCAGCACGGTCAGCACCGGCTGGTCTGTGAAGGCGAGTTCGACCATCCGCTGAAGAAGCTTCTAGCCTAACTGTACGACACCTACACACCTGCATCCAGAAGAAGAGGCGTTTGGACCCCGCCTTGAACTTGAGCACGTAGACCCTCCCGCTGGGGCACTGCGGCACGCGCTTGAACTCGCAGTCGTCGGGGAAGATGATCAAGTCCTAGAGAGCAGCACACGAGCAGAGTCAGCTCCACGAAAACAGCACTGCCGAGCCCCAGAACCTCCAGGAAAACAGGCTGGACCCTGTGCCTAAGTGAGTGCGGGTGCGGGGAGAGGACACGGGACACAGACGCCGACAAGTCGCCAAGCCCGTCACCAGCAGGGTCTCTGCAGGGCAGACAAACGAGGGTCTGAGGCACCGCACGAAGGTCATGAGGGCCAGGAGAGGGGCCCGGTGCTGAACAGGGAAGGAGGGCTTCCGGCTCCTGAAGGATTTCTAACGGAGACGTTTTGGGAGCAACATTCCAAGATGAATTAAAAAGTCAACTCTGACCTGCTCTCGAACCTACGAAAAACGATTTAGTCTGAAGAACGAAGAACACTAAGTAAGATGACTGCTAGAGAAAGCTTTCTGGAGGGCTGTGATAAAGATCAGGATTTTTACATGGTTTCTCCAATTCTAGGCACCTAATCCTCAGTTTTAAACACACATACACAGATGGGAGAAATCTATATAATCATTGAGGCTAGGAAGCCCCACAGGCAGAAGAAAACAGCTGATGAGGGCACTAAACTAATGGATCCACACATCCCACCAACACACGCCAAACGGGGAAACAGCTGCTCTGTGCCCCAAGCATGGTGCCCTCCTGTAAAAACCACGCTGTCCTGACGACTGGACGGGAGTCCTTAGGATGAGGTTCAGGCTCCCAGACACTTACGTCTTCCACGTTCCCCGATGTCCTGTCTTTCCAGCAAAAGTGAATGAGGGAGTCATCCGTCTGCTGAATGTACACAAGCCCTTTCCGTTTATCTGGGGTGACAGTAGTTCCTTTCAATGACATTTTTCCGGCCCGAAACTCCACCAAATACTTGTTGGAGGACCCACGGGAGCCTGGCACCAGGCTTGGAAACAGAGCGCCTGAAGTCGTCATCCTGAAAGAGGGACCAGCATGCAGAGCCGGTCACTACCGTAGCACCTCCAGATGCGACGCGGGAACGGGAACGGGCAGAGGGAAAGGGCCTCTCTCTGAAGCCCAGGCTGTCCCCTGCTGGGGGCAAGGGGACAGGCCTCAGCCGCCCCACAGCTGCTGCCGAACTCCTCCTGGGGTGGACCGACCCCACGGTACCTGAGCCCGTGGAGCCAGGTCCCCAGCCTCTCGTGGTTCTCAAACAACGAAATTTACCTCTGCATCTAGACCCCATCACAGCGGGAGACCCTCGCCGCCACCACCTTCCGTACTTTTTAAATAAACTGTCCTTTAACCTGCGGCTCCGAAAGATTTAAAACCTCGATCTGGGCAGGCACACCGCTACCACACTGAATGAGAGACCACACTTGGGCCTAAACCTAGTTTCCATCGGACACACCGCCAGTGAACTGCAGCGCGGCCGGCTCGCTCCCTTCGGAGACAAAACACGAGCACCTGGGGAAACGCAGGCCCGCGGCCGGCCGACCCGCTCCCACCCGCAGGCCCCACCGCCCGACGCCCTCGGCTACGGCCGCGGCAGGCCCGGGGCGGCGGCCGAGCTGCCCGAGAGGCAGGCCCCGAGAACCCCGGCCCGCGCTCGGCCCCCGACCCGGCCCCCAGCCTCTCCAGCCCCCGCCGACCCGGCGCCCGCCCGGGGGCCGCCGAAGGCGCAGGCCCCGCCCCTGGCCGCCTCCGTAACCGTCCCCGCCCCCGACGACCCCGCACCTGGGCCGCGCCGAGACTCGGCAGAGAGGCGCCGTCAGGGCTCGCTCTTCCTCCTCGGCGCCTGCCGGGCCCCGCCGGAAGCCCTCGCTTGCCCCGCCCCGCCTACCGCTCTCGCCGCCGATTGGGCCCCGTCAGGTGAGGGACGGGCGCGCCCGCGGGCGATTGGTGAGGGCGGCCGCCCATTGCGCCGCCAGACCCGCCCCCGTGCCGGCGGCTCTCTTCCGGCGGAAGCGCGGGCCGGCAGCGTGCGGGCCAGAGCGGCCTCTATTGTTGCTGTGTCATAGGGGCGCGGCGGCGGCCCCTGGCGGCGGCGCCGGGAACGGCGAGTAGGGCGCGGGCCGAGCGGTGGGCATTGGACCCGGGACCCCCGGACCGCGGGGCTGGCCGAGCGGGCGCACCTGCGGGGAGCGGGGCGGGGTCTCTCAGGTTCGCGTCCCGGGGGGAAGGTGACCGACTGCAGCCCCGGACGCTGGCGCGTGGGCCCAGCGCCCTCCGGACGAGCGGTGGTCTCGTGGGGGCGCGTGCGGCGCACAACGCGGGGTTTAGGCAGTGGTCCGGCCCCGCGCCCCCAGACCCCGCTCAGTAACTGCCCCCCATCCTCCCCGGGCCCTGGGGATCCCCCAGACCCCCTATAACGGTGACGACATGGCTGCCCCCCTGTCGTCCCCTGGGCCCTGGGGGGGTCCCCCAGCCCTCCCCCACAGTAGTGATGACATGACTGCCCTCCATCCTCCCCAGACCCACCTATAACAGCAGCGTCGCGGCTGCCCGCTCATTCCCTGTCCGATGTGCGCAGTCAGAACAGAGTGAAGGCAGCTGCCCTCCACAAACCTGGACTAGATAAATGTAAGGCACTGCCTTCCCACTGCTTTTGTTTTCCCCGTCATTTACACCTCTGTACACACACCGGGAGCAATGTGCCCTCCCAGCCCCACACTGACAGTAACATGTGACTCCCTGCTCCAGGCGTGCTTGATTTCCTATCAATGTGTGTGTACGTAAAATTTGTTTTTAAGCTTTTTATGAAAGGTATAGAAGTTAAAAGTATTCTTTTATGCAACATTGTTTTTTTATTCATGTTGACACGTGTAGCTCTAACCCATCCATTTTAACTCCTGTATAATATTCTGATGGATGGAATACCACAAGTTCTGTATTCATTCTTTTGTGATCTAAAGATTCACTAATTTTTTTTTTGTTACAGAAAATCGAGGTGTTTTTCATTTAAAAATATTATTTGTGTTAGTAAGAAAATGCGTTTGTTATTTTTAAATTAGTTAATATTTATTTTAAAATGTATAATGTGGTAAATATCCATAGATAAAACTCACATAACACAAAAGCTCTGTGGGGTTCTTGATCATTTTTGAGAAACTAGAGGATTCCAGAGACCAAAGCGGTGGGAACGGCGAACGTGAAGCAATTCTGTGACCTGTGACCACGGTCACCACCCCCGCAGCAATACCGTCCTGGGCCTTGGGAAACCAGGCAAGAAAAAAGTAAGGAAACCAATCTGGCTTCCCTGAGAAGGGGCCAGCAGGCAGGTGTTACTTGTCCAAAGTCTTGAAAAGTTAAAAAGCTTCCCCCAGAGGCCACAGGGAAGCCAACCTTCCAGAACCTGGAGATGGTGCTTCCCATCTGGGCAGTGACCTCAGAGGGGCCCCAAACGCACATTTCCTGTCCCCGAGCCAAGGAAGCCTGTGCCCTGGGAGGGCTCAAAAAACAAAGCTTTATACACTTTCACTAGTTTCCATGAAAAGTCTACAGTAAGGAAACAAGCTACAGGTAGACGGGCATCGTGGAGGCCAGTCCGAGCGCCCACCCCAGCGTGGGCTCTGTGAACCCAGCCCGTCTCCCTGAGCCTCAGTGCCTCCCTCAGGTGAAAGGCAGGGGGTGCAGCGACTGTGGGCACAGGGGTGGCAACAAGGAAGCTGGCAAGGACGCGCCCAAACGTCTCACAAGGAGGGTGTACAGGTGACCTGACATGCAGGAAAGGGTGGTGGACGGCATTATTCATAAGGCAAACGCAAATTAAAACACACCTATTAGAATGGCTAAAAAAAAAAGAAAATTGACAATACTAAGTGCTGTGGAGTCTTTGGTGTTGGAAATACAAAATGGCACACGGCCACTTGAGAAAACAGTTTGGCAGGTGCTTTTGTTGTTGTTTTCTTTTTCTTTGTTTAACAATAGATTTTCTTTTTTAGAGCAATTTTAGGTTCACACCAAAACTGAGCAGAAAGTATAGCGTTCCCACACAACCCCACAGGCTTCCTCACCATCCACATCCCGCCATCCGCATCCCCACCAGAGCGGTGTGTTTGCTACAATCCATGCTCCTACGTGGACACATCATGTCCCCAAGGGTCCAGAGTTTACATCAGGGTTCATGCTTTGTCTTGAATCCACGGGTCAGACAAATGCTTAGTGACATGTGTCCATTATAGCATCATACAGAGCATCTTCCCTACCCTGAAAATCCTCTGTGCTTTGCCTTTTCCTTCCCTCCCTCTTCTGTAACCCCTGGCGACCACTGATTTTTTTTTCCAATTTGTTTTTATTGTGGTAAAATAACACGTAACAGAAAATTTACCATCCTAATCATCTTTAAATGTACAGTTCAGTGGTAGTAAATACATTCATAATGCTGTGACGCCATCACCACCATCCATCTTCAGACTTTTCGTTTTGTAAAACTGAAACTGTCTGCATTAACACTGACTCCCCACCCGCTCTGTCCCCGACCCCAGCACCATTCTACCTTCTGTCCCTATGGATCTGACTACCCTCAGTACCTCCTATATATGAAATTGGGCAGTACTTGTCTTTCTGTGACTAGCTTTTTTTACTTAGCATAATATCCTCGAGTTTTATCTGTGCTGTAGCACATGTCAGAATTTCCTTCCTTTTTAAGGCTGAATAATCTTCCGCTGTATGTACGTCTACCCCCCATTTTGCTTATCCATTCATCAGTGCGTGGATGCCTGGGTTGTTTCCACGATTCAGCTATTGTGAATAATGCTGCTATGAACATGACTGAACCAATATTGCTTCAAGGCCCTACTTTCAATTTTTGGGGGCAAATACTCAGAAATGGAATTGCTGGATCACATGGTAATTCTATTATTAATTTTTTGAGGAACCGCCATACTGTTTGCCACAGTGGCTGTATCATTTTATTCCTACCAACAGTGCACAAGGGTTCCTGTTTCTCTACATCCTTGCCCAAACTTCTTGTTTTCTGGATTTTTTGGGTTGTTTTTTTTTTTTTTTTTTTTTTAATACTCGCCATCCTAATGGGTATGAGGCGGTATCTCGTTGTAGCTTTTCTTTTCTTTTTGCGGTATGCAGGC
Organism: Grampus griseus; assembly: GCF_964374135.1. Taxonomy (NCBI): domain Eukaryota; kingdom Metazoa; phylum Chordata; class Mammalia; order Artiodactyla; family Delphinidae; genus Grampus; species Grampus griseus. The sequence goes on along the minus strand of NC_139008.1, from coordinate 87,282,076 downwards.
CTCTCACTGTTGTGGCCTCTCCCGTTGTGGAGCACAGGCTCTGGACGCGCAGGCTCAGCGGCCACGGCTCACGGGCCCAGTCGCTCCGCGGCATGTGGGATCTTCCCGGACCAGGGCACGAACCCGCGTCCCCTGCATCGGCAGGTGGACTCTCAACCACTGCGCCACCAGGGAAGCCCTCGTTGTAGCTTTTTCATTTCTCTGATGATTAATGATGCTGAGCGTGTTTTCACATGCTTATTGGCCATTGGTGCATCTCCTTCAGAAAAATGTTTATTCAAGTCCTTTGCCTATTTCTGAATCAGGTTTTTTTTGTTGTTATTGAGTTTTAGGAGTTCTCTATATATTCTAGATATTAATCTGCTATCAGATGTTTGATTTGCAAATATTTTCTCCCATTGCCTTTCTACTCTGATGCTAGTGTCTGATGCACAAAATGTGTTTACATTTTCATAAAGTCCAACTTGTCTGGTTTTTTTTTTCTTGTTGCCTGTGCCTTTGGTGTTATATCCAAGAAATAATTCCCAAGTCCAAAGTTGTGAACTCTGTGCTCTATATTTTCTTCTGAGAGTTTTGTTGTTTAGCTCTCTGATCCCTTCTGAGTTGATTTTTGTATATGGTGTGAGGTCAGGATCAATTCTGTTCTTTGGCATGTAAATATCCAGTTTTCCCAACACCATTCGTTGAAAAGACAGTCCTTTCCCACTTGAACCTTGCCATTAAACTATATATGTTGATTGCGTTGATGGTTACAAGATGGTATGAATCTGTCAACTGCACACAAGGGTGAGTGAGTTTCACTGTATGTCAAGGTTTGAATTCCATGTCCTCTACTTACCTGCTCTGAAACCTCAGGCAAGCCCACCTTCCTGCGCCTCCCCTTCCTCCTCGATGGGTCAGACTGGATGGTAATTGTGGAGATTAAGCACCCAGGACACCAGGCCCGGGCTCTGGCAGGGCTGATGCTCTGTGGTCCCCACAGTCAGACACCATGGCCGTGGTGGAGCCCCACATCTATGCACCTGGGCATTCCCAGGATATTAAAGTCGTGTGGACAGTCTGTCCCTCTGCCAGGAGCCGCCATGGCTACTGGAATCACCACCTCCTCTCAGCTCACCCTCCTGGGAAGCGCACAGCTGCTGGGCACCTAGGGCAGCAGGTCAGGCACAGGGACCTCTGAGTCAAGCGAACACTGTGTTCTGGGCATTCCGTTGCTTCCAGCAACAGGCTCCAACCCCCAGGAGGGAAGAGAGTCCATCAGAGCTCCTCGCTGCCCAGAGAACCCAGACCCCTTCATCCACCTCATGTGCCCCTGAGCCCCCTCTTCGCTGTAACAAGCAGTTTTCTGAAACAATCCGTTAACTGGGCCACCCTAAAGAACACACAGGCCAAACGTCTGACGCCTGGTCTCAAGGACACATCCACAGCTGCTTTGCAGTCCTCGCCAGAGAGGCCAGAGCAGCAGACAGTGAAAAATTGTTCAGTGTGAAACAAATGTCAACTACCACCCGTTTGCAAAGAATCTCTATTCAGGGCTAGGGTTTAACATTTATCTCCACAGATCCGTCCAGGCCTCCCCAAAAATCTGAGAATGGTTGATTCTGTTTATATAGAAGAATATTGACAGTTATTACGTATTACAAAATTATAACAATAAATCCGTTTCACTACGTGTTTTCTCGCCTGACGTTCCCGTGCTGCACGGATAGGACGAACAGTGTTCGTGGGACAATGGAGGAAGGGCCCTGTCTGTGCGCTGTCACCCTCTGCAGAGACCAAGTAGCCCTTCACCAGACGTTTGGCCCAGGGTGGCTGGTTCACAAAGACGGAATGGAGCAGTGCATCCAGTTGAGGGCTGACGGTCCAGGAAACTCGTATCGAGAAATACCAAAATGGCATTTTCACTTTGCGAAGAAACCGACACTGAGAACGTACAAGGTAGGCCCAAAGATGACGTGCACTGAGGGAAACACCACTTGACGTCCTGCAGGTCTGGCGACAGGCCCTTTTGTCAGGGGACCCCAATCTTCGCACCCACTTTGGACATAGGAAGATCCTTTGGAAGATGAAGCCAGGACCAGTAGGAACTGTCTATTGACTGAACTCTCCTGCAGGGCCGATTGCTCCACACAGGACGCGAGGCTTCACGGAGCAGTGCCCTCCCCTTCTAGCACGCAAGGGTAGACAGGAGGAGGGCTATTCTCACTTCCGATTTTTGGAAGCTTATTAGCATTTTAAACGATGTCTTCATTCCATTGTTCTTGGTGGATACGTGAGACTTGCCAGACCTGTAGATCCCCGGCTCCGCGGGCAGCACCTTTTCCCAGGAGCAGGTGTCCTGAGAGGAAGCTTCTTGCTGGGGCGACCCGGAGGGCTGGCTGGCTCGCGGGAGATGCCCGGCCCTTCTCTCGTCCTGTTCTGATTTCCTGGCCTCAGGTCCTGACGAGGACCCAGCAAGCAGATGGCAACGCCTCCAGCTGGACAGCTCCACGCTCATTGGCACAAGTGGCCAGCAGCATCGGCCCGGGCGCCCGGAGGCCATCGGCGCTGTACTGGGTTCTTCTCCCCGTGTTTCGGGAAGATCCTTCCACGAGCCCGCATCGTCCTTGGAGACAGACTATGAAACGGAGACTGTGGCCAAGAAAACCATCGGGGCTGCTCCTCAGGGGCCCTGCCTGGGGCCACTGCCGGCTTCCGTTTCCCTGTGGAGGCTGAGAGGTCCGCCTGGCACCCTCGTTTCACCCCTTCCAGAGCCACCATGCTATATCCCGGAGGGTCCTGGCTTTCGCGGCAGCCCGGAGTGGCCGAACGCGGTGATGCCCCTGAGGGCCGGGGCCCGCTTCTCCGATGCCTTCTCACGACCGGGGCCCGCAGCCGGCCAGCCAGTGCTGGGGATGCCCTGACCCTTGACCCCGCCAGGGAGAGCAGTACCACTCCTGGCACGGACCTGTGTGGCACAGAGACCCAGGCACGGCCATTGGTCGCCAACAGCAGGTGGCCTGTTAAATCTAGCCAGCACCGGCGTGCACGCAACGTTTCTCTCTTCCATGAACCATGCTCTGAGACGTCTGTGCGGCTAACTCTCCAGTGGCTCTCAGTAAACGTGCACTGAATCGATGGACGTGTGACTGGAGCCTACCTTCAAGGGGGAGCAAAATCAAAACGTGGAGTTCTTCGGGTAAAGTGTGCTCTACTTTTCATCCCACAAGGACGTCCTGAGTGACGAGACTGCCCGAAAAAGCACCCGGACCCTATCTCAAAGCCACAGTCACAAACTGGGGGCCAACGACAAGGCCACCACTTTCCACACGGGCCAGACACATCGATCGTGGGAGGTCATCCTTTAAAAAGCAAATTCCACTGAAAAACTCTTTATTAGAGAGAAACACCCAGCATCCCAGTGTGTCACGGCAGCCAAGGTGAGGGGGCAGCTTTGGTCGGTGTTAGCATCTGTGGACACAGTGGTTAAAGGATCACGACGGCCATGCTTTGAGGTCATCGGCCGTCCTGCCCTTTGTCCTTTGACTCTTGAATCGGGTGCGAAGGAAGCAGCTACTGGGGCCACGTGGAATCTGACCTCAGGGAGGACCTAGAGATGCAAACCTTATGGTAAATTATTGGAGGTGGTGACAAATGGGTTAGTCCACGGAGGTTGTCAAACTGCCCTAAACACTGTTGTTCTAAACGCGTCCTGGGTCCCCCCCACGCTCCCTGGGCAAGGAGGCCACCGCCGCCACCTCCCGACCAGAGGCACAGGACCCCCCACATCCTAACGAGCGGGTGTGTCACAATCTCCTCTCTGCATGACGTCAAGATCACATCCTCGGGGGCTTCCGTGTGTCGCCGGCGGCCCAGCTCGCGTCCCACTGAGCAAGTGCGCTGGGATTCGACCCCGATACCACGCCTCGGGTTTCCGAAGCTACAGAACCAAGCCTTCAGAGCGACGATTTGCTTTTAAAAGTGTTTTAATTACAAACGTGATTTTGAAGCTGGGACACAAAATGCCGACACCCTCTCACTGAGAACCCACCACTGCATACAGGTGCGTGCGTGTGCGCGTGCGCATGCAGGTGTGCGTCTGTGCACACCGCAGATTGTCTTCAATTCAAAGAGCTCTGCGACGACCGGTGGCGTTGGCTTCTCTACAGAAAGTAAACAGTCACTGGTGCAGATGTGTGCAGAGATGGACACACACGGTAATGACACCACTGGAAGCAGACTGCTAGGACCCCCCGCCTCGGTGCCCCCAAAGGCGGGTCCCTCGTGTTTCACACATGCAGGACAGGAGCACAGGTGCTGCAGGGACAGGCCACCTGTCGTGAGAGACTCACTCTGTGACGTGGGTGTGGCCTGCAGTGACAGGGGAGCCCTGGGGGCCAGAGGCGGGCTCCCAAACCTGTAGGGGTTGGGAGCTGTCTGGGGACTTTTTGTCAAGGTTTCTGGCCACCCTCGGTTGTCATGGTAATGCTTCACTTTGGACAGTGTACACGTGACGTTAATGCCTATCGTGCTCTTCAGCAAAATATTATTCAAGTAGTTTGAACTTAAATATCAAAAGTAATCTTTACATTATTGAAGACTGGTCAAAAATACAGACTCTGACAACTTTTCGTTTCACTCAATCAGATGCTTTGAAAATCTTCACTTTTGCGTTACTGTATCTAGAAAGCAATTCCTGGCCGTTATAAAGCTCTTGGTGGGACTTTTTTCCAGATCCATCTTTTCCTGTTACTGGTTCAAATTTAAAATACTTTCAGAAACACTCTGCCACCGCGTTATAAGGAGGAATGTGGACCCCGTCCTGGTACTTCCTTTATTTACAACTTTTGTAATTAAGAGGGTGCTGTAAGCTACACCAGCCCCAGCTCTGGTTCAGTCACATAAAAGGGAACTGTAAAGAATTTTCCTTTTCAAACCTTAATGGAAACATGACGATCCCAAGTGAAGCTTTATGAAGAGGCTGCAACAGCAGGAGAACGTCTGGCAACCCAAAGCTGCTGAGAGTTAAATCCTCAACCAGGACGGAGCCACCGCCACGCACAGCCGTTAGAAAGCCGGCTTCGCTGTGACCGGAGCTCAGAGCAGCCACTTGGTGGAGTCTAGCCTCTCGGGTCTCCGGGGCCGGGGGCCGGTCCGGTCTCTCAGTAGATGTCTGGGCAGCCTGAGAAATCCCTCTCAAAGTAGCCCCCCACATACAGCCAGTCGGGGGTCCCAGTGTACGGGTTACTGCCTCGGTGAAACCACCTGCGACACAGAGCAGGCGGTCAGGAGGCCAGTAGACAAGACACGGTCGTTGGTCTTTTCTTCCCCCTGGGATCACGGCCCCTCTCATCAGGCACCATCACATCACGCATCAGTTTACACGCAGCCCAGAGCTGCCGGCCACCATCTTATGGGACACAGGGGAGCTTCTGCTGAGCCCCGGTGGGTGTGCGGCCCCCTCCCCACTTCCTCGCCCTCGAGGCCACCAGGCGTCTCACCTCGTCTGCCACTCGGCCTCCTCCCTGGCCCGCTCCCTCCGGGCCTCCCGCTGCTTCTCCTCCAGCCGTTCCTTCTCCTGGCTCGCCAGATCTGGGTGCAAGCACAGGGGACTGGGTCAGGGCTCAGGGTGACAGGCAGAGCTGAGGGCTGAGAGAGCAGATGCCGGAGCACCCCTCACACCCGACCCCAGATGAAAAGTCACACGTGGGTTAGCAAACCACAGACAGTAAAGGCCGTCAGCGGGAAACCAAACCCAGGCACGAGTGCACAGGCGCACGGCCAGGTCCGGACGCCAGAGCAGACCCCAGTGCGGCCCAGCCTGGCAGGCAGAGGGGCCTCGGGCCTGGGCGGGCATGTGGCGGGGGGGCCCTCCAGCCAAGCGACTTTTAAATAACAATGTGTGCAGCTTTTGAAATGTAATCTTACTGTCTGTTGAACCTAATAAGAAAACAGGGTACTTGCATTTTGCACGGATTCTTTTTCATTTAATTTTCCTAGTAATTCAATCTTATTTTATTTAGAGAAGAACTGGGCTGCAGCAAACTAGAAATTTTTTAACTCTTTCCCCACAGACGGTTTGAGAAGCACGATCTACAAGACGTGAAGTGTGACGCGTTCCCTTCCAGCGCCCGCCCACTCAGCCAGGGCCACGCACCCATGTTGCCGTTCTCCATGCCTCGGATGTCAGGGCGCAGCCGGCAGTCGGTGGGGGCCAGGATCTTCTCCATGCCCGTCTCCAGTTCATTGAGGCTAACCGTGAAGCTCGTGAAATTATACATCTGGAGGAGCAGGCACAGAAATCATTACTATAAATGGCACTCTTCTCTGTGCACTCTTCACAGTCGGAGGCCACCGACACTCTAAACCCCTTCAGAGCGGCCAAGTGTCACCGGCTCCCTGGAGACACTGCTGGCAAGGTCACCGGGGCCGGGGCTCCTTCCCTGCCCTGACACGCACTCGCCTGGGGCCCCTCCCCTCCGCCCCCACGCGGGGCACCCAGGCCCTCACCCTGACGTCCCACCCGCACATCTGCTTTCTCACATCCTGGGGGCCGGACGGGAGTCTCTGGCTCAGCTCCTCTGGGGGGGGGCTGCTGCGCCCACGGCTCCCCAGCCTCTGCCTCCCGACAGCCCGGACCTGGGGACCCGCCTCCCACCTGGCCTCCCTCCCGCTCTGGCCCCTGAAGTCTATCTCCACAAGTGGCCAGAGGGGCCCACCTGGTCCCCTCGCTGCCCAAACAACCCCACATCACTCACAGGAGCAGTGGGGCTCGGGCCCAGCCGCTCCCCTGCCGGAAAGCAGCTGGATGGCCACGCCCCCCCACCCCCGCCTCCCCCAGGTCCTGCTCCAGGTCGCCAGGGCCCAGGAGGCCCGCCCCCAGCCCATCAGGCCGGTGGCTCTGCTGTGTGGGCGGGGTCCTCTCCTGCCCTGTCCTTGGGCTCTGCTCCCGGTGACCTGGGCCCACCCGCACCGACTCAGTAGATGCTCACTGAACCAAAGGGATGAGTGTTATTTTTAAACATGAGCTTTTTTTGCTATTACTTTATACTAGCTTGTACTCCACTAAAATTGTAACAGTGGCTGTGCTGAGGTAACGTACTGACTAGCTTGTACTCCACTAAAATTGTAACAGTGGCTGTGCGGAGGTAACGCACTGACTGACGAATGTTCTGTTGTTTCCTTTACTTTGCACCTGCTGTGCTTTGCTTACAGGATGTGACAGTACAATAAAAAATCTTAGAGCATGTTGTGTATGTATTTTATATATAACTAACATATAACTGATAATATATTAAAATAAAATATAATTTATTACATGTGTTATAGTTATAATTATTTTTACATAGTATACATTACTGTAAATATAATAAATTTATTATATTTATTATAATTAAATTATATTTAATTATAATTGTACTTATAATTTTGCATTACATTTAATAAATTTATTATATGTAATGCAAATCATAAGCGCAATTTTCAAAAACAAACATCAAAATGCATTTAAGCACCTAAACTGACGAGTCAGAAAAATAACCTCTCGAAACGGGTTTGGAAACCCTTCTGGTAAGACGCAGCTGGTATAGGCTCTGAGGGCTTGCAGTGTAACCCGGGTACTGTGATGTGTGCACAGAGTGCTGATGTGTCGGGGTCAGGGCTTGGAGGGCAGGGAGTCCCTCGGGTGACGGTGGACGGCTGGGGGGCCTGGCTGGGGCGGGGGGCGCGGACCTGGGCAGAGTTGGGGGGCCGGGTGTTGACCCTCCAGAGTAGCTTGCTGCCCGGAATGACCTGCACCGTCTCCTGAGCCTCCGGCACGGCGTCCACCACATCACCGTCGGCCTTCTCGGGGCAGTCGTCCTGAAAGACACAGCATCTCGGTGCTCCCAGAGCCCCTCCAGCCCCGCCCAGAGCCCCCGAGACAGCAGCCAGGCACCGCCCTCCTTGTGGGGGGTGCCCGCACAGCCTTCTGGGTGTGACTGGACGGGGCAACACCTCCTAAGGAAGCTGAGGATGCCTCTCTCAGAGGGTTATTCCCCCACGAGCTGCGCTTCTGCTCAGTTGAGACGGGGTTCGCACTTGGTGATTTCAGAGTGTTTTAGCGTTTCTAGACTGGGGATCACGTCTCAATAAAAAGGTGCAACTGCTACTTCTTTTTCAAAATCAACGGGACGAACGGGAAGAACAGGGTGGTTATTCAGGCAGCTGTGAAGCGAGACACTTAAACCGCGAGAAGCACAGCCTTGGAGGCCTCGCCACCCGCAGGCTATGTGCTTTGGTGCCTGAAGCTAAATAAAGACACAGCTCAGTGACAAGTACCCACAAAACGCTCCCTCCTTGCGAGGCTCCCTAAGGGGCGACAAAGCCAAGCTGACGCGTTAAAACACACCACTAAGTGGAGTGAACGTTCCACTGTATGGTCTTTAAATGGAACTTTACTTTTTTTTTTTTAGTTTAAAAGAGCATTATTAGAAACGATGTCTAATAGCACCCATGAAATATCACAATATAAAAAACACTAACAGGAGACTTCCCTGGCAGTCTAGCGGTTAAGACTCTGCGCTTCCACTGCAGGGGCACAGGTTCAATCCCTGGTCAGGGAACTAAGATCCCACATGCCACATGCCACGTGGCATGGCCAAGCAAACAAACAAAAAGCACTATCGATCGCAGTGGCAGCTGAACATTTTGTTATGAACACCTTGGGTTTGGTACAGTCTAATTTATCATCTAGAAAAATGTGACACCTCTTTTGAACTATCACTTCTAGTTTTAAGCTCAAGAAGAACTAGTCTTAAGAAAATCTGTATTCCAGGGCTTCCCTGGTGGCACAGTGGTTGAGAATCTGCCTGCCAATGCAGGGGACACGGGTTCGAGCCCTGGTCCGGGAAGATCCCACATGCCGCGGAGCAACTAGGCCCGTGCGCCACAACTACTGAGCCTGCGCGTCTGGAGCCTGTGCTCCACAACAAGAGAGGCCGCGATAGTGAGAGGCCCGCACACCGCAATGAAGAGTGGCCCCCGCTTGCCGCAACTAGAGAAAGCCCTCCCACAGAAACGAAGACCCAACACAGCAAAAATAAATAAATTATAAAAAAAGAAAATCAGTATTCCAAAGTTCCAAGGGGAAAGTATCCTTGTGAAAACTTTCCAAATATTGGTTATGTTACCTGGTACTCAGAACTAGAAACGCAGAAGTGACATCCACTTGCTCGTTTAATGGGTCTAAGCTCACAAGGTGCAGGGAAACAGGAGGTTTACGAAGAAGTATCCAGAAGAGGGACTTCCCTGGCGGTCCAGTGGTCTAAGACCCTGTGCTCCCACTGCAGGGGCCCGGGTTCAATCCCTGGTCGGGGAACTAGATCCCGCGTGCCTCGCAGTGTGGCCACAAAAAGAGAGAAGTATCCAGAGGAAAATGGAGGTGTCCTCTGCTTCCGCCAGGCTCGGGCGGGTAGAGGCGCAACTGGGACACAGGTGGACTCCGCCCCCGTCCAGAATCAGAAGACAAGCAGCTTTGCTTGAGAGACAGGTTCTGTGATTCACCCTCTGCAGCCGGGGCCACAAAGGCGCTGTGTCCCCCGCAAGCGGCAGGCCCGGCCAGGCTCCACCCCTCCCACCCCCCCCACCCCCGCGGGGGACGCCGCACGGAGCCACTCACCAGCTTTGTCTTCCGCAGGGGATCGGTTCTCCTCTCCTGCTTCTTAAAGGACTCGTACGCAGCGGGGTCCAGGCCCCACAAACACTCCGTCCATTTGCCATAGATCATAAAGAGCTTCTTTTTGCTGTAGTCAAACGGAATTTTTTAAAACCAAGTTACCAGTTAACAATTATAAACCGTTCATCTAAACGTGCAGCACCTTAACTGTGACCATGGAACAAATTCTCGTTCTGGCATGTCTTCTTATAAATTTTAGGGATGTTGCTGGGTGTAAATGCAAAGATGAAAAGTTTCATTTTAGCATCTCTTACTCGTGGCTTTTGAGACTAACTATTCACATTCCTTCACAAAAGCAGAAAAGAGAAAATGAAGGTACAAAAGCTTGAAGGGCGAAAGACGGGCCGCAGGAGGCGAGATGATGTGAGAACAAGCGTTCGACGTTATTACATTTAACACCCTACGCGCCCGATTGTTATTTTTGAAATACATTACATTTTTATGTACGGTGTGTCCTGCAGCCCTTTTTCTATAAACCACATAAACAACCCTCCCCACGTTCAGCTGATGTGGTCTCTGCTTTATCTTTGTAACCTCAAGTCAGATACCCCGTCACTGTCTGCCCACATCTTTCATTTCGTAATAACCTCGACAGATCTTTCCAGATCAGCCACCAGAGCTCTCTGCCTGATTCCAAAGGAACAGCGCCAACCGTGTTGGGCCCTTGTTTTTCTTTCTCACGTCTCCCTCGGGGGAGAGCATACAGTTGGCCACGCGCTCCCTGGAAAGGCTGCCCCGCCCGCCACGGGATGTGCTGGGAGGGCCAGCAGGCAGGGACACGTGGCCAGACCTCACTCGGCAGAGAGCCTGGCAAACACTCTCTGTCTCCAAGAGACGTAGCATTAGGAAAGAGCATCGAATGTAGGGCGGAAAACCAGAAACTCAGAACAGGACTGGCATGGCTCACTGAGTGCCGGTGGGCGTCTGCTCCCGCAGCCTGCTTCTGTGGATGCGCTGACCACAGGGCGGGTCAGTGCTATTCCCACTAACAGGAATGCTGCCCCGTGAAGTCCACACACCAGGTCCTAGCTTACTTCAAGGGGCGAAGTGGTCAGAGTCTTACGTCTAAAGGTATTTTAAGGAATTAGAACAGGTGATTTCTGGTACCCAGTAGAGTGGGATGGAACAAAAGCACCCACTGCTTTACACTGGAAACTTCTTTCTACTCGAAAATGTGTGTATTTCAGGAGCTGGAAGGAATCTTATGGCTGTTATACAGCCCAAGTTACTTATTGAAAAAAAAAGAGAGAGAGAGAAATTGAGACCCAACACATAACGTGGGGGACCCCCCCCCAATTTGTTAAAATTACTAGTGGCCATTTCTCTGCTCACAAAAACTTTAAAAGTCCCAAATTTCCAAATTGGAATGAACGAGTCACATGAGAACGATGCTCACGAGCTCGGGTTTGGGTTTTGCCTGACAACCATTACGGACGCCAGGAGAGGGAAGGAAACACATGGTCAAATTCTAAAATCTCAGTCCTGTTTGCACAACTGCAGTTTTATCTCTCAGTGAAAATGCTGAACTTTCTCACATCCATTTTATCAAAAGAAAACAGAGCCAGATCTTTTACCGTCAAAGAAGGGGAAGCTGGGCTCCATCAGTCACCACCCTGAACGGTGCACTTAAAATTCATCATTATCTCCTTCTGTGCTCAGTAATGAAATGCTTTTTCTAAACAAGAAAGAGTCATAACTCGTCCTCCCTGGCAGATGTCACCGGCACAACTATGTCTTTTGCAGAGACACACACGCCGTCCAGGCACCCTGTGGCCCAACCCACACGCGGACCTACTTTTTGTCTTGAATGTACCCTTCCACTTTGTGAAGTTCTTTTCCAAACAATCCACACGGTTTAAAGTGAAGCACACACTTATCTCCAGTTCTGCAGGGAAAACAAACACAGGCTTCTGTTGTAGACATGAAACATCCAGGAAAGAGAGAGAGAGAAAAGAGGGAGGGAGGGTGGGAGAGAGTGGGCAGATGGAGGCTGCCCAGGGCGGGGCAGCATCAGGACCAGTGGACAGCACAGGGGTCTTTCCGGGGGATGGAAAGCTTCGAGCACTTCCTTGTGCCGATGGTTGCACAACTCAGTAGATTTACTAAAAACCATGTAAGCCTCCACTTTTCCTGGTGGATTTCATGACATGTAAATTACATCTTAACAGACATAACAAAGCCAACCAGCCAGGAACCCCTAGAAGGTCTGACAGACTGGACAGTGGGCAAGCTTGAGAGCGGCCGCTCTGCTTTCATCAGGGAGTCACACCATTCTTCAGCGCAGTTTAAAATTTCAAAATAAATTCACTATTGCGACTAAAAACAAAGAAATGTCAACACAGAGCAGTAATGATGACTTCGATCAGTGCCAACCAGAATCAGATCCAACCACCACCACGTGTGGGGCCTCCCAGCCAGTGAGGCCCGTCTGGAGGCCGAGGGGCATGGGGGACCAGGGAGGGGCCCGGAGAAGCCGACAGCAGCGTGCAACCACGGGCTGGGTGCCAGCTGGTGCTCTGGGTGCTGCACCGCCACCCTGGCTTTGACCGCTGCACGACTGTCGGGGGCCATTACCTGTGGTTTACAATCTCCACCGTCCCGTACTGCTCTATCCAGAGTTTCCCGATAATCACGTTGTGGACACAGCAGGTAGGGTTGGTCCACGTGTAGGCTTCATTATGTCTGAAAGACGCCAGAGAACAGCAAGTCAGAGGCCAGCGAAGCAAAGACGCTGTGCGACCTCAAAAGCAAAACACCAGACAGAATCAAACCGTAATTGACTTAAAACCTGCAGAGGAACAGAGCACCGCTTTGAACTCCCTGAACAGGGGCGACTTCTTTAGCATTCGTTTGAAATGTCCTTCTTCTCTCCTTTGTAGCAGCAAAAAAGCTTTCTACTTAAATGTCAGGACAAGTTAATAAGCAAGAAAAGGCTGAGACAAAGGCAAGAGGTTTCCTGTGAAGCCCTCAACAGCACAGCCCCTCCACCCCAGCCTGCAGGAACCGCGAGGTCCCCAGCGCGTGGCCCTGGCCATTTGGGGACCTGCGTGTGGACCCCACAAACGGGTGCTGAGCAGATGTGGCCAGACGTGTGTCTCAAGGGAGGCTGCCTCAGAGAGCCACAATTCAGGGCAAAAACCAGCTCAAAGCACAAGCATTTCGTGATGAATATTTGGAATTCCTTGAACTTCCCAGGAACCCGAAGGTGTTAATTGACAAGGTTTGTGACCTTTCACTTCCCCGTGCCTCACCCGAGAAAGCCAAGAGCTCGGGACAGACAGGACAGGCACCCTCCCCAGGAAGGGGCCGCCCTCACCGTGCCTGGGTGACCTCATCTGCCCCGAGGTGCAGGGGTTGGGGGGTGGGCACTGGGAAGACCACGCTCCTCCAGCCCGGCGGGGCCACAGGAAGTGCAATGACACCAGAAGCTTCCCATGGGGGCTACGGTTAGCGAGGCTCACACCCCAGGGAGCCGGCTGCGCCCCTCGGCCTGGACCGCCCACGAGGGGTTTGCAGCACCAGGCGGCTGCTAGAGACTCAGTTTCCGCTTCGAGGGTCTTTGATCACCATCGGACTGGGCGCGTTTAGGTTTCGATTTAACAGTGCTCGGGCGTCCTGGAAGACGGCCCCTTCCTTCTCACCTCCTGGTGGTCAAGCCCAGCCTCCCACCCTGCACACTCAACCACGGCTGGTCTGCGTGGCCAGCAGCACGTGTACATAGGGCTGTGTTCACTTCTGAGGTCAGGCCACAGAAGACACTGCAGGTTCTGTCCCGGTGGTGGTCTGCCCACCACCCCGGGCCCCAGCTCTGGGGCATGCCAGTGCCTCGTCTGCACAGCTGTACAGAGCAGAGTGTGGCAAGGAAGCGAGGGCCCCTGCCAGCTGCCGGCACAGTGAACGCGGGAGCAGAGGCTCCTCCCACCTGTCTTCAGGAGGCCTCCCGCTGCGCCCGCACAGAACCCCGGCAGAGCCACCCACGATGCCCCTGCCCTCCAGCCCCCAGACACCGGGGGAGGACAGTGCCGTTTCACACTGCTGAGCTGGGGCTGTCATGCAGCAGGAGGTGATGACCGCAGAGATCAGGGGAGAGAAGACGGGACCCAACACGGTCAAATGTGAGGAGGACCCCCAGGAACAGCCAGCCCGACGAGGTCTCCAGCCTCCCTAGAGCAAGTCCCTGCCGCTGGAAAGGCTCCCTGCCCGCAGAACACGCAGGATCCCTCCACCAGAAGGACGTCTTCGTCCTAAATGGAAACGGATTTCCCTTTGGATGCACGGCCGCCCACTCACTTGAGAAGCTCCAGCGTGATGGTGCCACGCGGCTCCGCCTCCACGCTCTTCCCCCAGAACTTGAGCTTCGGGTAGATGGAGCCATGAAACAGGAAGTCCTGATGGAGGCCCTCCGAGTAAAATGCACTGATGGGGGGGTGGTGGCTGACCTGCTCGGATATGAATCTGAACCCTAAGTCTTCCCTGGGAACAAAACAAGGAAAAGAAAGGAGGGGGCAGGAGGGACAGTCAAAGGGCCGCATCAGTGACAACAAAGCCCAGAAAGGTCAGCCCAACCCACTCTCAGCGGGCCTGCAGCTCAGCGCTTGTGGCGCTGCAGGACCGCATGGCCACCCGGCCTCCACGTCTGGAAGGGGCGCTGGGATAAGGGGACCACGCGTGCTGTCACACGTGGCAGAAATATCCGACACGGCTCCCTGACGTCACACTTGGCCTAACACTGACCACACGCAGAGCACACGCACACGCACAGCACACGCACAGCACACACAGCACACGCACCCGCGCTGTGCCTCCAGGGCCAAAGTCAGTACCACGCAGAACAAGCGACAGTGCAGAGAGGCCTCCCGCCCTGCACGCAGGTGCACAAGGAGCTCTCAGAACCAGTGAACTCAGAGAACTGACAGCAAACTGTCACCTTAGTCCTCGAGGGATGCCCACTGCCCAGTAAACCCAGAGTAGGACTTTCCAGCCTCCTTTCAAGGCTCCTGGCATTTCTGTGATGAAATGTCCTATGCCCCAAGATATTCCTGGCCAGGAAATAGGATTTTTAGTACACTCTCTTTTTCAATAAAAATGTCAGTTTTTAATTGTTCCAGAACTCTGAATACACCTACAGCTGTAGTCATTAACAATTATAAAAGCGCAACCACATAATTACTAACTTAACTGGAATCAGAATTTCCAATCATTACAAAGGAAGGAAAGTTGAAAAATTAGATTTTAAAAAGGTTGCCTACCAAGGTATGTAATTTACAAAATGAATACTTGTCTAAGAAAAGAAAGTGTTATTTTTAGTTATCCAGGAGCAATCTCTAAGGATGAGAAGACACTGGTGAATGGCCAGGCTTAGTTATGTTGTCCCCCAAACAGGAAGACGGCTCCGTCTCACACGTGTGGCATGCGGCAGACACCGTAAGCGTGACCTAGAAGTTAAGGCCCGACACACAGTTAAGAGAGAATGTCAGTGTTTCCCATCAGCCTGTGAAACTATAGTTCAACCCCTGAACTACGTTCATGAAAAAGATGAACAGGGCTTCCCTGGTGGCGCAGCGGTTGAGAGTCCGCCTGCCGATGCAGGGGACACTGGTTCGTGCCCCGGTCCGGGAAGATCCCACATGCCGCGGAGCGGCTGGGCCCGTGAACCATGGCCGCGAGCCTGCGCATCCGGAGCCTGTGCTCCGCAACGGGAGAGGCTGCAGCAGTGGGAGGCCCGCGTACCGCAAAAAAAAAAAAAAAAAGATGAACAATGAGGGGTGTCACTCTGTATCCAGCATCTTGGGGGGTTCGTACGCTTTTAATCCATCTGCTTACTTTCCTTTGTCTGCAACTTTTATCATATTACGCTTTGATTTTTCTTTTCAGATATTTCGATGATGCTTTTAATAAACAAAAATGCTCATACTAATCTGACAGCTACACAAGGTCAGAATCCCGAACCCTGGACTAAGCAAACTAACCGGAGGGAGGAAGCCTTTGCTCGAGAGAAACATCTAAGAAAGGAGGAAACTCGACATGAATTCAAGACAGAAGTGTCCCCTTAAGAGTGACCCTCGGGGCAAGCCTTTCCCTTGCCTGGGTCTCAGCTTCCTCGCTTCTAAAAGGAAAGGGCTGTGCCTTATGGCCCCGCCTGCTGTGAGATGCCACAGCCCAAGGTCACGTGCGGAACCCCTGTCATTTACAAAGCGCCCCAGCAGCACACACCACGCTTTCTCCCAACTCGTCCAGCTTTCTCAAGGGCAATGAGATGTGGAGAACGGCTTCTCCACCGCTCAGTGCCAGCCGACCGCTAAGCCACACTAAAAACCCAGGGGGAATTCCCACTCTAGCAGCGTGTGGAGAAGGGGTCGCTGCTGAGCCATCCAGGACAAGCCAGAAACAGTGGAATTTGAAACTGACGTGAATGTTGCTTTCCCAACCTGGGAAGTGACGTGTGGGCAGGTGTGTGCAAGCCGCCCGCATCACTAAGATGACAATTCCTCCCCAAATGGTCGGAAACCAGTGCAGATACACACACCCCCACCCACTCGCTTACACTCTACAAACCTGAAGAGTGCCCATTCTAAGCTGTCCAACATCCTCAAATCCCACCATCATTTACTCTCCATTGGAAAAACTCAACCATTAATAACACATATGCAATAAAGGACCCAAGAACCAGAAGTGTGTGGTTCTTTGAATCCAAGATGCATCGGTCACATAACACGCCACTGGTTGTATAAAGATGCTGCAATTTAAACCACACCTCGCAGGAACGCCCAAACACGAGCACCCAGCAATCCGACACCCCGCGCCGCACGCTCCCGGGCATCCCCTCTCCGTTCCTGAACCTAACGCGTTCTTCCGTTTGCAACTCGGTTTTTTCACCAGGCTTCTGTTATGTCATTAACACAACAGCTCTCGTACGTGCACCATCTTCCCACCTGCAGTAAACCCCTCAATTCAATCAGCCTGGAGAAATCCATGCTGGACAAGGAACCCCCCTGTCCGTCGCCAGAAGCACCTCACGCACGAGACGGTCACGAGGGCCTGTCCCCTTACCTGGTTAACTCGTACGTTTCCCCCAAGAGCGGATTGAACGGCTTGCCGGTCCTCTCCCACTGGGAAGCCACAGCCGAAACCGCAAAGGCCGCTACAGACTGGAAACAACCACAGGCTGGTGAGGGGCGGCTGTCCATCAGGTGTGGGAGCCGGGGCGGTGAGGGCGCCCCGCTCGCTCGCTCCCGGGTGCCTTTTCAGTCTCCCACTTGTAACACGTTTGAAACTGCAGAACTTCCGGGGAAATGCTGCTTATCACCCGCCACTTCCTCACAGCCACGGAAAGTAGGAACTCTGCCGCCTTCCACCCCCAGCCCGGGCCTACCTCGCAGGCCCTGTCCATCACACACACGTGCACACACACGCGCGCACACACGCGCACACACACACACACTCACGTGGGGTGATGGTGCTGAAAGGGGCCAAGAGGAGCCGAGTGCCGGCGCCACTACCCGCTGCAGCCCTGCAGCCCCGACAACCAGGCAGCCGAGACCACGCCCGCACGGAATGTGCCCACGACAAATGCCTTGGCCTTGGGGCAGGACAGCACCCCAACATCCGTGCAAGCTGCACTGGCCCTTCTCCCAGGTGTCCCACTGCTGAGGTGCCTGGGTCCCTGCCACCACATGGGCAAGCTGATGGCGTCACGTTCATTAAAAGCTACGGTCCGCACGCAGCCGAGCTGCACCCAGCCTGGCCCTCCCCCCGAAAGGAGCCCGCCGCCCACCTGCATCCTTTCCAGGGGCTGGGGCTGGCAGGAGGCTTTGTGGATGAGGTACACGTGCTCCATATACTCCGTGATCCGTTGCAGGAAACTCAGAGGCTCGTTGAAGGCGATGGGCATCGTGATCTTGGACAGCTCCTAGGGGGAGCCGGTGAGGACCCGTTACCGCTACCGCTACCGCTACCGCTACCGCTACCGGCGGCTTTGCCCAGACACCACTGCCCCCGCACCCACCCCTGCTCCGAGCATCATTCCCTGCAGCCGCAGTTGCCTGCATGGGACGAGACTGGAGAGGCCCTGCGGGGAGCCTGGCCTGGGAGACAGCCGCCTGCACACATGCCCGTGGGCACTGTGCCCGCCCCCCGCTCACGGCACACGAGCCTGCAGGCACCCCCAGGCCGCCAGCTCCAGTGACGACCCTGCTCCTGTGTGCTCCTCATGCCACCGCCAGCTCCATGGTCCCAAAGCATCATTCCCACCCGTCACCCCAGGGTGACTTGGAAACTCCTCGGCCTGGCAAGTGAGACCCCCTAACGCAGCCGGCTCTCAGGTACCGTGCAGGCAGAGCAAGTGTGCAGCCCCCGGTGCAGGGGGAGGCCGGGAAGACGCTCGGGGACCCGTGCTGCAGTGGGCGCCGAGGGAGCCGGCATCCAGGGAGGAGGCTCCAATGCACTTCACGAAGGCAGAGGCCCCTCCCAGGAGCACGGCTGAGCAGCGCAGGGCTGGCTTTGTCAAGGAAGGACCGGGGCTGGACAGGAGGGGGAGGGAAGAGGAGATGGGGGGAGGGGAGGGAAAGAAACGCTGCCGGCCCAAAGCCAGGAAAGATGCTGGCCTCGCTCACGTCAGGAGACAGGAAATGAAAGCACATGGAGATTCCACTGCACACCCAACTCAAGTGGCAAAGCCCCAACCCTCTGACCCCCGCCTGTTGGCAAGGCTGGGGGGACCCAGGCCACCCACACCTGCCGGTGGGAATGCAAAATGCGGCAGCCTCCGGAGAGGAGGGGACGCAGCCATGCCCCCCCACCAAGCCTTTGGTCCGGCGGCCCCATGTGCAGGAGCCTAACCCACAGTTCCTCCAGCAAATACACAGCAAAAGGCCAGAAACAACGCAAACATCCAACCACAGGGCCACAGTGAGTCAACTATGGGGCAGCACAGCACGGTGACCAAAAGAACAAGCAGCAGCTCTGCCCTCATGGCTACACTGTGGGGCGGAAACAGGTGGAGAGGAGCCGACCGTTCATCTAAAGAACGGGAGGAGGTCACGCAGTCGTCGTTCTCACACGCGGGAAGGGGGACCAGAACGTGTTTTGATGGTCACCTCCAGACTGCAGGGAGGGCACGGGGACGGAAGCTGAACGCTTGGAATATACCTTGTCTGAGAGATTTGACTCTGGACTTACAATTTTAAACCAAAATTAAATTTAGAAAAGCCATCTCTAAACACTGCAAATAAAACAAAACAAATGAACCCACACCACCTCCCTGGCGGCACAATCACCCAGAGGCGCTAAAGCACAGGGACTGAAGATTCACCCCCGGGGCAAGAACGACAAATGCCACAGACGTGCTCTCCTGAGCCGCCACGGGTGTGGGCGCAGCAGCGGGTCACAAGCTACATGCTGCGCTAAATCCATCATCTCCTGTGCCGTGAAAAACTGGGCGGAATAGAGACACAGACAGAAGACAGAAGAGGTTAGATAAATCCTGTCGCGTGGAATTTGAAGCATCGTTGAAACAAATCAAAACACAGCTCCTAACTCTCTCCCCTGAAAAGACCTAGAAACAAGACCAATCCAGTAGCCTCCCACGGGCCCAGCTGTGGTCCTGAGCTCTCGCTCTCCCTGGACAATAAAGGTACAGAAGGAGCAGAGGCATCTTTTGTAAAGGAGCGCGGGCCAGCCTGAAGAGGCTCTTACAGCCAGAGACGGACAAGTGTGACTGGACACAGCGCAGGGCCAACCCCGGGAGCTGGTTGGTTAGACCAGTTCTGCTGCCAGGGAACCAAAGACATCATTTGAACACCTTGATAGAGAATCACTCATTGATCCCGACTGTCTTATGCAAACCACATTCACAGTAGAGGAGGGGACTTTCTCATCACAGAAATATTCCAGGTAATGAAAGAAGGGCAATCGTTATCAGCCTGGCTCCAATTTGCAACTCCTGATGAGATAATGGGTCTGGGCACCAAGCACCAGCAGTTCTTAAATTCAGAAGAAGAGCAACAGAAAGGTCTTGTGGTGGAAGGACCCAGATGAGTCCCACACAGACTGCACAACACACACAGGAGAGTCACGCTCAGACGACTGGAAATTTGAACACAGAGTGGGTATGTGATGATGTTAAAGAGTTATGTTACTTTCAAAAGTAGGATAATAGGGGGCTTCCCTGGTGGCGCAGTGGTTGAGGGTCCGCCTGCCGATGCAGGGGACACGGGTTCGTGCCCCGGTCCGGGAAGATCCCACATGCCGCGGAGCGGCTGGGCCCATGAGCCATGGCCGCTGAGCCTGCACGTCCGGAGCCTGTGCTCCGCAGTGGGAGAGGCCACAACAGTGAGAGGCCCACGTATCGCAAAAAAACAAACAAACAAACAAAAAAAGTAGGATAATAGTATTGTGGTTGTGTTTAAAAAGAATCCTTATCCTTTAGTGATACATAAGACATGTCCACAAATGAAAAGGTGTTTGGAATTTGCTTCAAAACACCAGGGGAGGAGGCGGGAGGTGGCGGGGCGGAGGACGCATGATTAGCCCTGACTGGCAGCGGTGAGGGCTGGTGACGGGCAGGGGTCTTCGTGAGATTCTGGCTACCTCTGGCGGAAACTGTCGTGTTCACTAGTCCGTGGCTGTTTCAATGAGCTGATGGGCAGTGAAGAGAGGTGTGTCACCTCCCTGGAGGTACATCCGGAGAGATGAGCAGCTCACGGGGGACAGCGGATGGATGCTATGAAGTGGGGCAGTGCGACCCAACAAGATGCAGACGTCCAACCCCGAGTGTTACATCCAGCCTTACTCTGAATCCAGCCTACGGTCAGCTCCTTGGGGAGCGCAATGCAATGATGTCACTCTGCTGAAAAGAGGCTTTTGGTTTTAGACCTCTGAGGAGTCAAGACCGAGTGGCTTGTTGAGTTCATCACATTCCCAGATAGACACTTTGGTGAAGACCTGAACTGTGCACACAGTCGAAAACGTAGGCGAGGATGGTGCTAAAAGAAAACAATCCTGAACACGTCACTTTAAAGATCACAGGTGTGTACAGATACACGTGTGTGAGCAAGCAGGGCTCAGTGTGCACTCCTAGGTTTTCCAGCTCTGTCTGCTGAGAGGCCTGGAGCAGTGACACCCCAGGAGCCACGAGCACATCCAGCACCCAGGTCTCGGTTTCTACACACCATCCTCTAATAAAAGGTCATCGGTGGGGACTTCCCTGGTGGCTCAGTGGTTAAGAATCCGCCTGTCAATGCAGGGGACACGGGTTCGATCCCTGGTCCAGGAAGACCCCACATGCCACGGAGCAACTAAGCCCTGCACTCTAGAGCCATCATGCCACAGCTACTGAGCCCCTGCGCCACAACTACTGAAGCCCTTGCACCTAGAGCCCGTGCTCTGCAACAAGAGGAGCCACCGCTCGCCGCAACTAGAGAAAGCCTGTGTGCAGCAACGAAGACCCAACACAGCCAAAAATAAAATAAGTAAAAATAAATAAATTAAAAAAAAAAAAAAACGGTCATCGGTGGAAAAGCTGGAGAAAGCCCAGCCAGGTACGTGCTGCAGTTAACAGTAACGCCCCAGAGCGAGTGCTGTGGTTCTCATGTGAGATGCTGCCGTTACAGAAGGCTGGGTGAAGGGTAAAAGACTCGCTGTTCTGCAGCCTCAAGTTATTTCAAGATAAAAAGATGACAAAAAATAAATGCATTAGAAGACTGGGCTGAAGACCACCCGAGAAGCAGTGAAGTCATTTTTTGTAGCTCACGCAGCCCGAGGATGAGTGACCAGACGTGGCCGCGGCTGAGCACGCTGCAGCCTGCTCAAGGCAGCGCTCCCCCCTCCTGAGAAGGACCAGCCCCGAGTCTCACAGCCAGGAAAGACCATAAAAGGAAAGGCCCACGGCTTCTGGACACTAAGTATCCAACTATCTTTCCTGTTACTCTGCCTGCAGCCCAGGGTGGGTGGGCTGGGGGACACGGAGCCTCGGTCCCTTGGTGAGTGGCCAGGAACCCCACCAAAGCCCCCCAGTTCATGAGGATTATCCAAAGCCAGCTGGCTACGAGCACATCATGAAACACCAAGGTAAGTGTAAACCCATCTGAAGCTCCTTATGTCCAGAGATTAACCTACAGAACGGGCGTCCTACTGTGTGTTAATACTTGAGCTTTTGTCCACCTTTTCCCCTCCTGTACTTGTTCCTTTCCTGCTTTACTATCTTTCCATCATGCTGTTTGTAACCATGCAGAGCGCATCTTCTTAAACTACCAGTAGTGCGATAAATTCACAGGATTAAAAACGTGTGAGATTCGCACTTCAAACGAGTCCATCCGAACTTACCAAGCCAATGCACTTCTTCAATATACTCCACACGCTGAAATCACTTCTGGTAAACATCGGAGCAGGCAACGACGTCCTGTGAAGGGGTAACCAGAGTGACATGTATTTATTCAACCAACGTGAGAGTCACTTATGACTGATGGTTCTGCACAATGACCATGTCTTCCTTTCATCTTTCTAAGCATTAGCATTTCTCTATGCTGGCATGCCTGCAGACAAAAAAGGACCAGACTGCCGCTGAAGTCCCAAAGAAAGCTTTCTGCATCGATCTTTGGAGGGCCTCTTAGGAAGCAATCATGGCCACACAGGCGACTTTCCTCCACGGAGCTGGGGAGACGGGTCGCTGAGTCCCCCGGCAGCCGTGTGCCAGCGGCCTGGAGCAGCAGCAGGGCTGCAGACGGAGGTGGAGCCCAGAGGACCCCAAGAGGGAACTGCATGAAGAAAACCTCCTCGGGGGCTTCCCTGGCGGTCCAGTGGTTAGGACTCCGCGCTCCCAGTGCAGGGGGTACGGGTTCGATCCCTGGTCAGGGAACTAAGATCCCGCGAGCCACGCAGCATGGCCAAAAGAAAAAGAAAGAGAAAACCTTTTCAGAAACCAGCTCTTAAACCCCTCTGAAGCCTGTGCTTGTCTTTCCTGAGGCACCTTCCTCCCCAGGTGTCTTCCCGCCGATGCTGGGGAAGCCCGGGCACAGGACACCCTGCTCACAGTGAACTGGGTCGGGGGACCACGGGCCCGGGGGGGCAGGTGGGAGAGGAGGGCAAGGCAGCGGGAGATGAAATGGGAAAGAAAACTGACATTCACGAGGCACCACGTGCCAGGCTGCCGGCAACTAGCACGTGGCTCCACTCTGCCAGCTCTCGTCTGGGGTCCCGAGCGGCCAGGGCAGGACGGGCCCCCGCTGTGAGGGAGCCATGAGGAAGGAGCGTGGCTCTGTGGACGGTGGGAAAGGGGTCCAAGGATGACCCTGGGGAGGCAGGAGCTGAAGAGATGGAGGTGGAGCAGAGGGCCGGAGCCAAGGCATGGAGCCCCGACATGGCACAGGCCCCGACATGGCACAGGCCCCGACGTGGGACAGGCCAGGTGCACTGAGGACCCCAGGAGGCTGGGACCACAGACACGGGAGGGGCCGCCCCAGGAGAGAGGCCAGGGTGCAGGTCCTCAGCCTAAGCGAGAACCTTACAGTTCACGACCCAAACCGCCTCTTCAAAGAGGAAAAGGGGCCGCCGTCCCCGTCACCCAGGGCCACGTGCGCCTTGCCCGGGAAGGCGCACAATCAGACCTGTCCTCTGAGCCGGCTGGAAGGAAGCAGGAGGGGCGGAGCAGTGGAGAGGCGCCTCCTTGGGGGATTCAGGAGCAGTGGTGGGAGGGGGCCGTGACAGGAGCGGGCGGGTGAAGGCACCCAAGGGCGTCTGGAGGCCAGCGTGTCAGGCCTGGGGCTGGAGACGGGAAGGAGGAGCGGGCCCTCGGGCGGCTTGAGCCAGATTCCCGCCTACAGGGTGCGGGGCGCTGACAGCAGAGGTCCAGGCCGCACGAGCAGGCAGGAGGTGCTCTGACAGCTCCGGGGCCCCAGGTGGGCACTGGGTGCCAGCGCAGGACAGAGATCTGGGGTGAAGCTGGGCTCCCTGGAGCCGAAGCGCAAACAGCACCGGGTGGACAGAGACCGCCATCTCCACCCGCCTGACTCACGGCTGTCCCGCCTACGTCCCCCCTTCTGCTGGTGAAGGCTTAGGTCACTGTCATCAGAATCTGCTTGCATGACAATGCAGTGCTGGTGGGGAGAGAATGGACTGTGGTCTCGCTGCACTAATAAACAACCCTCCGAAACTCACTCACGCACGGGGTGAGAGGTCGACGCGTCAAACGCAGGCGGCGCTGCGTGAAGCTAGCAGTTGGGTCTGATACCAGCGACCTCTGGCTCTGTGCCCGGCCCCCTGCCAACGCTAGGGCGCCCACGGAGCTCAGTCCCCCATCAGCCCCAGGGCAGGGACGGCCGCCCGTCCGCTTCCGGACGGGGGTCACGCTGAGGAGGCACCATCACTGATCTCCAGGGAGCACGCAGAGGGCCAGTGGGTCTCGGGGTCTTTGGGTGAACAGGGCCTTGGGTCTGACCAGGGGGCAGGGCCCAGGTGACACGGGACGGATGTTCCTCCAGCTCAGGGCCCGCTGCAGATGTGGGGCGAGGACAGGCGCGCTGGGAGACTCCAAAACGTCCGTGTGGGATGACATACCTGTGCTTTTGAATTCCATTCTCTTGAGGAGGCCTCTCCCCAACTTTTCCAATCCCATTACTTTTGCTGGTGTCCACATGAATCACGCCAGTGACTCTCTGATTTGCCTCTGAAAATTCCCCAGAAGAGTTATCAGAATCAAAGCCTGTGCGAGACAAGCAGAGTGGTAACTTCTGCAGGGCTTGGAAGATGGAAAAGCCTACCTCTAAGAATTCTCACTCTGCAAGCAGGCACCTGAAGCTCGAGAGTGCTTCTGACCGACACGTCCAGAGTAATGAACGCTTCTTCCCAAGAACCGAAGGTCGAGGCGGAGCACGAGGACCGCTCCCGGGGGCTCCCCGCATGACGCCACCACCCTGCCACCAGCGCCACGCTCTCCAGGTCCTTACGTGGGGGGCGGCTCCTGGGCACTAGGACAGGTTTTCCCTGTTGTCGTCAGTGACCGTACCCCCTGGGGCGCCCACCTCTGTGGTGTTCTCACCTAACTCAGGCTGCAACCCCTCCCTCCTCTGCACAAGCTGCAGTCAAGCTCCACGTCATGTCCTGAAACACAACCTGCTGCAGTGTTTCTAAGACCGAGCTCCGCGCAAACACACCGCCAGAACCTACCAAACCAACCAACAGAAACCGAAACAGCAGACGGTGGCTGCGAACGCAGAGGGCATGTCACGTACGTGGAAACCTCGGGGAAAGTGAACTACTAGGACTTGTGTGAAATACAGTCGTGTGGTCTCCTGGCCCATCCCATCCCCCGAGTAAGAGTACCACCACCCTGGGCTGTGCCCCGTGCCCCTTCTGCATCGGGAACGCTTTCTCCCAGAGCGACCAGTGCCTACAGGGAAAGGAAAGTGTGTGTCCTCTCGACTCAGCCAGTGCAGTCCACTGAAAATACTCAAGTTCTGCTCCACAGCAGGCCCGGACGGGAGCTGTGGCTGCCAGGGCAAGTCCCTCCAGCTGGGGTGGGGAGCTCCTGACCACTGCCTATCGATGACCTTGACTACTTCAGCGAGGGCACAGCCCACGAGGAGCTCAGGGCTCCCATAACAGCCCCTCATTTCCGAGAGGAAGGCGAGGCCCAGGGTGACAGGCCAGGTGGTGACTATGGTCAGACACAAAACATAAACAAACCTGCTGCTAGTAAGCCTCCTTGAGAAAACGCAAAAATAACCTTCCTTCGTATTCTTCCATAGTGACAGATGCACAAAATATAGTAGCATTGAGATTTATTACACAATGAATTTGAAAGGATATATTAAAAATGAACCTCTTGGACTTCCCTGGTGGCACAGTGGTTAAGAATCCGCCTGCCAATGCAGGGGACACGGGCTCAAGCCCTGGTCCGGGAAGATCCCACATGCTGCAGAGCAGCTAAGCCCGTGCACCACAATTACTGAGCCTGCGCTCTGGAGCCCGCAAGCCACAACTTCCGAAGCCCACGTACCTAGAGCCCGTGCTCTGCAACAAGAGACGCCACCACAATGAGAAGCCCACGCACCACATCAAAGAGTGGGCTGCAACTAGAGAAAGCCCAACTAGAGAAAGCCGCAACTAGAGAAAGCCCACATGTAGCAACGAAGACCCAACACAGCCAAAAATAATAATAAATTAATTAATTTTTAAAAAAATGAACCTCTTAAATAATCAGTGCTTTCTGAAATAGCCTGTCACCTCTAGTTTTTGCTAACTATCCCCAAAGCAACATCTACTAATCCCCAGTCTAAACTTAGCCTGAAGCAGTCCCTGCTTAAGGATGCTCAGTCCTATGGACCTGGTGTTACCCTGCAGGGGTGTCCCTATCTCCGAGGACCTCCCTCAGGGCTGAGATTCTGGGCCAGCATCAAGTAGAAAGTTCGTTTAAATCACAGCCCTGGTGTGTGCCCAAGAAAACAAAGCAGCTCCTCGCTGACAAGTGCATTGGAGTCTTGTCTCTGATGAAGCCAACACTACGTAACAGTTTAAACGCTTTAATATACAACACATGTTTATTATAGAAAAAGAAAATACAGACAAGCAAAGGAGAGTGTCGAAATCATCTGTAATCTGATCACTCAGAGATACCCACCTTTGACGGGTTAGTCTTTTTACAACCCTTAATCTGTACATATTTTTCATGTACTTTAAAACCTTTCAATTTAAAGGTACTGATTCTTGGACTTCCCTGGTGGCACAGTGGTTAAGAATCCGCCTGCCAATGCAGGAGACACGGGTTCGAGCCCTGGTCCGGGAACATCCCACATGCCGCGGAGAAGCTAAGACCATGCACCACAACTACTGAGCCTGCGCTCTAGAGCCCTCACGTGGCAACTACTGAGCCCAAAAGCCACAACTACTGAAAATAAATAAAGGTACTGATTCTTGTAGGAAGTAATTGCCTATCTTTTTAAAATTTATTTGTTTATTTATTTACTTTGGCTGCGTTGGGTCTTCATTGCTGCGCACGGGCTTTCTCTAGCTGTGGCGAGCGGGGGCTCCTCTTCGTTGTGGTGCGCGGGCTTCTCACTGCGGTGGCTTCTCTTATTGTGGAGCATGGGCTCTAGGGGCGTGGGCTTCAGTGGTTGTGGCTTGTGGACTCAGTAGTGTGGCTCACGGGCTTAGCTGCTCTGCGTGGCATGTGGGATCTTCCTGGACCAGGGCTCAAACCCGTGTCCACTGCATTGGCGGGCGGATTCTTAACCACTGTGCCACCAGGGAAGCCCCAGTAATTGCCTAGTGAAGTCATTCATTTAATAACTGCTGGGTTTAAACGCTTTTTAAATTAGAGTCACGAAGGGAGGCCGATTCTCTCTGAAGTAGTCACTGACTGGGTATTTCATTGCATTGGGAGGCTTCATAGTTTTCGTCTTTCTGTTATTTGCTTGGGAACCAAAGGGCTGAGGCGAGGAATTATTTTCACCTAGACATCTGCCTCTTCCGCCTGCATCTCAGGGACACGCGGAGAGGTCCCGCCGTGCGGAGAGGCAGGGATGGGGTCACCTACACACCTCACTCCAGGCAGTTCAAGCCCTCTCTGGGGAAAGACCTTCCGGAGTATCTACACTGGTCCCAGGTGAAAGGGAGCTTCCCAGGAGGCCCCCGGGTGAGAAGGCCACGCCGAGGCCGGGCCCGCTTGGTCTCAGACGTGGTCAGCCTGCGAGGGCCAGGCGGCCTGAGGGCATGCCTCCCTGACAAACACCCCGCTTGGTGGGAATTCAACTGCGAAAGACTACTGATGGGCGTGCGGGTTAAGCAGACAAGCACGCTTCCCAGGAAAACACGTCTACAAGGGACACAATAGCTATGAAGTCACGGAAGATAAGATGGCTCAGCAGCTCAGCCTTTGAAAACAGCGATGAGCTCAGGGCCTGCTCCTCCTGGGGCTTCGGACAAGAATAAGTCAATAATCTCGGGCTGCCCATCCCCCAACCTGCTCCAACCCTTCACTCAGGAGAAGCATGGCCGCTGAAACCCGGGAGCACAGGGCCAGGGCTCCACGAGACAGCAGTGCCAGCAGGGACGGCAAAGGTGTCCCGGGGAACAGTGACAGTGCTCAGGAAAGAGCCTTTTGTCGTGCTGGGCGCCACGCTCTTTTGGCACTGATTACGGAAGTGCCCCTCTGACTGCCCTTGGGAGGGTTAGTGCTGAAAAACCCGGCGGCAGTAATATTTCAGAGCTGCTGTTTCTATGTTCCCACACCTGAGAGGGAGGCGTGGGCTGGAAGAGTCTCCTGAAGTCCGTCTCCACCAAGGGGACCCCTCGCTAGAAAAAGCAAAGTGATGCTCCCCCTGCTGCCGAGGAGGGTGGAGGGCAGACAACGGAGAGGGGGGCGGGGGGCGGCGTCTTGAACGTGAGTTCTGGGGCCCCCTGCGGTCATCTGTCCCTCAGGTGGGAAAAGGACGAGGAGGGGTTGTTCTAAGCAAATGTGAGCCAACCCAGCCCGCCTCTCCTCCGCCTGCCACCCGGCCATGCACTCTGCCCACCAGGCTGTGTACCGGCACTCACAGTGGTGTGTGAGAAGCGAAACGGAGCTGAACTCTGACACGGTGAGAGCTGCTGCAAAAGCAGGTAAATGTACTTTAAATTATTGTAAATTAAAGCAGGTACATTTTTTGGTAGACTTTAAGCAGCGCAAAACACGATACAGTTAGGAGACAGGACAATACGCTTTTGATCATTAAGTATAAATAATATAAGAATGCTGACCATCTCACTTAGGATCCAAATAAAAATATTTACACCCCAGGGCAACTCTTAAAGACTAAAACACAGCTGCCCTTTCTTGTTATCTTTAGTGGTCCAAAGTTGATGTTTTCCCCCAAACCTAGGATAGGACACATGCTTTTACTGAAGGCTGGTGCCTTGGAACATGTCAGCTCTCTCTCCACACAGTTTTCCTGGGCCGTCCTCACGTCCCCGGGCTACGTCCAAGGCCTGGGTCCGCGGGCTTCGTGCT
The DNA here is from genome assembly GCF_964374135.1 of Grampus griseus. Taxonomy (NCBI): domain Eukaryota; kingdom Metazoa; phylum Chordata; class Mammalia; order Artiodactyla; family Delphinidae; genus Grampus; species Grampus griseus. Next base: position 87,253,403 of record NC_139008.1, on the reverse strand, counting down.
CACGACACGATCTCTGAACTTGCCTCTCCCTCCGCTCACCTGTGACGGCATCGAAGAACTCCTCCTCTCCGTTCATCCTTCAGTGCCAGGCTCCTCGCCGCCTGATCTGGAGGATCTTCTACTGAATCATTGCACTGGATCTACATCGACACTGTAAGAAATTTCACGCTCTGAACTTTCTAAGGTAAAAATCCAATAGGCACTGGAGATCTAAAGGAAAAAAAAACCCAAACATTTTGGTATCCTTAGCTTTCCGAAGTTGTATGGTTTAGAAACATTTAAAAATACCCATTCACCATTCTTGAGGTCAATCTCAATTACATCTGAGCAAAGAAGTAAAAGGACTGATCTCACACAAGAGGAAACAGTCGTGATACCCGCATCCGCCAACGGGCAGCACGTCAACAAGGAACCACTATCTGAAGTTACTTTAAAAGCCACTACACCATACAAGGAAGCAGTGAAACGACTAATCTGGGGGGCGCGTGGACACTTCGAGAGGCAGGTTAGCTAAGGTGAGGCATCCACACGCTGGGGCCCCAACACACCTCCGCTGACGGCCACTGCAAATCTTTACCAGAAGCTGGAACAAACGGTTATAAATAAATGCAAAGTTATGTGAAAACATTTACTTCACATCAACCTGAAACCAATTTTCAATTCTAGAGAACTAAGACTGCTGTGTAAGTTAGCTGTTATCAGTATAAACTGTAATCAACTTAAATTTTCTCAAAATTATTTTAGCTCAATATTTTAGTAGAACTCATGCATATTAACTTCTCCCATCATGAAGTGCAGTATTTCATAAATGGCAAGAGACTGAAGCAAGAGGTCAACCTGATCCCAAAAGGTTTGACTTTTTATGAAAATAAGCAGAGACCCATATTTAACTGTGTGAGCCACGTAGCGACGGGACCAAGAGCTCTCCTCCAGTTCTGAGAGCAGTGAAGGAACAGGTGGTCCCGAGGGGGGATGCATCCTCCGTCCTTGGAGTGGCCACACGGAGCTTGGTGACACCTCCAAAGCGCTCATCTCTGGGCTCCATCCTAAGCACATGTAAGCGTCTACATTATGCAACAAACTGGCATTAGGTCATTCCGCGCTTCCTTCCCCAAAAGGCTCTTCCAGAGTTTCCTTTTCCTTTCCCAACTTCCCAACCAGCCAGCAGAACCGGACACCTATGCAGCTTCTGGAAACACCCATTCAAAGCCTCACTCAGTAGTTGATGGTTGAGTTTTCTTTGGCAAATTAGAGAAGCTGTTATTATTTGCTTCTGATTCCTCTCTGATACGACAGGTCCCATCTACAACATCCTGCAATATATTCGATCTCTAGAAGCCACTAAAAGGAACCAGTGTTTCCTGGAGGAGAAATGGCTCAGTCCAGGACTCGGGTCCCTCTACAGGAGCAGGAAGCTGGCAGGACGACTGGGGTCAGGTCAAAAGGCTCAGTCGAACCTACAGAGGTTCCCACTGTGACAACGGGACAATGTGAGCCCCGTGAACAGCCAGACGGATGGAACACATTCCATACATTTAAGTCCCTGAGTTCACAGAGATGCTGAAAAAGAAATTAACTGGTCACCACTGGATGGATGATGCCAACACAGTCTTTTGAAAACGAGGACACGACAGGAAAGCGTCGAGCCTTTCAGTGGCCTTCCTGTGCAGACTCCCTGTCCCACTTTGTTTATTTATTTATTTGGCTGCATTGGGTCTTAGTTGCGCATGTGGGATCTTTCATTGTGGTGAGTGGGCTCTCTAGTTGTGGCGCGGGCTCTAGAGCGCTCCGGCTCAGTAGTTGTGGCACGCTGGCTTAGTTGCCCCTTGGCATGTGGGATCTTAGTTCCCCGATCAGGGATTGAACCCGCGTCCCCTGCATTGGAAAGAGGATTCTTTTTTTAAATATTTTTTTATTTTTATTTTTTTTGCAGTACGCGGGCCTCTCACTGTTGTGGCCTCTCCCGTTGCGGAGCACAGGCTCCGGACACGCAGGCTCAGCGGCCATGGCTCACGGGCCCAGCCGCTCCGCGGCACGTGGGATCCTCCCGGACGGGGGCACGAACCCGCGTCCCCTGCATCGGCAGGCGGACTCCCAACCACTGCGCCACCAGGGAAGCCCCCGGAAGGAGGATTCTTAACCACTGGACCAGGGAAGTCCCTCTCTGTCCCACTTTTTAGAGGCGTTCCTGCCGATCCATGAAGGACTCAGGGTGTGTGGCATCGCCGTGTACAACCCTGATGAATTCCCATGTCTGGTCACTGACCACCCACAGCTGTGCTATCATAGACCCAGATGTGCTATGTGACTCCTCTGAAGGGGTCCTGTCAAGAAAAGCAAGCCAGAACCCGGCCCTCCTCCAGCTGCAACTACCAACTTACGGAGCACAGAGAACAGAGGAACGTGCTAAACCCCACCGTGGGGGCACGGTGGGCAAAATCCAGACTCTGGTAAAGTCTACAGGGCAAAGCCCAGCTTCTTCAACCAATAAATCACCAAGGAAAAAGAGAATGACAGGGGAAGGGATACTTTGCTATCTCGACGGAGGTGACAGTTTCATGGGTGTAGACATAGGTCAAAACTCACTGTACACTATAATATGTGCAACTTAACTGTATGTCAAATTATACCACAAAAATGATACTTTAAAAAAAGGCACAGGTGTCATAATTGCATTTTTTTAAAAGAGCCTTGGGACTTCCCTGGTGGTCCAGTGGTTAAGACTCCGTGCTTCCAATGCAGAGGATGCAGGTTTGATCCCTGGTGGGGGAACTAAGATCCCATATGCTGTGCAGCACGGCCAAAAAAAAAATTTTTTTTTAAATATATTTTTAAAAGAGGCCTTATCTTTTAGAGCTACACACTGAAATATGTACAGATGAAATGATAGCATGTCTGGGATTTTCTTCAAAATGACTTGGGAGGAGTGGGCAGGGTGATTAATGGGACAAGATGGGCCAGGAACTGGTAAACTGCTGAGGCTAGAAATGGGCTCACAGGGGACCGCTGTGCTATTCTGTCTGCTTCTCTGTACATTTAAAATCTCCCGGGACTTCCCTGGTGGCACAGTGGATAGGGAGCCGCCCGCCAATGCAGGCAACACAGGTTTGATCTCTGGTCCAGGAAGATACCACATGCCGCAGAGCAACTAAGCCTGTGCGCCACAACTACTGAGCCTCTAGAGCCCGCAAGACACAACTACTGAAGCCCTCGTGCCTAGAGCCCGTGCTCTGCAACAAGAGAAGCCACCGCCATGAGAGGCCTGTGCACCGCAATGAAGAGTGGCCCCCATTCACCACAACCAGAGAAAGCCTGCGTGCAGCAACGAAGACCCAACGCGGTCAAAAATAAATAGAATTAAATCTTTAAAAAACAATTTTTAAAAATAATAAAAGACTACATCCTTTGTTATTAAAAAATAAAATCTCCTATAATAAAAGGCACGTTTAAAGCCATGGTATTTTCCTTTTTTATATGCTTCCTCACCTGTAACAAAAGTCCTAATGTTAAAAGTAAATCAATCCAAACTTATGGAAAGTCTTTAAAATGAGGGTGTAAGATGTCAGGCTGGACAAACACTTAAGTCACGGGCTGGGCCGACAGCTGGGACTGTGACACGGCTGCAGTCCCTGCGATCCTGCTACGAGGACCACGCTGTCCGACCCTCACCAAGTACCGGAGCCCCGTCTGGGGAGGCTCCACAAGGTCAAGGCCAAAAGCCTCACAGCAGCCATCAGACTTGCTCGCGTGTGCAAGGTGGAGAGTTAATCCCACCCAGAGTGCAGGCGATTCACACATTGTATCTTCTTTGTTTTGCCCGGTGGAAACTAGGCACTGCTACGGAGTATCCACACGAGGGGGCGGTGAGGAGGCCAGGCCTGGATGGGGGGGCCTCTCCCGGGTGGGGGGCCCTCTGGGGGCAGAGTGGGCAGGGCATCCTCGCTCCCCCTCAGTTTCCCCCCCACCTGACCCCCCTCAGAAGCCTTGCTGCTGCAGGACCCGCCGGTTCGCCCCGGCTGAGTGGCCTCTGACCCCGAGGTGGGCCCCGCCCCCATCCGGCCACACCCCTGTGGAGGGGACGGCGCGGGGCGGGAGCAGAAGCCTCTTTTCCAGCGCGCCTGTTGTGCCCTCAGAGAACGATCCATGAAGACAGTGCTTCAGGAAAGGGCTTTCTTTGTTAAAATCAGCTCTTTCTGGTCAGCTGCTTCCTTTTCTAACTCTAGAGAAAAACACGGAAAAATAAGCTTGTGCCGGACATCTTCGCTGGCCTCCGGGGCCCCTCCTCCAGCCCCGCCCCAAGCGCTCCCTCCCGGCCTCTTCAGGGGACACCAGCCGGGGCGCCCCACTGCTGCCAGGTCCGCACAAGGTGCCTGGCCCCCCACAGGGCCCCCCAGCTCTCTTCAAGGTGCCCACTCCGACCGCGCTGCCCCGAGCTCCCAGGACCCGGCTCCAAACGCAGTGTCCACCGCCACGTACATGAAGACCTGCATTCAAGTGTTACAAGCCCATCTCTACATTTTCTTAGAAAAGCAGACCCAGTCACCGAGGAATAAGTGGCTGCCTAAGGGCCCTGGGGGTTAATCTCCACGGTCAACTCGCTAGAGACTCGAATTGCGCATTTACTTCTCTTTCGCAATAAAAAACGGGCAAGCAACCTGTAGGTGTGATCTTCACAAAGAAAGAAAAGCTCACCAATAATTGAAGATTCTAAAGCTACTTTTGTGGTTAAACAACAATTCTGAATTTAAATTTTTCAAAATAATATAAATTTTATTTAGTAATTTAAAAATACATTAGCAAGCATCAACCAGATAGAAGATAAAGAAACAGAGGACTTGAACAACACAATCAACCAACTAGATCTAACAAACGTATCCAAAACTCCACCCAACAACAGAACACACCTTCTTCTCAAGTACACATGGGACGTTCTCCAGGATAGACCATATGTTAGGCCACAGATTACTTCTCAAGAGATCTTAAATGATAGATATACAAACATCTTCTCTGACCCTAAGAGAATGAGTTAGAAATCAGTAACAGGTACTACGTATAAAACAGACAACTGATGGGAACATACTGTATGGCACCGGGAACACTGCCTAATGCACTGCGGTAACCTAAATAGGAGCGAAGTCCAGAAGGGAGGGGGTATCTGCATGTGTATAGCTGAATCATTTTGTTATGCAGTGGAGGCTAAGACAACATTGTAAAGCAACCATGCTGCAATAAAAATTAATTTAAAAAAAATCAGTAACAGAAGGAAAAATGGAAAATTCACAAAATTCTGGAAACTAAGTAACATTCTCTTGGGAATTCCCTGGTGGTCCAGTGGTTAGGACTCGGGCTTTCACTCCCGGGGGCCCGGGTTCAATTCCCAGTCAGGGAACTAAGATCCGGCAAGCCTCACGGCACGGCCAAAACAAAACAGAACAAAAAATTCTCTTAAAAAACCAACAGATCAAAGAAAAAAGTTACAAGTGAAATTAGGAAATCTTTAGAAACAAATGAAAACACTACACACCAAAATTTACGGGATGCAGTGACAGCAGTGCTAAGGGGAAAATTTACAGCTACCATCACTTACATTAAAAAAATAAGGACTTCCCTGGTGGCACAGTGGTTAAGAATCCACCTGCCAATGCAGGGGACATGGGTTTGAGCCCTGGTCCGGGAAGATCCCACATTCTGCGGAACAACTAAGCCCGTGAGCTACAACTACTGAGCCTGCGCTCTAGAGCCTGCGAGCCACAACTACTGAAGCCTGCACACCTAGAGCCCGTGCTCCACAAGAGAAGCCACCACAAAGAGAAGCCCACGCACCACAACGAAGAGTGGCCCCCGCTCGCCACAACTACAGAAAGTGCGCGCACAGCAATGAAGACCCAACACAGTCAAATAAATTAATTTTTAAAAAATACCACATTTTCTAAAAAATAAAAACAATTCCGTTTACAATACCATCTAAAACAATAAAGTACTTAGGAATTAACCAAGGAGGTTAAAGACTGTACAATGAAAGCTATAAAACATTGCCAAAAGAAATTAAAGACATAAGCAAATGGAAACACATCCCATGTCCATGGACTGGAAGACTGAATATTAAGATGTCAACACTTACTCAGCCATAAAAAAGGAACAAAATTGGGTCATTTGTAGAGATATGGAGGGACCTAGAGTCTGTCATACAGAGTGAAGTAAGTCAGAAAGAAAAAAACAAATATCAGATATTAACGCATATACATGGAATCTAGAAAAGCAGTACAGATGAACCTATTTGCAGGGCAGGAATAGAGACACAGACGTAGAAAACGGATGTGTGGACATGGGAGCGGGGGGGGGACTAACTGGGAGATTAGGATTGACATATACACACTACCCTGTGTAAGACTGATAGCTAGGGGGAACTTGCTGTATAGCACAGGGAGCTCAGCTCCGTGCTCTGTGACAACCTGGATGGGTGGGTTGGGGGGTGGGAGGGAGGTCCAAGAGGGAGGGGAAATAGGTATACATATAGCTGCTTCATTCACTTCGTTGCACAGCAGAAACTAACACAGCATTGTAAAGCAACTGTACTCCAATTTGAAAAACAAGATGTCAATACCACACAAAGCAATCTACAGATTCAATACAATCCCTATCAAACCCCAATGGTGTTTTTTGCAGAGACAGAAACATCCATTCTAAAATTCGTATGTAATCTCGACCCTGAATAGCCAAAACAATCTTGAAGAAAGGAGAACAAAGCTAGAAGACTCACACTTCCTGATTTCAAAACTTACTACAAAACTACAGTAATCAAAACAATGTGGTACTAGCACAAAGACCAATGGAAAAGAAGAGGGGGCCCAGAAATAAACTCTCACATATACCATCAAGTGATTTGTGACAGGTGTGTCAAGACCATTCAAGAAGGAAAGGGCTGTGTCTTCAACAAATGGTGCTGGGAATCTGGATATCCACATGCAAAAGAATGAAGTAGGACCCTATCTTACACCATATACAAAAATTAACTCTAAATGGATCAAGGACCTAAATGTAAGATCTAAAACTAAAAAACTCTTAGAGGAAAACATATGGCAAAACCTTTACAACTTTGGATTTGGCAATGATTTCTTGGATAAGACACCAAAGGCAGAGGCAATTAACAAAAAATTAGACAAACTGGACTTTATGAAAAATTTAAAAATCTGTGCGTCAGACACTATCAACAGAGTACAGAGGCAACCCCAGAATGGGAGAAAATATTCACAAATCATACATCTGACAACAGATTAATATCCTGAATATATAGAGAACTCCTAACACTCAATAACAAAAAACAAACGAGCTGATTCAAAAATGGGCAAAAGACCTAAATAGACATTTCACCAAAGAACATATATACAAATGGCCAATAAGCACATGAAAAGATGCTCAACTCACTAAACATCATGGAAATGCAAATCAAAGCCATAATGAGATACAATCTCACACCCATTAGGATGGCTACTATCAAAAAAAAAAAAAACCCACAGAAAATAACAAGTCTTGGTGAGGATATGTAGAAACAGGAACCCTTGTGCACTGTTGGTAAGAATGTAAAATGGTACAGCTGCTGTGGGAAACGGTAGGGCAGTTCCTCAAAAAATTAAAAATAGAATTACCATGTGATCCAGCAATTCCACTTCTGGGTATATACCCAAAAGAATTGAAAGCAAGGTCTCGAAGGGATATTTGTGCACCCAAGTTCACAGCAGCATTGTTCACAATAGCTAAAACATGGAAGCAACCCAAGTGTCCATCCACAAACAAAAGGATAAGCAAAACGTGGTCTAGACATACAGTAGAGTATTCTTCAGTCTTAAAAAGGAAGGAAGTCCTGTACTATGCTACAGCACAGATGAACCTTGAGGGCATTTTGACCGGTGAGATCAGCCAGACACAGAAAGACAAATATTGTGTGATTCCACTTATCTGAGGTCCCTGGAGGAGTCAAATTCATAGAGGCAGAAAGCAGAAGGTGGTTGTCAGGGGCTGGGGGAGGGGGTGGGGACTTGGTGTTTAATGGGTAAAGAGTTTCCATTTTACAAGATGAAAAGAGCGATGGGGATGGACGGTGGTGATGGCTGTATATACAACCACTGAACTGTGCGCTTAAACATGGTCAAGATGGTAATTTTTATGCTATGTGTATTTTACCACAATTAAAAAAAATTTTTTCTCATTTTATTTTTATTTATTTTTGGCTGTGTTGGGTCTTCGTTGCTGCGCGAAGGCTTCCTCTAGTTGTGGCGAGCGGGGGCTACTCTTCGTTGCAGTGCACAGGCTTCTCCTTGCGGTGGCTTCTCTTGTTGTGAAGCACAGGCTCTAGGCACGTGGGCTTCAGGAGTTGTGGCGCGTGGGCTTCAGTAGTTGTGGCTCACGGGCTTCAGTAGTTGTGAGTCGCGGGCTCTAGAGTGCAGGCTCAGTAGTTGTGGTGCACGGGCTTAGATGCCCTGCGGCATGTGGGATCTTCCCGGACCAGGGATCTTCCCGGACCAGGGCTCGAACCCATGTCCCCTGCATTGGCAGGCGGATTCTTAACCACTGTGCCACCAGGAAAGTCCCGAATTTTTTAATTGGAAAAAAATACATTAGCAAGTAGGACAAACAAGAAATGAACAATTATGCACAGAGCTCCACGCTCTGGGTGCCAAGCTTACGCAGCAGTACTCTGGAAAGGAAAAGTTCCACTGGGAACTTTGATAGATTCTCAAATGACAGACTCTCACTCAGAAGGGCCCAAACCCCATCCAACACTCAAACCTCAGGGTATGTTTCTCCTTCTAACGTTCAGTGCAATGCAGCATAAACTTTGCAGCCCATTTCCACCAGGAAAGGCAACTGGCCAAGTGAGATCAGGGAGCTGAAGAGCTGAGGGCAGTGGCTCAGGGCGGGAGGCGGGTTTGGAAACTGAGGAACAAGGCGTGGAAGAACTGGCCAGGAGACCCGCAGAGAAGATTCCACGAAGTCTGGTCCCACCCCCTTCCCCCACAGAGGTCACACTCAGAGGGCGGTCACAGAGCAGGTGCCCCCAAAGAACTGCAGGTGAGACGTGGCCAGGGCCTCAGCCAAGAGGCAAGCTTCACTAACCGGACACTTGCTCAACCCACCGGATGCAGAAAACTGGGTTCCCATCAAGAACGAGTCAGAGACAGAAGCAAGCAAGCGGCAGCCCTCGAGAGCGCGGTCCACCCGTAAGACCCTCGCTGCCCCACAGCTCTCAAGGTCAAGGCCAAACCCGTCCCAGAAGCAGGCAGGCCCGTGCCCAGTGCAGACGGCAGCAGCGCGCCACGGGCCAGTGACAGAGCAAACCAAAGGCACTGGCATCTCCCCAAGGGCCTCTCCTTCCCAGGGAGCGGCCTGGCAGGGACCACCCTGGCCACGCCGCCTGAGGCTGGCCTGTCACACCCCAGAAAGATGCTATGGTGACGCCTAAATGTTACCAGAGCACACAGGCTGGGGTGCCCACCAAAAATGTGGAACCAGTGTCACTTCTGAGTGTGGAAACCACAGAGTTTAACACGCAATGGACACAATTATTATCAGGAGGAATTAAGAACTGAAGGATGGGGATGGGAAAATTAAATTGGGAAAAGTGAAACCGAGGCTGCTAGGTGATGGGAACACACCCTGAGGACAGCGCCGGCCTGGGGAGGCTCTCCCAACCCGGCCGCTCCCGGGAAAGGCACAAGGCCCGGGGCCACCACCAGCCCTGGGGCCTCCAGGAGGCCTCACCCTCTCCACGGGGCAGTGCCACTGAGGGAGGACAGTGCTTCCTGGCCACACCACCTCCATGGTCACTGACTGTTTCAGTGTTTCAGTTTTGAGATGTCCACTTTGCAAAGTAAGCCCACCTGGATGCCTAACGACCCCTATCCTAGTCACGCCCACCATGCCATGGTGCCCACTTTCTTTCTTTTGTAAAAGAACAAAACTGGGGCTTCCCTGGTAGCGCAGTGGTTGGGGGTCCACCTGCCGATACAGGGGACGCGGGTTCGTGCCCTGGTTCAGGAGGATCCCACGTGCCGCAGAGCGGCTGGGCCCGTGGGCCATGGCCGCTGGGCCTGCGCGTCCGGAGCCTGTGCTCCGCAGCGGGAGAGGCCGCAGCGGTGAGAGGCCCGCGTACCGCAAAAAAAAACAAAACAAAAAGAACAAAACTTAACTGGAAACAAACACTCAACCTGTACAGATTCCAGAGCCGCATTGCAGAACCTCCGGCCATGCTGGAAATGCTCGGACGTGCTCTGCCCAGGGCAGTGGCCACTGGCCGCGGGTGACCTTAAGCATTTGAATCAAGTGGAGAGGAAGCCAATGCTTCTTTCTCTGTGATGCGACCCAGTTGAATTTCTTCCACTTCAACTGCCCACAGGTGGCAGGTGGCGTCCATCCTGGACAGAGCGCTCTAGGGCCTCACTGGGCTGGGACACCACGGGGGCCCTAGGAAGCTCCAGTGGCCCCACCAAGCAGAGGGAGGAACGTGGGAAGGAGGCGGCAGGCGGAGCCGGCAGTGCTTGGCCTCCGCGCACAAGTCCAGGCGGCGGCAGCAGGGCTGGCCCGGTCTCCGCAGCCTTCCACGGCCAGCCACGGATGGAGCGCAGAGAAGGGCATCAGGCCAAGCCTGTCCTTTATTCTTATGCCCAAAGCCACCCTGGCTTTCTCACCTTGTACTCCCTGAATGTGCATTTTGCTGGCTGCTGAAGAAAGATCAGGCCTTCATATTCCTGTGTCTGTAAAAGCTTAGTGGTGGAATCAAATAAATGCCCCGACTCTACTCCCAGCAAAGCCTCTTGAAAGGGTGGCCATCATCTGCAGAGCGCCCGCGCACGCGTGTCTCGGTGCCCCCGGGGAGGCATCGAGTGGCCTTTTGGACACTGGTTCCTTATACTCGAGCGGAATCCGGTTCAGCCCAGTTGTGCAGGAGGCGCCATTTTGAGGGCAAAACAAGTAAACGTGTGATTTCTGTCTGTGCAGCTTTAAGAGCACCGGCCTTCTGCAGGGCTGCGTGATCTTCATCACGACATCAGCTGCCTGATGCTTCGGGGAACGTAACGCTTCTTCCCTGAGGGTGGGTGTCAGCGTCGGGGGCCGGGGCAGCCTAGCCCCGGAAGGCCTCCCGTCTCATCCCCGCCAGCGAGCACGTTACAGTCAGCACACGGACTGGCCAACGTGCTTAGGGGTTCGGGCAAGAAACTGAAAGTTTGCAGACCTGAGGAAGGTAAAGGAACCTCCTGCTGTGTAAACAACTGCATTAATCGCCCACTGTTTGCCATACTCCACGCCAATGGGGAGGCCTTGAAGGGCAGGCACAGGGCAAGCAGCCCGGCCCCCAGGAGCGGCCACGGGAGCCACACCTCCTGTCGGGACTCGGCAGGAGCCTAGAGCCCCACCCACATCCTCGCCCACGACAGACTCCCTCCAGCCCCGTGCCACGCCCCCACCCCCGAACCAACTGCTTCCTATGCAACAGTGAGCACCGAAGACGTACCACGCATGTCGAGGAACACGTTTTTACAACCCGGCACAGAGCACTGCAAACAAGTACCGCACGAGATGAATGGATGTTCTTTGGTGCAGACGCGTTTGTCCGAATCAACCTCATCATTCTGGAACCCAGAGTAAAGCAGAGTGGTTTGAATGCAGCCTGGGGAGTGGGTGAGAGGGCTCTGAACAGGGAGCCTGTCCATAGCCTCTGGGCCCGTGTTCAGAGAAAACCACAAGAGCGGCAGCCACACCAGAGGCAGCGCGCTGACAGCCGCGGAGAAGGCAGACCATTGAAGTGCCCCTCCCCACGGCTTGTCCATCTCTGATGAGGACCAAGGGCCCGGACGCACTGGGGCAGGATGCTTCCGATGCCACCTCCATCACAGGGCAGGGTCCGGTTTCACATCCTCGCCCTTTCGCCCACTTCCCTCTCCTATTCCAGGTCCTTCCCGCCAGCTCTCGCCCAAGTAGGACCTGCTCAGCCCCTGACCGGTTTCACCCTGCTGAGGGCCCCTGACCGGTTTCACCCTGCTGAGAAATGTATCATCTGGTGTCCCGCCTGCCCCAGTCACCCCTAACCATGCTTCCTGAGCACTAACGGGGTGGGTGTTTAAACCAAGGTCAGGGAAGTCCACGAATTTCTAACCACCCCCCCGCAAAAAAAAGAGAAACAAATAAAAAGAGAAAAATTGCAAAATTCTGTTTGTGTTCATTTTCCCCCAGGAACACGACTCCGACTCTTCATTCAGTTCTCAAAGGAGGGGGTCCCTGATGCAAAACAGGTTAGCACCCCATGGTGGGTCCCAAGCTCTGGCGAGCACACCAGCCACACTGGAATCATGGGAGTGTGCCCCCCACCCCCCCACACACACACACACGGCCCTGGGCCTCCCGCCTGGAAGCCTGGATCCAGGAGATCCGGGGCTGGCCGTGAGCCTACACTTTCTACAGAGTTCCGCAGGTTTTTCTGGTGAGAAGCCTCAGCACCGAACCCACAGTGCCCTACCTCTGAGACAGAGCCCAGGGCAGCGCTCTGGAGCCGCCCCCGCCCCGGGACCCCCCTACCCTCTCCCTGGTGTGTTAGAACACGCCCCACAGTTAATCTTTAGAACACAGGCACTGGTGCCTCACTGGTACCAAGTCAGGGACAGGATGGCTCTGGTTCTCCCCTGTCGCATGTCGAACAGGGTGCCCCGCGAAGAATTCTGTCACCGCTAGAATTCTTCGTGGTGCTCCTTTCCACCCTCAAAGTTTCACAGTTTGGCCATCAAATCACATGCTTACCTGGTTTAAAGCAACAGCGGAAGTCACTTTCCAGCCAAGCACGGTGGTACAGGCGCCAGGTCACAGCTGATCTTTTCTCACAATCAGCCTTTCGTTTGTTCAGTAAAACACACAGCCTCCCCTGCCCCCATGGCGACCATCGTCTTTTCTAGAACCTGGATTCAGGACGACTTCCCTACAAGACCATTCCTCACGCCAGGCTCTCCCCCAAGAACCCGCGTCCTGCCTGGAACAGGTGCTTCCCTGGGCACTTGTTAAGGCCAGTGGTCCCACCCCTTTGGTAAAGGTATGAGCTCAGAGGTTAGACAGGTCTGCCCAACCCAAAGCCACACAGACCATTCCCTCTGCTTATGTGAGCCTGGCGCCCAGGGGTGCAGAGGTGTCCTGAACAGACAGGGAGGCTGTCTGTGTGTGTGCCCAGGAGAGAGTGCCAGGCCCTGTAAGCCCTCAACAGTGTGCACCTTCCCACCAGGCTCCCAGGCTACAGGGCCAGGGCCGAGCCAGCCAGCACCGACGTGGGAGTTTGTGTCTCAAAAGAAATCCTGCAAGAATTCCACTGATGAAATGAAAAAGCGAAGAAAGAGACACACAAACACCCGGCAGAAGTCTCCAGACCTCCATGTTTCTCACACACAGTCCCTTCTGAAGGCGGACCTCCACTGTTTAGCTCATCGCAGAGATTACAGTATTTGCACCACCAGGAGATCCAGCTGAAGGACGGTGATGCTTTGAAATTCTGCCCAATGACCCTGAGTTCTTTTCTGAATTTGGAAGGACAAGGAAATAAGCCCACAAAGTTCACGGACACGTCGAAGTGACCATTTCATTGCGTGTTTGTTAAGGGGAGCTGCAGGGCTGGGCCGATACTCCACACATGCTTCCAGCCAGGGCGTGATACGGCTGCAACGCCAACGCCTGGGATTTATCAGCAAAAACACTTTGACTGCAGCAGAGACACAGATTAATCACTGTACATGGAAACTGCATTTAAAGTGCCAAACTAGAACCTAGAATATTACAAATTCTTAGGATTTAAGTATTTGTACATAATCAGTAGTGTTCAAATGCTACCTCCCTTCCAGTCTCAATAAGCCATCGTTCAACCTTAAAGTGCACTAAGCTTCAGAAAGGAAACCTCACCCCGCTGTCTGCGTTCCATCCTGAGTCCTCAGGAGAGGTACTGCATGGGCCCAGGGGTCCTTTATAAGACAACCCCACTTGAATAGTCATAACACAGAAATGTTACTGTAGCTCATTTCAGGAGACCTGCAACCCTACCTACCAAAGATTCCCTTAGCTTCACTTCTGCACTGCATTTGTTTGTGTCAGCGGCGGGTGGGGTCAATTTCAGTGCTCTCAGGTCTGGGACAGAAGGTCTACTCAGCACCTACTACAATACCAGAGCCTCTCAGGTTACATTTTCACCTATATTCCTGGCAATAACCCACTTTACAGGCCAACGCCCTTGAGGCAAGAGCAGATAAGTAACTTTCCTCCCATCAAAGTTAGAGAGCAATGGGGCCAAAACCTGAGAGCCCCAGGCCACCTCCGGAAAGATTCTTAAACTCTCAAGTGGAACATGTTAGCCACCTGAGGACGGTCATCACAGCTTTTGCTCAAAGATGCAAGCCCTGCACACCTTATACCCACCAGAGCCAAACTCCTAGGAAAAGATACGGCCTTGGCTTTTCACAAGAATACTAAGGAAATCATTTGAAGACAGTATAAGAACACATAAAACGTTTCCAAAATTTCGCCACCAGAAAAAGAATTGTCACTTTCGTAATTAGCTGAATATAACAAGATTTTAAAAGTCGACCTAGTTTTAAGTACATATCCAAGACTCATTTGCTAGCATTTCCTGGAAGGCATGGATAAGAGGCACGAGGACGAGGGTCAAGTGGCACTTTTTAAACACTGAAATAACACTGCTCATCAAAATGTTAAACCAGAGCTGACCCCTCTGAACGCACATGGGAGGAGAAAGGAAAGCCCTAAGTACACGGTTTACGGCTTTAAGTTCACCACATTAAGTTCGCTCAGAAATGAATTCAAAATCACAACCTCATGCTTTATAGTGTGTCTATCCATCATCACCCCTCCTCCGCCAACTCGCCCTTTTCACACCGTGAACATCAACGACTTCCCTACTAACCAGGGAACGGGGCAGCAGGTGGGGTATTTCAGCAAAATCTTGGATAGCCAGATAGAGAATTACTACTTTATTTTAGAAGAAATAAAATGGTTTTCTAAACATTCATGCTCACCCAAAATGAAAATCTATCAGTTATGTGTGCTGCAAGAAACAAAGTTCTGACACACGGTAATGCAGCACAACTAAATGTTCCACAGAAAAATGCTGAGAGGACCTTGTAAATGAAAACGTTGGTTTTTAAAAGGCAGTAGAGAGCGGTATTTAAGGGTGTAGACTCTGGAGCCAGACTGCCTGGGTTCAAATCCCTGATCCATAACTAACTACTTTGTGATTTAGAGTAAGTTACTTAACCTCTCTGTTCCTCAGCTTCCTCATGAATAGACAAAGGATAATGGAACTAAGAACAAGTCTTGTAGTTTGTTGTGAAAACCACATGAATAAAGTGAATATAATGTGCTTATAGCAGTCCTGGAACAACACTTGTCACGTATTACTGTCATCTTAGATAAGAGCTGTTATTAACAGAAGGACAGGTGAGGCAAGCGGGAAAGGTACATTCTAAGGAGATTCAGTCATCTGCGTACTAAATCACAGCACCCTGCCAGGCGCTGCCCTGGACAAGGGGGAAGTGCAGCCGATAAGGTTCCCGTCTTCATCAAGGGGGACGGGAACGAACAATTTGGAGCACCTACCACAGGCCAGGGACTGCTGGAGACAAGCATTTCATCTGCTGCTCTTATCGGCCCTGCCAGGTAAACGGCACACGTCGCAGAGGAAGGAACTGAGGCCAGGAGAGACGGGAAAACACTGCCAAGCACACAAAGTCATCAAGGGCCTTCACTCTGCCACCAGGGCAAGGAGCCACAAGGACGGGGGTCCCACGACACCTCTTCTCTCCAGCTCCAGTGGATGGAGAGGTCCCGCAGCTTGCAGCCAAGCATGTAGCGGGCATCCCAGAAATGTCTGTTGAACTGAACCGAGTGAGACCACGTCTCCAGATGTGCACGGGCAGCCCCAGAAAAGGGACTAGTGCAAAAGCTTGTCCCAGACTGACCCGTCAGTATAAAAACCCCAGGGACAGGAACACAGCTTCCGGGGAGGTGACCCTCACACTCAAGAGGGCCAGGGACATCGTAACACCACCTGGTTGCTTCTCCCAGAAAAACCCGGGAACACTGATTGGTGATTACCCAACAGTCTTGTTCTGGGCTTATAAAGTCTCAAGATTTATTCTGCTGATTTCTGGAATGTAACTGGAAACAGAAGGAAGCTTTTAAAATCAGATTACAAATCTAATTGATCTAACATATGTGTGAGGTAAAGAGCTCTCCACAGCAGGTACCGTCTGCTGAGGTTGACAAAAACAAAACGAAGAGCAGTGGAAGGGGTGGACACGAGCACAACACCTTGCAGGGTCGAGACAAACCCACAGGTGGTCGCCCGGGCAGGGGAGCGGAGGGAGGGCTGCCCCGCGAGCGCGGACACTGACTCTTCACCCTGGACCCTTCCTGACTGGTTGACCGCGGGCGCCGGCTACCTTAGACACAAGGGGAAGTCGGGGGTCCCAGCGCCCCTGCCCAGCGCGGCCCCCGACTCATCCCTGCCGCTGAGAGGGGCGCCCGGGCCAGCTCTCCAGCCGACTTCCGGGTGCGGTGTCCGGCAGTGCGGCCCGGGGCCGCAGTTGCCCGGCGACGCGGGGTCTGGGCGGCCGCCCGGTATCCAGGCCCGCCGCCCCCGCCGCCGGCAGCCAACTTTCCTCCCAAGTTTCCTCCGGGCCGGGACGCGGCCGGCGGGCGGGCGGGCGGGCGGGCGGCGGGGGGCCGGCCGGGCCGGGGTCGGGGCCTGGCCGGCGCGCGGGGGTCACGGGGCTCTGGCTCCACTCGTCCCGGCCCGGCCTCCCCGCCGCCCGCAGCCCAGGCCCGCCCGCCCGATGCTGGGCGCCGTTCCCAGGCAACTCGGGGTCGGGGTCCCGGCCGGGTCACTCACCTGGACCGCGATCCTTCCAGCGCCGACCGAGCTCCGCTGCCCGCCCCGCCCCCGCCCCGCAGGCCCGCGACCCACTGACACCAAGGCGGAAGTGCGGCCGGCTGCCCAGTCGACTGACAGCCGGCGCCCGCCACTCACTGCGTCCGGCGCCGTCGCGTCGGCCGCCGCCCGCCCAATCAGCGCCCGGCCCGAGGACCGAGCCGGGAGGCGGGAGTATGCTAATAGCACCGCCTGATCGGCCCCGCCCCCCGCCCCATGGGAGTCCGGCCCACGCGGAGGAATGACGACTCGGGTAACCAATCAAGGCAGGGGGAGGCGGGGATATGCAGATATTGACCCGAAAGGGGCGGGCGGGTGGGAGGAAGGGGCGTGGCTGGATGAGCTGAGTTTACAAACAGCGAGTCGGGTGGCCGGGGCGCGGGTACATGGCGCGCTGAGTCCTCCGCGCCTGGCGCTCCCAACCCCCGGGGACGGGCGGAGGCGGGAGTCACCCTCCTAAAGCTGCCTTCCTCAGCTCAAGCATCTTTCAGGGCTTCCCACCGTCCACCCTCCGTGCCATGCCTTTCACCACTCACCAAAACCCGGCGCCAGTGTACCCTCCGGCTGCATCCCTGACCGTTCACTCCCTTGTTTAAAACCTTTGGGGGCTCTTACTGACCCGTAGTGACGCCATGGTTAAGCCCAGAAGCTCTGGAGTCAGACCCGAGCTTGCATCCTTACCAGCTGTATGGCCGTGGGCAAGTAAACTAACCTCTTTGAGCCTATGAGTACCAAGGTTTTCCTTTGAAAACCAGGTTTCTCCCACCCAATCCCATCTAAATCTTGGGTCTGGTTTGGGGTGGGTGGAGTAACATGGATCAGGCTGGCTGCTGAGAGTCACAGCGATTGGATCAGGGGTGAGCAGGTGACCCTGTCCTGGCCAGTGAAGGTCAGTCCTGGGACTTTTGCTGGGGGTCAGAGAGCTCAGGCCAGAGGGAAAACTGAGGTCACAGACCTCCACAGAGCTGGGCTAGGTGACAGAAAGATGCATCGATAAGTCTGGGGCTACTGATGGGCACCATGTCTCCACTAGGGGAGGGGGCACCTGGGAATGAAACCAACCCAGAGGAAAGCAAGAGCAAATACCCCTGGGTCTCCTGGAACCAGCTGCACCCTCAGCAAGCTCTATCCTAGACTTTTCAGTAATGTGAGTGGCCACGTTTTCCTTTCTGCTTAAGCCAGTTGGAGGTGGTACCAAAGAATCGCTGGGACCCTGGAGCCACAAGAGTGCCGATAGACCACCCCTGATCACGTAGCGCTTTCTGAGGTTCCTGCCCTTCACCGCGTCTTCCACAAAGCTAGCCCCATTTGGCCTCTGCACTCCCTCCTCAGAACATTTCCTCATTGCCAGCGGGGGCGCGGGGGGCTGGACTGCGGCTGCCTCTGCAGCCCCCGTGCAGATGAAGCTGCCTCCTGTAAACAGCGGGGCAGAAGCACGTGCGGCAGGGCTGCGGCCCAGGCTGCATTTCTGGGCCCAGAAAGCCAGTCATCCCCATGCCAGGGTCTGGCCCCAGCTCACTGGTGGGCCCACTGTCAGCGGGAGCCCGGAGACGTGCAGGGACTGAGAAGGAGCTCTCCCAGCCACTGTTGGAGAGAAAAGCCGGGAGGGAGGCGGGGCCAGGCCTCGGAAACAAAGGCATTGCCATGGTTACCTGTGAAAAAACTGACACCGGCTGGAGAGGGAAGGGTGCAGCGTGCAGTCTCCCAAGCCAGGACAAGGACAAGGCCGGTTGCCACGGAGATGCTCCACGGCTTCCCTCGTGCGCCTGGCCTGAGTCCAGCGCAGGTCCCTCACTCTGACAAGCCTCTTAGGACTCTGAGCCCCATGCACCAGCCCAGCTCTCGGCCATGAACTCCAGGGGTGAGTGCAGAATCAGAGAGCTCAGGCCGGAGGAGAGGTGGGATGAATGGGCCTCCCACCTGCCCACGGATCACTGAGGGCTGAGCACCGCCATCTCTGCCCTGGCCTGAGGGGTAGGAGTGGGCTCTGATCCCAGATGGGTCCTGTGGCTGGGATGTCGGCTTGTCCCCTTTAACCAGATGCAATAAACTGGGCTCCAAGGGTCAGCTGTTGCTTCCTCTTTCCTGGTCCCTGTGAACTGGGCAGGAATCGTCCTTCAGTTAGAGGCTGGAAGGAGGGTGCCTTGGGACCAATCAGGAGCATTTTTCATGACCTTCACTAGGTCAGGCGGCCAAGTCCAGCAAAATTCTCCAGGAATGGGATGAAAGATGGGAGCAGAAAAGCAGACAAAGAGGGTTTGGGACCAGGCAATAATGGTGACGATGGTGACGACAGCTGACGTTAGCCAGTGCCCCATGATTTGCATGCCTCATCCAGTTTCACGTTTACAACCGCCAATCAGATAAACACTCTGTATCATCATTCCCACTGTACAGATGAGCAAACTGAGCCTCAGCAGGGGAAGTAACTCACCCAGGACCTGCAATGAGGAAGTGGCCCAGACCCAGTGCGTTCCTGCCACCCAGCAGCCTGGCACAGCCCAGGAGCTTGTCAGAAAGGCAGAGCCCTGCCCATATCTCCCGGATCAGGATCTGCATCTGAAATAGGTGCCCAGGTGTTCCTGGGACCAGTGGAGGGGGATGTGCGGCTCATGGCCACGATATCAGCTGATCCCTGCCCCGTGGTCGGGAGGGGGCGGGTCATCGTAGTGTCCCCCTCCATCCTGAGAACTCGGGCCTGGCTTGGCCCCAGAGTCTGTTCAGGACCCCAGGGATCCATCCGTGTGTGCACTCTCAGAGTTTGAGAAGTGCTGGGCTAGTAGATAACTTTTGGGGTGACTGGTCTCACCAGAACTGCTCCCAGATCAGGCCAACCTGGCAGTCACGTCTGCCTGTGACCTTCCCTCCACCCCAGGCAAGGATGACTTGAGCCTCCCTGTCCCAACTCCTTCTGAATCAGAATCAGGTGACAGCATGGCCCACAAGCCCCCTGGGCAGCGGCTGAGCCTGTGGCGCGAGGCCGGGAGTCCTGGGCTCTGGAGGCCCCAGCCGCGCGGGAGCACGTACCCTCACTTTGCCCTCAGGAGGCACATTCACGTGCGCCTCCCTCCTTCCTTCCATCACATCAGAAGGCACAGCAGAAACTATTGCTCCCCCTTCAGTGGTGAAACTGAGGCTCAGAGAACAGAGGGGCTGGCCCAGGGTCACCCTGCGGAGCGGGCCAGCGGTGTGGTACCAGCCCTGCCCTCGGCCTACTGGTCTTCCCCCGGCTTCACGCCTCCTTCCCCAGCAGGTTTCTGAGCCTGGATGGGTCTCTGTATCTCAGTGTGCGGCCAGAGTTGCAGCAGAGCTGGGCATCCAAGGATGCCGGGTACCCGGTGTTGCTGACCTGGACTTTGCCCCTGGGGAGGCCCGGCCCGAGGCTCACTCCTCTCCCTGCCGCCTCCCTGGTCCATGGAGAGGACATTTCCCTGCTCCCTTCTGTGGAATGCTGGGGAATCTTCTATCTGGATGCAACCTGGGTGGGCAGAGGGTGGCTGGCCACTGAGGTGGGGCCCCGGCCCTCACGTGGCCCAAGCTGAGCCTTCCCCACACAGCTTTCAAGTCTCCTCTGCAACGTGACAGCGCGCAGCTTCCCTGCCGTCGGAGAAGAGTATTTTTAGTTTTGAACCCACCACGTGAGAGAGACAAGTTATCAATAGCAGCGGCAAAGGGCTTTTTCTTTTTTTTTCCCCGTGGCTTTGGGACCTGAGCAATCTGCACCCGTTAAATTCTGCCAAAAGAGAAAAAATGTATTCCTCTTACAAACTTTTTACCCTGCGCCTTCCTCACTGCTGCAGCTTTGCAAACCAGCGCTTCCCGGGTGGAGCCCACCCAGCTCAGCAGCGCGCTGCCCCCAGCCCCCTATAGCCTCTGCAGGAGGCCACTCTGCCCCGCGAAGGGACCGCAGGAGCCAGCTGACCCACGGAAGCGGAGAGAAAGAGCAGGGTGGGGGCTGCAGCCCTGGAACAGGCAGGAATGAGGGGCTGTGGGGGGGGGTGGCTTCCATGCTCAGAGTTGACTGACATGGGCCCCGCTTCTAGCTTCAGTAGCAGCCCTAGCATTTATTGAGCACTTACTGTGTGCCCAGCCCTGGGCTGAGTACCTTTAGGTGTATCGTCTCAGCTAAATGCCCTAATCACCCTCTGAAGACTTTCCCAAATGAGGTACCGTGGAATCCCAAGGCCTTTCTGGCTGCTATCAGGTGTTTCTAGAGGAAAGGCTTCCACAGGCAAACAGGTTTGGGAATGCTGTTTAAACAAAGCCAACAAGTGTCCCCCTTCTCAGGGCCCTTCCCACTCTGGTATATGTGGGATCCTCCAAGACATAGAAGGGCCTGCTGCAGACCCAGGATTTATTGGAACTGGACAACTTTTTCTTTTCCCTATGGAATGTCTTGTATGACTCTGAATTGGCCTCCTACCTTGCCTGGGGGACATTTGGGCCCACTTAGCTTCCTGCTTTTTAGGATTAGTTAGAGCTGCATGCATGAAAAAACCCAGAATAACAAAGGCGTCAGCAAAACAGAAATGTCCTTCTTTCTCACGTGGCACAAGCCCCGGCTGTCCAGGGTTGGCAGGGTACCCAGCTCCTACCTTATTGTATCACTCTTCTAATACTAGCGTCCATCCTCAGTGTCACCTCACAACCCAAGATGGCTGCTGGTGCTCCAGCCATCACATGCATATTTGACCAGGAAGAAGGAGTAAGGGAAAGAACAAGAGCAGAGGTGCTGGGAGGTGCTGCCCCACCAGGTGAATCATCTCCCTTTGAGAATCTGTCCCTGAAGATATACCAGACACTTCTGCTCACATCTCACTAGCCAAAACTTTATCCCATGCCACTCTCAGTGGAAGAGTAGCATTTTAGCTGAGTGCATTTCCAGCCTGAATAAAACAGAGGGCCCAGGGAAGAAGATTATGTGTGGCTAGGCCTGACTGTGGCCCCCAGGCCTCCCCCAGCGTCCTCTGGCAGGCCCAGAGATGCAGACACCCGGTGAGGCGTGGGCAGTGCCAGACGCAGAGCAGCACTCTCAGCTCCCAGCCTGTGTGCCTACTGTGTGCCCAGTGTGGTACCAGGCCGGGAGCCTCAGCGCTGTCCCTGGACAGAAGGCTTGGTTTCTCTCCTCCTGGCTCTGCCCTGAGTGCCGAGCACCTGCTGCACTGCTGGCCCTGCGCTGGGTTCCAGGTGCTGTCATAAGCAGGCATATGGGTCCAGGAGGCCACAGGGGACCCCCAAGCAGGCAGGTCCTTCTCTCCCCACCCTTCCCAGGGGCTCACGTGCAGCGGAGGGGTGTGGGCGCATCTGTGCGCAGGGGACCAGTGGGGCAGGTGGGAACGGGAGGAAGACAGCTCGGGCCGCGCTAAATTTAACTTGTCGGAGCTGCCGGCCTGGCCAGGGGAGCTGCCAGGCGTGGGGGTGGGAAGGGGCAAAGCTGAAACATGCCCAGGGAGCAGGGATGGGGGTGGCCCAAAGCAGTGTGATTCATTTCTCTTCCTGGGAGCGGTCTGGGCCAGCGGGGAGGGGCTGGCGGCAGCGGCCTCACCTCCATTCTGGGCAGAAGCGAGCTGGCTCCCGCGGAGGGGGGTGGGGGGCCTTGCATAAGAGAGAGCCTGGCATTTGGGGTCTTTGGGAGGATAGGCGTGCTCCCCCCATCCCATCCCCGGAGAGGAAGGCAGGGAAGGAGAGAGGAGGGGGCAGCTAGCAATCTGTGCCAGGCAGTCACAGCAGGGTTGGGGGGTCTGCCCTGGAGGCTCCCACTTGGGGAGTGAGAGGGGACCACAGTGGCAGGGACAGGGGTGCAGCCTGCAGTCGCGTGGGGCTCCATGCTCGGTTTACTGCTCAGCTGTTGCCATCTTGAAATTCTTAATTTCTGAGGAGGGGCCCACATTTTTGTCTTGCACTGGGACCCACAATTCTGTAGCCATCTGAGGAAGGGTCAGCACAGGAATCGGGGCCCACGGGGTGCTGCCTCTCCGCTTCCGGGGCCGCGGACTATGCATACAGCCGGCCGGATGGCTCCGTCCCCTCCAGGTAGGGGGAAGACTGGGCCAGTGGGCCAGGTTTTTTCTGGGCAAGAGGCAAAGGGGCTGATAAGAGGCCTTGTGCTGGGCACTTGGCCAGCCCTGCCCCCACCGAGGGAAGGCAGTCTGCCCAGGAGTCCCACGGCCCGGGGCTCGGGCCCTCAGGGCTGGTCCTCTCCGAGGCACCGCTGGAGACAGAGCTGGCCCGGCACTTCCACCCACTCACCGGCTTCAGGAACGACATGCCTTCTGGGCTCCTAGCCGATCAGCACGTAGTAGGTGCTCAGTGAACGCCCCTGGAGGCCAGCAGGAGGTGGGTGGGGGTGGGATGGGGGGGGAGGAACCTGCAGCCCCACTCAAGTCCAGGCTCTGCCACTTGCTAACAGAGCATCTCTCTGAGCCTCAGGTTCCCCAGTGGTGGGGCCCTTGGAGGGCACGGGCGTGGCCCCCCGTGACAAGCATCCACTTGCTCTGCACAGCATCCACCCCTGTCTTGTAGGAACAGCCCCAAATCCTCCTGTGGGGACCCCCACTCACAGGCTGACCCCACCTCTGGCACGCACGTGACTGGAACCTGGGACATCACGGCCTCAACTTTGAGATAAGCAGTCAGGCCATGGGCTTGGGCCCCTGCATCTGTTGTCAGGGCTGTGAGCTGTCAGCTGTCAGCCTGGAGGGGCCACACCAAGGGGAGTGGCTGCCTGAGAGGAGAGCAGGGCTGGGAGACAGGCTCTGACAGGAGCAGTCAGGCTCCTGGATCCAGCCATGCCTGAAGGAGGTCCACCACCAGTGAACCGTCAGACGCATGCCCTGGTGAGCCAAGATCTCCATGCCCCCTTCTCCACGTGTGGGGAGGACGGCTACCTATCAGGACAGGCCTCTGGGCCCTTCTCTGTCCATCAGGGCTTCCTACTGAAGAACCTTCCAGTGAACTTCGGTACTTGTTACGTGACCTTTCCAGCTCTGCATGAATCAGCTGAGCAAACTGAGAAAATGTGAGAGGATTACGCAATGCCAGGAAAAGGTGAACCCAAACAGAGGTCTGGCAGGGACATGGGGAAGTGGGCAGGGGTCTCACTGGGGTGACCAACACCCAGGGCCATGGGAGAACCCAGGCGGCCCCGCTGTGCCCCTGCAGAAGGCAGGGCTCTGGTCAGGGACCGGGGGCAGGGACTTCATGTTCCTAGTCACAGCCCAGCACTGCCACTTTCTGCTTGTGGCCCTAGGCCAGTCTTCCAGCACAACCACCTGGCCAGCGTGTCCTAAGAAAAGCAAACGGCTTCCCAAACAAAGCTCCCCCAGTCCCCGGGGCAAGACCCAGGAGGTGCTCCTCCGGGACCCCAGCCCGCTGCCCCGCAGCCGCGCCCCCGCCCCCGGGCCCGGGGGCTGCGCACTTGTTTCCGTGCTGTGATTCCAGTTGTGTGTGCCTGTGCAGCCGAGTGACTGAGATCTGTGCCCGGCCCGGGGGCGGGGGGGCTGCTCTAGAGCAATCCCTTGACCCCAGCCCTGGCCCAGGACCTGGTCCTGCAGTCAGGGCCACCCGCGGAGGGAGGGGACATTTCTGTGACCTGACCTGTCCCTACATGGTGGGAAGGAGGACGAGTGCCAGCTTCCTAGCTTCCTTCAGGAGCCCTACCCCTGGCTCAGGTCAGAAGCACACCCACAGACACACGTGTACGCACACGCGCACTCGGTCACACCCACACCCACACGAAGACTCACAGCCAGGCCCACATACATAGACACACTAAGAAACACAAGAGACACACATGTACAGAGACACATGCACATATGTGCACACAGGCATACACATATGTACTTAACGGCACACGCAGACACACGTGCACACAGACACACCTTGGGAGTTGCCCCAGGCCCCCTCCTTCCTCCTCGAGAACTCGGGGGACGTCTTCATTAACAGGACCCTGTGCCCCAGCACGGAGACGGTCAGCTCTTTCGTTATTTTCCTGACAGACACAGGCCCCCCAAGGAGCCGCCTGAGTCCCGGGGGACTCGGGGAGTAAACAGAGGTGCAACCCTGGGGCCTGGCCTCTCCCGCAGGAGGCAGCTCCCAGAGTGCGCCCCTCCTTCCGACCCCCCGAAGCAGGGGGTCAGGGCCCCATGCAGGGTGAGGGCCCTGCGTGTTTGCCCGGGGCTGGTACCGTGCGTGCATGGCACACACACCTGCACATGCGTGCACACACATGCACACGCGCTCTCTGGACCCCAGCACAGAAC
Organism: Grampus griseus; assembly: GCF_964374135.1. Classification (NCBI taxonomy): domain Eukaryota; kingdom Metazoa; phylum Chordata; class Mammalia; order Artiodactyla; family Delphinidae; genus Grampus; species Grampus griseus. Next base: position 87,228,173 of record NC_139008.1, on the reverse strand, counting down.
AGCACAGGCCAGGTCAGGAGACCTGGAGTACCCCTGAGGGCTGGCAGGGGAGGGCGGCGTGGGGCAGGGGTGTGTTTGCTGGGAAGAGAGGGAGGTGGGCTGTGGTTCCAGGGCCGGCACGGGGCCTTGGGGACCCTGATGGGGTCTGGGGAGGGGGCTGTCGGCCTCTCAGCCTCACCCCCCGAGCAGAGCAGGGCAGCAGCCAGACAGGAAGCTCGTGCACAGGAGTCAGAGCCCCAGGGTGGCCGCCAGCATGCCCAGCCCAGCGGTCCCCCTGTCCCCTGTCCCAGACGGACGACCCTACCCGCACTGTGACCTCAGCTGCTCCAACCACGGGGAGGGCATCTCTGGCCCGTGTAGGGAGCGTGCTGCCCCCATCCCCACCCGCCCAGCCTCAACCCCAGGCCTGGGGTCTGAACAATGGACTGGGGTCACCAGGTCCCGTCTGCCTCGTCAGCACTGTCACCAGGGCCACCTGACCTGTCCACCGCGAGAGGGGCCCAGCAGGGGACAGGAGGCCTGAGGGAGGGTGAGACAGGGCAGACATACAAGGGCTCTGACCTGCTGTGACACTGGCGCTGCTGGGCACAGGGCGCAGAGCACGGACAGGCTCTGGGGGGCAGGGCCTCCAAGGGCTGGCGGATGGCAGCCAGCCAAAGGCATGGCTCAGTCCCCACCCGTCACCCTGCAGCAAAGGCTGAGGGGCCGAGTCCATGGCAGGAAGCTCCGGGGGCGGGGGCAGCTGCAGCACAGACGAGGACCCTGGGCCCGGGCTGGGCAGAGCTGGGCACCATCCCTTCCTCTGCTTACACATGCGGGTCCACGCTCCCCCCCTCACCCACTTCCACGAGCCCCAAGGCTGGGCCCTCATCAGAGCAGCCTGTCTCCACCCATGGCCAGGCTCGACCACCCCGAGGGTTTGATGCTTACTACCCAGGGTCTGATCACGGTCTAGTCCACAGGCCCCGGAGAGTCCTGGCCGGGACTCACGGTCTGAGCTTGGCTCAGGTCCCCAGCCCTGCTGACACATGGCACAGCTGGGTCACAGCCACGAGAAGCCCCACCAAACACTCTTGGGGATGCAAGGGAGGTTCCCAGGCTGGGGCCAGCCCCCCATAGCTGGATTTGAGGGCCCTTCTGACACCTAGCCCCACCCAGGGCTCTGGAGAAGGCACCCTGGACGAAGGTCCACCTTCACCCTTCTTTCCTGCTTCTCCATGGCTTATGTTTTTTTTCTGGGTGGGGAGCCGCACCACGCAGCATGAGGGATCTTAGTTCCCTGACCAGGGGTCGAATCCGCGCCCCCTGTAGTGGAAGCGTGGAGTCCTAACCACTGGACCGCCAGGGAAGCCTGGCTTATGCATTCTTAGTGCATGGAGAGAACCTGCAGAGACGCAAGCAGTTTCATTCATTCATTCGGCAAATATCGATACTTAACTGCCAACCTGGGAAGGGGGCACATCCAGAACCACACCTGAGTCATGCAGAGGGAGCTTCTGGGGGTGAGGGTGCCTCTTTCCTTAGAGAAGAGAGTTTATTACCTCTGGCCCCCCCCCCAGTTGCCCCTGCACCTCCCCGGCAGCTGTTCCCGCGCCCTTAGATCAGACCTCCTGCAGAGAGCCCCTCCCGAGAGCCCCTTTTCTCGTGGTTAATATCACCACTGGCATCATCCTTAGGAGGAAAGGGCAATAGGTGAGGAAATTCAGACCCAGGGTCAAGTCCCCCTCCCATCAGCTCTCCAAACTGTGCTCTCTCCAGCCTCTGAGTCCCTGCACCTGAGTCTCTCCGCTCCCCCCGCGTGGACACCAAGGCCCCAGAGCTCTTTTTTCTGGGGGCCACTGACGCAGGCTGTGGGATGGGGGTGACCTTGCCTCTAAGCTGGCAGCACTGGCTCCAGGAGAGGGGGGGTGCAGGCCGGGAGGGAGGGCTGCCAGCTTCCTTCTTGCGGGTCGCCGCTGGGGAGGACTCCAGAACCTTCCAGCCCAGGCTCTGTGGTCGGATGTGTCTGGTGTGTGGAGACCTGCCCCTCGTCCCTCACCCTCTCGCCCTCATTCTCACGCTGGGCCCTGTGCTCACAGCAGCCAGGAAGCAGAAGACACAGATGCCCAGGAAGAAGGCTGTCTCCGCAGTCCCCAGTCCCACTGCCCCGCCTGCCCCCAACCCGTGAGCTTCATCTTGGGAACCTCCAACCGAGCTCTCAGTGCCCAGGCCCGCTGTCCCCCCAGGACCAGGCAGGGGCTCCCTGGACACTGCCAACAAAGAAAGGCACTGCCAGGGGAAGCGGCACAGGCACACGGGACCCACAGGGGACGACTGCCCAGGTTGGGGTTCAAGTGACATTGACCATATTGCTGTAAGCTCAAGCAAAGCTGCCCCAGCTGGCCACCATGACTGTCCAAGCCAGGCCAAGGGGGCTAATTCTGGGTGCTGTTGGTAGCCCTGTCTTCCTCCTGGGGAGTGGACAAGAGCATAGGAGATCAGCCTGGAGCTTCAAGGACACTCCCTCCTGGGAATGAGGTGGACGCAGGGAAAAGACAGGTGGAAAGAGAAGCTGTTCTTTGAGTTCCTGGATGCAGCTGTGTCCGAAGCCCACCTCCTGGACTTTTCAGCCATGGGCAACAATAAACATTCCTTTCCTTAGGCTTTTTTGAGTTGGTTTTCGTCATTTGAGGCCAGACCACAGCAACTGCATCCCTGGTTCTCCTGTCCTCTCTCTCCTTCCTGCCACCTGGGCCATGGGCCCAATTCAGCCTTGTCTCTAAAGGCAGGGAAGTCAGACTCAGCTTTTATTCCAAAGCGGTGACCTTGGGAGACGTGCTGATCACACCCGGGCCCTGAGCTCATCAGAGTGCACCTGGAGCTGGCTCAGAATGTCACCAGGAAAAGAAAAAAAAGGACAAGGAACAAAAAAAGAAAAACCTGCATATTCCCATATTCCAGTGAGCTCTTGCAGAAAGGGAGAAGGCAAACAGAGGTTCCTCTAAAGAGGTGTCACGGCACCAGAGCCAGAACGCTGGCAAGCGCTCCAGCAAGTGCGTCTTGGCCATAAGAGCAGGAGAGTCGCCGGGCAGAGGGCCACAGCGGCTCCACTCCACTCCCCTCGTTATTTCTCATTAGGGGGCCGCGTCCCGTGCAGCAGGGTAGGGCTCCATGGGCGCAAGTGCAGGGCAGGCGCTCCGATGAAGGAGAGGTTTCCCAGCTCAGTGGGGCAGCTGGAGGCGGAGCCCGCTGCCCCATGACCGTGACCATGACCACGGGCGACCAGGACAGCGTCCTGCTGCTCAGACGCTGGCATGCACAGCTGCGTCTCCCCAGCCCAGGGCCCCTCTGGCCCCAGACCAAGAAGAGGTGAGCGGGCTGCTCCTGGGCCAGGCCTCGGACTCCAGCGCCAGGGCTGGGCCTGGGGGCCTGATGACCTCTACCCCAGGAGGTCCAATGGGCCATATCATCTATCTCAACATGCTCAAATCTGAGCACCCCCTTGTCCCCCAACCTGCTCCTCCCACAGACCCCCAGCTCATTCGTGTCAATGCCACCCTCGAGGCATTTGAGCCAAAACCCTGGAGTCAGCCCTGATCCCGTCGTCTTTCTCTCACACAGCTCCTGTCGGCTTCGACCCAGAATCTGCCCGGGTCTCCCCTCCCCCACTGCCACCGTCGTCCTCGCCTGGAGCCTAGCATCAGCCTCCCCACTGGCCTCTCGGCTCTGCCCTCGCCCTGCTGGAGATTGTTCTGCCCTGAAGCAGGGAGGCCTGTCTCACTGTGTCTCAAAACCCTCCCGGGCCTCCCTCAGCGTCTGCACAGGGCGTGAGGCATCACATCTGCCCTCCCCGCGCCCCGCCCCCCACGGCCGCCACAGACGCACGCGCGCTCCCACCCACCTTGTCCTTTGCTCCCGCGGTCCCCTCTGCCTGGAACGCTGCTCCCTCCAGATCTCCACCTGGCTGCCTCCTGGAGCTCTTGGCTCGACTCCCTGGCCATCCTTCCAGAACCGGAACGCAGCCTGTGTCAACTTGGGTCCCCCAGGGAGCAGACGCGGAGACAGGGTCCAAGGTCGAGAGGTTGGTGGGGACATCTGTGAAAGACAAAGGGAGCAGGTGACGAGCGTTCAGCCCGCAGTGTGGGCCTGACATGTGCGCAGGGAGAAGGTAGGTAGGAAGGGGGAGCCCCCCGGGAAAGTCTCAGCCCCCCACGGGGGCCCCAGAGCAGACGCTGCACACAGAGGAGTCCCATACGACAGCGGCCGACCAGATGCCCGGGAAGAGGCTGCTCTCAGCTGGGGCGGTCACCGGCCCTCCTGCCAGCAAGTTCCCTGTGGAGGGGCCTCTGAGCAGCACACGTCTGTGCTGCAGGTTCTCTGCTCCATACGGCAGGAGGGAGGTGGGTGAGGTCCCGCCGCTGCAGCGGGTCTCGGGGCCCCTCCACTCTCCAGCCTACAGCCCTCCTCAGCTGTCACCCCTGCAGATCTTAGGGGCTGAATGAACGAATCAACTGATCAATCAGTGGGTGAGCTATTTCCTGTGCGAGGGGTGTTTTCACTAATCTAGGGCTTACGTGATCTGGGACTGGACATTTTGAACCCCAAATGCTGGCTGTTTTGACAAATGGAGAAACTCGGCCCCCAGGCCACGCTCTTTGGGGGTGTCCAGGTGAGCTGAGAATAGGGGCCCATGTACCCCAATGCTCAGCCAGCCTTTCCTAGGGTCTTGGGGCGTTCCCTGCCATCCTGGGGCCTGAATACCCACTCCTTGAGACAGAGACCTCAGGGCAAGATGCCCTGTGGACAGTCACGTGGGGACCTGCCTCATTCCCCCAAACTGCCTTAGTCAAGTTGGGCCCAGCCCAGAGGACTCTAGGCTCCTGTCCCGACAAGGTCAAAGCCCCAAGAGTTAGTATATTTGCAAGGTCAGGGGCCTTGATCTCAGGGCTTCGCCAGGAGTGTAACCATCAAGAGAGGGGCCTCTGGCCTCGTGTGACCTTGGGCAGGTAGCTTTCTGGGCTCTGTGCAGGCTGCTGGTCCTACCCACATTGTATGCTGAATTCGGGGTGGGGGTGGGGGCTGATGAGGTCATGGGTGTTAAGTGCCAACAGGGGGCGCTCGCCACTCGTGGCCATGGCCATCCTCAAACCTCTGGGCCAGCTGTGGTTCTCCTCCTGATGGCCTCCATTTCAAGAGGAAGGTCCCCACACTCAGAGAAATTTGGTAACTCTCCCAAGTCACCCAAGTGCCAGGGTCTGAACTGAGTCCATCCCCTGCATCCCCGGCTCTAGCTGCTGTGGGGTGAGAGACTGCCAAGGAAAGCTCGCGAACACTAAAGGCCACAAGGACAACCGGGCCCCAGCTTGACTGAGACTTTAAAGGGGCTGCCCTCTGCTCAGACTTCCCTCTACCCTGGACCGGAACTGAGGATGGGAGGGGGCTCCCAGCCAGTGAGGAGAGAGCCAGGCGCCCCCCCACTCCCCATCCAACTCCATCTCTGGAGGCCTGGGATAGGGTGGGGGTGCGCCCTTGAAGCACTGACTGGCCAGAGCCGGCCTTGGGGTGCCTGTGGAGGAGCAGGCTCTGGCGGGGTCCAGGCGGCAGGGAGCTGCTGGCGAGCGCGATGGGGCCCAGCGGCACCATGCTGGACTCCAGCAGCTCTCCACCTTGGCTTGTCTAACCACCAACTGGTGCCTGGTCCTGGCACAGCCCTGCCCACCATGCAAGTTGGGGAGCTGGGGGAGCCTGCACGAGGAGCAGGGTTTGCTGGTGGAAGGGGTACAGCCAGCGACTCAGAGAGGGCTTCTGGGAGGGGGAGCTGGAGCCCCACACCTCTCCCCCAGCGCAAGCCGCGAGAAGCCATAGAACCGTGGATCCCCTGGGGCTGGGGTGAGGGGCTGGGGTCTCCTCCCTGCAATCAGCCCTGAGGAGGGGCTAGGGGAACCCAGCACCCCTCCCTCACTCCCCGAAGTTTCTAAAGCACCTCGGGGCTAGGGGGAGAGGTGGGTCCCAGCGTGATCAGGAAGCTGCTGGAAGTGCGGGTGCCGGTGTGCCAGCGCCTGGGGTCCCCCTGCAGCCCCCACCCCCGCACGCAGACGCGCACTTTTCTCTCCTCTTTGAGGCTTCGGCAGATGTGCGCTGCTGGCGACAGAGCAGCGCCGCTGCTTCCCTCTCCCTCAGGCGCTGTTCCCTCGCTGTCTGGGTCTGATGTGTGCGCGTCAAACTGCCGTTCGTGGGTCCCCAGCCTGACGCTGGGCGACTGTTTCCCTGGTCTGTGGGAGTCTGTGTGTCTGCATGTGGGCGTGTCTGTCTGTCTCGCTGTGTGTGTCTCGTCCTTGACCCAGGCTATCTGAGCGCTTGTGCCTGGGCGGAGGGGGCGCTCCCTCCCGCCGCCTCTCCTCCCCCCAAAGCCTCCCGCAGGCGCTAACGCAGCGCGCCGCCCCGGCTGCGCCCCGAGCGCAGTGGGCTCGTCGGTCCCTGAAGCACTGACCGCCCCACTGCGCTGTCCACCGGGGGGGACCCGTGGCTGGGTTCTGAGCAGATGGTCGCTCTCCCTTCAAACTAGGGCCGCCTGAGCCCAGGGTGGGCACGCTCCCCTCCCAGCTGGGTCCGCTGGTTCCCCATTTTCCCTTATGTAACTCCACATCTGTCTGCGCCTTGCAGGTCACCCTGGACGCTGCGTTGGGTCCTGCCCACGGGGAGACTCAGATTCAGAGTCGAGTCCCACGCATACGGGGGTGCGGAGCGAACCCCTGGCTCGGGCACGGCTATCGGAGACCTCTCCTATCCTTTCTCCTCGGGAGGTTCCTTTCTCCGAGAACTGCTTGCCCGAAGCGTGAAACGAGGAGGGGTCCCGTGGGGCAAGTTCCCCCGAACGCGGGCGCAGGTGTTTCCCCTCAACCGCACTCCAGATCCCCACAGGCGCCCCGGCTTCCGACGAGGGCCGGCCAGGGGTCACCGGGGACGAGGGCACGGGGCAGGCCGCGCGGTCCAGAGGCTGGCTCCTGTGTGCGAGCGCAGGTTGAACGCAGGCGAGCCCCCAGCTCCGGCGCCCGCCGTGCCGGGCTCCCCGCCAGCCGCCGTGCACACTCGGGCCGGGGCTCCAGCTGCCCGGCGGGCACGCGGCGCTGTCCGTGGTGCTGCCGGCGCCGGGCGGGGCGGGGGCGGGGCGAGGGCGGCAGCCAATGGCGGGGGCGCTGAGCGGGGCGCGTGGGGCAGCGGGCTGGGCCCGGGGCTCACTCTGCTGCTCTCGGCACTCGGGGCGCACGGACGCTCCGCCAGCGGCTCGGGCTCCAGCTCCGCTCCGGGTCCGCTAGTGCTGCAGCGGTCGTGCCGCTGGCCCGATTCGGCTCAGATTCCGGGCCGGGCCCCCTCGGCGCCGCCCGCCCCGGCCGCGGTCTCGGCGCCCGCGGACCATGCGCCGGGTACCCCCCGGGGAGCCCGGTCGGGCCGAAAGCCCGCAAAGACCAGGCTCCCGGGCCGGGATCCCTCCCGGCTGCCCGGCCGACGATCCGCGCCCTGCCCTGCGCCCCGGCGCCGCGTGAGCCGGCGGGGCCATGGAGCGCTCCCCGCCCGACGGACCGCTGAACGCGTCGGGGGCGCTGGCAGGCGAGGCGGCGGCGGCGGCGGCGGGCGGAGCGCGCGGCTTCTCCGCCGCCTGGACCGCGGTGCTGGCGGCGCTCATGGCGCTGCTCATCGTGGCCACGGTGCTGGGCAACGCGCTGGTCATGCTCGCCTTCGTGGCCGATTCGAGTCTCCGCACGCAGAACAACTTCTTTCTGCTCAACCTCGCCATCTCCGACTTCCTCGTGGGTAAAGCCCCCAGCCTCCGCCCGAGCCCAGGGGCGCCCTGCCGGGTCGGGCCAGCGGGGATTGGAACGCGGACCTAGGGTGCCTTTGCCTCGGGGACACGCCCCGCTAAGGGGTCCGGCCTGGGGAGGGGGCATCCGGGACTCGTGGGGAGGTGGGCGCAGGCGAAGTTCCTTGCTTCCCCGGCCGCGGGACTCGGGCTGGGGAAGGATGTCCCCGGGGAAGGGGTCCTAGCCAGCGGGCGCTCGGCCAGGCGCAAGGCGCTGCGGCCGCGGTGCAGCGGGGGCTCTTGCGCCGTGGCTAAACAAAGGCTGCAGAGGACTCAGGACACGGGGAGGGCGCTGGGGGGGAGGTTTGGGGAAGGGGACATGGAGGGGAGACTTTTAGAGCCACGTTGGGGGAGGAGGCCATGGGGAAGGCGGGCGGGGTTGGGGGGAGAGGCTCTGAGGAGTGCGCTCTCACATGTCTGTGCACTGCTGCAGGCTGTGGGGCGGGGCGCAAGGAGGGGGCCGGAGCCCCAGACACCTGTTGGGGCTGAGACAGGCGTCTGCCAGACGCTCAGAGCGGGGTTGGCGGTGGGCGCCCGCGTGGCAGCAGTCAAGTGCCCTTTGAGTCCGGAGAAAGGCTTTCTCGGTTTCTGAGCTGATGAGGAAGAGCCAGAATGGGAGCTTGGGATCCAGCGGGGCCAGAGAGGGAGGAAATGTTCTTTCTTCCTCTGGGCACTGGGAGGGCTGGCAGAAGTCCAGGGATGACCAGACCAAGGCTCTGGGGCTCGTCGCTCCCAGCGGTCCCCACACCTGGATCTTCCTCCTGCCCCCAAGTCCAGGGGACCCAGTGGGACTAGGGGCCGGGCAAGGGTTGAAGGCCAGGTGCAGTGCGAAGAGTGTGCCTATGAATGAGGCGGAGGGAGGATCGCTGGTCCCAGAAGGGCCACCGAGTGACCCTAGGTCCTGCCTGTCTCTCGGCTGGGGGTGGGGTCTGACCCCCGCGCAGCCACGGCCCACCACGGCCCTCCTCTCCCACAGGGGCATTCTGCATCCCACTGTACGTGCCCTACGTGCTGACTGGCCGCTGGCCCTTTGGCCGGGGCCTCTGCAAGCTGTGGCTGGTGGTGGACTACCTGCTCTGCACCTCTTCTGTCTTCAATATCGTGCTCATCAGCTATGACCGCTTCCTGTCGGTCACCCGAGCCGTGAGTCTGGGACGTGGGTGCCCATGTTCACCCCTAGGGGGAGGGGTGGTTGGGAGCGGCCAGGAGACGCACCCGGCAGGGGGTACGGCCACTTCTGAGTGGGCAGTGCTGGCTGGGCTTGATCCCCACTGGCCTCACACCTGACACATCGGGCACTCTATGGCCAGCCGCCCACTCGGTAGCCATGTGCTGCCAGTAGGACTGGTCCTGGTTCAGGCAGAAGGCACAGTGTGGACCCGAAGGAAGGGGGTCCCTTCAGCCTCCGCCCTGGAGCAGGTCCAAAGTCCCTGGAACTAAGGGAGGATCTGGGCCAGGGGCCCTTGGTGGTACCTCCCCACAGGTGTGCATGTCTCGGGAAGACAGGCTCCACGAGCTTCCCTGGGCGTGGTGGCCACCATGAGTTAGGGGCCCTGGGCTGCCTGGACTTCCCACGTCGGTGTCCTGTGGGCACCGGGCTGGCGGCACAGAAGCAGAGGTCACTCCAGTGCAATCTCATTTTCTCCCTGAGGCTCCATCAGGCACCCCGGGGCCCTCCGCTGGGGACCACATGTGTCCTAGTCCAGGGAGGCAGTGGGACAGAGTGCATGGGTTTTGAGCCAGCTCTGCCCCTTGAGCCGACCCACCTGTGTTCTTTCCTGCCCTGCCTGAGCCATCATGAAAGTGGAGCAGTTGTGAAGATTAAATAAGATGGTATCGAAAGGTGCCAAGCAGAGAGACTGGCACACGGCAGGTACTCAGTAGATCGGACAGTGACGTGGGCCCCCGGGGGAGCGCACAGCTGATGGGGCGATGGCAGACAGGCAGCCCGGCACAAAGTTAGGATTCTGCGGGAGGTTCTGAGGCCATAGGAGAGTGTGACAGGGCCTCAGCCTGCCCGGGATTCATGGGGCGAGGGGAGGAAAAGGGAAAAGCATCACTGCCGGGGAAGGCGTGCACAGAGGCCCAGAGGCTGCTGGGGGCTGCAAGCGGCAGCGGCCGACCTGGGCTCAGTCCCCTTGCCTCCTGACCCAGCGTGTCCCACCGCAGGTCTCCTACCGGGCCCAGCAGGGCGACACGCGGCGGGCAGTGAGGAAGATGGTGCTGGTGTGGGTGCTGGCCTCCCTGCTCTACGGACCCGCCGCCCTCAGCTGGGAGTACCTGTCGGGGGCGGCCCCACCCCCGAGGGCCGCTGCTACGCCGAGCTCTTCTACAGCGGGTACTCCCTCATCACGGCCTCCACCCTCGAGTTCTTCACGCCCTTCCTCAGCGTCACCTTCTTCAACCTCAGCATCTACCTGAACGTTCAGAGACGCACCCGTGTCCGGCTGGACGGCGCACGCGAGGCGGCGGCCTCGGAGCTTCCCCCCGAGGCCCAGCCCTCCCCGCCGCCGGCCGCGCCCAGCTGCTGGGATTGCTGGCAAAAGGGGTGTGGGGAGGTCGTGCCGCTGCACAGGTGCGGGGTGGGGGGCGGCGAGGCAGCCCCAGGCACTGGGGCCGAGGCTGGGGATGCGGCCCTCGGGGGCAGCAGAGGGGGAGGTGCCGCGGCCTCGCCCACCTCCAGCTCTGGCAGCTCCTCGAGGGGCGCCGAGCGGCCGCGCTCACTCAAGCGGGGCTCCAAGCCATCCGTGTCCTCGGCGTCCTTGGAGAAGCGCACGAAGATGGTGTCCCAGAGCATCGCCCAGCGCTTCCGGCTCTCGCGGGACAAGAAGGTGGCCAAGTCGCTGGCCGTCATCGTGAGCACCTTTGGGCTCTGCTGGGCCCCGTACACACTCCTCATGATCACCCGGGCCGCCTGCCACGGCCCCTGCGTCCCCGACTACTGGTACGAGATGTCCTTCTGGCTGCTGTGGGCCAACTCGGCCGTCAACCCTGTCCTCTACCCGCTGTGCCACTACAGCTTCCGCCGGGCCTTTACCAAGCTGCTCTGCCCACAGAAGCTCAAGGTGCAGCCCCCCAGCTCCCTGGAGCACTGCTGGAAGTGAGCCGGCCTCCACAGGCACCTGGGATGCAGGGGCAGAGCCCTCCACTGCCACCACCCTCGAGGCCCTGGGTTCACGGACAGCCGGGCCTCGCCACCCTCCACCCGGCTGCCCCGCAGGCACGAGCCCTGGCTTGTCTTCGGCCCACCCTAAATGCCATGGCAGCCTCTCAGCGCGTCCGCTGGTAGTTGATGCAGCCTGGTGGGCGGCTGGACAGACCCCTGCTGCCCAAACCGGAATGTGGCCACCCAAATCCCGCTCTAGCCCGGGAGGGACAACCCAGGGGTCCCAGCCAGTCTGCCACCCCCAAGGACAGTGGGATGGCCGGTCGTGTCCACGCTTCACACAATTACTGCTTGGTGTCTTCCCAAAGCAAGTGCCTGGCGTGCGCTCCAGGCCTCCAGAGCCGGTGCGCTGCCCCTGCACGTGCACGCGTCTGCACACCCCTGCACACCTGCCCCGTCCCAGACAAGCCCCGGCCACTGGCTTTGCTGCTGTCTGTCCCCTGCTCTAGCCTGGGACCTGGCTCCTTCATCCCTCTTCCCTCCAACTTTCTCTGCTCCCCAAGTGCCGGGTACTCCCCAGAAACCTCGCGGCAGGTCTCCGCTTCTCCATTCTGGGTGTTTCAGGAAGGCGGAGAAGAAGAAAACACATCCGTGAACTCGCTGTTCCTTGGATGTTTAATGAAGAGAGACAAAACTGCGGAGGAGCTCAGGGCTGGAGTGTGGGCTCCCACGCCCTCCTTCCTTGTGCTGCCGCTTCCGGCTGAGCTGCGCCAGCGGCTTCTGCCCACCCCGCCCCCCAGCTCGCGGTGTTGGGCCCCGACTGGCGGCTCTGCGAGCGGCCAAAGCCCCGGACGCCTGCTCGTCCAGCGGGCTGCCCTTCCTTCTCCATCTACTCAACCAGACTTTTCTGGGATTGACGGGGACCCAGCAGCGCCCTGAGCGTCCTGGGGCTCCCAGGGGCAGTCGGAGGAGACCAGGGGCTGGGTGCCCAGCAGAGGGGCCGCTTCACCATATCCCGTGCACCTGGTTGGCACTCTGCATGCTCCGTTCCCCGCGTACCTGCTGCACTGCCCCTGCAGACCCCAAAGTCCACAGTAAAGTGTATTTTTTTTATTGGTGCTGATTCCTGAGGACTTTGTGGGGGGTGGCTGAGCCCCTGTACTCCAGTCGGGGACCCAGGGGGGCACAAGAGCACCCAGGTGGGCATGAGGCACAGGCCTGCCCCTCCCCCGGCCTCAGTGTCCTTTTCAAGCGGACGAGCCCGGCGGTCATACCAGGCTTTAATCCTAACAAGCGACGTGTGCCCCGGCAGTGCCCCGCCCGCTCCCCACTCCAGTCTTGAAAACACGCGGCACAGCCCTCACCTGCTGCAGCCTGCCTGCCCCCAGGACAGGAGTTCTCACCGCTCTCAGCCATGATCTTCCCCCTGGGGAGATTCCAGGGGTGTGGGGACTGGAGCTGAGCTTGAGGGGCTGGGCCAAGGGAGGGGAGGGGCTTCCTGGGCAAAGGCCTGGAGGCGGGACTGAGGGTGATGGATGGGTACGGGGAGAAGGACCTGACAGGATGATGCTGGGTGATCCTGGGCCCAGTGGGCTCCACGGAGGGGGAAGACACTGGCCCTCACCCCAGGTGCCAGAGTCCACTCAGAAAGGGGGCAAGACCAGCCCAACTTTGGGGCAATAGACACTTGGGTGGGTCGGATGTCTCCTCCTCCAGGAAGCCTCCCCTTCTTTCCAGCCATGAGGGCCCTCCCTCCCCTGACCTCACGGACACAGACTCTCGTACCCTCCCCACCGTGCTGGCCCAGCGTCCACAGTCCTTTCTTCCTAAGGTAGAGAGACCTTTGGCTGCCTCACGTCCCTCCCTTACAGCTGGGTGCCATGGGTCCCATCTCCAGCAGTGAGGTGCCCGCCAGCTCTGAGTCTCACCACTGCAGGGGGCGAAGCTCTTCACAGCAACATTTGAAACCCACAAACCTTCCTCTTCCAGACATTTTCTCACCCCTCAGCTGCACCTGCACTTTGTTTTCCCAAGCACCCAGAAGTCTTCCTCCAGAATCCCAGCTGGAACTCCTTCCCCTCTGCACTTTCCCTCCACCGGAAGGGCCCCCTCTGCTCAAGGCAGGACGTTCTTCTTGGACCCCCTCTTTAGTGGCCCAAGGGAGGGGCGAGCCTTAGGTCCCCTCAGGGCGCTGGGAGCAGCCGGGGAAGGCGGTGACAGGGAGGTCGCCCACTGTTTGTGGGTTCAGAGCTTGGGGAAGCCCTCGCAGCTCTGGGGCCCGTGGTGAGGCTGGCGGGCTAGCCATTGGCCTTCCCTCCAGCCCTGCAGACTTGCCCGGCCCCCAGAGGGTGGGTGTCCGTCCCGCAGCCCAGAGCCGTCTGGGGAAGGACAAAGAACCCATTCTCTGCAGCGGTGGGCACCTCCGTGCGGCCTGCACAGCCAGAGCCCTCGCTGCCCCTCGGCCCGGCCCTGCTAAATGGCTACAAATTGGAAGATGAAAGTGCAGCCTTTCAAGAAATTTTGCCTTCAATCTCTGCAAACTGCCGCTTCCCGAGCTACTGCGCAGGGATGGAGGAGGAGAGAAAGACACGGAGTCTATTGGGGCCATGTCCAGCAGCAAACAAACACACCAAGGGGGTCTTTCTCCTTGGATCCGACCGCTGGGAGCAGAGACAAGCTGAGCCCCAAGGCAGAAGCAGCCACCTCTGCAGGCGCCGCCCACGTCAGCAGCTGCTGTTTATTGAGCACCTACTGTGTGCCGGGCTGTCTGCTGGACAACGGGCTGGCGCATCAGCAGGGCCATTCCCGCGGGGGCTGAGGACTGTGGGGGGACCAGGAGGTGGGTGGCCTGGCTCGTCAGCGGGGGGGACAAGGAGCCTGTCTGCGGAGGTGACGTTTCACTCATTCATTCCACAAACTTCCACTGAGCCCAGTGGTGGGAGCCCCGAGAGGTGGCAGAGGCCGAGCCTGAGGCTGAAGGAAGGGCCCGCAGGTGAGGGGTGCAGAGGGGCAGTGATGTTTCAGGGCCTGGAGGCTAAGGTAAGGAGCGTGGCCTTGCTTCTGAGGACAATAAGGCATCCAGAGAGTGAGCCTTAGGCCCTAGGATGGAGCACAGTCTGGGTGGCCCGCCTGTGTCAGCGCAGTCCTAGCAGTGGGTGCAGAGACTGGCAGGGGCATGAGGCTGGGAGGCAGTGGCACTGAGGACCTGGGCAATGGCCCGACACAGGGTTCTGCCCTGGGTGCCCGTGGATGACCTGGCTCCTCCCATCGGGGCCAGCTGTCAGCCCTCAGGGGCCAGCACATCTGCAGGGCTCCTTGGTCTGGCACCGGCTACGTATGTCCGGCTGCCGCTCCCGCCCCGGTGCTTGCTCTGGGGCACCCCCCGAGAACAGCTTCTGTGCACATGCTGGGTGAGGGTCCTTGCCAGCCTGGGGTGAAGACCCTACATTCTCAGGAGCCCAGCAGGCAGTCCCCATCCTTCTACAAAAGGACAAATTATTCAACGCTCTTTTTGGGGCATCAGGGCCATGAAAACGGAGGCCTGGGGTCAGCCGGCAGGGCTTCTGGAGGCCTGAGATCTGGGGAGCCACACGCTGTCTGGCCTCTGCCTCCCCACCCCCCATCCTGACACTCGTGGCTGGACTCGGGGCTGCAAAGAACATTTCCACCAACATTTACTGCAGCCCTGCATCCTCGTGGCCACCCCACGGGGGGCTGCTCAACTATCCATTCTGCAGACTCCCCAGAGCCAGGACCCTGGTGGCTGGGCGACTCTCCCCATATCCCGCACTCAGCAGTTGGTGGGGGCCAGGACCCCATCCTCACTCTTCCCTGGGTTCTCCCCAGGCACCGCAGGGGATGGTGGTGTGTGAGCGGGTCCCTGCCACGCTGCACCTTCCTGGGGGCCCAACTGCATCCCTGGGATGGCGAGCACACCGGGGAGACCTGCCTGATGGCGCATCTGGGGAGGGATGCTGGCTCCGGCAGGTCAGGGCTGGGGGTCCTGGAGCATGCAGGGCCTGAGGCTGGGGGTCCCTGGTGCTGCCCAGGAAGGATGGCCATGGCGCCTGGCACAGGGGCTGTGCTTAGACTACAATTATAATGAACAGACTTACTATGTCCCGGGCACCATTCCGAGCCCGCTTCTTGTGTAAACCCATCTAGTTCCCAAGCAGAGTAGGCACAGATGAGGAAACAAAGGCACAGCAAGGTTAAACGACCTGCTCAAGGCCACACAGCTAATGACTTTCCTTCCATGGCCATTTTCCCAAGGCCCTCGGCTCTCAGGGCCACCTTCTCTTTCCTCTCCCGAGCCCGACCCCCAGGCACCCGGAGCAGGCTCAGGGGACACACACATGCTCCTGAGTGTGCCCAAGGCCTCTTGCTGCACCCATTCTTCTGGTGACAGCAGCCCGTTTCTCCTTTGGGAACCATTCCCCGTTTACTTCAGTGGCTCCAGGATGGGCATGGATCCCAGGCATGGCTGGTCAGAATCACCGGGAAAGGTTGGGGTGGTGCACGTCTCCAGTGAGGCCAGAGAGCAGCAGTCCTGGGACCTTGTCTGGTGCCCTGGGAGGCCTGTGCTCCCCTTCAGCTGGGGCTGCCGGCCTGGCGGCCTCCGACATTATCCTCACAGAGGCCACCCCGTGGAGGGGGCACACCTGGTACAGCCGAGGCGGAGGAAAGCCACCCGAGAGCTGGACGGAGACGGCTTCCACGTGCTGTTGTCTGAGCGCCTGGATCCAGCCTGGCCTGAAGCTAGAACCTGGACCTTTCAGTTTCATGAGTCACCAAATGCCCCTTCCTTCCTAAAGCCGGCAATGAAATGACGTTTTGTAATGTGATGGCCCAAGCTGGCATCCCTCTGTCTTGGGGTAGGGGAGGGGAACAGAACACTTCTGCCCATGGGAGGTCTGTGACTTTAATAAAAAATAGGAAAGTGAGTCAATTATTTAGTAATGATTGTTGGCAGGAAAATAATGAATTTTGGTATATTAGGAGTAACATACTGGCTCTAAGGGTGAAAGGTC
This sequence comes from Grampus griseus, assembly GCF_964374135.1. Classification (NCBI taxonomy): domain Eukaryota; kingdom Metazoa; phylum Chordata; class Mammalia; order Artiodactyla; family Delphinidae; genus Grampus; species Grampus griseus. The sequence continues at coordinate 87,212,200 of NC_139008.1, read as the reverse complement.
AGGAGGCCAAGCCATTTCTCTGTGACATCCTTCCTGTTCACAGGGGGACCTCGGCCAGGCGAGTGCCTTGGCCTTAGATTCCCTGTCCATTAAGGAGAGCGTCCCAGACAGCACGCGGCATCCTGCTCCAGGGTGGCAGGCGCTGTGTCCAGAGGAGGCACCTTGCTCTGGAGTTTGTCAGACACAAATCTCAGAAGGGCGCAAAAATATCCTTCAAAAGAGAAAGAAGAAAGGGGAGAAGGGAGAGAGGAGAGGAGGGTTTTGGATGTAAGGGGGGAGGGGGTGGTAGCGCTGTGGGAACTGCGCTAAAAATGCATCCGTGACACTCCGAAGTCACCGGTTTCCAAATTCAAACATGACAAATTTGATGATCTTTAAATGCTTCCACTTTAAATGCTGGACGATCTTTAAAGAGTCCAGCAAAGCCTGGTTCTGAGCAGAGGTGTAGGAGTCGGGGCAGCTCAGTGGACGGGGAACAGCCTGCCTTCTGCCCTCCTTCCTGGGCCCCAGCTTAGCAGGACCACATTCCTGAGAAGCCAGGAGGGGGCAGGGGGTAGACCATTCCTCACCAGCCCCTCCCGGGTGCCCCTCAGGGCCTGGGGCTTCCTTTGACAGCCCAGGCTCGGCTCTGTCCCAGCCCCTCCAATCCATTAACTCATACTGAAGTGTGCGGGACTGACTCCTCCAGGGACAGGGGGAGATGTGCACTGTAACAGAGGATGATCTCGATCTTTAAATCAAAGAAGGCAAATTCTAATGCAGGTATTTCAGACCGTAAGACACACCAAGTGGGTGAAGGGCTGGGGGTGGATGATGTCTGCACTTTCTTGAGCTCCTGCTACCTGCTGGGCCCTGAGCCAGACGCTGACTTCACCAAGGATTCCAGATCCGTGCAGCTGGGACGTCAGGGTCCCTTGCTCGGAGATCCTGCATGGAACCCCCGTGGTGGGCCAGCAGCTCTGCGGGCCACACGGATATTTCATGGGACCAGTGCCGGGTGCTTCAAGTTGCCCCCTTTAATCAGCCATGGACCCCAGACGTTCCTCCGTGGTTCCTGTGAGCCAGCTGGCACCCCCTTGTCACGGGGAAGGCAGACAGGCGGACAGGTACCCACCATCTTAGGCAGGGGTGGCTGCTGCTGGGTCCACCCCAAGGACAGCGGGGGCAGCTGGCCTCTGCCCCCCAAGGCCCCCTCCAGGGATGGGAGAAAGGCAGGGCCCCTCGCAGAGGTACAGCCTCGCCCAAGTTGGCCCAGCCCCCCAGCCCTCCCTGCAGGCCCAGCATCAATGAGGGCTGATTCCACGACCTCCCCCGCACCTCACCCCTTCACTTCCGCCATCAGGTAAAACACAGGAGCTCAGTGCAATCTGGATTTCAGAGTCACAACAAATAATCTGTTAGTTAAGTACTGCATTCTTTGTTGTGAATCTGAAATTCAATCCTAACAGAGCCGGTGACCCTCCCCGTGTTCACAGACACTGCAGGGGCCGGGCTGGGCTCTAGGGATCCATCCAGGTCTCTGGAAGCCACGGGAAGGGACCAGGGCTGGGCTGGTGGGAGGGTGGGCGGGTGGCTGCCTGTGGCCTGGAGTCCTGGGCCTGGCCAGGGGCGGCGTGCTGGCATCCTGGGGGCACGGCCCTCTCAACCCTGAGGCTTGCTCTGCCCTTACCTGTGGCTCCCACAAGACCCCACACAGGGCAGGGGCTGCGTACCCTGGGTGGGGCTGAAGTGAGCAGGCTTGACCCCCAGGCCAGGCCGCGGGTCTTAAGCTACTCTGCTGGGCCTTAGTGTCCCCGCTGTACAGACGATGAAAACCAGGCAGCTGGGGGGGGTGACAAGCGTGGGCGTCCCGGCGACACTCCCAGTGCTGAGCGTAACAGGTTCAGTGGGCTGGGCTGGGCAACCTGCCCACCCCAAGGCCACAGCAGAAACTGGAAGGATTTCCTGGCTCTGGGAAAATATCAACCCACGGGTGCCCACTGATTCCTTGCAAGGAAAGATATTTTCCTCTAAAGAATCAAAGGATTGCAAGACAGAACGAGACCGCCCAGGGGCCCCTTCTCGGGCACGCACAGCCCCGCCCCAGAGGCCTGTGTGTCCCCTCTACTCCGTTTGGCCTTTTGCCCTTTCCGGAGAGGCGACACTCTGGCCTTGGGGGGTCCGAGCATTAGAGCCGCCCTGGCAACGAGAAGATGAACATCAACGGCAGACAGCGCCCAGAGCATGCTCACCTGCACGCGTGTGCCTGCGTAACTACATGTGCGTATGTGAGTGTGTGCGCTTAGTTCTACGTGTGTTTTCACTATGGTCAAATACATCTAAAATTTGCCCTTTCCGCCATTTCAGTGCACAGCTCAGAGGCGTGCGGCCATCCCCACCACCCACCTCCGGAACGTCCTCGTTTTCCCAAACTGGAAGTCTACCCATCAAACGCTCAGTGCGACTTCATCACAACACACGACACCGCCAGGCTCCTCGTGCTTTTAGAGCCGCAGCCACCTCCCCACCCCAGGCCGGCCCCCCTCCCACCGTCTGAATGGAATCCGCAGGCAGCCACGTGGCGCAGCCGCCTGCTGCCCTGTCGCTGGGCGGTGCTCTCCACTCCATGGTCTTTGAACGTGTGCCCTGTCCGTAAACATGCTGGCATGTATCCCCACACACGTGCATGTATTCAACTGAACTACAACCTGCCCAGCACGTCTGTTATGCCTCCGGTGCCGGCACTGTCCCGGCCCTGCGACGCAGCCCAGACCAGGAGCCTCGTGGCGGTAGGGGCTGATGCGGAAGGCCAGGCCAGGGGGCCATACGCCTGACAGCGGCTGGCGGGGCGCAGGGCAGGGCCCTTGTGGGTGGGGCTGCTTGATCAGGTGGTCAGAGGCCCCCAGCTGGGGGGCATTCATAGGGTGTCTGAGGACGGGCACTTGCATCACAGGGACTGGCAGCACAAAAGCCTGCTGTCCTGGAGGGTCCTTAGTGTAGCCAAGAAGCAGCTGGAGCAGAGGACAGAGGGAGGGGATGGGCAGCAGGGGAGGGCAGGCCAGGTCAGGGCTGGGGCTTTGCTGGAGGGAGGGGGTGGCCCAAGATGGGGTGGAGGAAGGACCCGTGCATACAGGGATTATGGCGCCTGCGCTGCCGTGCGGGGAGACCAAGGGGCCTGAGCAGGGTACTAGAATAGAGTGCTGACTGGGCTGACGGCACCCTCAAATTCACAAGCACTGGAAACTTACAATGTGACCTTATCTGGAAATAGGGTCTTTGCCAATGAATTAGAGAGTAAAGCGGGAGGGAGAGGAGACCAGGGAGGAGACGGCCACCCCGCCCCGGGAGGCCCCGCCAGGCGCTGAGCCCACCGCCTGCATGGGAACAGAGGGCCAAGGGCACAGAGAAGAAATCTCAGGGAAAGGCTGGCGGCTGGAGCTTCTGGGAGACGAAATCAGTAGGGGAGGGACGACGCTGGGACAGAAACACCACGCAGAGGAAGAGGTAAAGCCAGGCAAAGAAACAAGGCGGGGCTGTGCCAGCCCCCAGCGAACGAGGGCCCCACGGAGACGGCCAAGCGCCTGGCCCCACAGCCCACGCCCTGCTGGCCTGACGCAGACCCAGGCCACCCGGTGCGGCCGTGGGGAGGGCACAGGGAGGGGGACATGAGAAAGCGAAGTCCCGTCCAGGGGCCAGAGGTCAACAGGTGGCGCCCCGGGCTGATCAAGGAAGCAAGAGTTGCTGAGACTTTGGAGCAGGTCACTGAGCGGGAACGGCCAGAAGAGGTGGGCCCGGCTGAAGCTGGGCCTGGGGAGCGGGCCACGGCTCTTGCTTGGCACCCACCCACCCGTCAAATAGTCTTCAAACTAAAAGAAACCTAAACGCACCTGACATCAGCCACCACGCACTCGCTCATTCCACAAATACGTACTGGTGCCCCCTTGGGGTCAGGTCCTGAGGCTGCTGGGGGCACAGTCGAGAACAGGACAGAGCCCCTGCCCTCTGGGGCACCCCTTCTGGGTCAGCTACGGGAGGCATCTTGAGCGTCTCCCCTCTGAAGAGCACACGTGGTGGGCGCCCAGCAAGCAAGATGAAAGGCCGTGGATAATTAATGCTGCTCTTCGCGGTGGCCTGAGAGAGAGCAAATACATGCAAAACCCAGCTCTGGTTTCCAGAACACAAGGACCTCTGAAATTACAAGGCATTGAAATAAAGGTTCAGGTAAAGGACTCTTGTTCTAGTTGCAAATTTGATGTCAGATCAAAACGGAATTGCTCCTGAAAGCTCAGGCGCTGGCTTATTATTCGAGGTTTGCCCAACCCCCACGTGTGGAAAAGACACTGGCCTAAGTGCACCCAGCGGCCCAGCTGCCTCCGGACCCTGAGGCTGATCCCCAAAGGGCCCCGGGTCCCTTCTCCACTCATCCCTTAGGCCCTCAGGGACACATCAGATGCATCAGACTTTATTTGGGGGGAACAAAAGTTCCAGGCCATTTTGCCGGATGAGCAGGCTAGGAGCAGCTGCGCCGTCCTCACGGGGCACCTGCAGTCAGGGGACGCTGGGGGCGCGGGCGCGGCTCCCATCGACACCTAGAAGCACAAACCTGAGACACTGGCTACCCTGGGGGACGGCGCTGCCATGCCCCACCTGCAGTCCGCAGTTAATAACCTGTTCGCGTGTACTAAGTGGGTCAGAAGCCACACGTCCCTGGGTCGGATACTGGGAGCAGTCGTGAAGCTCGGTTCCCAAAGAGCACGGCGCCGTCTGGGACAACAGGGCGGGTGTCACCCTCACTGCTTGCCTCAGACGGCGGCATCTGAGGATTGCACCTGCAAATGCTTTCCCTCCCCCGGCCCTCGCACAGCAGAGCATCCCCGCCAAACTGCGCTCACGGGGCGTGTTGACAGCCGTGGAATCAAGGGCCCACCTCTGCGACAGCTGCCGCCACCCAAGGGTCAGCAGGGAACACCGGCTCCCACCCCCCGTGTGCACTTGGCAGCATTTGGCGACATCAGGCAGAGTGTGGTCCCTGCTAATCAGGGGCGAATTAACACAGACGAGCCCATCGTAGCACATCAGTCGCATGCAGGCGGGCGCGGGAAGCACCGGGAACAGATGGGCGGGTGCGTGAGCGTCCACCGCCCCAAGGTCCCAGGCCCAGGGCAGGGGGGCGCATTGGTGGGGAGCCCTGAGCTGGTGGGGAGGCCGCTGCACGAAGGCCTCTGATTCTTTGGGGCTCCTTCCTCATCACCGGTCACAGTCAGCCTGCCTGGGCACTGCCCATGCCACCTCCCGGCCTACCACCTCCACTACCACCGGAGAGGCTGGCGGCCCCGCTCCAGCTCCGTGGCCACGTGGTCATCGTGCAGCTCCTTCAGATGCAGCAGCAGCCCCTCCAGGTTCTCCCCAGTGGCCGCTGACAGGGCGATGGCCTCTCGGCCTAGGCGGGCCTGCAGCTGGGGCAGCTGGGCTCTGGCCTGAGGGAGGTCGACCTTGTTCGCCACGACGGCATGGGGTCTCTCGGACAGGCCTTCCCTGTACTGTTCTAGCTCGTACTTCAGGTCATCCAGCTGCGTCCACGGCTCTGGCACCGAGAGGTCCAGCACGAACAGGAGGAAGGGGCAGCGCTCGATGTGCCTCAGGAAGGCCAAGCCCAGGCCCCGGTTCCGGTGGGCTCCGCGGACAATGCCCGGGATGTCGGCCACTGCGGAGGAGAAGAGCAGACGGTCCAGGAGGGGAACCTGAGACCTCTGAGTTCTGATCCTCTCCTTCCAAGGAACACCTTGCAAGTGAAGTTGTTCAATTTACTGCCTCAGTGATGCATCAGGCCAATTACCATCTGAGGCATCTCAGCTTTCAGCTCTGCTAATGCTTTGAAGTATCTGGTTGACAGGCGTGATGACAGATCAGTCTAAATAGAACTACTTAACACATTGCAGTCTTTCTGGCTTCAAAAATGATTCAAAAAAGGGGAAGACGGCTTCCTGTACTCTATTAATAATTGGATTACCGATAGAAACGATAGCGTCTTCTGCAAGTATAAAGCGCTACACAAATCGCGTCGCCAGCAGGCTGACTATTTTTAATGGGTACATTATCTTCTGGAAAGTTTTCTTCTCTCAAAATGGTACAGGGAAAGCTTTTTAAATCACACGTTGTCCACATGACTGATGGTGCCGAGTTCCCCATAGATGAAAGAGAAGAATAGAGGCGGTGAAAAGGAATAATTTCCCCAGGTTTGAAATTTAAACTCCAATTCCTGCACTGCCACTAACAGATGCCTGGGGGAGAGGGTGGGAAGCAAACCTAAAACCTGATTCTGATAAAGAACCACAGTTTTCAAATGAAGAAAACAACGCTACACGCAAGAGTTACATAAGCATTGCTCTGAACCCCATCGTCGCCCTGACTCTCTGAGAGGCCCTGGTGTCCTACCTGCTATTTGCTGGTGGTCCTCGCAGTGAACAACCCCCACGTGCGGGTTCAGGGTGGTGAATGGGTAGGAGGCCACAGTGGGCCTTGCGTTGGAAATGGCCCGGAGAAGCGAGGATTTCCCCGCGTTGGGGAATCCGACCTGGAAGAGAGTGGGGACGGCCAAGGTCGGGGGTCTTGGGTCGGGAACCGGGGACGAGGACAGCAGGGCTCCTGACGAAGCCAACAGGCTCTGATGGGAGAAAGTGGGCTGCCCAGCCGCCGCCCTCCTGGCATGTCCCCCACCATCCTCCCGCCGGGGCTTCAGGTGACACCCACCAGCCCAGCGTGTGCCACCGTTTTGAGCTCCAGGAAGAGGACCCGCTCCTGACCCGGCTGTCCGGGGGTACAAGTCGTGGGCGCTCGGTTGCTGTTGGCCAGGAAAAAGCGGTTGCCCTTTCCGCCTGCCCCGCCCAGTGCTGCGATGAACTCATCACCCGGGTGCGAGAGGTCAGCCAGGACTTCGTTTCCCTCCTTCACCAAAGTGCCCACGGGGACCTGAAAAATAACAAGTGCTTATAGGGGCAGCATGAGAAGGGAGGCACAACTAAGCTCCACAAAGGGACAAAGGACCTGGGAAAGGGCCCAGCCCTAAAGGGCTTGAGAGGCTGACTGCACTGCAGGCAAACTGCATAAATGGCTTTTCCCAACAGTGCGTCTAAAGCATCAGGGTGAACAAAAGCATCTGGAAAACGAGAGTGATGCTGAAAGCACAAACTCTCCACTCGTAGGGAGGTGCCCGAGAGGGTAGGTGGGGGCAGATCACGGGGCTGGAGACAGCGGGGGAGACCTGCGGGCCCCACGGGGCTGGAGACAGCGGGGGAGACCTACGGGCCCCTCGCCGTAAATATAATCGTCTCATGACTTTCTGAACAGGTGACACATTCACATGGTATGAAATCAGCACAGAGTCCCCGTCCAGGGTTGCTCTGTGGAGGACGGGGCCCCTCTGGACCACTCGGCAGGACCTGGGAGCTTGATGGTCCAGATGGCCTACCTGGATGTAGAGGACGGCGCCGCTTCGCCCAAAGCAGTTCTTCCTGCCGCCGGCTCCTCCGTCAAAGCCCTGGTACTGAGACAGGACTGAGGACAGGGACTTGACTTGCCGGTCAACTGGAAGTCAGAGCGAGAAGCGTCATCTCCCTCTGTGTCAAAGGCAGACCCATCTCATGTTGTTAAGTTTCTTTTGTTCAGATTCAGAACGTTAAGAATGCACCTGGGACGGGACCTCCCTGGTGGCACAGTGGTTAAGAATCCACCTGCCAATGCAGGGAACACGGGTTCGAGCCCTGGTCCGGGAAGATCCCACATGTCATGGAGCAACTGAGCCCGTGTGCCACAACTACTGAGCCTGCGCTCTAGAGCCCGTGAGCCACAACTACTGAGCCTGCGCTCTAGAGCCCCTAAGCCACAACTACTGAACCCACGCATCACAACTACTGAAGCCCAGGTGCCTAGAGCCCATGCTCCGCAACAAGAGAAGCCACTGCAATGAGAAGCCTGCGCACCACAACAAAGAGTAGCCCCCGCTCTCCGCAACTAGAGAAAACCCACGTGCAACCACAAAGACCCAACACAGCCAAAAATAAATAAATAAATAATAAAATAAAAATGAAAAAAAAAATCTAAAGAATGCACCTGGGACCACGGAATAAAGTTGTAGCAAAAGTCGCTAAACTAGCAATGTGATTTTTTTTTTTTTGCAGTACGCGGGCCTCTCACTGTTGTGGCCTCTCCCGTTGCGGAGCACAGGCTCCAGACGCGCAGGCTCAGCGGCCATGGCTCACGGGCCCAGCCGCTCCGCGGCATGTGGGATCTTCCCATCCCGGACCGGGGCACGAACCCGTGTCCCCTGCATCAGCAGGCGGACTCTCAACCACTGCGCCACCAGGGAAGCCCGCAATGTGATTTTTTGAAAAATTTAATTTCCTATTTTCTTTCAAAAAATACTACAATTTTCAAACAATTCAAAAATTACCCATAATGTCATCATCATCTTGAAAACAGCTGTACTTACTATGCTGTGAATGGTTACTGAGGGGACTAGTTTGCTAATATTTGTGCTCCATGTGTGTCAGGGCAATCAGTACCCTTTCAGCACTTGACTGAGATAGTAACAGATTAACCCTTTGACAGACTGTACCAGAATGTTAGATTCCCTGACAGTAAACTGTCTTTGTGTTCCTGAAATAAAAAAAACCAAAACCATCAAAGTTGGTTTTGGGTGGATTATCTAAATGTGAACATCCACGTAATTTAATAAAATGATGTCCACAGGTCAATTTTTGAATCCAACTTCCTGTTAGGATAAGAAGGTGAAAACTCCCCACCCCGGAGGCGCGCAGACACAGCGCGTTTCCCCGGGCTGCCCCTCGGGACACCTGCCTCTCAGGATGACGTGGCCGCCGTAGCCTCCGTCGCCACCATCGGGGCCTCCAAACTCCTTCCGGGGCTCACTGTGGAAGCAGCTTACCCCGTCACCTCCGCGTCCCCCTCGGACAAGCACTCGGCGATGGTCCACAAAATGCCTTTTCTGCAGAGAACACACAGAGGCCTGTCGTTATTAACTCTGCAGTCCTCCCAAGGACCAAGCAGTCATTTGTAATGTACCTTTTCTACCCATGACAGGCTTTAAAATTAGAAGCTAATGACATTAATATTGCTAATCACGCCTAAGATGCAAATATAAGAAAGAGTTCCCACAAGTCACTGCTATTTGTAGGCAAATGTAAATCAACAACGCAGATGTTAAAAGTGCTCAGCGTGGAATACACATCCCAGTCACGAACTCCACGCTAAAAACCTAAATAAAACGCAGTTTAGGAGATACCCCTTAAATAAAGCGTCTTCCCAGCTTTTTCAAATAGAAACACGTTATTGAAATAACAGGTCTTTAAAAAAAAAAAAAAAAGAAAGAACAGGTCTTTACTAATGGAGAGTTCTGCTCCTCAGGACGAGAGAATGAGAGTGACAGTCCCTGGGCCATTATCAGGCTTCCAACTAAGAACAGAAGTCTTCTGTGGCTGACTGAACAGGGCTCCTTTTTTTTTTTTTTTTTTTTTTTGCGGTATGTGGGCCTCTCACTGTTGTGGCCTCTCCCATTGCGGAGCACAGGCTCCGGACGCGCAGGCTCAGCGGCCATGGCTCACGGGCCCAGCCGCTCCGCGGCATGTGGGATCTTCCCGGACCGGGGCACGAACCTGTGTCCCCTGCATCGGCAGGCGGACTCTCAACCACTGCGCCACCAGGGAAGCCCCAGGGCTCCTTTTTTAAATGTGGTGATGCAGACAGAGCCCTTAGCTGAGAGCAAGTTTTTCTCTAGGTCCCTAAGGGAGACACAACCTACCTAAAGAATCAGAACTAACTAACCAGGTTAACATATATATATATATATGTATATATATTTTTTAACATTTATTTATTCGGCTGCGCCGGGTCTTAGCTGTGGCACACGGGATCTTCGTTGTGGCGTACGGGATCTTCGTTGCGGCGTGCGGGATCTAGTTCCCTGACCAGGGATCAAACCTGAGCCCCTGCATTGGGAGCGCAGAGCTTTAACCACCAGGGAAGTCCCCTAACCAGGTTAATATTTAATAAACGCTTGCTCACAGGACAAGATGTCCAGCTGCCCAAGGTGCCAGGGTGCAGTGTTGAGGACGCCACTCCCAGCCCAGCCGTCCTGTCTCGAGGAGCCCACCTGCTCCCCGCACATGTGCACAGGCTGACGTGGCCGCCCACATGGCCCCTCCATGGGGACCAGGGCATCTGCATTTCCATCCACTACTCCATAAGCAGATCTTTTTTTAAAGGAAAATACAGAAATACTTTATGATGCTCTGGCACCACCACATGGAAAAACCATGAATTACTGTTTCAAAAACGCAATGTACAATTTTGAACATAATGGAAATCAACCCCGATGGGAAAAAAGCACAACTAAGGAGCATCGTACAGAAGATAAAACTTAAGAGTCAATGTTTACATTCTGGGGAGGAGACAAAACCACGTGAAAACTTGATATATCTGAGTGCACACGCTGACTGCCAAAGTAATTTTCCACATGAAGTACTGTTTGCCCTATGAGCCTTAATTGGAAGCCGCACTTGGGAGGAAACAAAGTGGATTATAAACATGTGTATTCTTGAATTTAATTAAAGATCATTCATGTTTTAAACAGGTTTTGATAAACAGAATAAAAAACATGTAAGCCTTGGAGAACTATAAAACTAAAGGTGCATGCCCCGGTCCCCACACCCCCATGCCATAAATTCAGAACTATTCACATGTCCCTAAGAATATATATAGTACATATCTCAGACGCACAGGCTAACGATACATGAGCCCCAGGCGCCCTCCTGGCGAAGGGAGCGAACACGGTCATCACTTCTGGCACGCTGGGCACTGCCCTGGGTCCGCCGCAGTTTTAGGCCAGTCCAGTATTTGGTACCCGCAGGCCTTCATCTCACGGCCTCATTTCCAAGGATAAACAAAGACAAGACAACAAGAGCTCAAAACAACGCCCTGTGCCTTCAGAGGGGAAACGGCAGTCAAATTCCTTCAAGGTTAGAGCCTCACCAATTTTTTCTCCGAGAGCAGCTTCTTCCTGGGGGGCTCCTGGTGCTTGGTGCAGTCCGCACAGCTGACCGAGAGCAGCCTGGGAGAAGCGTGCTGGGGAAGGAGCCGCCCGGGCCTGGGAAACACTCGTGCCAACGGTGTCCAGCACCCCACGCCCTCCAACACCGGCCAGGATCTCGCTGCGAAAAGCCTCGAACGTATCATGGCTCCTTAACAAAAGGCAAACTGGCAAAATAAGACATCTGGTTTAAACCTGAACATGAAACCCAAACTAAAGAAGTGTGAGCACCTGGCACAGGAGAACGCTGGCGAGTGTTCCTGAAACAAATAAATGAACCAACGAATGACTTTCTTACCTCACTCACCACCTTCCACCCCGAGTCATGCCCTATTAGCCTATATGCTACTTGGAGGGAGTTCCCTGGCGGCCTAGCAGTTGGGACTCTGGGCTTTCACTGCCGGAGGTCCGGGTTCGATCCCTGGTCAGGGAACTGAGATCCCGCAAGCTGCACAGCGCAGCGAAAGCAAGTCTCCTTAGCCTATATGCTACTTGGGGGAAAGATCTGTGTACAAAGGATTACATCATTAAATCTCTTGCAACTCTGGAATATACTCCCTATAGAATAGCAAATACCTGCTAAATGAAAATATTAAAAAGGAAATCTCAGCCTCAAATCCAAATTTCTTAAAAATAAAAACACCCATTTACTCAGATGCTATGGTGTTATCCTGCACAGTTTGAAATGGTCCAACTGGAACACAGTGGGGTATTTCCTATGGGTGCAGTGGGTAAGCCGCCAGACTCTGCACAAGGACCTCTGCCCCTTTCCCCCAGGGCGACCTAGGACAGTTCACTCATCTGACGACGGACCAGGCTGGGAGGGACAGAAGGCACGACAGCAGTACCTGGCCCATGTGAAAACTCAGTAAGCGTGAGCCACTTTTCATTAACTAAGAGCTGTTTACACCACTGCTCGTTCATTAAACAGCTCGTGATAATTGTATATCTTGTGGGTGCTGAGGGCCAACGCGAGGAATCTCAGGCCCAGCCCTCCAGGAGACGACAACCCCTCCCCGTCCACTGTTCTGAACGTCACCCACTTCCAATGTCCCTGCTTCACAGGCACACGTGTGCCACATAAAAGGAAACCACTGAGGCTTTCCTCCCATGGTTAAGTACGAACTACACATACAGAAGGGATATAAATGTACACGCATTACTTTAAAAATAATCATAAAGCCACCACGTGCGCAACACAGCAGGCGAGGACACAGGGCTCGCCTTTTCCATTGAAGCCCCTCCTGTACCTCCTGCTCCACACCTCCTGACCCTTCTGAAAAGGAAATACTTCCTTGGTGGGAGCTATTCCCTCTGCATGGCACTGAAAAGCTTTGCTTTTTGTTCGGAAACAATCAGGTATAGAAAAGTTCAAAGGAGAGTCCGTGAATCACTTGAGGGTGAGCGGCCGACCCGACACCGAACCCCCAACCCCCCGGACACGGCAGTGTGGCTCCCTGTGGACAGAGGCACCCCTACGGAACCGGGGGGATGGCCTTTGAAACCGGGCCACCAGCCACGCCCAGACCCCCAGCTTTGGCTAACGGTCCCTATAGCGGCTCCCACAGCAAAGGGTCCGGCTCAGAACCACGAGCTGCGTTTTGCTGCCACGTCTCTGCAGCCCCTCCCTGACTCTCGTGCCCGACACCTGGAAGGTCACAAGCCAGCTGTTCTGCAGCGTGTCCTCGTTTTCCCTCTGACGGACGTCCCTTTGTGACGAGCCGCGGGCAATGCACCTTTGGCAGGAATTTCACACGAGTCAGGGGCCTTGCTCACCCTGCACACGGAGCTCCCGCGCAGCTTCCCTGCGTCGGGGCGCCCCTCCCTCCCTGTGTAGTTACGAGGACCTCGGGGGAGGTGGTCTGAGACTGTGCAAATCCCGTTCCTCATAAACTGCCCATTTACTCATCTTTACGGGCTCAGTTTCCTATTTTATTCAGTTAGCTACGCTGTTACTATCATTTACTCCAATGCTCAAATTGCCTCTGGTTTGGGCAGTGGCAGCCCATCCCTTGGCTTTGGTGTCCTTCTGGCACGTGCCCCTCAACCTGTGAGCGCTCCCTGCTTCCTGCCACGAAATGTTCCACGCTCACCGGGCACTCTCCCTGGTTGACCCTGAAACCAGCCTTTACTCCAAGGAGCCCTGGTTCTTTTAGTGGAGAATGGTATTTACAAGGCCACCTGTATGCTGGGGGGTGCTCAGGGGTCCTGGGGTGGTGCTGCTCGTGGGTCCCCTCCGTGGACAGAGCAGACGAAGGTAAACGCATCCACACACAACACTCACATCTGTAGTCACTGCTACACCGATCCATCCACAGTTTTAGAGCAGCATCTTTTGAAAACCATGGGTTCACACCTATAATCCCAATTCCAATTCAACACCACAAGGTTCTAATTTTCTCCTTCTGTCTTTGCAAGTCCATCCTCTGACTGTCAGAGTCCCGGCTCCATTACCTGCAGTATGTTTACTCACCCAACCTCGACAGTAACCAAACCTTCACCTCCTGACGTAGGTGCTCTCCCCTTCCACTGGGCCGCCCCTCCATGGGGACACCCTCCTCCTGTTATCTTCCTGTTAATGTATTGTCCTAAATACACCTTTATTTCAGAATGATTTTAGATTTACAGAAAAGGTGATATTCCCATATACATCTTATCCAGTTTCCCCTAATATTAGCATCTTACATGACCAGGGTACACTTGTCAAAACCAAGAAACCAACCCTGCTATGTTATTATTAATTAAACTCAGGATGCCATTTGGATTTCACGTTTCCCCATGAATATCCTTTTTCTGTTCCAAGATCCCACACTGCATTAAGCCCTCTTAAAAGATATTTTTAAAGTGCTAAAAGAAAAAAAGTCCCACCCAGCATTATTACACAGCCTGTGAAAATATCCTTCAGGGAGGGAAATGAAGTAAGACATGCTGGGTGGTGGGAGACACTGTCTCCACAAGCAGTACCCCAGAAAGAAAATGACACCACAGGGAAACCCCAACCTTTAGGAATGAGGAGACAGCAACAGAGATGGTAAGTATAAAAGACTATTTTGGGGGGACTTTCCTGGTGGCGCAGTGGTTAAGAATCCACCTGCCAGTGCAGGGGACACGGGTTCAATCCCTGGTCTAGGACAATCCCACATGCCACAGAGCAACTAAGCCCGTGTGCCACAACTACTAAGCCCACGCACCACAACTACTGAAGCCTGCGCGCCTAGACCCCGTGCTCCACAACCAGAGAAGCCACAGCAATGAGAAGCCCACGCACCACAACAAAGAGTAGCCCCCGCTCGCCGCAACTAGAGAAAAGCCCGCATGCAGCAACGAAGACCCAACGCAGCCAATAAATAAGTAAATGAATAAAAGTACCTATCCTTTAAAAAAAAAAAGAAAAAGACTATTTTTTCCTTGTAAGAGTTTTAAAATATGTATGACTGTAGAAAGAAAATTATAACACTGTCCAGTGGGTTTCCCATGCATGCAGAGGTGACTGCAAGGTTTCCACATTTCTGTGAAGTGGCACAAGTCTGAAGTCTAAGTGGATCATGAAAGGTTAGGTAAGTGGATCACTGTAATCTCCAGAGCAACCACTAACATGTATCTCAGAGATATGTCCAAAGCCAATAAGTAGACGAAATGGAATGCTAAAAGCCTTTCCGATAACTCAAAAGAAAGGGGACAGCAGGACAAAGAAGAGGCACAAAGGGAAAACAAATAATAAAATGGTACCCTAAACCTAACCATACACGTAACTCAGACAAAACAGACTTCCAGAAAAAGAGCATTTCCTAAGATGAACAAAGGCATCTGATAATGACAAATGGAATTAGTCATCAGGAAGGCCTAACAATTAAAAATGTGCGTGATAGGGCTTCCCTGGTGGCGCAGTGGTTGGGGGTCCACCTGCCGATGCAGGGGACGCGGGTTCGTGTCCCGGTCTGGGAAGATCCCACATGCCGCGGAGCGGCTGGGCCCGTGAGCCATGGCCGCTGAGCTTGCGCGTCCGGAGCCTATGCTCCGCAACGGGAGAGGCCACAGCAGTGAGAGGCCCGTGTACTGCAAAAAATAAAATAAAATAAAATAAAATAAAATAAAAAAGAAGAGGTAAAACTGCAGAAAATATGACTGTCTCCACAGCAAATTCCAGTGAAATCTATAAAACAAAGATTAGAATTAATATACAAAGAAGCAAGGTTTTTGTTTTGTTTTGTTTTTTATAAATTTATTTATTTAATTAATTTATTTTTGGCTGCGTTGGGTCTTCGTTGCTGCGCACAGGCTTTCTCTAGCTGCGGCGAGCGGGGGCCGCTCCTCGTTGCGGTGCGCCGGAAGAAGCAAGGTTATTGGTTACAAGGTTAATTTGCAAAAGTCAACTGTGTTCTTCTATACTAGCAGCAAACTATAAAATGAAATTAAGACAACAATCCCATTTACAGTGACACCAATTACAAAAGCATCTAGCTTAACAATAAGCTTAACAATAAACATTTAAGACCTCTACCTCACTACTGGCAAGATACTGTTCTAAGTGTTTTCCAGGGATTAATGCATTTAACTCTCATAACAGCCCTGTAAAGAAAGTACAGATGAGGACACAGAGGCAAAGAGAGGTGAAGTGACTTACCCAAGGTCACAGATCTCTCAGATGGGAGGAGTGGAGTGCGAAAGCAGGGTGTCAAGGGGCAAAACCAACCACCTGATCATCAAAGAAGCACACCCACAGCTAAGTCTGTTGGAGAGCTACGCCATCTGTCCCGGCCGGGTTGAAAACCAAGCTTCTGGGCACTGGTAACACGAAACCTGAAAGCGATCAATTAGAGGTGACGATCAGAAAGCCAACCAGAGACCTGAACTCTGAATCTTGCCTAATGTGGAGTACTCCTCCTTTTTACCTCTTCAGTGTGTTTGGAAAAATCTGCTGAACGCGTGCCGTGGCTCTCCCTTGCCACGTGAACAAGTTCACTTTGGTTTCACATGACTATTTGGTCTTTGTTTTCCTTCTAATGCTTTACCTGCTCTGGCCAATAGCCCCATGTGGCTATTAAGTTTAAATTAACTAAAAAAATTTTAAACGTAAAAATTCAGTCCCTCAGTCACACAAGCCACATTTCAAGTGCTCACAGCCACATGGGGCCAGTGGGTACCACAATGGCCAGCACCCATTAGCACCTTTCCACCATTACAGAAAGTTCTACTGGACAGCGCTGGTCTTTATTGTGCAGTGGGAACTCAGATTCCTCCTAGGAGCATCCCTCTTCCTGGGCCCAGCAGAGCAGAGTACAAAAGGTGGGACGGTGGTGAAAGCTGAGGGCCCAGAGTCAATCAGACTTCATGATTACAGGATGGGGGCTTTAAAAAATGCTGGGAAGGCGCTCAATACACAGCAAGGGCTCCACTTTGTTCTGTAAAGTGTTAAGATCAGTTCTACTGGTCCATACACATTATTATCTGCCAGGAGCCTCTAAGATCCTCCTACGGAAATTTTAATTTTTTTGTTTTTGTTTTTGTTTTGTTTTGCAGTACGCGGGCCTCTCACTGTTGTGGCCTCTCCCGTCACGGAGCACAGGCTCAGCGGCCATGGCTCACGGGCCCAGCCGCTCTGCGGCACGCGGGATCCTCGCGGACCGGGGCATGAACCCGCGTCCCCTGCATCGGCAGGCGGACTCTCAACCACTGTCCCACCAGGGAAGCCCGGAAATTTTAAATTTTTTTCCATGGGAATTCCCCGGCGGTCCAGTGGTCAGGACTCTGCGCTCTCACTGCCGAGGGCCCAGGTTCAATCCCTGGTCAGGGAACCCCCCAAGCTGCTCGGCCAAAAACAAACAAACAAAAATCCCTTACAACCACCCTGTGAGGGGTAACAGTGCATGCTGTTTTTTTCCATCTGCTTTTCTAGACCCCTTTTCCACCCTGCTCCGTTTCAGAAGCCTACCCTGCATGACTACTCTCAGCTACCTTGCCGTGGGGCGGAGACTGCAGGGAGGCGCAGGAGGGCTGGATCCTGACTGAAGGTCGACCTCCAGCCGAGGAAGCCCCGTCTATGCTGCTCTCTGCTGGTCCTGGTAACTGGCCCTCCCCTTATCCTGGGGTGTCCAGGAGCAGAAGCAACTCCACTGTTACTACCGCGTGATAAAAACACTAACTCCGCTGTTTCCCTGCACACTCCGCTTTAAACTGGGCCTTTACAAACCCTCCTTAAAGTATCCTAAAGTGATGGTGCCATAACTTCCGACCCTTACATTTTTTATGCCGTTTTGTTTTGTTTACCACGCTGCCTGGCATGCGGGGTCTCAGTTCCCCGACCGGGGATCGAACGGTGCCCCCTGCAGTGGAAGCGCGGAGTCTTAACGGCTGGACCGCCAGGGAAGAAGCCCCTTTACGCCCACTCTAAAGCAGTGGAGGCTGAGACTCAGAGTCTCTCGCGTGCCCAACACAGTGTCCTCGCTGCCCGTATTTCACAGCAGGGTTCTTCAAATCAGGGATGTGTACGCGACCACCATCCAAGGGAACCGAGGCAAGGGTCATTTTAAAACGATCAGTTTTGTGCTCCTTAACTGTGGACACGTTTTCTCTGCTAAAGCGTATCTGCCTGGGAACCGACTTGCGTTGAAAAGCGTGATCTCCTTTCCGCTCGTGTCGTGAGAAGGGCCCTCTACAGAAGGAAGCCCCCTCCAGCGAGCTGGCCCCAAGGACACGCCTCCCTCCTCCCGACAGGCCCGCGAGCAGGACAGACCCCGGTGTCCACAGCGGCGCGGACGGCGTACCCGGTGCCGGCCCAGCCCGCCCAGAGCGCCCTCGCAGGAGGACGCCGCTCCTGTGCGAACGCTCACGCTGTTCGGTGCAACCGCGCGCCACAGCAGGTACAGAGCAACATCCGGGAGGAACCGTTTCACACTCAGGACCTCGACCCAAAGGAGTCTCCGGGCCACCCGAGCACGCCCACGCGCGCTGAGGGGAAGCCGGAAGCCCGGGCCGTGGACGCGAGGGCTCCCCCGGCCGCTATTTGCACTCACCACTCCAGACGGCACGCCACTTCCGGGGCCGGCTCCACGGGTCACTTCCGGGGCGGGTCCCGCCTGCGCAGGGCTCCCCTGCGCGCATGTGCGGCGCGGGAGGGGGTTGGGAGGGGAAAAAACGGAGCTGCTCGCGTCTGCGCAGAGGTGAGCGTGGTCTCCGGCGTGTGGAGCGGGCGCACCTCGGGACCCGGGGACCCGGGGACCCGGGGATGCAGGGATCCCGGGCCCGGCAGCCGTCTCCCCGCCGGGGCTTCCGGTTCCCCATCACCTCACGGAAACTCAGTCTCCAGGACGGTTCTCGAAGAGCCAGTTTATTAATTACAACAAAGGCATAAACAACTTAGACGCCAAAGTCCGGCTGAGGAGAGAAACGGACGGGTGAGGATGGTTGTCCGGGACCGGGCTGTGCTCACGGACGAGACGGCGTGACCTGGTCAGTCAGGGCTGGGAAGTCACACGGAAACGCCCTCCTCTCGGTCCGAGTGTGAGCGGCCGCCGCGCACGGACCGCCGAGGCCCGGCTGCGGCTGCGGGCGCGCGAGGGATGCTCGGGCCGGAGGCGGCGGGGCCAGCCGGCGGCCTGGGCGCTGTCGGCACCTCCGCGGGCCGCGCCGGTCACCGCTCGAGGCCCGCCCCGCCCGGGGCTCGGCCGTGGCAACTCGGCGGCACTGACCGCACCGCACCGCGCGAGCGACTCTCGGGCCTAAGCGTCTGCAGACATTCGTGTTGCGGAAGAGGAGACACGAAACAGTGAACGAAAACGAGCTGCTGGCATCACTTTCCCCACAATATTACATAAAAACGGACAGCACGTTAAATAAACATTTTGTTATTAATCATTAAATATATGAACACCGACAATCATGTATAAATTAGGAAATAGATGTACAAACTATTTCACAAAGTGCTTTTAAAAATATATACACAACATTCAAGAAATTCTTAATGTAAGACATTTCAGATTGAAGTTTCGGGATAAGTTTTTTTAAGTGTCCTTTTCCTTCAAAAAGTATTAATACAGCACTTAAAAAAAACAAACACACATACACACACATAAAAGGCATATTCCCAGATTGGCAAGGAATAAAAATAAACTATTTTCACAGTTCTCTGAAATGCTTAACATTTTCAACGGGAAAATTTAATCCCCGACTGAGTTTGCAAATTCTATGAAAATTGTCAGGAAAGAACAGGACAAAATCAAGGGAAATGACTCCCTAAATGAAATTACTAATGTCTGTGTCATTTAGCGGTTAAGGACTCTCATTTCAATAATTTAATACAGAGATGTATTTTTAAGCCCTTACCAGTGTTAAGGGTTTCTAAAAACCCGTATGTCTACAAAATAAACACTTCTATCCCAATGCATGTGTGATTCTGTCTCCACAGAGGAGGGGAGAAGGTCCTAGAACAGGACTTCTACTCGACCCGCCCCTTCTTTCCTCTGAGCCGTAGTGCTTCATCTGCAAAACAGCAACAAGTAATCGCCACTATATTCCCAGTGTGGACTGGGAATTATTCATTCCAGTAAAAACACGTCGAAGATGTCTTATACACTGTAAAGTATTCAATTCTGGATAAAGAACCACTTTCAACTTAAGACTTAATAAAACATCACCTTCAGTAGACCTGATATATGAAGAACTGGATATATTTTTATTTTCTTGGTTGTCTTGGAAATATGTCAGCATGTATCCAAAGATGTTTTTAAAGCGGTCATAATAAATATGGATATTGTTATCCAGGTAAGAGTTGATAAAATGTCCTTATGACTTATTAGTGAAATGTAGAATTTTTCCTTTGACCTGACTTTTCCACATGAGCTGTCTTTAATGTCTGCACAGAATTTAAATGGCATTTAATGTCCTAGGAATGTAAAAATGACTCAAATTTCTCTCCATAAGAGCTTTCCTTCTCATTAGGAAGAACACAGTAGAATCAGTGGTGTTCTTTTTAAAAATAAGATGTGGGGCTTCCCTGGTGGCGCAGTGATTGAGAGTCCGCCTGCCGATGCAGGGGACACGGGTTCGTGCCCCGGTCCAGGAAGATCCCACATGCTTGCGTACCGCAAAAAAATAAATAAATAAAAATAAAAAAATAAAAAAAATAAAAATAAGATGTGAATTTCAGATATCCCTAAAAGAAAAGGAACGCTTGCTTGGAGATCTGAATAAGTAGGTCCTGGAAGAAGTGGTATAAAATAAACAACTTGCCAACAGTTTGGAAAATTTGGTGTCAATATTTTAAATTATAGCTTTGGAATTGGGCATATTAAATATTAAAATTCCAGAAATGACCATCAGATAAACAAGGGCCAGAGCCAAAGTAATTCCAGAGACTACCTTCTCTTTCTTTCAGCAATACCACTCTCCCTGGGTAAGGCTAATCATTCATTGCCTTCATGGATTCCTATTTATTTAGAACATAGTCATTGATCCCTCTTTACTTTTTAATACAAAAACATATAACTTTTTGGATAAACACAATTGGTGAGAGACACAGGTAACGAGTGAGCTCTGAAAATAACGGTTCACAGCATCTCCAAATGAGGCTTAGTCATCCTTTCCATCCTGTAACAGAAACTGACGCAAATCACAGAAGATGCCTCCCACCCCCCCACCCCCCCATCGAGGCACAGGAAGAGGCTGCCATCCAGGGGCTGTGCACACGTGTCCAGCTGCGGTGCGGACAGTGAAAGACAAGTTTACAACCCACGGTGCGACAGTGCAGGAGGAGTGTCAGCCCTAAGGTCTGTTTATACAAGTACGTGGACTATGGCCTCTTGTAGGTGTCCCATCACTGGGCACAGAACACTCTGATGACAAAAGGACCCCTAAAGCTAGCTAGAAACACGGCGGGGGGGGGGGGAGGCGGACAAAAAGGGACAACCTCTCCGTGTATGGACATACAATACTATACACAGCACCAAATATGTCACACCATCAAAGCGCTGTCTTGCACCGGCGGTGCACGCTCGGCGTCCCACCCCACGTGAAATGTGCACGCTTCACATGCAGACGCTGCGTGGGGTGAAGGGGCAGCCCGCAGGTCACAGCTCATCAGAACTGTCACTGGCCTGTCCATCCCAGACAGACATGCCGCTGCAAGCCTCCATAAGAATGTTTGTCCTTTACTGCTGGTAATTTCCGTACTGGCCCTGCAAGAGACCAAGACACAGATTACACCCCAACAGTCCTGCATGAGAGGGTCCAGGCCCAAGGGTAAGACAGACTCCCGCCCCCCCCGCCAACACCCAGGATGAGAGGTGGAGGGAACGTAAAAGGCAAGCGACCAAACAGCCTCTGCCTGTTTCCACGAGGCAGGCAGATAAGCGGCCGTCCAGAAGCCACCCTCCAGGCTGCAGCGACTGATTTAGGTCAGAGGGTGGAAGAGGCTGGTTCACCCAGTCACACAGCAGCTCACTGTGCTGGGCCTGGTCCAGGTGCCTCAAGTCACGTCCCCACCCTGAGCCTGCTGTGAACAGGTCTGTGACGGGCTCCCTCAGCCACAAACGACATTGGCACCACTTCCGGCACACTCGGGAACATTCCACACTGCTCTCTTCAAGGTCAAAAAGGTTTCCTCCTTAATTACCCTGCCCTGGGCTTGTTTACTCGTGTTGAAAACTCATCCTCTAAGTATGACTGGTTCATGATCTCTCTTTAGAGAGCAGGGTGAGAAGCATTTAAAAGAATAAAATACAGGACCTTCCTATTCAGGTGCCTGAGAAAAACACCCGTCATCCATGTGGTGCCTTGAGATTTCATTAGCCGTGTAAACGGTCATTAGTGCCTATGACCCAGCACAAAAGGCCACCGATGCACAATGAGCCCTTGCAAGGGGCTCTGTTCAAAGGAGGTTCCAAAGATGCCCAGGATAAGTCTCCTCCCGCCCCACTGCCCTGCTCCTGCCCTGAGCTGCAGACGCCAAGGCTCCTCCTGACCGACTCGCATGAGACACACCTGGCCGCCTCAGGACCTCTGCACGGCTGCGTCCCGAGGCTGGCTCACCCTCATCCTCATGTCCTGGCCCCGTGGCACCTCCGCTGAGAGGCCCCCGGACACTTACATTCACCCCTCATGGGTTTCTCTCCCACCAGGAGGGGCTGACATCCATCATCTACCGCCCTTCTCCTCCACGCCTCCAGGTGGAAGTCAGAGGCATCTGAAATTAAGCTTGATTTCCTCTCCACAGCCCTCTGCACCCCGAGAAACGGCAACCGCCTCAAGCAGCCCAGGCTGAAATCCCTGGGGCCGCCCCGACCCGCCTCTCCTACACGCCCCACGTCCAGCCCACCAGCAAATCCCGCTAGCACTACCTCTGAGAGCACCTAGAGTCCTGGAGCCTCTCACCTCTCTCCAGCAGCCACCGTGCTGTCACCAAAGGCTCCGACGGCCTCCAGGGCCCCACCCCACGCAGAGCAGATCCTCGTCAGGGGGGCGAGGCCTCCCTGCCGTCCTGGGAGCCTGAGCGGCTCTGCTCAGGTCTGATGGCCTCGCTGTCGCCCAAGAGGGCCTCCCCGACCTGGTCTACGCCAGCCCTGCCCCCCGTCGTTCTGTCCCTTTGCCCTCTGGGTCCTCTTCTCAGAACTACCTGCCGCTGCTCCATCCCGGCGCCAACAGCGCCCGGCTGTGTCAGGCGAGATACAAGCTCTGGAATCTGCCTCGTCGCCGGGGCCCCCAAGCGCGCACCAGACGCCCGACGCTGCTAGGCGCGCGGGGAACACCGAGGCGTGAAAGGACAAGGACACAGAGCCAGCTGTGTCTGACCGAAGAGGTAATTTTTAAAAACCTTACAGGCTCAGAGAATAAACGTTCTGGAGGGACATTGGGTGCCAGTTCACCCTGTGTTATTGTTTCTCTTGACGACCAGGGAAACCTTCGTCACGTCTGACGCACGCGGGGGCTGCGAGTCTGGAAACGGGCAGAAGGCTTGCCTGCTCGTAGCCGTAAGGCCGCTGCTGCTGGGCGGACGGGCCCGTCTGAGACGCTCGGTAGCTTCCGTATTGCTGGCCTTGTCCCTGCTGGTAGCTGGAGTACTGCGAGGGGGCGCCCTGGGCAGGCCCTAGAACACACGCGGGAGCCGTGAGACCACCCCATGCCCCCGTCCGCCAGAGCCCCTGACGCTGGTACCCGTTCTCCCTCCACATTAAGCCCGTGCAGTGAAAGCGCCACAGCTGGCGGCTGCGCGGAGTCCCGCGTGGTTCGCAGCTGTGCTCCCACCGCCACCCGGACGGAGCCTGGGGGCCACTCTCAGCGCCCCGGGCCCACTTCCTGGGACCAGCTTACACCAGTCACGGTGGTCACTGTAAACACGGGAGTCAAAGACACAGCAAATGGTGAAAACGCGTGCGAGACGGTAATTGTGCCTCCGGAGCCTAAGTAGATGGTTTAGGAGAAACTGACAAAGGCCGAGTGTTTTTTCCAAAATTGGCTGTTTCTAGGGCTGGGGCACGGGAAACACTGTGGTCCCAGAAGGAAGAAAGTGCTCTAAACCAAAAGGATGGGGCACGTCCAAGGGCCACAGGCACCAACCTGAGCTCCCAAGAGGCAGGGCTGAGACGGTTTGAACAATAAAATAAAGAAGTTTAGATCGTAACTCAGTGTGTAAAATCAATACCCGTGAGCACCTACCAATATAAATAAACGATCAATAACTAAGTGAATGGAGGAGAAGAGACCCATCTTCCCTACAGAAGAATTCCAAATAATCTATGTAGACCAGCGGTCCCCAACCTTTTTGGCACCAGGGACTGGTTTCATGGAAGACAATTTTTCCACGGACGGGGGAGGGGGGGATGGCTCAGGCGGTGATGTGAGCGCTGGGGAGTGGCAGATGAAGCCTCGCTCACTCTCCCACCGCTCACCTCCTGCTGTGCGGCCTGGTTCCTAACCGGCGCGGACCGGTACTGGTCCGAGGCCCGGGAGTTGGGGACCCCTGATGTACACAGTGCCCCCTCGAGTGGGGCTGGACCCAGTGATGTCAGAGTCTGGAGGAGGAGAGGTAAGGAAGCCCAACACTGGGGAGGCCTGGCAGACGCCCTTGACCATGTGACCAAGGCCAGACTCAACGGAGGCAAGTCATGCCCACAGGAGGGGACGCAAAGGCGCTTCGCCGTGGTCTTCTTTCCAGAACCCAGGCCAGACAAACCCAACCTGAGGGGGCGTCTAGGCAGTGCCCGCCCAGCCCTCCTCAAAAGTGCCAAGGTCAAGAGGGATGAGGAAAGTCTGAGGAACTTTCGCAGCCCAAGGAGCTGTGGGGCTGATGTCATGTGGGATCCTGGCCTGGTCCCGTACAGAGAAGGACATGCAGGAGAGCCAGTGAGATCCGAAGAAACTGGCTCAGTCCACGTCCATGCACCAACCTTGGTTTCTTAGCTGTGACCACAGGGCCCTGGTAATGGACGAGGTTAACCATGGGGGGACTCTCAGCTTTCCTCACAGCTTTTCCAGAAATCTACAACTGTTCCAAAATAAGAAGCCTGCTGGGCGCCCACCGAATGACCGCGTTCCTGTGATGCCCCCCGCCACCGCTTACCATAGCCTTGCTGCTGCCCGGGGTAGCTCTGCTGGTTGGGGTACTGCTGCTGGGAGTACGTCTGCTGCTGGGCTGTGCCCTGCTGGTACCCCGCCTGCTGCTGGCTGTACTGTGAGTTTCCTGCAGAGGGAAGGAGACATGAGCTCATTTCCAGAGAGCAATGGCAGCTCCGCTGTCCCTCGAGGCATGGGCAGCTGTGGGTTCCCTAGACCGAGTCCACTGCTCCAGCACCTCTTCTTTTCCACAACAATTCAAATTATTTTATTTTATTGGGTTGGCCAAAAAGCTCCTTCAGTTTTTAAGTAAAAATAAAACACAGTTTTCATTTTCACCAAGAACTTTATAGAACAACGTATTCACCGTTTTGTTCCACTACCTTCTGCCATTTTCCAGGTAACTTCATAATTCCATCTTCCCAAAACTTTTCATCCTTTTGAGCAAAGAACTGTTCCAGGTGCCTTTTACCGTCTTCCAGGGAATTGAAATTTTTTCCATTAAGGGAATTCTGTAAAGACCGAAAAAAATGGAAGTCCAAAGGCGCAAGGTCTGGTGAATACGGCGGAGGAATCAGAACCTCCCAGCCGAGCTGGAACAGTGTTTGCCTGGTCATCACAGAAACATGGAGTCTTGCCTTATCCTGATGGAAGATCATGCGTTTCCTGCTGACTAATTCTGGACGCTTTTTGTCGAGTGCTGCTTCCAGTTGGTCTAATTGGGAGCAGTGCTTGTTGGAATTAATCATTTGGCTTTCTGGAAGGAGCTCATAATAGAGGACTCCCTTCCAGTCCCACCATATACACAACTTCACCTTCTTCGGATGAAGACCAGCCTTTGGTGTGGTTGGTGGTGGTTTATTTCGCTTGCCCCCTTGTCTTCTTCTGTTCCACAGTACTGTACAGTATCCACTTTTCATCGCCCGTCACAATTTGTTTTAAAAACGGAACCTTTTGGTTACGTTTAAGTAGAGAATCACAAGAGGAAATACAGTCAAGAAGGTTTTTTTTGCTTCACTCATGTGTGGAACCCAAACATCAAAGCGATTAACATAACCACGCTGGTGCAAATGATCTTCAGAGCTTGATTTGTATATTTTGAGTATGTCAGCTATCTCCCGCGTGGTACAACGTTGATTGCTCTCAGTTAATGTCTTGATTTGATCGCTGTCAACTTCAACTGGTCTACCCGACCATGGGGCATCATCCAGCGAGAAATCTCCACGTGAAACTTCACAGAGCACTTCTGACACGTTGGATCAGTCGCAGCACCTTCTCCACACACTGCACAAATCTGTTTTTGCATTCTGGTTGCGATTTTACCTTTCTTGAAATAACAAAGCATAATAGGCCAAAAATGTTGCTTTTTTTCTTCCATCTTCAATATTAAAATGGCTGCACAAAAATTCACCAGTTTTGATTTTTTTTTTTAATTTTGTTTTGTTTTGTTTTGTTTTGCGGTACACGGGCCTCTCACTGCTGTGGCCTCTCCCGTTGCGGAGCACAGGCTCCGGACGTGCAGGCCCAGCGGCCATGGCTCACGGGCCCAGCCGCTCCACGGCATGTGGGATCTTCCCGGACCGGGGCACGAACCCGCGTCCCCTGCATCGGCAGGCGGACTCCCAACCACTGCGCCACCAGGGAAGCCCTGATTTTTTTTTTTTAAATGCACAGGTATGACAGCTGTCACATACAATCTAACAAAATTACAAAATTGTTTCAAATGAAGTTAAAGACAGCTAAGCGCTACTAGAGCCATCTTACAGCGAAACCGAATGAACTTTTTGGCCAATACAATACTTTCTCTTACTGTCTTATAGAAATACAAATATATCGCCAAAGTGAAGAGGTTAATGCAATTAAGACAAAGACCAATACCAGTGTTGTAGGTAAACTGTGTCCCCCAAAAGAGCTGTTGAGGTCCTGACCCCAGGAACCTGTGGCCTCATTTGGAAATAGGGTCTTTGCAGATATAATTAGTTAAAGGGAGGTCATACAAGGTTGGGGGGGGCCCTAATCCAGTGGCTGATGTCCTTCTAAGAAGAAGGAGATCTGGACACAGACACAGGGAAAAGCCGTATGATCCCCGCAGTTCAAAGGGACCCCAGAAGTTTTGGGACACCCTCGTCTTATTGGCAAACATGCAAGCCAGGGTTCCAGCTCAGACCTGTAATGTGTTTTCCTGTGACTTTATGAACGAAAAGAGGCAGACGTTTGCCCTTGTGTTCTGCATCTATATGTGGGTACAGTCCCAGAGATGTTTTAGGTTCACTTACTTTTTCTTTTCCCAGAGAAAATGGCTTAATTCTCATTTTCAAAACTCTAACTAGCCAGCCAGCACCCGTGCTAAAGCCTCATTTTGGAAGGAAGCTCCTGGTAAGAAAATAACTGGGAGAGCAGTAAACGTATTACCAAGTAATTACCAACAGTTAAAGGGAGTATTGGGGACTTCCCTGGTGGCGCAGGGGTTAAGAATCCACCTGCCAATGCAGGGGACACGGGTTCGAGCCCCGGTCCGGGAAGAGCCCACATGCCGCGGAGCAACTAAGCCCGTGTGCCACAACTACTGAGCCTGCGCTCTGGAGCCGGCGAGCCACAACTGCTGAGCCCATGTGCCGCAACTACTGAAGCCTGCGTGCCTAGAGCCCGTGCTCCGCAACAGGAGAGGCCACCGCAGTGAGAAGCCCGCGCACCGCAACGAAGAGTAGCCCCCACTCGCCGCAACTAGAGAAAGCCCACACACAGCAAAGACCCAATGCAGCCAAAAATAAATACATAAAATAAATAAATTTTTTAAAAAAGGGAGTATTAACAACGATTTAAAAATCTTTGTACGTGTGTAATGGAAAAGAACCTAAAAAAAGAATATATATACACGTGTGTCTGTGTGTGTGTGTGTGTATAACTGAATCACTTTGCTGTACAGCTGAAACACAACATTGTAAATCAACTATATTTAAACAAAACTTTAAAAATACATTAATAAAAATCTTGCTACGAAGTCTTCCTAATGCAGGTCTTAAGAGTTTTAGATTGGTGTAGAGACTAAATTCCATTCTGTTTTCAAAACACCTTTATAAGAAAACCAATTTAAGTTTAGTTTCATCGTTTTTTTCAAAACCACAGTGTCTGGCCTTTAACCGCAGAGTGTGGGTCTTTCTCTGCATGAGACCCCGTCCTCTAGCAGGAGCAGGCGGGGCGAGGGGACCCGGGGTATTTACCCCCTGTGGCACCAGACAGCCTGGAAAGGAGGGCTGCTTGTGGTTTTCTTGTTCTTGTCTTTGTTTTTAATTAAGTTTTTTATAGATTTTTTTTCATTTAAAATATTTTTATTTTATTGTTTATTTATTTATTTTTGGCTGCGTTGGGTCCTTGTTGCTGCGCGCGGGCTTTCTCTAGTGGCGGCAAGCAGGGGCCACTCTTCGTTGTGGTGCACGGGCTTCTCACTGCAGTGGTTTCTCTTGTTGCGAAGCACGGGCTCTACGCACATGGGCTTCAGTAGTTGTGGCTCACGGGCTCTAGAGTGCAGGCTCAGTAGTTGTGGCACGTGGGCTCAGTAGTTGCGGCATGCAGTCTCAGTAGTTGTGGCACACAGGCTCAGTAGTTGTGGCACGTGGGCTCAGTCGTTGTGGCGCGTGGGCTCTAGATCGCAGGCTTAGTAGTTGTGGTGCATGGGCTTAGTTGCTCCGCAGCATGTGGGATCTTCCCGGACCAGGGCTCGAACCCGTGTCCCCTGCATTGGCAGATGGATTCTTAACCACTGCACCAACCAGGGAAGTCCAGTAAAATGTAAGTATTTTAAAACTAGGATCCTGATAATGTACATTTTAGAATAACAGCTTTATTGAGAGCGAATTCATGTAGAAAGGCTTAAAACCCCATAAGGAAGTTCAATTTCCAGCTGCGCAGAACAATGAAGGAACACATGCTCTACAGCGCAGGAGCTCTTCTCCAAAGTGGGCTCTGAGGAATCTGCTGGGTTTTCTGATTGGTCATCATCTAAGGAAACACCTTGACAGCTGCTCCCTCCTCACAACCATGACCGGTCCCAGCAACAATGGCCGATGGGACGGCCGATGGCCGAGGAGGCGTCAGTGACCAGTGGAGACCCAGGTTCACTGTCTTTGTGAGGAATGCATCGGAGAAATTCATCAGAGACTTGGCAGGTTTTCTCCAGGGTTTCAGAGTTATGGGGTCAGTCTGCATATTCTCGTGTCTTACAACCCCTTTTCTCTTTCTAGGATAACGGGTAAAGGAGTTAATTCACAGCAGCAGCCGCCGTGGCCTAGACACAGCAGGTATGCAGGGGGTGAAAACCCGGCGCAACTCTCACGCACCCAGAAAAACCTTCTCTTGACCTGGGGCCAAATCCCAGTAGAAGATGGACCTGTATGGACAACTCTGAAAGGAGAGAGGCAGGACTTCTTTGAACAAGCCTGAGCGATTCTCAGGAGGGTTTCGTGGGAGCAGCAGAGCTGGGGAGCCCAGACTGCTCTTCCTAGAACAGCCTGGGACAGCGACAGCGGCTCCAGGGCCTTCCCTCCACCACTGGCCGGTACAACGACTTCTCTTGTTTTTCCTCTCCTTTTCATTTGTTTCTATCTTTAAGAATCTTGCAACATTCTGTGACATGGCCGTGAAAAAAGGAACCACTTATTTGTGAAAGAAGAGGCTGGTGTTGTCATTAAACGTGGCAGGAACGTGGCCGTAGGACAGCCAGAGGTGCTAATGCACAGGGTGACCGACCCGTCTATACAGCCTTGTCGCCAAGCAAGGATGAGCCTCGGGGACCCGCGTGGCAGCCATTTGGGGCGGAGCCGTCCCCACCATCCCCAACGCCTGATCACAGTCACCGTCGCCATCGGGGGAAACGCCCCAAACAGCGGTGCTGCAACCCCAGGACTGGGGGGTGTGGGCGGGTCTGGGGGGCCACAGGGTTAGTGCTTTGATTTTCAGTAAGTTTGACTTCTAACTGGGTGATTCAGAAATAAAAAAACAAACCAAGTCCGTCTTCAACAGGTCCGGGGAGGAAGGCCCCCTCCCCCGCCCAGCCTCATCACCTCCATCGCTGTCCCAGGTGTTTCTCCAGAGGCTGTCTGTGGTGTGTGTGCTCTTAGCGCCCTTTGTTTTACGCAGCAGGTGGCGCCCGGACACCCTGGTCCTGTACACCTGGCATGACCCGGGGGAACATGCCACAGAAGCGCCCTGGACGTGTCACAGCGGACACTGGCTCTGTCCAGCCCTTGCTCCTGCAAACCTCATGGACGGGAAATGCCATCGGGACTTCCAGGTTTCCTCTGCAGTGGCCCCGACAGCAACAGTGTCCTGCTCGGCTGGGTCGGCCATGCCCTGGTCCCTTCCTGACACTGGTCCTCTCATTCCGGGGACCCCACAGGGCTCCTGCCAGATACCACCTCCTGTGCACAACCCCAGGACCAGCCACCCGTGCCCCTCGAGGTTCCCCATCCGCCTGCGGGACAAACCTAATTACTAGAAAGTTCTTTCTGTTGGCTTCAGGCGACCCCCTTATTGCTCCCACCCAACATCCTGCCCTTCTCAGGGCCGCAGGCCACTTATGCGCCCAGCCCTCTCAAAGCAAACTCCCCCCCGCACCTCTCACCCTAAACAAGACCCGGCAGGCCACCGGCTGCGGTATGGCCGGTACCGTGTTAACACGTGCAAGGGTCATTAACAAGGCGGAACAAAATGCTTCCAGATCCAGGAGGAAACTGCGTCATATGCCACACTTGCCTTAAAAGAAGTCCCTGAATGTTTTAGCAAACTCATCAATTATGAAAGACAATCGTACGCAACCCAAAGCGAGGGTACAGAACTGTGCCCTTCAGACTTCAACGAGCTCGTCCCGGGGAGCAGCAGGCGAGGCAGGAGGGGGCCCTCCCGCGAGGAGGCTGAGCCCCGCTTTCCTGGAGGGGGAGGGGAGCAGGGTCGAGGAGGGGAAGTGGGGAGTTAGTGTTTATTGGGGACAGCGTGTCAGGTTGGGGAGGCGAGAAGGCTCTGAGATGATGTGGTGATGACGGTGGTCGCACAACAGTATGAATGTGCTTAGTGCCGCTGAACTGTGCACTTAAAAATGGTTAAAATGGTAAACTTTATGTTTTTTACAACTTAAAAAAAGTCACCCCAAAAGTCACATTTTCGAGTCACCTGTTCTGTACACATCATCTGCCTTTTCCTCTCCGGGCCCCGGGCAGCCTTGCCATTGTCCCCAATCCTGACGTCCAGACTAAGGCCCAGGACCACGCCACGCTGTGAGCTTAATGGCTCCTCTCCTCTCGGGGCCCCTGGGGCGGCAGGAAGTCCCCGCACCTGAGAACCGTGTGAGAACCGACTATGCCTGTTTCTTCCCAAATCTGTGTTTGGTGACATCACCTTGGCGGTTTTATCGGCGCCTGGCCCCCATCTCCATACGCCCCACGCCCGTCGGGCCCGGAACCTGAGGCCCGGCCACCTTACCGCCCTCGTAGTAGTGCTGCGTGGACTCCTCAAACGACCGGTCATAGCTCTGCTCCGTGTAGGACGCCGGCTGGTAGGCGTAATCTCCATGTCCTGCAAGCAAACAGGGTGCCCTGCAGTCAGCGGAGGCCCCGGCTGCCCAGACCCAGGAGAGGCCGCGTGAACTCGGCCGTCGGGTCAGGAGACCCCGGCGCTGGGTGCGGTCCGGTTTCCCTAGACGGAACCCACGGGGGCACTTCCTGCCATCAGGCAGCTGCGGTTCCCTCACTTTAAAGTGCAGACGGCCACCTGCCCCTCGGGGCAGCGTGAGGACCAACCAGCCACGGTTACAGAGTGTACTCGGTGCCCGATGCGTGACACACACGTGGACGTCAGCTCTTAACGTCGCTACACGGTCACCATCCCCCCGCCGGCTCCCTTCGGAGTGCGTGACACCTCGTGAGGCCCAGCCACCATTCCACAGGGGGGTCACGGCTTGCCCTTCCCCGGTCTTGGCCACCTCCCCAGCACCAGGCCTGCTCACGCACCCTGCCTGGGGGGTCCTCCCCAAATCCCACCCGCCCTCTGCGGCCATGTTAAATGCCACCTCCACAAACCCTGGGGCCATTTGAAGATGCCTGAAAGGTGACACGGAAAAGGAAAAGAAGCTGCAGAAGTTGTAGCTGAGCAGCTGGGAGGGGAGCGTCACGGGACAGTTGGCTCACGCTTGTCACCTTCCTGAGAGCATCTCACGGTGAACTCGCGTCCATCCTCAGGACTGCGCACCCACCCCAGGCGGCCAGTGCCGGAAGCTCCTCTCAGCAGAGGCCCGCCGCCCGCCCCCAAAGGGGACTCGCTCTGGGGTCTGAATCGGGAACGACCAGCGAGCAGCGGACGGAAGCCACTGCGGCCTCACCGTCAGGGTAGTACTGCTGGCTCATGGGCTCCGAGGCGGCCTGGCCATGGCCGTACTGCTCGCCGCCGTAGTACTCCTCCTGGCCCAGGTACTGCTGGGACGAGCCTAGGGGACAGCGCCGGACGTCACCTCCCCGAGCCCCAGAACCTCCCCAACGGGCCCCCAATCAGAGGACACTCCACCAGGCCCGCCCGGGGGACACGGGGAGGCCTGCCCCACGCACTGCACACACTGCCCCTCCCCCACCGGTTCCCTGCACCGGGGGCGGGCCTCACCTTGCTGGGAGGGCCGGTAGGGCGCCATGGGCCGCTGCCCCATCATGCTGCCCGCCTGCCCGCTCTGGCCCATCATGGCCATGGACTGGCCCTGGTAGTGCTGGCTCCCGCCCTGGGCCGCGCTGTAGTGGGACGAGGCTGCCTGCTGGTGCATCATGGACACTGGGGGACACGACAGACCCCGTGTAACCCACGAAGCTCCTGGGCGGCACCCCAGACCCGCCTGAGCCCTCCTCCCGGGCTGGGCCTGTGCAGCTCTGCCCCGCGAGGCCACGCCACCCTTCCCGCCAACGCGCCTTTGGGCAACTCATAAAATGTGAAATGCCGGCCCCACGCCCCTAAGTCCCCAAGGCCGGTCCCAGAGGAGCCTATCGCCTCGCCTCCCCCAAGACCCGGGTCTCGAAGGCTCCAGTGGGGGCCCCGTCTGCCTGTCCTTTCCTGCCACCCCTGCTCGGGACCCTCCAGGGCAGCACCGTCCAGCACAGGGGACATGAGCCACGTCAGAGAATGAGAAGAAACAGGGGAATCTATTTCTGTGACATTTTATTTGACTCAATATATCCAAACTAGATTGTCTTCAATGTGTAATTAGCGTAGCGACAGCTAAGGAGATAATTCCCATCCTCTTTTTCTGTTCTAAGCCTTTGAACCGCGGTGCGTCTGACTGTCGTGGGACACCCTGGTTGGGACCTGACGCTTCCCAAGTGCTCAAGGCCCCGCAGCCCTACCTGCCCCTCAGCCTCCCACTCCTGTGCACTGGCTGCCACCCAGTCCTCCCAGCGGGGCGGCTGCTGCCCCTCCTCAGAGCTTCCCCTGAAGCCGCCCAGCCCCCGGCCCTCGCCCCTTGGGGGTTTCCGGAGGAGGGTGGCCCTGGGGACCACGTTGGCCTGCGCTGGAGGGGAGCGGGGTCTCTGGGGATGGTACCTGGGTTGGACTGCATGTTGATGTTGGCCCGGGACACGTAGCTGCTGATGGCGCCCTGGCCCTGCAGGGGGATGCTCTGCGAGGCCGGTCCCGAGTGGCTGTAGCCGGGCCCCGAGCCGTGGCTGCTGCCGGACATGCTCATGGAGGTGGTGGGCAGCGTGCTCTGCGCCGTCTGCTGCAGGGTCACGTGGTTCGGACCTGCCAGGGCGGTGGCGGGGGGGCGCGCTGAAACCCACCAAAGACCACCTCTGACGGCAGCCCTGGCCTCGCGCTAGGGCCTCCCCCCCGCCCCCCGGGCCAGCTTCCTTCACGCGGCTGTTGGGGGGAGGCTGACCATGGTCAAGGACGCAACGAGCGAGGGACACGGGCGCGTGACCAGGAAACGCACACACGTGCTGAGCGCGCAGAGGGGTCGCCTGCTCCCTGTTACCTTTATCAATGGTTCCCGACGGCTAGTGGCGGTTCTCAACCCAAGGACAGGAGCCCCACACGGAAGCCCGCGCTCTGAGGTGACGCAGACCCAGTTCGCAGGGGACCTGGAATAAGGGCCTTATCCCTCCGCGTTTCACCCCGAGCATGTGCGCCTGCAGCAGGGCCTCCGGTAGGAGAGGGTCCCCACCGCGGTGGCCGGCCACCCGGGAGCCCAGTCGGTGACCCCGTTGCCCCCCGGAACCAACCCAGAGCCCAGCGCGCCCAGGGCCGCTCACCGTTGCCGATCTGGGCCTGCATGAGGGAGGGTGGCGGCAGGCCCGCGCCGATGGCGTCGCTGAGGCTGCCCTGCGAGTGCAGGCCCTGGCCCGAGCCGCTCTGCGACAGCCCTCCGGGGCCCAGCGCCAGGCTCTGGGTTGGTGGCTATGGCAGCGGGAAGGGCACCGAGAGGGTTAGCGTGGAGAAGGGCCACCAGGAGCCGCTCCGGGGGCTCAGCCGCCCTGAGACCCACAGCCATACTCCATGGCTGCCGGCCAGCACCTCCAGGGTGGGACACCGCCCTCATGCAGCTGGACGCCGCTGACTGCCGGCTCGGACACCTCAGGCCAAGATGGAAATGCTATGCCAAGCATTCCCCGGGCTATCGACACACACTTGGAGGTTTAAAGCCGGGCCCCCCTTTCCTGGGACTCAGGGAGCTGCGTCCACCTCACCTTGCCCACACCCGCCCCACCCCTCTTGGTCTCAGCTGGCCAGCCGGCTCTGGCCCTCACACCCCCTGTGCCCCAGGGCCCTTGCACAGCCTGTCCTGCGCCTCAGCACCGGGTTCCCAGGGTGCTCTCCCCCCACCAGCCCAAGCCCACCTCTGATCACAGGAGGCAGACGGGAGGTGGAGCTCACCAGTGACCCCTGGCAACCTCACCTCCCAGATCTGGACCAAAGAGCAGCCCCGAAGGTTTGGACAACGCTGTCTACACCTGGGCCCCCCACCCCATGGCAGGCACTCACGGCGGGCAGCAGGGACTGCATGTTCTGGTTAGAATCCGCGATCGTGGCCAGGTAGACCAGGTTCCGGTGCAGGATCTGCTGGTACCTGCAGGCGAGGGAGCGGTTGAGGGGGAGGAGGGTGTGCACGGGCAGGCGGCACAGTGCTCTGCGGTCCAGGATGAGGGGGGAGACCCCCGACCTGGTGGCCAAGGGGGAGTGGCTGCCGGGTCAGTTCAGAGAATGGGGGGGGCCCTGGGGTCACACGAGGTCTCACCTGGAGGAGCTCGCTGTCCCCTGGTGCGGCTGGCCTGGGCCCCCCCAGTGGTCCCCTCTCCCCCACACTCCCACTCCCCTCCAAACCTGCCCACCTCTCCCTGGGGAGCCACCCAGGGGCGCTGACCCAGCAGCTTAGCTGACCCTGAGGGCCCACTCGCTCAGGCCACCAAGCCCCAGAGGCAGCCGGGACGGGCACGGGTGGCCATGCCACTCACTGGGTGCACTCGGCCGTCTTGCCCTTGCTCTGATAGTCCAGGATGCACTGGATCAGGTGGTGGTTCTCGTCCAGCATCTGAAGGAGAAGCAGACGTGAGCGGGGGAACACGGTGCGTCTGCGGGCGGCCCGCTGCGGGGCTCGTGAGCCCCGGCTCACGGCTCACGCGGCCCAGCGGTGCCCGTCAGCAGAACTGCCCCCTCACGGCCCCATCCAGCAGGGCCGAGCACTTTCCACATCCCTGTGCCAAGCATGCAGCCCTGCAGGCACCAGGGCCCGTCCCTCCCCACACCCGCCCTGCGCCCCCAGTCCAGGTTCTCACTCTGCACAGGAAACCCACAGCCTGCAGGACCCGTTTTCTAGGGCCCTTGGCCCCGGTGCTTCTGTCCAGCAAGGGTGGACCCGGAGTCTGGAATGTGAGGGCCACAAATCACGGCCACACGGTGGGGACTCCGGGGGGGGCAGCCTGCACCCCTGCGAGCATCTCCTAGACCCACGAAGCTGCTGCCCCAGGACGGCCACTCGGCGACAGCACCTGGGTGGCCCGCGGAGACAGGAGGGGACAGAGGCCGCAGAAGAGGGAGGAAGATCGCGTGGGAGCGTGGGAGGGGCCGCACATGGCCGGCCAGGAGGCCTGGCGTGGACACTCCCCACCTGGACGTGGGGCGGGGGTAGGAGGACCCGAGCGCCGAGGGCCAGCCCTGCCGCGGCCTTGCTCGCCTCTCCCTCCCCGCTCAGCCCCTGAGCCTTCAGGGTTGATTTCCCTTGTTCGGGTTTTTTTAGTTATAACCTCCTCCTCTATGCTTGAGTGTTTTCTCCCCACTGTGGAGATGATGCCCAAATTCAGCCATTCCCACCCTGGCCAAGGAGCCGGCCCGAGACAGGGAACCACCAGAGGGCGCTCTGGGCTGGGGCTGCCGGTGGGGCCCACCCATAGGCAGGCGATCAAACCCAGGGGGACTGGGCATCCCGGCCGTTCGCCCAGGAAGACTTCCCCAGATGAATTAAGAAAGGAAAACCACCACCAAAGGCCATGTCCTCTCCCTCTCAGAGCCACCCTTAGAAGGCTCCACGGGCTCTACCTCCTGGCCTCCCGATGCCCGGCAGGAATCCTCTCCCGAGGCCACACACTTCGCACGCACGGGTGTCCATTTCAGCGTCATTCGTGTCAGCTCGGAAAAGGGGGGACGCCAAACGCTCAGTGACGGGACGACTTAAGCAATGACAGGAAACCAAACCACAGGATGAGTCGTCAACCGGACATTACAAACGTCTTTGTAGTTTTTACAAGCCGGAGAAAAATGTTACACTGTTAGGACTTTTTTTTTTAAGCAAGGTACTAACTTCACTGAGGTGAAGTTTTCCATAACTGCACCTCAGTGAAGTTATGGAAAAAAGACCAGACACATTGCGGGGAGGATGGCGGGCTGGGTGTGCGCTGAGGTCCAAACCCTCCCAGACCTGGCTGGTGGGAAAGGGGTGAAGACAGTAACCCTTCACCAGGACAAAGTGAACACAGCTGAAACAGCAGCGCAGGCAGCAGGATTCTAGAAGCGGAAGCAACTGCAAGAGCAAGAACTGAATTAGCAGAACCCAGGTGCCGGATGTGACGCAGACCCACACTGGGGACCCACCAGGCTTGGGAGGGTTGAGGCTCTGGGAGCTTCCCCACAGCTACCTGGCAGGAGTCCCCAAGGGGGGATTCAGGGAAAATGACCAGCCCGGGAGGAAAGTACCAGACATCGACAGCAGGGGGACACCTCTAGCCAAGACCTCAGATGGGTGACCCGCACCAGCGTTTCCCGGAAGCCTGTAAATTAGATCCAACAAAACCAGCGACAGAGGCCAAAAGCTGGAGGAGACGAAGATTATGCAAGAAGGAAACTTGAAATACAAAAAGAAAGAAAACCCAACTATTATGAATATCCTCAAAGATAAAAGAAGTTATTGGATCTATTTTTTTAAAATAACACTATTAAACAGAACAGAGAACAAAAAGAGCTCCGGGGTATTTAAAATACATTGACCACGACAAAAAAATCGACAGAAGAGTTGGAACGTGAAGTAGTAGAAAACTCCTAGACAGCGGAGCAAAAGACCGATGTAGAAAACAGAAAGGGTAATGAAATTGAAGGACCATCCAAATGGCCAAAAACAATTCTTCTAGGACTTTCAGAAAGACAGGAACGAAGAAATGCATCCAAAAATAATTGCTCAAGGGACTTCCCTGGCGGTCCAGTGGTAAAGGATCCGCCTTCCAATGCAGGGGACGCGGGTTCGACCCCTGGTCTGGGAACTAAGATCCGACATGCCGTGGGGCTACTAAGCCCACGTGCCTCAACTAGAGAGCCCACGTGCCGCAAACTACAGAGTCCATGCCCTCTGGAGCCCGTGCACCATAACCAGAGAAGAGAAAACCCGCATGTTACAACTAGAGAGAAAAAAAATCTGCACACCACAACTAGAGAGCAGCCCGTGCACCACAACGAAGAACCCGCGCCACAATGAAAGGTCCTGCATGCCACAACTAAGACCCGACGCAGCCAAAAACATTAAATAAATAAATAAAGTTTATAAAAAACAAAAATAATTGTTCAAGACTTTTCCTCAGAACTTGAAGGATGTGAATGTCCAGATGGAAAGGTTCTCAAAGGACCCAGCTTGACAAACACACTGGGGCACAGCAAGGTCCTAAAAATGAATGGAGTGAAAAGCACAGTACTGAGCACCTCCACACAGGATAGAAGCTTCGGGCAGCAAAGGAGCAATGGCCCAATTGCGAGGGAGACTCTATAGAAGCGACGACAGGATCAAAAGCAGGAACCCCTGAGTGACGACCAAATCCTCGAGGGACTTCCAGAGGAGGGATGACAGGAGCCTAAGGGAGACACTGAGGAGGGATAACAGGACCTGAGAGAGACTTCATGAGGGGAGATACCCTGATCCTGAGGGAGACTTTCGAAGGAGTGATGAGCTGATCCTGACAGAGACTCCTGAGGAGGGATGGTGCAAATCTGAGGGGACTTTCTGAGGAGGGGTGAACCGATCTCGAAGGAGACTTCTGCAGGGGGTGACCTGACCCTGAGGGAGACTTTCTGGGGGAAAATGACCTGATTCTGAGGAGACTTCCTGAGGAAGAATGACCTGATCCTGAGGGAGACTTCCTGAGGAAGAATGACCCGACCCTGAGGGAGACTTTCTGAGGAAGAATGACCCGACCCTGAGGGAGACTTTCTGGGGGGAAATGACCTGATTCTGAGGGAGACTTCCTGAGAAAGAATGACCTGATCCTGAGGGAGACTTTCTGAGGAAGAATGACCTGATCCTGAGGGAGACTTTCTGAGGAAGAATGACCTGATCCTGAGGGAGACTTTCTGAGGAAGAATGACCCAATCCTGAGGGAGACTTTCTGAAGATGGATGGCCCAGATCAGTCAGAGGCTTCCTAAGGAGGGACAACCCTATCCTTGGAAAGACTTTCTGAGAGGGATTACCCAATCCCCAGGGAGACTTCCTGAAGAGAATGACCTGACACTGAGGAAGACTTTCAGAAAAGTCCTGACCCGATCCTGTGGGGGAGATTCTGAGGAGTGATGACCTGATCCCGAGAGGCAGTTTCTGAGGAGGGATGACCCCATCCTGAGAGAGATTTCCTGAGGAAGGATTGGCCAATTCTGACGGGGACTTTCTGAAAAGAATAACCTGACTAAAGGTGTCTTTCAGAGGAGAAAGACTGACAGACTACCTGAGCTGAGGAGGCTTCCATGGCTGGAAGAAAGTCTGGGATAAACTAGTGAGAAGTGATTAAAAATAAAGTGAGGGGTCTTCCCTGGTGGCGCAGTGGTTAAGAATCCGCCTGCCAGTGCAGGGGACACGGGTTCGATCCCTGGTCCAGGAAGATCCCACATGCCGCGGAGCAACTAAGCCCGTGTGCCGCAACTACTGAGCCTGCGCTCTAGAGCCCGCAAGCCACAACTACTGAGCCCGCGTGCCACAACTACTGAAGCCCGCGCACCTAAAGACCCTGCTCCGCAACAAGAGAAGCCACTGCAATGAGAAGCCTGTGCACCACAACGAAGAGTAGCCCCCGCTCGGTGCAACTAGAGAAAGCCCGTGCGCAGCAATGAAGAAACAAAGCAGCCGAAGATAAATAAATAAAAATAAATACATTTATTTAAAAAAAAAAAGTGAGATTGCCAACTGCAGGGAAAAGACAAGACTGGGCAGGAAAAATGATCACGTGATCCTGCATGGAACAACAGTTTCATCATCACAGCCAGAGGTGAATCTAATCCCAACCACCAGGAAGCCATACTGGGGCAACGGGAGCACAGGTGTGTGGTGGGGGAGGGGCATGCAAATGAGCCAAGTCCCCCTTTTCCATCATCATCATGTGAGGCCAACAAATGTTATGGACTGAGTATCTGCTGTCCCACCAAAACTCCTATGTTGAAGCCCTAATTCCCAATGGGATGGCACCCGGACGTGGGGCCTTTGGGAGGTAATTAGGTTTAGATGAGGTCATGGGGGTAGAGCCCCCATCAGGAGATCACTGCCTTTGTGAGAAGGAGACACCACCAGAGCATCCTCTGTCTGCTGTGTGAAGACAGCGAGAAGATGACGGTCTGCAAGCCAGGGAGCAGGTCCTCACTGGGAATCAACTCTGCCACCACGTTGGTCTCGGACTTGCTGTGACTACTGAATGTCCATGGTATTCTGTTATCATAGCCTGAGTGCATTAAGTCAACAGACAACGCTTAAAGCTAAAAGCATTCCAGAAGTAGCCACTTGGTTTAGCAATGATGAGAGCCAGAGGGTGCTGCTGGGAGGTGGGAAACAGCACAGGGGTGGAAGAATGACCCCTAATTTTTCATACAAGCTCCACAGCACTATTTGATTCTTTCTGTGCAGGCAGGTTTTGCTGAGTAATCTAATCTAACCCAGAAACAAGAAGTAGGTGACAGGAGGGAAACCCTGGCTCTCTCCAGATTGGAGATTACAAATAGAGATCTTATTTCTTACATGCCTTTGTGTTCACTGAAATTTCTAAGAGAGGCATTTGTTACTGTTATCATTTGAAAGGTGATTTTATTTTTATTATTTTTTTAAAGTTTCTTCTTTTGGTCTTTACAATTGTTTTAATTTTTTCCCTTTTTCTATTTCTTTAATACTGGAGTTTAGCTGACTTACAACACTGTGTAAGAGGTGATTGTCAAGCGTCTGGGATTGCCGGGGCTGGGTGGGTCCAGGGGCTTACCTACTCTTCTCTCTCCCTGGTGTGTGTCTAAAACTGTGTACCCTAGTGCACAGCTGAAAAGTCAAGTCACCACTTAACCGACGGGAAGACTAGCGATCTGCGTCTTCACGTACTTACTGCTGTGTCTCCTGAGCTTCCTCACACGTGGTTCTGTGTATTCCTGCACAGAAGGCACATGCCTCGCTCTCTGCCCTCTTGGGAAGCCTGATTTTCTATAGATTCAGGGGTGACGGGGCAGGCGATGTCGCAGAGAAAGGCTCTGAAGCCGGAGGGCTGAAACCCAAGCGCCAGGCGTGGCCCAGGGCCTCCGGAGGCGAGGATGCTGGGGGCAGGGAGCAGAGACGGCGGCCACATCATCTGGAGGAGCTGGAGCTCAGCATCGAGGGCCACAGCCGCCGAGTGGTGGCGAGATCCCCGTCTCTGAAGGCCTGTCCTAGGCCCAGGCGAGCACAACAGAGAGGTGGCCAGACCCACTCATGCTCACGGAGGAGCAGGCAGCGGGCGGCCGGAGCTGGGGAGAGATGGCCGTGGGCACACGTCTGCTTGGTGCCACGAGGCGGCAGCGTGTCGATCATGACTTTAGCAGCGGACACCCCGGTGGGCACCCAGGGATGGCATCTGGGCCATGGCTGGAAAGCTGACCGGGAACGTGCCGGTGGAGGTGAGAGGAAGGGCAGCCCAGGTGGAGGGGACAGCACAGGTAAAAGGCCTGGTGGAGCAGGGCACGTCCAAAAACGGAGACAAAGTTCCAGGAACCTGGAGAAGAGGGTGTGGCACGTCGGAGACGGGGAACGGTGGGGCAGCTGGGGGACAGGGAGTCCTGTGCCCAGCAAAGAGGGTGACTTTCTGAACCTGAGCCTGGGATGACTGCAGAGGCTGATGGGACCAAGGTCACAACACACACGGGCGCCTCTGTTACCCGCCGCTGCATCACAAACATCCCCACGTGCCGTGGTGAAAGCGACAGTTCCTTAGTTCTCGTGATTCTGGGCTGTCAGGGTGGGTCTGCTGCAGCTCTCACGTGGGCTCAGCACTGGGGTCAGGTCGGGGCCTTCTGCATGTGGTCACCCTGGTGGTCTCAGGGCTCCAAGAGGGCACCTGAAGGCACAGGCCTCACACCAAGCCTCCCCGTGGGGGCGGGAACACGGGTGCAGACCCGGGGGTGTCCCTCCTTGGCTGCTGTTTCTGTGACCATCAACCACAGGCTTTACAAGGGGCTAGACTCGGCTGTGAAGGAACCGATGACTGACGTGGGAGCTCCGCTGCCCGTGGGCCTGCCTGGCCGTGAGGACACGCAGGCGAGGACGCAGGGCCCGGCTCAGGGGACATGTCTGGGGCTGCAGGCGCCACACGTGGGGTCCAGACTGGGTGGGTGACGGAGCGAGGATGACAGGGAACTGGGAGGGCGAGGGACTGGGGGTCCTAGAGACCACAAAGAGCTGGGCTGGGGCCACCGGGGGAACCTGGGTGAGGATCTCTGAAGGGGGAGTGGTCCCTCACGACGACCCTGGAATAGGGGCCACAGAGGGGCCTGGAAGCCCTGAGGCTTGTCGCTGAGGGGGGCTCAGGTCACCCCACAATGGGCAGAAAGACCCTTCACAACCTCCCTGTGGCTGTTTTTGTAATGAACAAAGTTGCTGCCCTTTAAGTGGGAAGAGGTTCATGGATGGGCTGAAGTCCAGGCAGCCCCAAGGGAAGGGTGGGCCTTGCACCTCCCACCCTCGGCTGCCATTCCAGCCGACCTCGGATAGCTCTGGAAGCATCCCCTGCCCCCCGCCCCCGCTGCATGCACACAGGGAACATTCCCGTCCCGCTGGTCTCCCAGTCTCCCTGATATCTTGGAGACTGTCCCGTTTCAGCCACAAAGATGCCCCCCTCATTGTTTCCTAGGCTCCAGAGAATTCCACGGAACAAACAAACACGTGGTACTCAGTCAGTCTCTGGCTTCTGTAGCTACAAACAAGGCCACAGTGCATGCCCCCCACACATGGGGTGGACTCCACGTGAGGTCAGTCTTGGGAACCACCCGAGGCATGAGCGGGACAAGCCCGGGGCCAGCTGGAGAGCTGGGCGAGCATCACCAGGTGGCTGAACCCTTCTTCCCACCGCAGCTCTCAGGACCGACGCTGCTAATTGATCAGGGCTTCTTCTCCCCAGCACACGGGCAGCCACCACTGCAGGGGACGCACGAGCTGCACCGCAGACTCTGCTGATGGACGCTGACAGGACCCCTTCAAACATATTTACCTGATTGGAGAATCCGTGAATCAGGTGTGTGGGTTTCAAAAAACCCCAAACGTTACTCCCATGGTGTCCCTGGGAAGGGCTGGCCCCCGCCTCGTGGTCCTACCTGTGTCTGACACACATGTTCAACTTCCAAAGACTCTAAGGACGCGATAAGACACGTTAACGTGGACACAACTGCAAACACATGTTCACCTTCCTCAAGCGACTTGGGGCCACCTCCTGTCTCAGTCACCACCACTCCGCCCCCGTGAGCGCAGCTCCCTCTGCCTCGACCCTGGACTCCAGGTGGCTTCCTGTGGTTTGGAATCTCCTCCCCTTCAGAATCCACTCATCACTTCCAGTCAAGGGTCCAATCAAAAGGCTGAGACCGTCACTTGCAAGGTCACGTGCCTTCCTGTGCCAGGTGATCACGTCTAACCACGACGTCATCCTCCTTAAAACAAGGAACCTGAGGCCCAGCAGGGGCTGGGCTGTGCACTGTTACAGCTGAATGAGAGTCTGAACCCAGGAAACCACACCCCCCCAGCTCCACGGGACTCCCCCCTCACCCCATCCCAGGGCCCACTGCCCATCCTCCACCCCTGCAACAAAGAGAACCCCGAGCAGCCCCGGTGCAATCGCCCATCTGCTCGGGCCCGGGACCACGTTTCAGGAGCCTTCGCGGCACAAACATCTAGCACCTTCTCCCTGGAGCCTTTTGACTCCCGTCACGTTCACGCGGCAGGGTGCACAGTCGTGGTGCCCGCCACAGAGCAGGAGGTCCAGGCTGGCCCGACTCTGCCCAGGTCCTGCGGCTTGGGCACGTCAGCACCTGGCCCCCCTCACTCCGGGGGTGGGGCTCCCGGGGATCGCAGGGGACTCCCAGCACAGAGGCCGGTGCCCAGGCCCTGACCACTGGCCCAGGGAACAGGCTAGGGGCAGAGGGCTGGGCAGTGGGGACACCTCGAGTGAGTGTCACAGGGCCCCTGACTGTGGCCCCTCCCTCCGCCTCCAGACTCTGGAAGACAGATACAGCCCTGGAAGAGGCAGGCGACTGCTTTAGGAAGGGATGGGTGGACTTTACCCAGGTGCTTCCATCGTCCACCAGAGGGCACCCAGGGCAACACCTGCGTTGGAGCAGCGCCTGCAGGAGGGCTCTGTGCCCAGTTTCACTGGGCAGAGGGGACAGAGGCCTGGCGGTGGCTGTTCCCTCCCGGAGAATACACTTCCCCACCCACAGGGACTGCACTCAGAGCCTCCATGGGGCAGGTTCAAGTGTGCTCAGGGGCAGCACCCTGGCCCGGGTCCCATCCCCGCCCCTCCCCAGGGCTGGCCCCAAGGACCAGAGTGAAGGGACACGATCACTGCCATTCCCGGAGACCCTTCCCAGGTTCTGCTCACTGGGGAGAAAGCGCTTTCAGAAATGATTAATTAGCCAAGTTCGTGGGAGTCTCAGAGTCCCCAGGCCATCCTCAACTGTGAAGGCAGCTCTAATATTTTAAACGGCCAATTTACCTCCCTTACAAATTAGCCTACACATTCTTTTTTTTTTTTAATATTTATTTGGTCGCTCCGGGTCTTAGTTGTGGCAGGCAGGCTCCTT
This sequence comes from Grampus griseus, assembly GCF_964374135.1. Taxonomy (NCBI): domain Eukaryota; kingdom Metazoa; phylum Chordata; class Mammalia; order Artiodactyla; family Delphinidae; genus Grampus; species Grampus griseus. The sequence continues at coordinate 87,168,013 of NC_139008.1, read as the reverse complement.
AGTCTCAGCACGTGGGCTCCTTAGTTGCAGCATGCATGCGGGGTCTAGTTCCCGGACCAGGGCTCGAAGCTGGGCCCCCTGCACTGGGAGCGAGGAGTCTTAACCACTGCGCCACCAGGCAAGCCCCTGTCCCACATTCTATAAGAGAAGTTTCAGGTCTGAGAGAGCACAGGGCATCCCCCTGCAACCCAGATGGCCATCCCTTACCCCTGTGCGCCCGCCCCTGCCCCTGGGCACAGAGGACACGGGGACCAGGCCGCCGCCCTGTTGGTCTCACTCTCCCGTGCCAGGCCCATACCAGCTGCCCACCTGTCCCACAGCTCCTGTGGAGCCTGTCTCCCCCTGCACGAGGTGCTGGGGGTACAGAGGGACAAGCCACCATTCCCGCTCTCCGGCCAAGGAAACAAATTAAGGAAACCAATACAAACAGTAATGATAAAACTTACATTTATTAAGCAACTACTATGTGCTACGCGGCAACGAGGCCCCACACGGCAGCCGAGGCCCGCTCCCGGGGGCCCCTCCAACGTGCCCCAGCCCAGCTGTGCGGCCCATGGAGACGGTGGCAGCCCCACCCCCACCGGTGGCGTCTGGAGCACGGCCTCTGGTCCCAAACCAGGGAGAGCAGCGCAGGGCAGGTTCTGGCCTGCAGGCCAGCTGGCCAGCTACAGGGCCACTGGAGTTTGCTGAGACACGGCTCACCTCCACCTCAGGACCTCTGGCAAAGTCACGTCCCCTGTGGTTCTCACCTGCGTCGCACCTGCACTAATGCTATGCTTGGTCACCACAAGCAAAACCACCTGAGCACGCAGCCCAGGTGCCCCAGATCAGGCTGGTTCTCCCAGCCCCGCCGCTTTTGGCGCCTGTACCTGCTCCCTGCAGACCAAAGGCAGGACCACCCAAGACTTCCTCAGTCTTTGAGACCCTTCCTACCCCTGCTCCTTGGTTCTCCTTGTCTGGTACACCCCTCCCCCACGCATCCTCTTTTATGAGTTGAACTGTGTCCCTCAAAATGATACGTTCAAGTCCTAACTCCCAGTGTCTGTGATCAGGGCCTTATTTGGAAATAGGGTCTTTGCAAATGTAATCAACTTACATTTGAGGTCACACGGATTCGGGTGGGCCCTAAATCTTGTGACTGGTGTCCTTATGAGAAAAGGGAAATTGGACACAGAGACACACACAGGAAGAGGGGCCACACGAAGATGGAGGCAGAGGTCGGGGGGACGCGTCTGCGAGACGAGGAGCTCCAAGGGCTGCCAGCAAACCCCAGAAGCTCAGAGGAAAGCCTGGAACAGATCCTCCCTCGGAACCCCAGGAAGGAACCAACCCTGCCAACACTGTGACTTCGGACTTCTGCCCACTGGAACTGTAAGAAAATTAATTTCTGCTGTTTTAAACTACCCCGTTTGTGGTAATCTGTTATGGCAGCCACAGGAAGCGAATACAACTGCCTATCCCAAACACTTGCACTAATGGAACCAGTGTCACAGATGCTCCAGCGTGTACCAGACACTGACTATGCCGGACACTGTGCCAACCTGGGAAGACAACAAGAACAGGTCAGCGACACGAAAACCTGGGAGCCCAAGTGATGTGTCAAAGTGCTATACTCACCACATGACTCTCAAGGGGGCATGACGAGGGCACATTTCAGTGGGGCCTTGAAGGCAGAGTAGGAGTTTGCCGGGCAGGCTCCTATCCAAACATACTCTAAGGACAAGACTATACTTCTTGCTCTCTGACTACCTTGCACGCTTCCAAGGAACCCCTGGCTTTTCTCCATGCTCTGAGCATGAGCACGTGCTGTGGACACAGAGTGCAGAACACGGACCTCTCATGCCCTCTCAGGACACCAGTAAAAGAGCCCCGGGTATGTATATTTACGGACAAAACAGCAAGGTGAGTACACGGACTGCGAGCCCTACCAGGTCAAATCAGGTGACAGCCTAAGGTGAAGACCCATCTCCAAAGGTCAGCAGGCAGATTTTCTGCCCCGGGATGCAGTCTTTCTGGTCTGAGGTTTGGAAGCAGTGCTCCAACACACACTTTTGCCTGGAGACTTCGGGGAGCTTTAATAGGGGGTGGGTGCAAAGTGCAAATAACTGGATGAATGTTGACGCCAAGGCACCTTCAGGAACAGTGACTACACTCATCACACTTAAGCTCCATAAAGCCAGGGTCCGCAGAGGCCCTTGGGCTGCCAGCATGTGCATCTGAGCCACAACGCTTGACTCCGCCCAGCCCATTGTCCCACCCAGAAGTCACTGTCGGGGCAGAGCCGCTGTCTGGGCTCTACCTTAGCAGTGGGCACTCAGCCTCCCTATACCTGTGCCCTGATTGATAAAATGTGGATGACAATAACCACCACGAGAAAGTAAATGAACTAAGACCTGCAAAGCCCTCAGAATAAGGCCTGGTATACAGTAAGCACCCCATAAGTGTTGACTAAACAAATAAAAACACCCCACTTTTAAACCTGTATTTCTCCTGCTCCTCAAGTCATCTCTTTCCTATTTAGCATTTACTGAGGCTTCTAATTTGTCAAAACCAGTCACAGCAAAAGTAGTCTCAAAATAGCCAAGAGGCTGAGGACAAGTCCCCCAGGTCCTGTCACGTCATCAAGGAAGAAGGGCTATGACCATCAAGGTGAGTCCCTTGGGGAAAAAGGAGGCTCATGGAAACCAAGGGATACTGCCAAGGACCCCAGATTAGAAAAGAAAACAACGTAGCTACCAAAGACACTGAGAAAATTCAAATGGGAAGGACTAACACCCCCTTTCTTCTGAGCTTATCTTCTAAACACAAACAGCAGGAAAATTTAAATCTCAATTTCAAAACTTAAGGCTTTGTTAAAGGTGCCCCCAAGCCCAGAAGGTTATCTCTAGAAAACCACGAGGCCAAACTTACAGAACGCGGGCAAGGCTGTAAAGCGAATCTGTAAAGTTTCTGTTAGGTGAGAAGGTTGGCCAGGTGTCACGCTGAAAAACAATTTGACACTCGAATAAGGGCGGCGAAGCTTGGCCAGCAGGTCAGCCCCGAGCTGTCGCGCGCTCCTTAAAGGGTTGCGGGGCTGCTGGAACGTCGTCCCACACTCTGGATGCGCCCCTTTGTGCCTCGGACTGCCAACACCTAAGGCGGCGGGCGTGGCCGGGTCCCCGTCGCCCCATGCGCCCCGTGGCGCCTCCACCAGTCAAGCTGCGCGCAGGGACCGGGGACGCCCACCTCGCAGAGTCACGGCTCTCACCAGCCAGGTGGGTCCCCTTAGCGCGCCGAGCGGCCAGCGGACACCACCCCGCGGGCACCCGGTCCCGCCGCCTTCCGCCCCTGCCCGCAGACCCTGGTCCCGAAAGCGGCGGGTCCCCACTGTGCCTGGCGCGGCCCGGGGTCGTTCACGGCTTGGCTCCGCCGACACCACCCCGCGGGCCGCCCCGCGCCCCCGCCCAGGCTGGCGCACGCCGGCCGCGAAGCGCGCGCCGGGCCACGGCGGGGTCGCGGCGGTCGACTGCGTCCCGGCTTTGTTCGAGCCCCGCGCCCGCCGGCTGCCCTCGACCCGGCCCGGCACCCGCCCGCACCCCGCGGCCCCGCAGCCCCGGCCCGCGGCCCCCAGCCCACCTTCTGGATGGTTTGCTGCGTGACCTCCCCTTTGCCTCTCGGCCGGGCGGACGCGAAGGCCACCGACATGGTCGTGGGTGCGGGATCAGCCCGAGATCATCGGGGTTTATTCTCCGGCTGCTCTCGGCGGCCAGAGGCGCTCATTCTCCGCAGTCGCTGGGGGGCGGGGGGCGTGGGGGGCGCCGCGCCGTGGGCTCGCCCGCCCCTGCGCCGCCGCGTTGCCCTCGGGCCCGCCGCGCCGCCGCCCCGCCCACTGCCTCAGCCTGAGGACGAGCCCCACACGGCGCCCCCGGGCGGCCGCTCTGCGCCCCGCTCCCGGCCCGCCGCCACCCCGCCGCCCCCCGCGCCCGGCCGCCAGTGGTTCCGCCCGGCCCCGCCCCGGCGCGCGCGCACGTCCGCCCGACGCCGCCCGACGCCGCCTGACGCCTCCGGACACCGCCTTACGCTGGCAGCGCAGTCCCCGGCGCTGGGGGCGGGCGCGCGGGGTGGGCGCAGCGGCGTCGTGAATCGCGGCCTGCGCGGCCGTGAGTGTGCGCTTTTCCCGGTCCTGATAGCGTCTCCCCGCCGGCATGAGCTACGACCGCGCCATCACCGTCTTCTCGCCCGACGGCCACCTCTTCCAAGTGGAGTACGCGCAGGAGGCCGTGAAGAAGGGCTCGACAGCGGTGAGCGGGGAGGCCGGGCGCCGGGGCAGGCGGAGGCCCGGGCGGCTGGGTGGGGCCCGGGCGCGTCTTGCCGACCAGCTTCCCTGAGGTCCGCGCTGACGGGCGCGCGGTGGTGCGGGGTTTGGGGCGGCACGATGGTGTGGGGCGCACTCGGAAGCCGCGACGTGGGCGTCGCTGCGGGAAAGGGGCGCTGCGAGCCGCGGGCAGGAGACGTGAGGACAGGCGGGGCGGCTCTCTGGGCGCCGGCTTCCGCGTCCGGGCAAGCGGGGCGGCTAGTGGCTCGGCAGGCGCTCTGCAGGCCGCTGGCTTCGGTGCCCCGCGTCCGTGTTCGGAGTCGTGCGCGCGCCTGGCGCCGACGCCATCTTGGCGGGGGCCCTCGCGTGGACCTGGGGGGCTGGGGGCCGGGCGGGGCCGGGGCGCGGGACTCCGAAAGGCAGGGCCCGCCCGTTGCCCGCTCAGGAACGCTCCTTAAGGGAGTAAGTGACTCCGCGAACTGTGTCTGGACAGCTCCGAGGTAGCCAACTACCCCCCAACCCCCGCGGAAAGCAGTTGCCCTCAAAGTCCGGGTCGGCCTCGAGAACAAAGAGCGGCCGGTGTCGGCATCAACCCTGCAGTTCCCGGGCCGCCGGCGCGGCGGGCAGGCTCCGTCTTGGGTCCAACTGCTGAGTCCTCCGTCGCTTTGGTCACTGCGCCAGACCCCTGTCCCGTCGCACCCGAGCGCGCCTCTCATTTAGACCAATGCTTCAGATATAATAAATACACTGCTGTCCTCAAGACACATGTCAGTTTGCTGATCGGTCAGAATGGATGATGGTTTATCTTTTATCTGGTGTTTCAGAGGTTTGAGTGGGCATAGAACACACACGATTCTGTAAATTTGGAAGTGTTTTTCGTTTCTTGAGTCGCTTTTGAAATTAAGGCCCCAAATCCATCTTGTGACCTGCCTCAGCTTAAAGACTGTTGGGGTCAGCTGACACCCCCATCCCCATACTATTGTGGGTCAGCCAGGGTGGCTACCTTTTCTTAACCTGTCTCTGGGCCTGGTCGTCTTTCCCTTGGGAACTTTGAAGACCATGGAAGACAATTCACGAGAAAGCTCCTTGAGATCTGAAGCACTGCCCATCAGTGCTTCTCCGCACCCCACGTGGAGACTTACAGAGGTGGAGGCTGGGGTGATGCACCGTGCGCAGGGACAGCCCCTCACATGGACGAATTAGCTCGTCCAGGTGCCTGTAGGGCAGAGGCTGAGAGACCCCGCTCTAAACTAAGAGAAGAGGTTGCTTTTCCAAGTGATTGTCTCATTTGGGTCTGCTGCTGCTTCGATTGAGGGGTTTAACTGACAGTCAGTGACTTTTTTCCCCCCATGTTTTTAATACATTTTTCTCCGCGCTACAGCGTCAGCCGTAAACAGAGAGCCATGGGCCTCCCTGTAATACTTGATACGTTGTCCGCCTGACGCCGTATCAGGCACTTCCCCGCCGCTGTGCACATTGTTTTCAGAAGTGCAGGAGGGGGGAGTTCCCTGGCGGTCCAGTGGCCTGGATTCAGTCCCTCATTGGGGAACTAGGATCCCATGAGCCTCGTGGCCAAAAAAAAAAAGTGCACGAGAGAGAGGAGAATGTTTTGGTATAGTTTTACAACCACATCAACACTGCTTTCAGGACACCTGACTTCATTGTTAGGGACTCACACTCAAGCCTTCCAGAGACTCTTTGATTCACTGGGTTGAAATGACACGTGTACACATACACACTGATAATACAGTAGTTATTCCTTAGTTGTGCTGTAACTGAAACTACGTATTAGTATTTTAAGGCACGAGACTAGGCACCTAGATTGTGATACCTGGACTAGCTCTGCCAAAAGTGGATCGAGACCCACGGTTTGCAGGGTGTGCGTGCCACCCCCAGGGTATTCACAGGACCATGTTGGCATGCGCTGTTAGTGCTCTGTGCCTGCTGGCAGAACCTCGTGTCAGCTCCTTAAGTGCAGCATTGCCATTTCTTGAAGGTTGGTGTCCGAGGAAAAGACATTGTTGTTCTTGGTGTGGAGAAGAAGTCAGTGGCCAAACTGCAGGATGAAAGAACAGTGCGGAAGATCTGTGCTCTGGACGACAATGTCTGCATGGCATTCGCGGGTAAGTCTGGGGCCCGTGCTGTATTTCTCAGTCTCCTTGAAAAGCGCTCTGGAGGTTAACCTGGTGGAAGGGCTGTTGAGGGACGTGAAAATTGGGTAACCTGAAATCATTCAAAAGAAAGGGCTGGCCTTCAAGAAGAGGGCTGGCCACAGTTGCAGGGGGAGGTCCTCCCCAGGAGGCTGAAGCGTAGGGGCCAAATGATTAAACACCCCGGGATGAGGCGCTGTGCTGTCGCCTCCATTGCTGCTGGCAGGAGAAAGGTCAGCTGTCACAGCTAACTGTGTGCCCGTGAAGTGGGGAGAGCTGGACAGCACCCGGCTCTCGGGATGTGCCGTATGTTCTTGCACTTCTGGGTTTTCATTCGTTTCCTTAGCGGGGAGGTCGGTTTACCTAAACTAGAGATTGACTTGCTTTGTCAAAAAATTAGCGTGTTTACAGCCTATGTAAATACACACAGCTCCTCGTACACGCAGCTTTCTCAGAGAAGCTCACAGAGGCTGCTGGTTCCACTGTTGGTCACTCAGAATGATCTCGGTGCTGGGTACCAGAGGACCGGCCAAGGGTAACTGCTGTCCACTCACGTGATCTGCGCTGGCCTCGACGACGGGCTGGACGAGCGGTGGCTCAGGGGAGCTCTCTTTGTGTTCGCTGCAGGCCTCACTGCTGACGCAAGGATAGTCATCAACAGGGCGCGGGTGGAATGCCAGAGCCACCGGCTGACCGTGGAGGACCCGGTCACCGTGGAGTACATCACACGGTACATCGCCAGTCTGAAGCAGGTGGGTGTGTCTGCCTGCCGTGGCTCGGCTGCTTACGAGCAGTCACTGCTTTGTCGTGGAGCGTCCTGCCGCATTACCTCACGTGGCCGCACACGTCACTTGTGGGGATATCAGACCACGCTTGTTCCACGCAAGGGTCCTAGCCTTGATTTCTCCCTGTCTGTAATTTTGCCATCGTTTATCCTTCTAAGTGGCGTTTGTGTTCTTACTTAGTAGCATGGGGCAGTCCAGATTCGTAGTTCCAGAGGGAGATGATGTAGTTCTCGTCTTGTCATCCTGAGTGGCATCTTGAGTGGCCAGTCACCAAGCAGCGGGGAGGGGGCTGAAAGCCACGCCCACTCGGGTGAAATCTTGGTCACCTGTGAACCAGAACGTGTAGCCAGATTGTGTCTGCTGTCAAAATAATTCCAAGCAGCCCCAGCTGTGCTTCATGATGCAGTTCCGGTCTTTCTGAGAATGAAAATGCAGCAACAGAAGGAGGAATGCTGAAAACCACAGGCTCCTTTCATTTCTCGCCTGAATTGCAAATAACCTGAACGTGGGCTTAATTTTTCTCATCCCTTCGTTAAAAGCTGTGTTTGGAACACCATGTGTATTTTACTTGGGGCAGGTTCTGGGGGGCCTTCATGCCAAGGCAGCAGTGTCACTGTGTCTCTTTTTCCACTAGCGCTACACACAGAGCAACGGGCGCAGGCCGTTTGGCATCTCTGCCCTTATTGTGGGTTTTGACTTTGATGGTACCCCCCGACTCTATCAGACTGATCCCTCGGGCACGTACCATGCCTGGAAGGTGAGTCCCTGACAAACAGAGGGGCTTTGTTTTGGGCCATCTTGCCAGTAGCAGCAGCTTTGGAGGCCGTCGGGGCCTTGAGCTGGCCTAATCGTATACATAGGTGTGTACGCATACACAAGTGCTCACGACACACTTGTGACGTGGGAGCTGAGAAGTCGTTAAGCGTTGCTTTGGGGAGGAAAGGACAGCGAGGTGTAAGGATACGTGGTGTAGTCAAGTTGCCCACGTGTCTTTCAGTAGAATCCCTTCCTTGGTAGGAATCAGCACCAACTCCAAACAGCCCTTTGCAAAAAGCAGCCATGGGGCAGGGCCTGGAGTACAGGCCCGCCTCCCACCAGGCTGCCCCTCACCGTAGCACATGGGAGCAGGGTGGCACTGGTGGGGCCACGGGGCTGGTGGGGGGGGGTCGTTTTCTTGGGCTGGCTCTGGATTGTCGCACTCTGTGCTGTGTAACACCCATCCCTGTTTCAGGCCAACGCCATAGGCAGGGGTGCCAAGTCAGTGCGTGAATTTCTAGAGAAGAATTATACTGACGAAGCCATTGAAACAGACGACCTGACTATCAAGCTGGTTATCAAGGCCCTCCTGGAAGTAAGTCTGTGTTTGAAATCTGGGCAATATGTTGCAGGTGCGCACGCCGTGGTGCTGGTACTTGGGCTGGGCGGAAGGGACGGCGCAGAATGGAGCAGCTGGCGTGTGCGCAACAAGGAGGTGGTGAGGGCGCCAGCCGTAGCACCAGGCACTGCTCTGGGGCTGTATCAGCTCCTTACACGTCTGGGCAGTCCAGGCACCGAGAGGCTAGGTGGCTTGCCCAAGCGCTCAGCCTTTCTGAGGCTCGAGCTACTGCTCTAGAGTCAGGGACTTAAGAAGCGCTGGGAATAATGGGTGGAAGCCGTCCTTAGAGGTGCTAGGGGGTGAAGCCAGAGGCAGAGGGAGTCCAGACGTCCAGGCTTAGTGGTGGGAAAGGCTGTGAACAGATGGGAGGGCTGTGAGCACACCTGCTGTGCAGGAGGAGGGACCAGCAACCCCGCCCAAATCCAGCTGCCTCAAGACAGGAGGGTATCGCGAAGGACTGGCCACATCAGTGTGCAGCTAGGACACACGCTTTGGGTATTGGGACCCCGGTGTCCCACCGTCGCCCCTTGTGTGGCAGTGCTGGGTTCAGGCTCACAGGGCACATACGGGCGCTGTTTGGTCTTGAGGTGGGTGAGGCATCTAACGCTCTTCTCTCCCCTCCGAGGTGGTTCAGTCAGGCGGCAAAAACATAGAACTTGCTGTCATGAGACGAGATCAACCACTCAAGGTAATCACCAAGGTGGTTTGCTGTCCTTACCTACGGAGTGTTCCCAGTGGTCAGGGCAGGGGTAGTGCACATTCAGGGCCATTCTGCTGTGGCTCCAGCCCCAAGAAAGGTTCTTTCCAAGGATCCCCACAAATGAGTCGAAAAGAGAGCATTCGCGGGGTGAAAACCTCCGCTGTGCGCGTTTGCTTCTGCTTTATAATTATCACCTACACATCAGTTCCAGCTTGTTCCCCGGGTCAGGCACATGTGGCCTTGCTTTCCTGTAGAAGCAGCTGGAAGGGGCATCTGGGGCCTATGTTCGGGGGTCCTTGTGTGGCTAACCATACACTGTTCCTTTGATAGATTTTAAATCCTGAAGAAATTGAGAAATATGTTGCTGAGATTGAAAAAGAAAAAGAAGAAAATGAAAAGAAGAAACAAAAGAAAGCATCATGATGAATGAAATTTTGCCTGTAGCGATTTTTAAATTTAAATCATGGCTGATTTTCCAAATGACATGTAGGCATTTCTGTCCCATTTATCCATACTGTCCAAGTGTCCTGCAATAAACGTCCCTGTTTTTTAACCTTTCTTTTAGGGGTTAATGTATCCTTTACGTGTACTGATAGCTCTTTAGAAAGCTTGCTCGCCTTGGGTCTCTGGAGCAATTCCTCCCAGCTCCTCGCCAGGCTCTAAGACAAGGCAACGGCCGAGTGGGGCTCCTCCCTTGGGGTTTGTGGGAAGGCTTTACGGGGTCCACACTGCTGCAGACAGGTGCTGTGGTTGCAGAAACTCAGGGTTTCTCCCATTCAGGAGTTCTAAACAGAATGACTGTTTCTTTTTACACCTTTGTTCGAGTCCTTAATGAATGTATGACGTCAGGACACGAGGACACACAGTGCTCGGTTTCCATCTTGAGCTCATTTTGCAGAGCAGTAGCTGTGGAACTTGTCTTAAATTTCTGGTTCTAGTAGATCAAGTCAACACTCTTCCTGTTTTCTACTGAAGACTTCCAGTGCTGGCTATTTCCTACCCTCCCTCGCTTTTTTAGCCAGAAAGATTACCCTTCTTTTAGCTTCCAGTCCACAGCAGGGTGAGTCATGGTCCTAAGCTCTGCGTTTACAGAAGAACCCTAACCACCCTTCTCCTGCACAACTCTGCTGCTTCTCCAGAGGCCCTGCCGCCAGCCCTGGTGATGGCGTTGCTTTTTGGCTTCCTTTGCCCCAGGAGAACTCACAAAAGGCTTCTTAGAAGAGTCCTTGGGCTGGTTGTTGCTTCTGACCACAGTGGTTGGTAGGACTCCAACGCCAGGGCTCTGCTCTGTCTACAGCTTCTCTTGTACTGGGTTCTCCTTCAATGGCATATATACATCAAGCTTCTGAAGAGGACTAAAGCGTATCCCCGGCGGTCCAGTGGTTAGGACTCGGTGCTTTCACTGCTGAGGGCCCAGGTTCAATCGCTGGTAGGGAAGCTAAGATCCAATAAGCCACGTGGCGCGGCCAAAATAAATAGGGGTAAGGAGGCCCAGATATATTTTAAACTTAGCCTAAAGTGTCTAATCGTCACAATGACTGTCAGTTTAAGTTTTAATAGCAAGGTTAGTCATAGGTGGTAAACTGTGACTTAACTATATTTAGAATCTCTAGCAGAGAAATACCTGTTTAGCCTGAGTGCTGAGTCACCTGCCGATGCAGGGGACGCGGGTTCGTGCCCTGGTCCGGGAGGATCCCACATGCCGCGGAGCGGCTGGGCCTGTGAGCTGTGGCCACTGAGCCTGCGCGTCCGGAGCCTGTGCTCCGCGAGGGGAGAGGCCACAACAGAGAGAGGCCCGCGTACCGCAAAAACAAACAAACAAACAAAAACTACCTAGTTTAGAATTAGTGCTAAGGCCAGTTGCGTGTAGCAGGTCAGCTGTGGAAGGTTTTTATTTTTAATTGGTATTTGCTAAGAGTTCGTTAAATTCTGAAACTACCAGCAGTGCTCAGGATCTGCTGGAGAGTGGTAGACAGCCCGGAAAAGGAAGCTGGCCAAACACAAGGCTGCATCCAGATGTCACAGGCCAGCTTGGCCTGCCGTCTGGTCCTCCTCTCAGCCTGAATCACGCACAGATGGCCAGGTGGGCCTTAGTCCTGAGAGTGCTTTTTTAACAATCACCTGGAGGACTTCCCTGGTGGTGCAGTGGTTAAGAATCCGCCTGCCAATGCAGGGGACATGGGTTCGAGCCCTGGTCAGGGAGGATCCCACATGCCGCAGAGCAACTGGGCCCGTGTACCACAACTGCTGAGCCCACGTTGCCACAACTACTGGAGCCCGTGCTCCACAGCAGGAGAGGCCACCGTGAGAGGCCCGCACACCACAACGAGGAGTGGCCCCCGCTCAGCACAACTAGAGAGAGCCCGCGCACAGCAACGAAGACCCAACGCAGCCAAAAATAAATAAATGAATGAATTTATATTTTAAAAAATCGCCTGGAAACCCACTGCAGTGAAATTACATGCTTTCAGTCTGAAACCAGCCAAGTCTTGGCTTTTCTCTGTAGTCCCAGGGTCCAGCCCTGTAACAGGTTCTAAGGTATCAACGACATGAAAGTTCTGGGGAGCTTGGAAGCTGTACTATGGCAGCGAAGGGGCCACTCCCGAAGCAGGTTCTCTAAACTAGTGTCGAGTACCCGGAAAGCAGCACCACTCACCCCGGGAGGGTGGCTCTTAGTAACCTAGGGCCTGGCTCATTGCCCTGTACCCAGACTGGCCAGGTCTCACTCCAGAGTGCCAGATGTCCCCCAAATCTGAACTGCACACAACACCTACCTTGGGACGGTCATGTGAGCCATGATGTAACTCGGGCAACAGAGTCAACAGGATTATTTATTTCCAGAGCAGAGAAGAAGAGAGTTTCAAAGGTTTGCATGTTTGTTTATAATTACAAGTTTACATTGCTCGAACAGAGCAGCCGCATTGCTATGTTCTAATTCTTAGCCATTAACTCCTACAAAAATAAACCTAAGCTTTTACAGTAACTTAATTGATACAGAACTAAAACCGTTCCGCCTACTTAAAGGGATTTAGTTACCAAGGCGCTTATGCTCACCACGATGCCCTGTCAGAGGGACGCATGCTTCTACTGAAGGTCTGATCCCTTTGCTCATGCAACAAATATATTCCCCACCCTCCCTCCACCCACCAGTAAAACAAAAACACAGAACTATTTACAACTGAGAGGAAATATGTTCTCGGTCAACCGACCTTGCAAAAAAAAAAAAGACTGGCTCATTTCCAAGTGGATGAGACACCGAACAGTGTTCGGCCAGAGTCCAACGCTGACTGGCCTGGGTCAGGGACTGGCAGGGAGAGGGCAGGAGGGAGAGGGACTCCGCAGAGGAGCTCGTCCTGGGCGCTCACCCCCAGCCCGGATTCCTATGGCAGCCACACTCCAAGCGACAGCTCCCAGCTCCCTCCCGTTCAGGGCCCCATCCTACACCTCCAGCACCCCCAACCCCGCCCTCTACCTTGAGGTCAGGGTCGTCTGGTTTGCTTCTACAACACGATGGTGGGACACCCCGCTTTCCATGCCCTAGGCCCCCCCATGCCCCCGTGCTGGCCACGCCTGGCTCCTAGGCCCCGCCTGTGGCAGTGGGTGTCAGGCCAGCAGCACCAGCGGCCAGTTGGATTACAGAGATGCACTTGGCTGCCGCATTTGCCAAATGGGATTTGGTTCCACGTTAAAAATCAAAGCTGTCCAAAAAAGGTCACAAAGTGAGGATCACACTTTCGCTCTAGAAACCTTTCTGCAAAATACCAAAACCTTAGCGTCAGGCTGTGCACAACTAAAAACGAAAAGTAGGCCAAGATACCTCAAAGAGGTTTCCCACATACACGTCCCCCCAAAAAAGTGGTTCTAACTCAGACCACGTCCAAGTTCAGTTCAGTCCAAAACATAAGCAGTAGCATGGGAATTTTCCAAACTCAGTAAACAAAGTGACCCACGTCTCCCGCAGTAAGTGCAGCGTTTTCCAACATCCTCGTAGACACAGTGTGGCGTCTGTGCCGCTTCAGCAAGAGCCTGCGAGGAGGAGACACAACATCTAGTGAGCACATCCAGGCAGCTCCCCAGCCCGAGCCCAGCACCGTGAATGAAGAACAGGGACTGCTGAACCTCCCTCCCACCCCAAGTCAGGCTGGGGCTTCCCAGACCTTCCCATCACAACCCGAGGTCATCGTTTTTGTTCACACCGGGGTGGGGGGGAGGCAGCTCCAGGTCCCACCCGAAGCCCACTCACACCCAGACCCTAAGGGGCACACACGTCACCCTCGACCTAGTTAAAAATGCAGACTCAAGGTCAGTGCAAGGCCAGGCTGGAGCTGAGGCCTGGCTTGTAACCATCGCTCCTTCCTGACCACACCGGAGTGGGGAGCACCCAGCCCTCCTGCACCTGGACCCTCACTTTGACAACCCCGGGGCCTGGGTCCCACCATCCCCAAGAGCCCCCTGGGGGATTCACTCAGAGGGTCGGGGCCTCAGTTTGGCCTCGATACCAACGCTCACCGGCTCCTACCTGGGCAGCCCCGTCCGGATGCCCTCCCACTAAAGGACCCCACAGCTCCCCTCACTCACCTTCAGCTGCCTCCTTACACCCTGCCAGTCCCAGCTCTGTGGGAAGTCGGGTTACGACGGGTTGCACCGTTGCCCCTGCCCCCTCGAAATCCACCCCGGAAACTACGGCCACGAAGAAACCTTCCCGACACCCCGAAGGTCTCCGTGTTGAGCTTCCTCTCTTCAGCCCACGTCGTCCGCCTGGAACTGAACGAAGACAAGGAGCATGAGGCCGACTACAGCGGGCACCTCCTCACAGCGTCCCGAGGCAGGCCCCAGCCTCACACAGCCTGGGGAGGGAGAAAGGACCGATAGACAGATGGTGACTCGTCACTGGAGCCACTGGGGGGGCAATCCCATCAGGACACTGGAGCCTGAGACTCAACATTGCAGGGGCTCCCAGCCCAATTTCCAACCAGGCCTGTCTCCCACTGGACGGGGCTGCTCAGTATAAACCTCTCACACCTGCGTCACCTAAGGCCAGCACGCAACAGCAGCGTGCCATGAAGGAAGCCCTCCCTGCTTGCTAGGCCCAGGGCCCGTGCAGGCTCCGAGACCTGGAGCAGATCACGGACCCCTCCAGACGAGTCTCCAGAGATGAGGGGACTGGGCTAAACAGAGCAGGGTCCCCAAGGCTATGACACGTACGCTTTGGGGGAGGTGCGGACGCAGCACCAACGCCGCCAACACTCGTTTCTGCACCTCCAGCAAGGACCCCCCGGTGTCCAACTGTGTGCCACAAGGCTGCTTATAGGCAGCTCACACGCAACACACCCAGCCCGACCCCCTGCTCTGCTGCCCCCCCCCACCCTCCTCACTCCAAGCAGCAGCAACCGCAGCCTTCAGCCATCCAGGCTCCCCTCACAGCCCATCAGCAAACCTTCAGGGCATGGCAGAGGCCAAGCCTCCCTCCCCTCCTCCAGCACTGCCCACTACCCCAAAGCCTCTGACGTGACCACTCAGCTTCCATGCCTGTCCCACCTCTGCCCACTCTCCACAAAGCAGCAGTGAAACCTCAGACAGCACTGCTCTCCCCAAGCCACCGTCCCATCTTCATCGCTCCTCCCTGACCCCCCCCAGGCTCCGCTCCAGCCACACAGCAGCTGCACGTGCCCGCCTCCGCCTTGCCTCCGCTTCACACCCTGTCCTGCGTTCACCCTCCCACTGGCTCCCGAACCCCACTCCCCTCACACCCAACACACGCCCCAACCTCTCCCGCCTCACTGCTAGATGTTATCTCGTGCGCCTGTTTTTTTGTTATCTCTTTCCCCTGCCAAAACCTAAGAGGGGTGGTGGGGGGAATGGGGACCTCCCAGCTTGCTTTCTGCTGTTCCCCCAGTGCCCGCAGTGTGTCTGCTACTCCATTTGTGAACGAAAGGATCTGAGTTTCCACACCATGCCCATTCTGTAGACTTCGTTTACTGTCTAGCTGGTTCTCGGGCAACATCTGAGCACCAGCTGTTGGGTGCTAAAAGCAAAGCATATGACAGAGTCCCCGGCCTCAAGCAATCAGGTGGGTGAAAGAATACTGTGGACACTCCTGCCAGCTGCCTCAGGTAGCAAGGGCCTCAGGCCACCAAGGTCAGACCAAGAAGCAGGCCCAGGCGAGGTGGTACAGAACGGGAACATCGACGCGGTAGGGAGGGTAGTCCAGCCCAACCTTGATGAGAAAGAGGCAGCTGAGCAAAGAGGGGCCGGGACCTGGGTCAGATCCCTCAGGTGCCTGTGACTGCCAGGGCTTCCCACACCACCACCTACCGCTGGCACCGCTGGGCCTGACGTACCCATTACAGTAAAACTGTGAGCCTAAGAGATTTGCCTTGAACCTAAGATCTGGGTTTGGTCTCCAAGAGAGCGTGCCCCAGTCTCAGAGTTTGGGGGCAGAGTGTCTTCCCGCCAGCTCCCCCAGGCCTTGCCCGGCCCCACAGCCCCCTGACCTGGTCTTGAGTTCAGAGGAAATGTTGTCAAAGAAGGACTTGGATTTGTCATAGTAGCAGTTGGGCCCCAGGTGGTCCTCCTCAGCAGGCGCCTCGTCACTCTGGGTCACCACCGCCAGGTCCTTCTCCTCCCCTTTCTCAGCTTTGTCGTCTACACAGAGAAGCAGAGCACTGAGAGGCCAAGGAGCAAAGCACCTTCCACCAGGACAGGTCCTCGCGGGGCCGCTCAAGGGTTGTGCTCAGGCCTCAGGGAAGCGGCCGGGAGTGCCCTGCACTACGCGGAAAGCTCTGCTGGCTGCTGGCCTCGTCCACCCCTGGGCCCTGCAACCCGCTCTCATCCCCCGAGCACGGGCCTCCCCCCGACTCCTCTCCTTCCTGGGAACTCCTCAGACAGCACGGCTTCCCCGCCGACCACCATCCCAGCTGCCCCCCGCCCCTGCCAGGCTCTCCTTGACCTGCGCCGTGGACACTCCTAGGGTGGGGCAAATTTTCAAACCTTTAAAATTCAGTTTCTTCTTAAATTCTTTGTCCAGCTCCTCTCGGTTGAACTGGGCATTTGCACTCTCAAAGTCAAAGTCGCCTTCAAACTTGATTGTGTTTTCCTTGACGGTAGTTGGACGGCTTTGCCCTCTGGAGCGATTCCTTGTTCGTCTGTTCCCTGTGAGAAGGAAAGGACAGCCCTGGCCGGTAAGCCACTAACTCAACATTACTCGGTGTGAGACAGCAGACAAGGCGGGGACAGAGCACACTGAAGCTGCCGCTTCACCCTGAAACCGTCACCCACGGAGAAGCAGGCAGGAGCAGTAAGCGGAGTGCGACTGGGTGGTTCTCGGCTCCCCAGAACTCAAGTGGCAACAGCCGTTACCTGATCGCCTCCTCTGAGGTCTTCTGTTCTCGTCATTCACCTGCCCTTGAGTCTGCCCAGCTGCCGGCTGAGCTACATCTAAGGCGCAAAAAGGAAGAGTAAGGCAAAGCGCCTGCGAAAGCAGAGCCCGGGGACAGGAGCAGAGCCTGGCGACGGGAGCAGGGCGGCGCCACCGGGGACTGCGCAAGAGCCGGCCCTGCAAAAGCCTACAGGGTGGGGGTGTCTAATTAAAGGATAAAAA
This sequence comes from Grampus griseus, assembly GCF_964374135.1. Classification (NCBI taxonomy): domain Eukaryota; kingdom Metazoa; phylum Chordata; class Mammalia; order Artiodactyla; family Delphinidae; genus Grampus; species Grampus griseus. Next base: position 87,151,109 of record NC_139008.1, on the reverse strand, counting down.
AAGAACCCCAGGAAGCGCTATGCCACTGAGAACACGAACAAACTCCAGGGGAGTGTGTATTTAAGTACCGCTGGCAGCCTTGCTGCTTGGCGGGGCTGGGCGCCCGTTGAGCTGCATCCCCGCGGTGCCCTTGCCAGGTAACAGCTTTTTGGTGTTCAGGTTATCAAGAGAACCAGTCTGGACAGCCTGCTCCACCATGGGGCTCTTGCTGACTGAGACAGCCGGAAAGCCAGCTCCTGAGTTGAGGAGGAGGAGAGGTTAATAACAGAGACAAGGAGAAGGCCACACCCCCTCGCCTCCCCCCCACCCCCACTCCTTGTCCAGCTGGCTGTGCGGCAGGAGGAAGGCAACCGCCTGGAGAGGTTTTACAGAACCCAGGCAAAGCCCCCACCCCGCACCATCCCCTCTGCGTCTAGCCCAGGCAGCAAAAAAGCCAGCAGGCTCCCCCAGTTAGGGCATCCGGAGGAGGGAAAAACACCCCAGCACAATAAGCACCTCTCAAGCGGCTTAGAAAAAGCTTCCCCCAAACCACACAAGCTCTAACCCCAAGGGGGCTCGACAGTCCCGAGATGCCGGTGAATTCACAGTCTGAGAATGTGTTTCGCTCTGGGCCATGCTGGACAAGAACCATCCCAGTCTGGCATCTTCCACAAAATGCAGTGCTCAGCCTTTGAAGTTAAAATTCTAGAACACTGTTGTTTTTGCTTAAGAAACAACAAAACCAAAAAGGATGAAGTGATGAGAGCTGACTACAGAGAAATAACAGCCTGCATTCCTCCGGGTGAAGGCTCATCGTAAGAAACGAAGGGTTCCCAGGCTGCCCTTGGAGACGGTGCTGCACTGAGTCTGTTCCCACTACACGGCATCACCAAGCCTGAGTGCAGGAGTGCTCAGAACCCGGCCTCAGTGGAGGTCCCCCTCACGAGACGGGCCTCTGCCGCAAGAGGACAGAGAAGGGTGTGCCACACACATCAGGCCATCTCCTCCCTTCCCTCTCCCACGTTCCGGTGGGCACTGTTTAAATGGGACAACTGAGGACTGGGTGGAGGTGCACAGACTTTTGAGACAGAAAAAAATGAGCCCTAACCACGGAGTAACTATTATCGGAGGGGCAGCCCAACACAGTGAAGACTGGACAGTCTACCTTTGTTTTTAAACATAGAGCAGAAACTACTGTCAGAAATTACTCTGAGAAATTCCTCACAACCGGATCAAAAGTACTCAAAGGGCAGGCCCTACATACTGATACTTTTTTTTTTCTTTGTTGGCCGTGCGGCATGCGGGATCCTGGTTCTCCCCGACCAGGGATCGAACCCGTGCCCCCTGCAGTGGAAGCATGGATTCTTAACCACTGGACCGCCAGGGAAGCCCCCTTACTGGTACTTTTAAGTGTCCTCTGCGATGGGCATTCATTGGCCTAGACCACTTTCTCTGACCTAGCGCCTCACTCAGCACGGCCTTTCCTGAGCAAGACAGCAGCTTCCTGCTCACGCTGTATCTGGATGGGGCAAGGATCTTGGGCTCATTTGCTTTTCATAAAAAAAGATCAGTCAAACTATCTTGCCCTAAGAGCAGTTTTATGTAAATGACCCTAAGGACAATGAACTATCTTGTGCAATTTTTAAGTGGGGAAAAAAACATCACTACCGCTGTACTCAGATCCACTGGCATCCATGCAGGAAAGCAACACATGCAAAGTGACAGACTGACAGTAGTTGGTGCCATAATGAAAGCCCCAGGCATCATCTTGGACAGAGTCTCTGCAAAGGTGAGGGCGGCGCACACGGTGCTCTCACATCAGACCTCCGGTGAAAGGAGAAGGCCCAGAAGGGGCAAAAAACCGCCCACAGGTGCGGCACCCGGCAGACAGGTGGGACAAACCAGTGTTACCAAGCCAGTCATCAGGCCCACTGCTCCCCCGGTCAACAACTCAGGCTAGCCACCCAATTTTAATGGTGCTCCATTTTACAAAGACACCCGAGGCCCCGATGCTAAACGCCCTGGATGGGTGAGGAACGTGCCGCACGGATCCCAGAGCAGCATGCCTGTTACGTGGGGGAGCGCCTTGCAGTCTCACCCAGCAACCTACACTGCATTTAGGACCGGCAGAAACCCCAGGAAGTGGCCTTCTGTGCAGAGGGACATTTCCCATACGTGGCAATCACAGTACAGGTCAAAACAGACCCTGGACCCAGGAGAGCGAACAAAGTGTACTGCTGGTTCTTTCTAACACCCTCTTTAAAACTGTGAGAGTTAATAAGTCAGGATTACGTGCAGAAACACACAGAAGCAGTTTAACTGATCCACGGGCTTGGCAAATTATCTGCTACAGCTACTGTCATTCTGGTCTACTGGTTTACCCCCTCGCTCAGGATGGCTCGCAAGACAGCATGCAGTTCTGCAAAACTGCTGTTACCCTTGGAAGTGAGCTGATGTGACTCTGAGGACATGTCAAGCTCTGAAACGGGCTGTGGAGATGGAGAAGAACTAGGGCTGGAAGCCGCGGCTGAGGCTGGAGGGCTTACCAACTTTTCTAAAAGAAGATAAAGGAGAAAAGAGCAAAAAAAAAAAAAAAAAAAAGGCACACAAATAAGTAATGAGAAACTCGTCTTGTGTACAGCAGGCTTGGAAAGAGCCCAGCCATCTCTCATAGGACACTTTGCTCACACACACCTAATCTAGAAACGGGGAGCCAAGCTGAGAAGGGCTCCTGCACCCCAGGAGCAGCAGTCAAGACAACAGGCTCTTCTATTAGAAGCATGTGACTCTTACGAGTGAAGGGGGTGATGCCTGCGACTCTGTGGTTTCAATGTGCCGCAAACCTATGGGCAGGGTGACTCTCACTCCATGCGTGTAGAAGCGAACCTTACTCAACCTTAGGGGAGACTTCATTTTTGAGCAAAGCACTGACACGAGAATGGAAAAGGATAGGATAGGTGGGCGTTGCATTTAACTTTTATATTTATAGGCTGACAAATGTGCAAATGGTTAGAACTCATCTGTAATTACACACATCGGTTATTTCTTCTTTGAACCAGACATACCACAACTTCCACCCAGACACAGGCTGACACTTTAAATGAATTTTGATTCAATTCATCTGTTCCAAAACTCACCCTGCTGCCTCTTCCACTCAACTGAGGAGTTCCTAAGCGTTCTAACTAGTTGAAGGGCCACTGAAGAAGGTGCTCAGTATGCACTGCCAGCTGAACGTGGCACGAACACAGCGTCCCCACCACCAGGGTCTGGCCCCGCTCCTGGATGTCACGGCACAGGCACTTGACCAGGTAGAAAAAGGTTACTCACCTAAACCCAAGGAAGCGGCATACTGCTGGCTGAGCAGGGAGCTGGCGGCCAGCTGGTTGTAGGGCGGCATCCCTCGGAAGGGGCTGTAAGGCACGTGTGGCTGGAAGGAGGAGGCCGAGCCCGAGCCCAGGGAAGACTGAGCAATGAGACACACAGGTGAGAGCAGCTCCAGGCCCTCCTGTCACCCTGCCTGGCGAGCACCGTGCAGACCGGGAAAGGCAGCCTGATTCGTCAGCCCGCTCCTGGAGGCTGAGGCGGCACTGAGGGGCGTGTGAGCCCCCAGGGTGGCCTAAGGGGCTCAGAGCTGCCTTTTCCACGTTCACCCCCAGCTTCACCTGCCAGGTAATTCTAACACGACCTTCTCCTAACTCCGTGAACCCCTCTAGTGGCCCCACTGCCGGTCGTCAGGGAGTCCAGGCTCTGCCAGGGACGAGGATGGCGTCCCCACCTGGGCCCTGGCCCCAACACGCCGGGGCACAGCTGTGTAGCCGGGGAACTACCTCCACGCGGCGTCCTCTCTCCAGCTCCCCATGCTCCCGGGAGGCCCCTTCGTCCCTCAAGGCCTGGCTCGAGCACTTCCCTCTTCTGGAGTTCCCAAGAGCGCTCACCTCAAACCTTTCAGAAGTCTGGCCCAGAGCTTCTCCACGTGCCCACACAGCCCAGCGTGCAAGCCCCACCCCGCAGGGAGCACGCTCTGTCCCGGCCCCTCCTGCAGCGTGAGCCCCGCAGGAGTCGGTGAAAGTCGAGGTTTACAAGCCAAGAAGATATGAGCCTGGACTCCCTAGTAATCCTGGGCAGAACACGTCATAACACAGCAGGCAGGCACACGGTGTGACACCTGCGAATTCAGCATCCCACAACGCTGACTTTATCATCGGGGCAGTGTTGAGAGAGCGAGCCCTGCTGTCCCAAGTCCCTACTAGCATCTCTCTCACTCCCGGCATGCACCGGGGCTTCAGGCTTACCCACCCGAGACAAAGGACAAACGCCGGGTGCCGGCAAGACTAAGAGCACTGCCCCCTGCACCGCCCAACACGCTGGGCCGGCCTCACTCTACAGCACACCCTGTGCATGCCGCAGATGAAGCCTCCCACAGAACGCCAAGAGCCAGACACAGTTAAACTGCTTTTCATGAAGAGGCTGTTCCTCGAGTTGAGCGCTCTGGCCAGATGACACCCAGCTCCGTCTGGAAGCCGGCGCCTCTTAGAGACAGCGCCCACGGCAGACACGGGGCAGCGCACTTACTTGAACAATAGCGGGGTCCTGAGGGAGCGCGTGCTGGGCTTTCGGAGGTTCGCACACGGTAATGTCTTTGATGTCACTTCCCCGGAAGATGATGTACTCATAAACTTCCTCTCTAGGGGGGGCAGGCCTATCTGTGGGACGGTCTTCGGTACCAAAGGACCTCACTCAGGGGTTGAGAAAGAGAAGGGTTACGTTGTCATCCTCGACCAAGTGCATTCAATCAGCCCTCCCGCAGGGGCCGTCCACAGCACGCAGCTTCCACGCCTCAACTGCTCCACCCCTGATTATCAACGGACAATAGCTACAAGACCCCAGCTGGCAACGCTCCAAAAAGTTCTAGGTCGCAAAGATGACCACGAACGATTCAGAGCCTGACAGTCTCCCTTCCAAACACGGAAGGCCAGCGCTCCCACAAACGACGCCTGCTTTGCAAATCCCCCCCGCCCCCCCATTCACATCTGACTTTGCAGATTAAACAGCCCCAAAGCTGCTTTTTGATTGAAGCCTCGCAACACACCACCCCTGGGGAGTCTGTTTTCTTCTGAGAAAAGCCAGCAGGTTGAGTGTCATCCCCACCCTTCTGCCCACGACGAGCCTGGGAGGAGCTGGTAGAGAAACAATGGGAGAAAGCGGCCCAGAACGTGGACCCACCCCACGAGCGTCCGTCTCCGGAGGGGTTTCCTAGGGGATTAACCCCTACCGGCAGGGTTCAAGGAGCCCCAGCGAGTGCCTCCTTCTCAGGTCTCTGAGGCAGAGCTGGGCTTGAAGCGCCTCTGTCTAATCCTAGCACAACTCCCGCTGAGGACCAGGGACTACGCTGGGCCTCAGTTTTTCCAACGGGGGTCTCAGGCCAAATGTAGCCAAAAGCCAAGAGTACAAGTGACCACAAAATCTTACAGTACTAAACTATGTCCTGGAGCAACACATCTATCGGAAAACTTAAATACTAGGCTTTCAAAGGAGCTACTCCCAGAGCTGGGAACTGACTGCGACCTGGATGGAGGAGGCTCCCTCTAACACAGGAGCACGTAGCTGCGCCTTGACCCTTAGAGGCCCAGCCCAGTGTCTCCAGCCTAACAAGACCAACCAAACAAACAGGGTTTCTGCAGACCTGGCTGCACTCAGCACTTCCAAGAGGCAGGGGAAGGACACTAGTCATCGTCCCTGGAGGACGAAGACAAAGAAACTTTGGGCCCACCTCCTGCCTCAACACGCTCAGAAAAGGCTCTGGACTCCGGCAAAGCCACAGTACAGCCATCTTTCTCTAGGTCTCCCAGGGACTTCAGTGTGGTTACCAGCGCCCGCAGGGAGCAGTCTGTCACAAAAGGGTAAACCCACAGACTAAAACGTCTGAATTAGAGTAGGAAGACGCTTTAAACGGGAGCATGGAGCCGCCAACCGATGCTCCTATCCCAACAGGAGAATCCATTAAAACGTGGTTATTTGTTCAGGCTCAAGGCCCCAGCTGCTTAATAGGTTCCAGAAGGGCTTGCACAAGTCGCGTTTTCTCGTTCTCCAGCCTTCTGGGGAGGCCCCGAGGAGACTCCGGGCCCCTAGCCCCACCCCTCCCCCACAGGGACCGGGTTCTCGGCGCCAGCCGCCCCCTCCGCCCTCGGGCAGCTGGGGAGGAAACAGCCTAGCAACGCCGACCCCCCACCTGCAGAGGTGGGCTACACCGCACGGGGGGGGGGGGCGGCACCGCGGGAGCTAGACCCGCCCCCACCTCCCCACCGCAACCCCGGGCAGGGCGAGCTGGCCGCGCACCATTACGCTGCCACCGCGGCCCGGGGAGCCCATTGTGCAAGCCGAGCCCCGGAGGACAGGGGCGGGAGCGGCGCGGAGGCCCAGGGCGCCCCGGTGGGCGCAGGCAGGATGTGGGGGTCGCCCCGGGGGGTGAGGCGGGACTGCGGAGGGGCGCCCGGGGGGGGGTAGGGCGGAGGAGGCGCGGGCCCGGCTGTTGGCGGGGGCGGGACGGTTGGGGCGGCCGCGGGGCGCTACCTTTGGCGAGCGCCACCGTGGAGTTGTCCGTGTCGATGGTGTAGAGAATGCCCTCGTAGCGGATCTGCGCCTTGGAGATGAGGCTGATCTTGCTGCCCAAGTACGGGGTGCCCGAGGAGCCGCTCATGGCGGCGGCCGCCCGGCCGGGCCTGGCCCGCTCGCCTCCGCGCGGTCGCCTCGCCGCCCGCTCCTCCGCCTCTGCGCCGCCTCACCGCCGCCCGAGGGCCTGCGCGGGGACCAGAGAGCGAGGAACGGCGCGCGGCCGGGGGGCTCTGAGGGGAACGCGGGGGAGGAGGGGTCGCAGCAGCCACATCCGGGTCCTGCGCCGCCACGCCCCGCCCCCGCACGCTCACCGCCCATTGGCTCGCCTCGCCGGCCTCCCTTTAAATATGGCCGCGCTGTCGGCCTGGGGGCGGCCCCGCGCTCCGCGCCTGCGTAGCAAGCGTCGCCTGACCCGGCGGGCTTTCCCCTGCTCTCCGCCCCACTTCTCGGCTGGCTCCCGGCGGGCCCCGCGCGGGGTGGGAACACGAGACCCGGCGGGCGGGCCTGGAGGAGGGGTGGGAATCGACCGGGGCGGAGCGCGCGTCCGCGGGAGGGGCGGGGGAGCACGTGTGAGGGAGGGGGCGGGGCGCCAAAGCTCCGCCCGCCGCGTGTACCGCCCTTCTCAGGACCCGGGTGCGGGGAACCTGTGGATCGTGTTTCCCGGTTTCAGTTTCCGCTGAACAGCAGCGTACCAGACGCTTTCCCCCCTCCTGGGCCGGAAAGCTGGGATGCGCCCCACTGTCACTTTCCCCAGGGGCAAAGGCTGGGGGTCCCTTCCCCGGAGAGTGACGGGGGCCGGGGTCACTGCCCGTGGGGTGAAGGTGTGGGGCCGGGAGGTCTCTTCCCCGGGGTAGAAGACAGGGGGCCGGGCCGGGGTTATTGCCCGCGGAGTGAAGACGGAGGGTGAGGGGTGGTCTCTTCCCCGGGGGCGAAGGCGGGGGACCAGGGTCACTGCCCAGGAGGTGAAGGTGGGGGCCGCGCTCCGCGCGTGGGGCGCAGTAGTAACTGCGGGTAACGAGCGCTTCCGGCGCGTCAGCCGCTAAATATAAGGTGCTGAGCGCATCTTCTCTTTTAATCCCGCCCCTCCCCCCAAACCTGCGGTGGCGTTCCGCGTCCCTTAAAATAAATCCCAGCCGGCCACCAGGGCCTCCGAGACCCGCCTGACCTGGCCTGCTTGCCGCTTTGCCCGGCTCCGGCTCTGAGACCTCGCTGTGAAGTGGAGAAACAGGCCGCCCCCTCCTGTTCGCCAGACCCCCTTCTTGCCTGCACAGCCCTTTGCTCGATTGGTGATTATGTCTGCGCTTGCTTTCTGCCTGTCTCTCCCTCTTGACCTCAGATCAGCGACTAATATTATGTCCTGAAAAAAACTTGGTGAGTGATGACCAGCATTTTATAGAAATGAAACAGAATGAGATAGAGAGCATCTCACAGTGAGAGTGCGCTTGCTCTGTGAAGCATTTATTTTACTTACACGTATTTAAGTGGGTACTTGATCAAGATGTGAAGTGTATTTCTTACAATAAGTGCCAAACGAAAAATGAAAGCCGCTGCAGAGAACACCTTACGGCAACCCGCACATAGGCTCTGACTCCCCATTTTACAGAGGAAACTGAGACCCAGCACAGGACAGTTGCCCCGCCTGCCCTTTGTGAATCCCCCCATTCCACCAGCACCCGGCAACAGTAAGAGAACAGTATTGGGTTGGAGAAAAGGGAGCACAGAAGGAGCAGAAGAGAAGATGGAAAAGTCTTCTAAATAGATCTGCCAAGATTTACCAGTGCATCTCTGCTCCTGGAGAATTGCGCTGGTGAGGAGAGGGTGGACAGCGCGGCCCCCGGGTTAGCCCAACTCCAGTAAGAGAGGTCTCCAGGCATCGGGGCGTCCTGCCCTTGGACAGGAGACAGGACAGCACAACACAGTCTTCCCCAGAGTGCACCTGTGTGGCGTTGGTGCAACCCCAGGTCTCCTGACCACCTCAGCGACCATCTGGCCTGGTGGTCCCCCTGCACAGCAGAGGTCTTCCTGCCCCCCACTTCCCCCAGGTCCAGAACACGACTTGCCTAAGGTCACAGGTTCTGTGCCTCGGAACTCTCTCCACAATCTTCTGTGTGTACTGGAGGGGGGGATGCATTCCTCCCCAGTTGGAGCCGATTCTACCTTGGAAGGGGGAGCTGGATCCTGAGCTCCAGGATCAGGGCAGGGGGCAGTTCCTGGAGACCTCTGAGAGTCCACCGGGCCCCCGGGTGTACAGCTGGGTGGTTCCCTGAGGACATCGGTCACTGCAAATGCCCGGGCAGGGCAGAGGCTAAAAATATATGTGGCGCACAGGTCCAGGAAGCCTGGCCCTGCCACTCATTCCTTGGTGTCCTGCCCAAAGTGGAGGGCACTTGTGAAAGGTCTGAGAGGGGGAGCAGTTGTACGGAGCCTCAACTTGGCCCGGGAGTACATTGGTGTGGTCTGTTTTCCATGCGAGGGGACACCCCTCCCTGAACAGCACCTCCACCCTCAACAGCTGTCCACAGTGCCCACCTGCTCGGTCATCACCAAGCCTTAGACTCCTGAGCCTGGGGATGTAGAGAGGGGAGCTGAGAAGACGAAAAACCCTGGGCAGGTTGGACTCCCTGCCTCAGTTTCTCCTTTTGCCAGATTGAGAAGACAGCTGTCTTGCCCATGTCACTGCTGGATGTGAGGACCCCAGAAGATGATGCCTGTGCTGGGCTTTTGAGAGGTGCTAGGGGCCCGTGCATGGGAGACGGGGGTCCCTTCAGAGGACCACAGAAGCAGCTGGCTGGGTTTCCACTGCACCCACGAGCCACGTACCAAGCCCTGTGTGTTTGGAGGACAGCGTCCTTTATTAAGGACGGGTGTGAAGATAAGGACCCAGGACCCGGCCCGGGGTTCCATCACAGCCCGTGTCCTGTAGCAGGTGAGGGGCACGTGGCCACAGAAGGCCACTTTGTGACTGATGTGAACCTGAGAAGGAATGATGGGCCCAGCCACTGATTTCACAGGTATCATTGCTTAGTAGGAGCAAAACAAAACAGGTGAGTTGATTCAAAGATGTATTAGTAATAGATAGGTGGACACAGATAAAACAGAAATCGAGTCTGGGGTCTGAAGCAGGGGACGTGCCAGCAGGGTGGGACCTTGCCTGTCCCCTCCTCTCCTTCGGGACCTAACACCCGAGAGGGGCAGATGTCCCCCTGCTAGGAGGGAGCCTTTGCCCGCAGAGAGCCAGGAGCCAGGAGGAAGCTGAGGGTTGCAGGCGGGATGGGTGGCAAGGGCAAGGCTGGCTTTGAAGGTGACCCGTACCAGGAGCTTTTCAGGCAGGTCACAGGGCTGGGAGGCCTGGGCGGCTGTGTTCAGGGCCTCTGTGGTCAGGGAGTAAAGCAGGGTTGATCCCACACGGCCAGGAATTCTCCCCGAGGTCTCTGCTCTCTGTGAATCCGGTGGGAATCCATCCCCATCCCCGGGGCCTGCAGGGCTGTTTTCCCTGGAGGCTCCGTGAGCACCGGTGGCTTGAGGTTCCTGCATCTTTGGACCCCCCTCCTCTCCTCGCCCTGCTCCCTTACCCCTTCTTTCCTCTTCCATCTCCCTCTCCTCCCCCTCTCCCTTCCCTACCTCCACTCCTTGTCTCCCCCGCCGGCCGCCCACCCAGCTGAGCCTTCTGGTGATGAGGCGTGCTGTGGGAAGTAAACAAAAGTGTGTTAGGACCCAGACCCAGCTGGGCAGCCTCGGCCCACCCTTCCAGGCCCAGCTGGTGGGAGAGGTAAGCAAAGTTGACGGACTCTGGCAGCCCCAGACACTAGGTCCCCGAGTGTCAGATTCTAACGTGGTGGCCCTTCAGAAATACAGAGAGAAAACACTTAGAGAACATCCTGGGAACAGGAAGATGGACAGGCCAGTCGGCTTTCCTCTCCTGGTGATGATTAAGCCCCTCGATGCTGAGGGCTTTAAGAGCTCAGGGACAGCTTAGGGTGCACATTCCTGGGACCCCTTAGCCACCACCTTCACCACCCAGGGCCGGTCAGGCAGACCTGGCTGGCATCCTGGCCCCAGAGCCTCCTGGCTGTGCCTCTAGCACGAAAAGTGGGGCCCAGGTTGTGCCTCGTGCTGTGAGGATGGAAAGTGCAAGCGAGCTGTTTGCACCAGGCCAGCGCGCGGGAGGGACCCTTGTAACCGCTCATCCTGGGTCACCAGCGTCCGCTTGCATGTGTGGGGCCTCCCTAAGCAGGATGATTGGAAAGGTAGTTAGCGACCGGGGCCTACCACGCACACAGGGAGGGTCGAGGGAGGCTGAGGTCCCCTGGGCCCTCAGCATCCCCAGCTGGGCCCACCCTCACCCACCCCACAAGGCCCTCCTCACCCCTTCCCTCTGCCTGGGCTCCCTCACCACCTCATTTAGGGAGGAAGAGAGTCAGTGGTGAGGGTTTGGCTCCCCAGAGGCAGAGCACGCGGGGCCACCCCTGGTTCCTCCCGCCTCGCCCTCTGCTATGTGCCCTGGGCGTCTCCTCCAGCCCAGCTTTTCCTGGGGCAGGGTGCCGTCAGCCACGGTGACGGGGAGGCCAGCGGCTCAGGGTGACCTGCCCTCACACCCTAAGAGCTTCCACGCTGGCCTCGGGTTCTAGCGCAGAGCTTGGCACGAGGCAGGTGCACCATCGCTGTTTGGCTCACCTTGAAGGGGGCCACGAGAGAGCCCTGGACAGGGGTCTGCCAGCGTTCCGTGCCAGCCGCCTGCACCTTGCCTCCTGGTGGGTCCCGAGAGGAGGTCGGAAAAGGGGTGTGGGCAGTGGGGAAGGGGACTGTGGGGTCCCCGGTGTTCCCCCGAGCACACTGCCTGCACAGTCAGGGTCGTTTATATTTATCGACAGAAGATCCCTCTAAGGGCCCAATGCGTGTGTCTGTTTGGCAGCAGACATTCACTGGAGCAGAGCTGGAGACCCCCACGACCCATGACCTCTAGCAGGAGACTGGGTCAGTCTGGGCACCACACATGAGCAGACCGTGGCCGCACAGACAGGGCCACGAGGGAAAGACACACAGAGAACAAATGCCCTGTACAGAGTCACAGGCCCCCTGCAATGTACACAGGTTGTTAGAGGTCAGGATGGCGGCCCCCCGGGGCCTAATGGTGAGGAGACCAGCCTGGGCTAGATGCTCGGCCAGGGTCACACGGCCACTGAGCGGCCAGCCTGGGATTCCGATCTGAGTCTCAGGCTGCTGACCCGGACACCCTGCCCCCTGGTGCTCCCTGCTCAGCCGCGGGGGAGATGCCAGATGCGGCTTCTTCATTCAAGGAACGCACGCTGTACAGGTGCCCCAGATGCAGACTGTCCTGAGGCTGCAGCTGGGCACTGCGGGGAGAGTTCCTTCACCTTGTCCTCTCTTGACCCCATGCAAAGGATGCAGGATGCGTCCCAGGGAGTTGCCACAGTAACCCAAAGGCCTACCCGGGGAGCGTCCTAGGATGTGAACTCCAAGTCAGCTCCAAGGCTGGGCGCTTGTCTTTGCACCTGCCTGATGGTGCACGAGCGCCGGCCTGGCAGAACCGCAGCCCCCAGGAATGAAGTCGTGTAAATAAAGGGGTGGGGGACTTTCCCGGCGGTCCAGTGGTTAAGACTCCACATTCCCAACGCAGGGGGCCCAGGTTCGATCCCTGGTCAGGGAACTAGATCCCGCATGTCACAACTAAAAGTCTGCATGCTGCAACTAAAAGATCCTGCACGCGGCAACGAAGATCCGCATATTAAATATTAAAAATTAAATATTTTAAATATTTAAAATTAAATATGTACTATTTTAAATATTAAAATTAAAAAAATAAAATAAAGCAGTGGTAGAGACAATCCAGGCCTCCCAAAGCCTGTGGTCACCTGGCAGGGCTCGGGAGCCAACGTGAGGACCCCTCGTCTGCGTACTGACGTTCTCACCTGGCGAGAGGCTGCAGTGTGGATGGAAAGCATCCTGCCGGGCACACGCGTGTTTTTGCAAGTGTGAAGGTCCACCCTGTGAACACCATACACCTTCCCTTCTGTGGCTGCCTTAAGCCCCTGAACGCAAAGGCTCGGTGGCCAAGCCTGGGCACCGAGGCAGACGCTTGTCGTGACGCGGACGCCCTCGGACGGGCAGGGGCGTGTGTGGCAGAAGGGGCAGCATGCGGGCCGGGCTGAGAAGCTAGTTCTCCTCCAGGAAGATGCCTCGGTCCAGAGCTGCTTCCAGATTTTCCAGGAGGTTTCAGCAGCTGGACGGGGCGGACGGCACCACAAACACATTGCCGTGGCTCGTGTTGTTCATACAAGCGACCGCAGACCTCCAGGAGTAGATATTTGTCTTTCCCAAGCAACAAGCATGAGAACCACGTTTGCCTTGGGAGTCTCCCCGGGTTCGTGGAAGTGTTTTCACAAATGGGTTTACCATGCTCCCTGGAATCTCGGGGCCAGTGGTCCCGAGTCTGATCTCTCTCCACGCTGGGCTGCACTGAACTCATGCCTATTCATTCATTTCTTTGTTTGCTTAGCAACGTTGTTGAGGTATGATATACATACCATAACATTCACCCATTGAAGGCGTTCAGCTCAGTGGTGTTTAGTATAGTCACAGAATTGTGCAGCCGTCGCCACTGTGTAATTCCAGAACATTCCAATCACAACTCCCCAAACGCTATAGCCACTAGCGGTCCCTCCCCACCGCCCTGTCCCCCAGGGCCCAGGTAACCACTGTGGCTTTGCCTGTTCTGGACGTTTCCCATTCATGGAATCATACACTATGTGGTCTTTGTGACTGGCTCCTTTCACTACGCGTACTTTGATGAATGTTCTCAAGGCTCATCCACGTTGCAGCACGTGTGAGCACTTTGTTTCCTTCTGTAGCAGAATAACATTCTGTTGTATGCTGGTGTAACGTGTTCATCAGTTGATGGACATTTGGTTTGTCTCCACCTTTCAGCTACTATGAATAATGCTGCCGTAAACACCGTGTACAAGGCTTTGAGTGGATGTATGTTTTCATTTCCCCCCGTATACACCTCGGAGTAGAATTGCCTGCTCATATGGTGAGTCTATGTTTAACATTGTGAAAAACCACCAGACGGTTTTCCAAAGTGTCTGCACGTCTTTATACTCCCACAGCAACGTGTGACGGGAGCCTGGTCCTCGTTTGATGCTCTCTGGGGCGGGGTGTCCACGTCTCAGCAGGGCTGTTCCTTCACTTGGGGATGAAAGGCATTTCCCTGCTCAGAGGAGTGCCTTGGCACCAGGCGTCCACATGCTCTGTCAGCAGTCACCCACGGGGCCGACTTCCGTACTCGGATGAGCGGGGCAGATAGAGGTTTCTTTTACCACAGGCCTTGGCAGAGGACTGGCGGGCTGCTCCTGGGAAGGCTGCGCTGGGGTTGCCGCGCAAGCAGCCAGCCTTTTATCCCAGTCAGTCATGTAGCACAGGGGTCCCCAACCCCCGGGCCTCGGACCAGTAGCGGTCCGAGCCGGTTAGGAACCAGGCCGCACAGCAGGAGGTGAGCGGTGGGCGAGTGAGCGAGGCTTCATCTGCCGCTCCCCAGCGCTCCCCACCGCTCGCATCACTGCCCGAGCCATCCCCCCCTCCCGCTGCCGTCCGTGGAAAAGTTGTCTTCCATGAAACTGGTCTCTGGTGCCAAAAAGGTTGGGGACCGCTGATGTAGCACAGGAGACTCAGGCCTTCAGCCTGGAGTCCCCAGACCTTACAGCTCCAGGTCTTCAGGCCTGTGGTCACCATCCCTGCCCTGATACAAGCAGACCTCAGAGATGTTGTGGGTTCCGTTCCAGACCACCGCAATAAAGCGGATGTCACAATAAAGTGAGTCATGAATGTTTTTGCTTTCCCAGTGCGTATAAAAGTTATTTTTACGCTGTAGTCTATTAAGTGTGCGGTAGCGTTGTGTCTGAAAAACATTGCACGTACCTTAATTTTAAAATAATGCTGTTGGAAAAATGGTGCTGATAGACTTGCTAAACGCAGGGTTCCCACAAAACTTGTTTGTGAAAAATGCAATCTCTGCGAAGGGCAATAAAGGAAAGCATAATTAAACAAGGTGCGCCTGTAGAGTGCGGACTGTGCCTCCTAACTTCTGCGGAGAAAAATGAGGCCCGTGCAGCAAACACCTTGAAGGAGCGCTCAGGGCAGAAAGGAGAACAGCAATTGCAACTCACAGCCGAGTGTGCGCTGGGCATCGTGCTGAGCAGTTTGCGCGCACACGTCTGACGTTTGAAGCAGCGCCCTGGGTGGGGCTCTATAATCATCCCATTTTACAGACAGGAGGACGAGGATGAGGGCAGTTAAGGAACGTACCTACCATCCTAGCAGAGCCAGGTGCAAACGCAGGTTGGGGACGCCCTGGCCCCCGGCATGCTATTACACATCCTCCCCAAATACCTGCTGAGCTAATAAACCAACCCTCCCTGGATGTCCTGCTTGTCAGCACATAAAGGCCAAGTGCGAGGGTCTCCAGGAAGAAAGTGCTGAGACAAGTAAGCGTACAAAGGGCCTAAGGGGGCTAACACCGGTGAGGAGAAAAGTGGAGGAAGTCTGCTTGGGCTGGGACCTGACCAAGTCTGCCTGCCGGCAGGAGGTCTGGAGTTCAGGGGAGGAGTCTCACGTGGGGCAGAAATGGCCAGTCCTTCGGACCACGGCCTTGCTCGGGCTGACTGGGGCCACCCTGAGAAGGGCACCACCTCAGTGAAATCTGAGGCGGACCCTAAGCCTCTAATGGCTGCGGGCAGTCTGCTAGCCCCGCTCCTGTGTTGGGCAGTGAGTCTCTTTTGGAAGGGAGATCTGTGTGACCACAGTCACCCCTTGTGCCCACAGGTTCCCTCCCTTGCACATGGGGGTCTCCTCCAGGGGTACCCCAGCCTCTCTTCCTGGGGGAGACTTAGAAGAGGGAGGGAGGAAGGTGGGTGAGGCCCCGCCGCTTGCAGCGGGTCTCGGGGCCCCTCCACTCTCCAGCCTACAGCCCTCCTCAGCTGTCACCTCTGCGGATCTTGGGGGCCTTCCTGGGAGTGTGAGCCATGTCCTCATTCAGGAGGGTCTGAGCCCCTGGTCACTGTACCCTCTCAGGCTGGGGTGCTGCTCTGTCCATTCACGGTAAGAGTCACCACAGCGCCAGGAGCGCCCTCGGAATCCAGCCCCACCGGTCTTGGCAATATGTGCTGGCCGAGCCTTGCAGCCCTTTTCCTGCTGTATCGTCCCAGCTACACTGTAACTTAATTCTGACAGGCCTGGTGGCCCAGAGAGGGTGTGGGGACGGTCACCTGTTGCCTTATGGGGGAGAGATTTCTGTATCGTCTCCCCCGGGGCCGGCTGGCTCTAGCTGGGGAGGGGGTCCACGGCTGCAGGCTCAGGTGGCTAAAGGCCTCTGAGGAATCAAATTCTGCATGCACACACCCAGGTCTCCACCCCCCGGGGTCCCCAGGGGTCCCAGGCAGGGTCCTGACGTCGGCGTAGCAGTCCTGCTGCGGCTGAGCGATCTCCGTCTGTGGAGTTCAGCCCCTCTGGCCGTTGTGTCTGAACGGGAGCTTGAGTGTTTCCTGCTTTACCGCCTGAGTTTCTTTGAAGCTGATAATGAGACTGCTGGCTCCCACACAGGTTTCTCAATTGTTTAACTGCCCTCAGCTTGTCATTATCGTCTCTAAGTCAGTGCAACTTAGTCAACGAGCCTCCGGTTCCATCTTCCCCCCACCCCCCACCCCCGCTCCTCTACCTTTCAAGCAACCAGTTCAGTTTGGATCATGACACTGGGCAGACTGCTGGCCGGTGCGGCCCCTGCTACCAGCCGGGCCGCCAGCTCCGTCCCCCAAGTCATCCCCAGGGGAAGTGTTAGCAGTTGGGCCTCGGGTCAGGGATGGGCTTCCCTCACTGCCCCGGTGGTGAGTGGTGCAGTCTGCAGCTCCATCCGGCTGCCTGCTCTCTTGAACCGCTCTACTCCGAGTCCCAGCTTGTTCTCCAGGATGCAGATGCTGAGGCGGAGGTTTCTTGGGAAGAAACACCTTCAAGGGGGAAAAGGGAGGCAGCAGGACTGGGCAGGAGGGACCCCGGGCCGCGATGTGCCAGCCCAGCGGGCAGCTCCGGAGCACCTGCCCATTGGAGGGGTCCCACGCTGAGCGGAAATAGGTGTCCTCATCCCACCTACCGCCTTGCTGGCGGTCGCTGGGATCACCCGAGAAGAACGTGACCTGGGCTTGAAGCTAATGGCTGGAGGCTCCCAGTTAGTTCACCCTGCTTCTTGCAGCTGGGCAGTGGTGCTTTCCTGGAGGGGCTCTGAGCAGCACATCTCCACATCTGCACAGAGACGGTGTCAGTATTTGTGGAATCCATCCCTTCCGCAGAGAGCCCTCAGCACTGTCACCTTGGGCTGTTTTGTGGAGAGTAACATACTCCCTCTGGGAGGCTGGCATGGTCCTGGCCCAGATGCTGAGCATCATTTCATGTTCTTATCGGTCATTTGTATCTCTCCTTTGGACAAGTGTCTATTCATATCTTTTGCCCATTTTTAAATTGGGTTATTTGTCTTTTTTTTTTTTTTTTTTTTTTTTTTGCGGTACGCAGGCCTCTCACTGTTGTGGCCTCTCCCATTGCGGAACACAGGCTCCGGACGCGCAGGCTCAGTGGCCATGGCTCACGGGCCCAGCCGCTCTGTGGCATGTGGGATCTTCCCAGACCAGGGCACGAACCTGTGTCCCCTGCATCGGCAGGCGGACTCTCAACCACTGCGCCACCAGGGAAGCCCTTATTTGTCTTTTTATTATTGAGTTGTGATAGTTCTTCATGTATTCTAGATACAAGTCTCTTCTAAGTGTGATTTGAACTTTTTCTTCCTCTCTCTCAGTTTTTTTCATTTTCTCGATGTCTTCTGAGGCACAGAAGTTTTAAATTTTGAGGATGTCGAATTTATCTCTTTTGCTGTTGTTACTTATGCTTTTGGTGTCATATCAAAAGAGCAATCACCTAATCCAAGGTCTATATGTATATTTTCTTCTAAAAGTTTTACAGTTTTTGTCCCCACGTTTAGGTCTTTGATCAATTTTGAGTTAATTTTTGTGTCTAGTGTGAGAGAGGGATCTAGCTTCTTTCCTTTCCATGCGGGTATCCAGTTTTCCCAGCACGATTTGTTGAAAAAACTGTCCTTTCGTCATTGAATCATCACAGCACCCTTCTGAAAAATCATTAGACCATATATGTGAGGGTTTATTTCCGGGCTCTCTATTCTACTCCAGCTGGTCTATGTAACTCTCCATATGCCAGTACCGTTCTGTCTTGATTACTGTAGTTTTGTAGTAAGTTTGAAACTGGGAAGTGTGAGTGCTCCAACTTTGTCCTTCTTTTCCAAGATTGTTTTGGCTATTCTGAATCCCTTGAATTTCCATAGGAATTTAAGGATTCGTTTGTCAGTTACCGCAAAGAAGCCACCTGGGAGTTTGATAAGGATTGTATTGAGTCTGATATACAAGTGGTATCAGGGAGCGCAAATAAAAATCAATTTGGGGAGTACCACCATCTTAATGATATTCAGTCTTCCAATCCCTGAACGTGGGATATATTTCCATTTATTTAGGTCTTCTTTAATTTCTTTCAACAATGTATTGTAGTTTTCAGAATATATGTTTTGCACTTCTTTTGTTAATTTACTCATAAATATTCATGGGATTGCTTACTTAATTTCATTTTTGTCTTGTTCATTGCTTCTGAATGAACTACAATCGATATTTCGTATATTGATCTTGTCCTGCCACCTTGCTGAACTTGTTTACTAGTTCTAATAGTTTTCTAGTTGTGCCTTTAGAAGTTTCTGTATACAAGGTCACATCATCTGCAGATAGAGATAGTTTTCCTTCTTCCTTCCAATCTGGATGTCTGCAGTTTCATTTTCTCACCTAATTGCTAGCCCAGTCCACTGTTAGCTGTATTCCCAAAGAAATGTCTGTGTCACCAAAAGTCAAGTAGGGAACGTTCAGAGCAGCACTCTTCATAACAGCTGCAAACTGGAGCCCCCAGTGCCCACCATCTGAAGAGTGGATACGTAGCTGGGTGTGTTCAACCACGGATCCTGCAGCAGTGAGCGTGGGCCCTCTGCAGGGTGGCAACAACACAGATGAGCCTCACCTACCGCTGAGGGAGAGAATGCCCGTGCACAAGAGAACCCGGTTCCTCTGTAAGTTCAACGTAGACTCACCACGTGACCCAGCAATTCTGCTCCAAGGAATATACCCAAGAGAAATGTAAACATATGTCCACACAAAACCTTGTGTGCGAATCTTCACGGAAGCACTACTCCAAAAATGGAAACAACCCAACTGTCCATCAATGGATGGATGGATAAACAAAGGTGATCCATCCACGTAATGGAATATTATTCAGTCACAAAAGGGGATGAAGCACTGACACAGGCTACCATGTGGGTGAACCTCAAAAACGAGATGCTGAGTAGGGACTTCCCTGGTGGTCCAGTGGTTAAGACTCCCTGCTTCCACTGCAGGGGGCATTGGTTAGATCCCTGGTTGGGGAACTAGGAGCCTGCCTGCTGCATGGCACAGCCTAAAAATTAATAAAACATTTTTTTAAAAAAACGATGCTGAGTGAAGGAAGACAGACACAAAGGGAAGACACCTATTGCATGGTCCTATTTACGTGAAATGTCCAGAACAGGTAAATCCACGGGGACAGATGTGGATTAGTGGTTGCCAGGGGCTGAGGAAATAGGAGGGTAGGGACTGGCTGCTTACAGTCTTCCTTTCAGGTGAGGAAAACGTTCTGGAACTAGGTAAGGCTGATGGTTGCACAACATCGTGAATGCCACGAAGTTGTACACTGTAACAAGGTTGAAATGGTGACTTTTATGTTATGAGAATTTTACCACAATAAAAAAATTAACCCCCGCCCCCCCAATACACACACACACACAAAATAAAACACTGGGGAAACAAAAGACAGAAGTTCGTATAACTCCATTTACCTCCAGTCACCAACCTGGCTACAGGAATGCATGATATTAGGAGTCAGGTGGTGGTCACTCTGGGGAGGGGTGGCTGGGCGGGGGTGGCCTCTGGGGTGCTGGGCACATTCTGCTCCTTGATCTGGTGCTGGTGACGTGGGTGTGTTTAGTTTGCGAGAATTCACTGAGTTGTGCACTTTCTAGTGTGTGTATTTTCCCTCAAGAACAAGTTGAGAGATGAAAAATCAAGCAGTGCTTCTCTTTTTTTAATGATAAAAGAACAACACATGCATTTAAGAAAATAAATGCAGAAAAAGCACAGAGGAGAAGGAAACTCCAAGGTCCCCATCACCTTTCCAGTCTTTTCCTGGAGAGCCTTGGGCCCCAGGGCAGCGGCCAGCACTGAAGCCTGAAGCTGGTGAAAACCAACACTCTGGTTTTGGCAGATGGTTTCTGGCAGATGGATCAAGTCGACTTAGTGCTGGTGAGCTGTGAGTCCACAGCCTGGGGCACACCTTCCCTCCTGGTCTCTGGGTCATGTCTTTAATGTTTCAAGTTCATGCTTTGGTCTTTCTCATGCCACTCAGGTTTATCACAGAGGGCAAGCAGGGCGTCAGGCTCCTAATGAGAAGATTCAACCTTTTCCACTCTAGAGCTGGGCTATCCTTCTGCTCTATAAGCTTTAAAAAAAATAGCATGTGGGTTCTTAGGGCAGGATGTTCATTTTGCAAACAGTTGCTGAATGACACAACCCATTTTGATAAAATATGACTGTCAAAATGCATATTGGCATGAATTTGGGAAAGGTTTTTTTTAAAAATTTATTTTGTTTATTTATTTATTTTTGGCTGCGTTGGGTCTTCATTGCTGCGTGTGGACTTTCTCTAGTTGCGGCGAGCGGGGGCTACTCTTCGTTGCGGTGCGTGGGCTTCTCATTGCGGTGGCTTCTCTTGTGGAGCACGGGCTCTAGGCGCGCAGGCTCAGTAGTTGTGGCGCACGGGTCTAGTTGCTCCGCGGCATGTGGGATCTTCCCAGACCAGGGCTCGAACCCGTGTACCCTGCATGGCAGGTGGATTCTTAACCACTGTGCCACCAGGGAAGCCCTGGGAAGCGTTTTAACGTGTGAGCCTCCCCCAGATGTGAAATTTACCGGCTTGTTCATGACTGCTAAGCTCATTCTGCACATGCTACTCCCTTTGCTTCCCGAGAAAAGAGCAAATGACTCATTTCGATTATTCCCCCATTTTAGGGAATCTCAGGGAAAAGTCTGGCAGCACAGACATCTTTTGTATGAGAGACAATCTTTTTTTTTTTTTTTTTTTTTTTTTTGCGGTACGCGGGCCTCTCACTGTTGTGGCCTCTCCCGTTGCGGAGCACAGGCTCCGGACGCACAGGCTCAGCGGCCATGGCTCACGGGCCCAGCCGCTCCGCGGCATGTGGGATCTTCCCGGACCGGGGCACGAACCCGTGCCCCCTGCATCGGCAGGCGGACTCTCAACCACTGCGCCACCAGGGAAGCCCTGAGAGACAACCTTTTGATTGTGTCAGTGGGCGAGACAATCATTTAAATGATCTTTTCAGAGTGCAGGTGCCTGGGTCCCACCCAAACCTGAGGCTGGGTGCACCTGAATGCACACCTGTGCAGGTGCACGCACCATGTGAATCTGTGTGGGTGTTTGTGTTTTACCTTTTAAATGCTAAATGTCGGGCTTCCCTGGTGTCACAGTGGTTAAGAATCCACCTGCTAATGCAGGGGACATGGGTTTGAGCCCTGGTCTGGGAAGATCCTACATGCTGCGGAGCAACTAAGCCCGTGCACCACAGCTACTGAGCCCACACACCACAACTACTGAAGCCCACATGCCTACAGCCTGTGCTCTGCAACAAGAGAAGTCACCACAATGAGAAGCCCGTGCACCACGACCAAGAGGAGCCCCCGCTCGCCGCAACTAGAGAAGGCCCGTGCACAGCAGCGAAGCCCCAGCACAGCCAAAAATAAAAAAATAAATTAAATAAATAAAATAAAAATAAAAAATAAATGCTAAATGTCTCATGCATATAAAAGGGTGTATATATCACACTGCATCTTTTAACTAACAAGAAGAAAGTGAGCACCCATGTCCCCACCATCCAACCTAAGAATTCTTCAGTGGAGAGTTTCACCCAGTCCACACCCCCCCAGCGCCACCTTGCTGGGCTTCTGACCCTGAGTCTGGGGTGTCTTTGGCTTCAGTTCTTAAGGGGTGGGGGTAGTGTTGCCTGGCCATGCGGGGCAGGGGTGGCCACCCGGGGTCCCACTGCTCTGGACACTTCCAAGCAGGGCCCGGTTTCCAGCACCAGGCATCTCCTCGGGCTGCACAGCAAGGGTGTTGGCAGTTGGCACAAATCAGGTGTTCCCCCCGCTCAGGAAGACGGTTGTTAAACGCTCACCAGCACCTAAGTGGCCGATTGATCCCTGACTTCTAGGACCTTCTGTGTAGTTGAGGGGGTAAAGCCTACCAGTATAAATAACTCGAGAATGTTGGTGAGGCCACTTCTGGGTATTTATCCAAAAGAACTGAAGGCAGGGCTTGACGAGATGTTTGCACAACCAGACTGTAGCAGCGTCATTCACAGTAGCCAAGAGGTGGAGACAACCCAAGTGTCCATCAATGGCTGAATGGAGAAGCAGAATGGGATCCACCCATACTCTGGAATATTGTTCAGCCTTAAGGTGGAAGGAAATCCTGCAATATGTTACAGCGTGGAGGAACCCTGAGGACATTATGACCAACGACGTAAGCCAGACACAGAAGGACAAATACGGTGTGATTCCACTTATATGAAGTCTCTGAAGTCATCAAAATCATAGGAACAGAAAGTAGAATGGTGGTTCCCAGAAGCTGGGGGAGGGGGTGAGGGAGTTGTTTAATGGGACGGAGTTCAGTTTGAAAAGATGAAAACGTGCTGGAGATCTGTGACACAGTGCAAATACCTAACAGTATTGAACTGTACACTTAAAAGTGGTTAAGATGGTACATTTTATGTTATGTGTTCTTTACCACAACCAGAAAAAGAAAAGGATTTGATGACAGCAGGTTGCTGTACTGGGGAGAGCCCTGGCCCAGAATTCAGGAAACTTGGGTTTTCGTCCACGTCTCCCGTTTCGTGGTGGCCTTAGGCAAGTCACTTGCCATTGCTGGGCTCTGGTTTCCTTCTCTCAGAGAATGAGGGGTGTGTTTAAGGCTTCCCAGCTCAGAAAGCTGAGTATGCACAGAGCCTGACACATTTCCTCATTGACTTTCACTCAAGTGTGACATTTACAAAAAAACTACACACATCGACACATTCTCTCAAACCAAACACACCACCTGATGCCATTGAACGAATGGACCGCCATTTGTTTATCCATTTCACTGGTGATGGAAATTGGGGTGGATTCCAGTTTGGGGTGAGTCTGAACAGTGCTGCTCTGACCGTTCTGGCACTTCCACGGGGCACACAGAACTTGCATCTGTTGCGTGCCTGAGGAGCAGAATTGTTGGGCCCCAGGCTGAGTGGTTGCATGGCTTAAGCCATGCAATGCCAAACAGTTTCCAAGGTGGTTGAACCAATTCCTACTCTCACCAGCAGATACTCTCCTCCTCCTTGCCAGCTAGGTAGGGTTGGTCCTTTTCAGTTTGGTCTTTCTGGCGGGTCTGCAGTGGGTTTGGTTTGCATTTCCCTGGGGACCGATGAGGCTGGGCCCTTTTTATATTCCAATCATCCTCTCTATCCATCAGAAGTGACGTGCCCATTTTTTCTATACTGCACCTAGCTTCTCCCACTGCCTTTCCATTCTTTTAATGGTGTCTTTTGATGAGAAGCTCTTAATGTGGCCCAATTTATCAACTTTTTTCCTTTATAGTGTCTAGCATTTTTTGTGCTTATTTTAAAAGAAATCTTGAAAAAAAAAAAAAGGAATTCCCTCGCCATCCAGTGTCTAGGACTCGGTGCTTTCACTGGTGTGGCCTGGGTTCAATCCCTGGTCAGGGAACTAAGATCCCATGAGCTGCACAGCTCGGTGAAAAAACAAACAAACAAACAAAAATTTTACCTGCTCCAAGATTATAAACATATTTCCTTCTACAATTTTATTATTTTACTTTTCACATTTAGCTCTTCAATTCAGCTGGAATTGTTTTTTCTGTATGGTGTGAGGTTTGGGTCAACATTTATTTTTCACCCTTATGGGTAGCCATTGACCCAGAGCCAATGATTGAAAAGACCATCCTTCCACCACTGCAAGGCATTGTCCATTGTGTCATAAATAGATTGACTGTATATATGTGTCTTTTTCAGGACTCTATTCATTTGGCCTATTTATCTATTCTTGCACCAACACCTCACTGCCTCAATTACTGTCATGGTTATGATATCTGATAACGAAGGTCCTCCAGAGTTGTTGTTCTTCAAGACTGCCTTGGCTGTATTTGTCCATTTGCATTTCCATATGAATTCTGGAATTAGCATTTCTAAAATAAGCATTTATAAACTAAATCCCCTGCTTTACTTGTGGGCCACACATTTTGATATGTTGTATTTTCAGTAACATTCAGTTCAAAGTATTTTCAGATTTCCCTTGTGATTTTTTTGACCCATGGGTTACTTAGGTATTTCCAAATATTTGGGGTTTGCATTGTTTTGTTATTGATTTTATTCCAATATAAACAGAGAACATATTCTGCGTGATTTCAATCCTTTTAAATTTGTTGAGCTTTGTTTCATGGCCCAGCATTTGGTTTATCTTTCTGAGTGTACTATCTGCAATAGAAAAGAATGTGTTGGGTGTGGTGTTTGATAAATATCAGATCAAGATAGCTCACATTGTCATTCAGATCACTTGTGTCCATCCCGAGAGTTTTGTCCATTTGTTCGATGGGTGTTAAAATCTCCAACGATGGCTGTTGGATTATCTATTTTTCTGTTTAATTCTGTCCCTTTTTGCTTCACATATTTTGAAGCTATGAGGCACATACCAAGTTATGGTTTTTGTCTTCTTGATGAGTTAACCAGTTTTCATTAGGCAGCGTCCCTTTCTGTCTCTGACAAGCACTACGTGGAGGTCCATTTTATCTGATGTTAATACAACCTCTCCAGCCTTGTTAAGTGTAGTGTTTGCACGATATATTGTTTTGAAGTGTCTCTCGAAAACAGCATTGGCAGAGTCTCGCTTTTCTATCCTTTTAATTGAAGTGCTTAATGCTTAACATTTAATATTATGGTTAAGTTGGTGAGATTTAGGTCTATCATCTATTTGTTTTGTGTTTGTTCTTTCTAAAATGTCCTTTTTTTTTTTTTTTTAAAGGAAAGCCAACGTTGGGGGAAGATGCGGAATCTTTTATTTATTTATTTATTTTTAGTTTTGGCTGTGTTGGGTCTTCGTTTCTGTGCGAGGGCTTTCTCTAGTTGCGGCAAGCGGGGGCCACTCTTCATCGCGGTGCGCGGGCCTCTCACTATCTATCGCAGCCTCTCTTGTTGCGGAGCACAGGCTCCAGACGTGCAGGCTCAGTAGCTGTGGCTCACGGGTCTAGTTGCTCTGCGCCATGTGGAATCTTCCCAGACCAGGGCTCGAACCCGTGTCCCCTGCATTAGCAGGCAGATTCTCAACCACTGTGCCACCAGGGAAGTCCTAAAATGTCCTCTTTTGTTTTCTTTTGGATTATCTGAATATTTTTCAATTTTCTAGTTTATTGATCGTATTTTTAGATATGGCTCTTTGTGTTAATTTTTTTAGTGGTTGCTTTAGGGATTACAATACGTATGCTTAACTTTTCACAGTCTTCTTTGAGTTAACATTGTACCAAGTCACATAAAATGTAGAACACTTTTTTAAAATAAATAAATAAATTATTTATTTATTTATTTTTGATTGCTGGGTCTTTGTTGCTTCGTGCAGGCTTTCTCTAGCTGTGGTGAGCGGGGGCTGCTCTTCATTGCAGTGTGCGGGCTTCTCACTGCGGTGGCTTCTCTTGTTGCGGAGCACGGGCTCTAGGCGCACAGGCTTCAGTAGCTGTGGCTCGCGGGTTCTAGAGCACAGGCTCAGTAGTTGTGGTGCATGGGCTTAGTTGCTCCACAGCATGTAGGATCTTCCTGGACCAGGGATCGAACCTGTGTCCCCTGCATTGGCAGGTGGATTCTTAACCACTGTGCCACCAGGGAAGTCCCAAAATGTAGAACATTTTCAATGTCATAGGTCCATAGTTTGCTATAGATTTGCTAGAGTATATTTAAATGCAGTAAAACCCCCCACCATTCACTGTTATAATTTTGCTTTAAATAGGCATGTATTTTAGAGAAATGAAGAGGAAAAATATTCTTTTATATTTGTTCAGGTATTTACCATTTCTGATGCTCTTCATTCTTTCCCGATGACCAGGTTTCTATCTGGTATCATTTTCCTTCACTCTGAAGAATTTCCTTTAGCATTTCTTGTAGTTTAGGTCTGCTGGTGATGAATTCTCTTAATTTTCTTGTATAGCAAAATATCTTTATTTACCCTCATTCTGGAAAGATAGTTTGAAAGTTTGGCATTCTGCAAAAGGGTTCACGGGCTTTCTTTCAATACTGACAGGTGTTGGTCCACTTTCTTTTGGCCTCCATAGCTTCCGATGAGAAGTTAGCAGTGTCACTTCATTGTTCCCTGCATGAGATGTGTTGTTCTCCTGCGGCTACTCATACGATTTTTCTCTTTACACCCAGCTTCCAACAGTTTGACTATGCTGTGCCCGTGCATAGTTTCCTTTGAGTTTATCTTAGTTGGGGATTGTGGAATTCTTCAAGCACGTAAATTTATGCCTTTAACCGAATACAGAAAATTCTGTAAATTTTGTCTTCAAATACTCTTTCCTGCCCTATTTTTTCCTCCCTTTTTGTGATTTTAATTGCACAGATGTCAACATTTTGATTCTATACCAGAGATCCCTTATGATCTTTTTATTTATTCCCCACTCTTTCCTTTTCAGACTGAATAAATTCTATTGATATACCTTTAAGTTCACTGATTTTTTTTCCCTCTGTCATTCCACTCTTCTGTTTGGCCCATTCAGTTAACTTTATGTTTAGGAAATTTTAACTTTCAGTTCTAGAATTTCCTTTTTAAGATATATTTTACAGTTCTCTGCTGTGATTTATTTATCTGTTGATTTATTTATTTTGGCCATGCCATATGGCATGCGGAATCCTAGTTCCCCAACCAGGGATCAAGTCTGTGCCCCCTGCAGTGGAAGCACGGAGTCTTAATCACTGGACCACTAGGGAAGTCCCAACTCTGCTGTGATTTAAAAAAAAATCTTTTCACTCGTTAAAAGCATATTTTTCTTTACATGAGTGATTACAATAGTTTAAAATTTTCTTTTGCTAATTCCATCACCTGTGTCGTATCAGGGATCAATTGCCCATACTTTTTTTTTTTTAAGAATGGCCAAGATTCTCCTTTTCTTTGTTTAGTAACTTTAGATTGTGTCCTGGATATTGTGTTATTTTGTGTTGACCTTGGATTCTCCTATATTAACTCAAAGAGCATTGATTTGATTATTTCTATGTTTGTGTTAGCAAATCAAAGATGACTTGGTGGGGCTCAGACAGCAAATACTGTCCCTTGGACAGCAGCTCAGATCTCATCTCAGTTCTTTTATTCTTAGCCAAGATGCTTGGAGTCTATCCTATGTTCCAATGTCACCTGGAGATTTAGGCCCAGGTTACAAACAGAATTTGGGTCTCCCCTTCTCTCACTCCTTCCTTTCTGGGATGCCCCCAAATACTTTCCAGAGGGTGTCATTGCCCAAACTCTATCTCCTGGCTCTCAGGCCAGCAGGACTGCAGGTGTTTTGTTGGTGTTTATCTGCCCTGCATGGCATGGCCTGCCCTTAGGCTAGAAGCTGTGAAAGCAGGCAGCTCACCCGGCCGTTCTCTTCTTCCAGGGCTTCTCCTCTCCAGCACCTGCCTGTGCTCACTCTGACGACTCCAGGTGAGCGTTATGTTGTCCAGAGTTCATAGTGCTGTCTGTGGCAGGTTAGTTCAGTAGGAGTTCACATACTGGCAATGGAAGCCTAGCTTGTCCATTTCTGTGCAGAGATCCTGCCTGGGATCTTAAAATCCATTTGCATCGATCTGTAGAGTATGTTGGGGGAGAAATGACATTTTTACAATACTTAGTCTTCCAATTCTTGAACTTGGTATATCCCTCCATGTAATTACTTTTTCTGTAACTTCTCTCAATTGTGTTTTACAATTTTTTGTCTATAGGTCTCGAGCTCTTTGATGTTAGTTTTATATTAAGGCATTTGGTGATGCTGCTGCAAGCCAAGAATGCCTGGGGCCACCAGGAGCTGAAAGAGGCAGGAATGACCCTCCCGGAACCTCCAGAGGGAGTGTGACCCTGCTGACACCTTGATTTTGGACTTCTGGTTTCTAGAACTATGAGAATAAATTTCTGTTGTTTTAAGCCCCCAAGTTTGTGATAATGTTACAACGGCCCTAAGAAACGAATGCACCTGCATTTACAATCAGTTATGTGTTCATCCTGGGACATGGATCCCCTCTTGACTGTGGCAAGACTGAGTCTGCAGCGCTGAGGGCTGCCGGCTGCGGCAGGGAAGTCTGGTGAACCAAGACTCTGGGAACAGGGTCGGGTCACCAGCTGCCATCTAGCTGCCTGTCTCTTTTTAAGATTGTTATGTTGTATTTCAGGCAGATAACAAAAGCATAGGAAATATAACGAACACTGCATATCTTTCACACAGCCAGAGCAACACTGAAATTATTGACTCGTGGTTGTTTATTCTTTCTTTTTTACGTCTTTATTGGAGTATAATTGCTTTACAATGGTGTGTTAGTTTCTGCTGTATAACAGTGAATCAGTTATACATATACATATGTTCCCATATCTCTTCCCTCTTGTGTCTCCCTCCCTCCCACCCTCCCTATCCCACCCCTCCGGGCGGCCACAAAGCACCGAGCTGATCTCCCTGTGCTATGTGGCTGCTTCCCACTAGCTATCTACCTTATGTTTGGTAGTGTATATATGTCCATGCCTCTCTCTCGCTTTTGTCACAGCTCACCCTTCCCCCTCCCCATATCCTCAAGTCCATTCTCTAGTAGGTCTGTGTCTTTATTCCTGTCTTACCCCTAGGTTCTTCATGACATTTTTTTCCCTTAAATTCCATATATATGTGTTAGCATACGGAATTTGTCTTTCTCTTTCTGACTTACTTCACTCTGTATGACAGACTCTAGGTCTATCCACCTCATTACAAATAGCTCAATTTTGTTTCTTTTTATGGCTGAGTAATATTCCATTGTGTATATGTGCCACATCATCTTTATCCATTCATCCGTTGATGGGCACTTAGGTTGTTTCCATCTCCAGCCTATTGCATATAGAGCTGCAATGAACATTTTGGTACATGACTCTTTTTGAATTATGGTTTTCTCAGGGTATATGCCCCGTAGTGGGATTGCTGGGTCATATGGTAGTTCTATTTGTAGTTTTTTAAGGAACATCCATACTGTTCTCCATAGTGGCTGAACCAATTCACATTCCCACCAGCAGTGCAAGAGTGTTCCCTTTTCTCCACACCCTCTCCAGCATTTATTGTTTCTAGATTTTTTGATGATGGCCATTCTGACTGGTGTGAGGTGATATCTCATTGTAGTTTTGATTTGCATTTCTCTAATGATTAATGATGTTGAGCATTCTTTCATGTGTTTGTTGGCAGTCTGTATATCTTCTTTGGAAAAATGTCTATTTAGGTCTTCTATGTTTATTTTTATATTTAAGAGAGCGTGTCTGATGCTGTCTCCATTTTATTGAAAAGATAATATACTGCTTAATAAACCTTAAAGTCCCACACAGCTGCCGGCCTGGGTGGCTGCCTTTTTGCCCATGGCCTTGCATGTTTGCACCGCTGTAGGTGGCAAGGATGTACTGTTTTTGGGTTCTGCCGTTCTCACTTAACAATAAACATTTTCCCCTGTTTAAACCTGGTGTTTATATTTACACTCGTTTTCAGGCCCTTTTTTCTCTTCACGCTAGTTGGGATTTTTGTTTCAAATTACAGAAGTCACAGGGAAGCTGCTTGTTGAAGCGAGTAAAACCACAGAGCGATATTCAAAGAAAATGCCTCAAGTCCCCAGGGTGGCCAAGGTTAACAGTTTGGTAGCGTCTCCCCGCCCTCCTATCGGGAGGAGGGGAGGAGCCACGTGGCTTCCGCCCCCACCCCGCTCTCCAGGCGGGCCGTGCTCTGGAGGGCACCAGATGCGGGAGAGTGCCTAAGCAGTCGGTAACTCCCACCTTCTCTGCGGGCGACCCCTCTGGAAGAATTGGGTGGAGCGGGGTGGGGCGTGGTGGGGCGTGGAAGGCGGCGCACGGACGCTTCACCTCCCACACTTCCTGCTGGACCGGAGGGCGCCCCGGAGGACTCTGGGGGTGATGTCAGCACCACTGCGGCGCGGAGGGTTGGAGGGGTCCTGGCGGGCCTTCAGAGGACGCAGGAAGTCCCTGCACTGTGGGGAAGCAGGAGGGGCCTCACTTGGCACCACCTCCTCCCTTCACTGAAGATCTGAGTAACTACAGGGGCGGACGGGAGGGGGACCCCCTCCCCAGGGCCTCAGAACCCGGGGGTCACGGTCTCGCGGCAGCCAGTGATCTGGCCAGTAGCACGGCTGCTAACTCTTCTACCCTGACTCCGATGTGAGCGTTTTGAGTGTAGACTACGGTGTACACCTCCGTTTCCCACGACGGAGGTCGCACCCGGGGCTGAAGTCAGCTTGCTTTTGTTTGGCCCAGCTGAACATTTTCTAATGAGTTGTCAACATTAAAGACGATGAGATGTTACACGTAATGCCACATTTCTGCTCTGGCTCGAAAACCAGACTGTCCGCCCCCGCTGGGCTCAAAGAGCGGTGGGGATGGCGCGCAGGCACCCCGCGTGCAAGGTCCCCCACCCCAGGTTTGTTCCACCTTCTGGGTACTCAAGTTCGGGTGCAAAATTCCGGTTCTCTCTTCGCAGGGTTCCCCCCTAACACTGGCCCATGGAGGCCCCTTTCCAGGCTCCAGCCGCCGCGCCCATTGTCTAAACCCGCCCCGTGAGTGGGGCTCGCGGGGGCCGGCGGGTTCTTTTGTTAGGCGGTTAGAAAAGATCATTTACGTGTCAACAGCTTCCCGCATTGTGCTGCGGTCCGTGTGACTGCGGCGCGGGCTCTTCAGCTGGAGCGAGGCTGGAGGCACCTCTCTGGGTCCCCCGCCCACCCCCCCCAAAAAAAAGGGGAGAGAAGAGAACCCCTAGGCATGTCCCAGAATACCATCTTTCGGTGAAAAAACCCCGAAAACACGCAGGAGAGAACTTTACGTGAACTGTTTCTACAGAGAAGGTGCTCGTAAGGTTATTTTAGATAACTTACTTCGTCAAAAGGACAGAACGGGAAATAAGGACCCGAGGAAGACCTCCAGGATGGACGCTCCCTACGGGAGCTGCTGGTCCCGGCCGGCGCCGCCGTCTCACCCAGTAATTTACAGACATTCGTGTCCGGGGGCCGCGCCGCCGGAGAAGATGAGTCACCCTGGCGCGGCCCCGGGCGCCGACCCCCGCCCCGCCCCCGCCGCCCGAGCAGCGGCCCTCACGGCGCGAGACGCCGGATCTCGGGCGGACCAAGGCGCCCGGCCGAGGGGCAGGCCAGCGCTCGCCCCGCCCGGTGCGCCGAGCTCCGGGTCTCGCGCCCGCCGGGCAGCAATGGCGCCGACGCCCAGGCCGCCTCCCTGCCTCGGCCCCCGGCCCCAGGCCGCACCCTCCCGGGGCGCCGGGTCCCCGCGGGCGGCGGCGGCGGCGACTCCATGAGGGGCGTTGGGGTCCCGGGAGCACGGCGTCCCCGGCTCCCTCGCCCGCCCGCCCGGCTCTCCCCTCAGCTCCGGCCGCAGCCATTTTGGAGCGAGCGGAGACAAAGAGCCAATCACTGCCGCCGCCCCCACCAGGTCCCGGCCACGGTCCCTGCCCGTCTCGTCCTCCTGCCCTCCGGCCTCTAGCCCGTCCGGCGGTCCGGACCCCCACGTCGACGACGGCCCAAGGGCGCCGAGCCCGCCGCCCGCTACCCACCCGCCCGCTGAACCCCGGCCGCCCTCCTGCGCACCGGCGTCTGCCGCTCGCAGCCATTGGACGCGCCTTTTAGGCGAGCGCCGCGGCCAATCGTGGGGCGCCGGGCGGCCGGGCGGGGGGCACCGTGGCCAATGGCGAGGCGCCGGGCGGCGGGCGGGGGCGGGCGCGCCGCCGCGCCTGCGCAACGCGCCGCCACCGCCCTCCCCCCCGCCCGGCCGCCCGCGCCCCCCGCCCGGCCGCCGCCCCCGCCCCGCCCGGCGCGCGCCGCCCCCCGCCCGCCCCCGCGGCCGCCCGCCCGCCCGCCCGCCCGCGCGGAGCCTCCTCCCCGCCCAGCGCCGGCCGAGCGGCGGCGGCGGCGGGCCGAGGAGGAAAGATGGCGGCGGGCTCGGATCTGCTGGACGAGGTCTTCTTCAACAGCGAGGTGGACGAGAAAGTGGTGAGCGACCTGGTGGGCTCGCTCGAGTCGCAGCTGGCGGCCAGCGCGGCCCACCACCACCACCTCGCGCCCCGCGCGCCCGAGGCGCGGGCCGCGGCCGCCGGCGCGCTCGGGAACCATGTCGGAGCCGGAGCCGTGCCGGCCGAGGGCGCGCCCGCAGCGGCGCCGGAGCCGCCCCCCGCAGGTAGAGCGCGGCGCGGCCTGAGCGCGGGCGGCCGCCGGCCGGGCCCGCGTCCTCACTGCGCTGCTTCGCTTGTCCCCGCAGGGCCCGCCGCGAAGCTGAGCGCGCTCGAGGCCGGCGCGAGCGCCGCGGCCGGCGCCGGGGCCGGGGCGGGCGCCGCGGCCGGGGCCTGTGCGCCGGGGGCAGCGGCCGCGCCCGAGCCCGCCGCCAAGCCCGCCGCCCGCAACGGCCCGCCCGGCGGCCCCGGCGCCGCGCAAACTTTGAATGGGAGCGCCGCGTTGGGGAACTCGCTCCGCGCCGCCGCCGCACCTGCTGTCAGCCTGCTCCACAACGGGCCCGCGCCCGCGCCGCCGCCGCCCAAGCCCGCCGCCGCCACTGTCATCCAGACGCCGCCCTTCCTCGGCTCCCCCCCCGCGCCCGCGCCCCGCGCCCCCTCGCCCCCCGCGCCCGCCGCGCCCGCCGCGCCCCCCGCGCCCGCCGCCGCTGCCCCGCCGCCGGCGCCGCCCGCCGCCGCCAGCCTGGCCCGGCCGCCCGGCCCCCCGGCCGGACCCCCGGTGGCCGCGCAGAACGGGGGCAGCGCCGCGCCCGCCCCCGCGCCCGCCCCCGCGCCCGCCCCGGCCCCAGCGCCCGTTTCTGCCCCGGCGCCCGCCGCCAACAGTCAGCCAGGGCCCGCCGCCGCGCCCGCGCAGGTGGCCAAGGCCGACTCGCCCAAGACTGCGCTGCAGCCGGCGCCCCCGCCGCCGCAGACCCTGGCGGCCAGCTGCCCGGCCGGCGCGGGGGCCGGCATGATCCTCGGGCCAACTATGCAAGGGGCTCTGCCCGCCGCCGCCGCCGCCGGCCTCCCACCGCCGGCCCCCGGTACCCCCACCGGGCTGCCCAAGGGCTCGACCAGCGCGGTGACCCAGAGCCTGCCCAGGACGCCCTCGGCCACCACCGGCGGGATCCGGGCCACGCTGACGCCCACGGTCCTCGCCCCACGCCTGCCGCAGCCGCCGCAGAACCCGACCAACATCCAGAACTTCCAGCTGCCCCCAGGTGAGTGGCCGCGCCGCCGGGCGAGTGCGTTCGTGCCCTGCAGCTGGGCGTCCAGGAAGTTGTCGGGCTGGCAGGACGCGGAGGTCATGGGCCCTGCGTGGGCCTGCTGCGAGCGGGGGTGCGCCTCTGCCCCGGCGCGGGACGGTCCTGGGCATGCGAGTGTGTGTGCGGGTGTGTGTGTGTGATGTGGCAGTGGGGGTCTCCTACCTGGTGCAGTGCTTGGCTCCAGCTTAGTTCTTTGCGTTGCAGAGCTTCTCTGCTAGGACTGCCAGTCCAGCGAGTGGGTCCTTTGCTCCCTTCCTGGCTCTGTGTGCCCCTGCCCAGTCCCCGCACGATGGAGAGCAGTAGCAGCTGGTGCTCCGGGGACAACTTACTGGGTTATTCAGCCTGGGCCCGTGGCTTTCCCATGCTTGGCACTTCCCTCTCTGATTTCTGGGATCAGGCATGTGGTCTGTGTCCTCATTGAACTCTCCTGCTCGTTTATTATGCTGGGCTGTGATTGGTGTCCCCTGCCGGTGGGCTAGGGACCCCCCCTTTCCTGGTGAGGTTAGCGGAGTGACGCCCCCTCCACGAGGCTGGGCAAGGCTGCACGGAAAGCTTTCGCTGCCCTGCTGACACCAGGATGGCAGAGTTCCCAGGTGAGCCTGGAGGAGTCGCGGGGCACACAGCCTTCCTGGTCGGAGCCCTTGCCTCACGCCTGCTCTGCAGCCTTGTTTCAGTACTCCTCGTAGGCACGGTGTCCTCACTTAGAGGATGCTGGTTACCTTAATTATTACCAGTGAAGTCAGCGGTGGGCACGTGCTCTCCCATCAGCGGGTCCCTCGGAGGTACAGACGGTGCAGGAGGACCGCGAGCCTCCTTGACCCCACGCTCCATCTCCCGTCATCTCGGCAGCTCTTTAGGTTCGCCAGCGAAAGGTCCCCCACGGCATTACGTGTCCCGCTGCTTTGTTTCGGTCTTCCTGGGCAGCGAGAAACTCCAGCACTGGAGGCTCCCTGTCTTCCCTTCCATGCCCTCCGCCTCGCCTGCGCGGACTCGGAGCGCTCCTCCCCTGCTGTGTAGTAACGTGTGCCGCCGCACAGGAGTAGTAGGAACAGCACGTCCTGTGCCTGTGTCCCCCATGCTTTCGGAAAAGAACGGTTGGTCACCTTGAGAGGATTTCAGCGTCTTGGAAGGAAGGATTTGCTGTCCAAGTGCTGTGAGGTTTGGAGCCGTGGTGAAGTCTGGCAAGGACCTGATGTCACACGGGTGGGAGGAGGGGAGGTTCCAGCCAAGAGCAGCGTTTTGGGGTGGTTGTGGGAGCGCCCCTGCTGTGAGGGGTGTGTAAGCTACTTGAGATGTGCGGGCTGCCCCTTACAGCACAGTTTGTTTGTTTTTGAGTTTGTAGGAGGGTTTTATTAAAGGTTGTGTTTTGCTCATTATGTGTCTTTTGACCTTTTAGTGGAAGATATGTTTGATCTTCAGTAACGTTTAAAAAAGAGAATTCGGGGTTGTAGCACATTATGGAAAATGTCAAAATACTTTTTACCTACTTATTAAAATACCTCCTCGTTGGTCCTCGGCACCTTCCTCGCTCCTAGCAAGGCCGGTTCCATGCGCTGCACTTTTGTTATTGAAAACTGGTGTGAGCTCCTCAGTAAATTTTGCGAGACTGGCGCGCTGTGCCTGGCTCCCAGGGCGGGGTGGAGCCGTCGTCGTGTCCCCCATCCCCCCCTCCGGCCTGCCCGGATGGTGCCTGTAGGTGTGGCTGTTTGGGGTTGACTGGATCCCCTTGGTCTGGGCCTCTGCGTAGGTGAAGCCTTCGCTACCTTATTTCTTCTGGGGGGAGGAAGCTGTGGTTTGGAAAGGGCACCTGTGTCATCTTCGTTGTGATTGACCCTGGACTCCCTCTCACCTCCTGTGCTAGCGGTGTGTTAGGGATGTCTGCATGTGACAAGTAGGCGACTCCTTGAAGAAAATCGTAGAAGCGCTGACTCTTTGCATGAGTTCTCACGAGTCTTTGCATTAGTCCCACGTGTGAGAGCAGAGAACAGCTCATGTTGACATTTGGGTGACAAATGCTGAGAGCTGTGCTTTAAAGGGGCCAAATGCTTTCTAGAAAATAAAAGATTCGCATTCATCTCGTCATGCTCCCCTCCCCCCACAGTTGATCTACTGATTTGGATCGCTGATCAATTCCGCTCCTTCACCTTAATAACAGAAGCACAAAAAGTATAGTTAAAATTACTACCAGTGCCCCACAGCAGAGTGCCTTCTTTTAAATAGCACAAATTAGTTCTTTAAATCAAAGTGACAGATTACGAATATTCTAGTTGCCTCGTATAATGGGTCAATCAGAAAATATTAAGTTCTGTTTGATGCTTCCTTTTCTCTGAAATTTTTCATCATAAAAATGTACAAAGTGGAGGTGGAACTAACTTGTAAAAATAACTGTTGCTTGGATGATAACTCATTCTTGTTAGTACTCAGGCATTAGGGGTGGGCAGGGTTTTCAAAGCTACACTTAGGTGTCAAGTGAAGTAACAGACTGTTGGCAGTTGGAGTGTGGGTGAGAGAGGCCTGCCCCTCCCGGTGCCTTCCCTCCCTGTAGGTCAGAGTCCGAGGGGGGAAACAGAGGGACAGAGGTTTCACCGAGTCCCTGAGGGCCAGTCAGGCCTTGCATGTTTCATCCTCACAGCCACCG
The DNA here is from genome assembly GCF_964374135.1 of Grampus griseus. Classification (NCBI taxonomy): domain Eukaryota; kingdom Metazoa; phylum Chordata; class Mammalia; order Artiodactyla; family Delphinidae; genus Grampus; species Grampus griseus. The sequence continues at coordinate 87,115,115 of NC_139008.1, read as the reverse complement.
TGAGCACGTGTTGAACTTGGTTTCAGTAAACTCAGTCTCGATATTCCTTGTCAGGACAGTTTTGTAAAGAGACGTTGATGTTATTGTAATTAATTTACTCACTTAAGGGTACCAGAGTTTCAATTTTATCTGCTGTGGGGAATATTAAGAACACATGAGCCTTCAGAGAGATTGTTGCAGCAAAGGCAGTGGACCCAAGAACAGTGAAAAGCACTAGTTAGTTCTGTACACCTTAGAATAGTCATAACATCGAAGTAACATTATTATTATAGTTGAAAGGAGAGAAAAGTGATACGACACCAAAATTGGCGTGTGCGCAGATGGTTTCAAGAGATCTTTTGAGATAGGTGTTACGCTAGAGATGCTTATTTCTAAAGCTTATCTTTTCTTGCATTTTCAGCAGTGTATGTCTGTCTGTTCTGCTTTCACAGAGAATTTGTTCTCCTGTGGGTCTAAGGTTTGGCTGAAGTGTCGGTTCTCATTCGGGATAGAACACCTTTCCTCCATACCTGGGCTTCGGGAATGCTTGCATGGGGCTGGTGGCTTAAGATGAACACTCTTGAGGCTGCTGAGGTCTAGGGCAGGGGTTCCCGTCCTTGGTGAATAGAATTATTGGATGGTGGGGAAAGGGGAAAAAGAGTCCAGGGTAGCAGACTGTGCTGTGTGGGCCGGGTTGAGTTCTGGGAAGGCTGGTCCTGAGCCGGGTGGCAGCCCCAGAGTTTTGGGCTCTGGACGTCTGGTGGCCGACTTTGGCGGAAGTGCTTTGGCACGAGGGATGTTCTTAGAAGTTTAGATTTTGTTACTTGAGGGCACTCTTGACCTGGGACAGAATATGTGGTTCTTTGGAGTCTCAGTTTCCCCAGGTGGAAAGTGAGCTTGACCGTTTTGTGAAGCACTGTGAAATTGCGTTGGGAGGAGCGGTACGCACCACTGTCAGGTAGCGTTTAGTCACACGCTGTCTCAGCTCCATTATGTTTCTCACTGGTTTCCAAGCAGTATGTTGCTGTAGATGTAGCAAAGTCTAAAACACAGTTTTCTTCCCGTCAGCACCATGCCCAGATTGGACAGGTTCTCAGTGACCAGGGAGCCTGGTGTGGTGGCCAGCTCTGGTTCTGTGAGAAAGTTGCTGAGGTTGTCATCACAGGTGGGCCATAGACCTGGGGGACATGTCCTGGAAGCCATGGGGGGACAAGGGGGTGCAGCTGTCTGCAGAGAGAGTGGACGTGGGCAGGGGGCTCACTTTAGGCCAAAGGCCTTCACTGAGTTTTTCTCTTGACATCCTTAGATAACAGTGACATTTGAAAAAAACAAAAACCAAAAAACTTTTGGGGAGCTGTACCCGGCCAGCACTGGGCATCTCTGCTTAGCGTAGCAGAGGTGATGTCTCTGAGTTTGCTTCCACACCGCCGGCTTGGAGGCGAGGCCCGTGGCGGGCAAGCAGGCGGTCACTCTTCCTTTTTCTCTGTCCCACCTTGGAACCTGGCTGTCCCCATTGTCTTTAGGGTGGACGTAGCCGTCTTGGTGACATGGACTGATCAGGATGATGTTGCACACGTAGGTGGGTGTCTTTCGGAGCTGGTGGTTCTCACGTTTTAGCAACAGCCAGGAAAGGGGTTCCTCAGGCCCCTCCGGGGTGTCTCTTCTCACTGCGCTCCAGGGCAGTGGGTCCCGCCCTTGTGGCGGAATCACCAGAGTTAGAAGAGACAACTTTCTGAGTACCACTGCATGAGGGGTGCGTCCTTATTTGCGAGGGCTCTGGAAGGAAGCAGTTGGGAAAGTGGTCTGCTGGCTAGGCGGCGGCTGTCTCGCCCCCCCCAGCCTGTGGGGTGGAGCCTGGGCTCTGGCCGCTGCCCCCCCCCCCCCCCCCCGCCACCCGCAGTGGTGTTTGATCGGAACTGGAGCGGCTCGGTTCAGACCCCGCCCTGGGGAGAAGCGGCTCAGTGGAAAGAGCAGCGGCGCACCTGTCTGTTTCCTTGAAGTCGTAATGAGATGCCGGTGGTTCCTGACATGCTTCCCGAGCCCGTTTCAGTGTAAATGTAAGCTTTCCTCATCTTAAATGATACCTTTTAAGAAAGCTTTTTCATAAATCACTAGTCGTATGTGAGTTGATCAAAACATAATTAAAACTGTTTTTGAAAATCTTGAAGCAGAGATTTTGAAGGACTCTGGAGAAACTTGCCTGAGATTTGGGGTAATTTGCATAGGTCTCAGAAGCACTTTTCCTTGTCTTCGTGTTGATAGCAAGCAGGAGACTCAGATTTTCTTGATTGTCCTGATTGATTCAGTCACCGTTCAGAGCTCTCACCTCTGAAATTTGTCTCAGGCTGGAGGTCGGCAGCCTTTTATTTAATCAGGCCTTTGATAGTAAATAAAACAGTCGAACTAAGTAAGAAAACCAAAGGACAGGGGAGCTGTTTGCAGCAGGACCCTCTGCCCTGGGTGCTGTGCGCCCGGCGGGTGACTGAACTGTGTTGTTTCCTGCTGGGCCTGAGGGGACCCTGGCTCCTGGCCTGTAAGTTACAAACGCACGCACTTCAGAGCTTCTTTCTTGGAATAATTGCTCTTTAACGCTCTGTGAAGTAGAGCAAGTGCTATAAAGTCATGACTGAAAATTGGAAACTTTATATTTCTAGGGTAGGGCTATGCACGCTTTGAATAAGAAATTTTGAAATTTAAAAAATAAACGTGTTTATTTTTGGCTGCGTTGGGTCTTCGTTGCTTCGCGCGGGCTTTCTCTAGTTGCGGCGAGCGGGGGCTGCTCTTTTGCGGTGCATGGGCTTCTCATTGTGGTGGCTTCTCGTTGCGGAGCATGGGCTCTAGGCACGCGGGCTTCAGTAGTTGCAGCACGTGGGCTCAGTTGTTGTGGCTCACGGGCTCTAGAGCGCAGGCTCAGTATTTGTGGCGCACAGCCTTAGTTGCTCCGCGGCATGTGGAATCTTCCCGGACCAGGGCTCGAACCCGTGTCCCCTGCACTGGCAGGTGGATTCTTAACCACTGCGCCACCAGGGAAGTCTTAAAAATTTTGAATTTTATATATCCTCGAATAGCTACACCAAGGAATTAAAACCTTTAGTAAACAAAGAGATACAAAATATGTCCACAATTTAGATTCCTCCCCCGCCCCCATTTGAGAAGTGCATAGACGTCGCCCCTGTTTGTCCGGCTTCCTTGTCCGGCTGCCTGCCTGTCCGTGCTGCTGCATGGGCGTGGATGGAGGCCGTGGATGGAGGCCGGGGGAGCTCCCCACCCTCCTGGCGTGGGCATCGTGAGCGGGGCTTGAAGCAGGGCCTGTGAGTGCAGAGCCCCTCTGCAGCCCTGTGAAGCCGAGTTGGACTTTTGTCCTTCCCTCCTGAAGTTAGAGCCTGGATGGGAACTTTCTGCCTCTTCCACATGGCCTGGGAGGAAGGGACGTGCACGCTGATTTTGAGCCCAAACTTGGGAGGCGTGTGACCAGGTGAAGAGGAGGATGCAGGATATCCGCGCTGACACTGGGGAACTAGTATCTTCCAGGGCTTGTTTCCGAATGTTCTCTAGCTCCAGAGGTTGGGGAAATCCTAAAACGGTTCTTACGACCGTATCAAATTGGATGTCATATTTTAGAACTTAGGGGCAAGCGGTAAGAAGGTTCTAGCTCTCAAGTGACTTGTTTTGGGGGGGTGGTCAGTGGTCTGAGTAGACACCAAGTGGACAGGGCGGGACTCTAGTAGCCAGGAGATCTAAGCCCTCCTCCCCAGTGCTGGGCGCGGCCTGCCAGGTGTGTGTCCGCTGGTCGGAGTGGCAGGTGTTGGCTGGACACTCCACAGAGGGCAGAGAGGCCTGTGGGGTCAGCGAGGAGCCTGTGAGCTTCGGGGAGGGAGAGGGCAGCGCACACCGCTCACACGGCCATGTCTCAGCATCACGGGGAGAAGGCGAGAAGGCAGCTTCTCCACTCCGAGACTTTGTGCTGAAGTATGTGGACAGCTGCTCAGGAAAGGAGTTTAAAGGAGTTTTTTACACCTTTCACAGGGGAGCTCACCTTCATAAGGTTTATGCAGACGGACGCTGGGTGGTAGTGAGCCCAGCACATGAGAGACAGGCCTGATGCATGCCTGTTTGATCTGTAAAGATGCTGTGAAATAGTAGCATCTTAAGTATCACGACACTTATTTGAAGAATTAAAAAGGAAAGCATTCTTGATTGATTTTCAAAATGTAACTGTGTTATTAAAATCATTGGTCACTTGAAAATGACTCCTTTCCTCACCTGTTTTTTCTGATCATAAAATTAGATTTATTCCTTTAGGAAGTTTGGAAAGAGGGGCCCTGTGGCCCGCCTTCTGCGTGAGTTTGGAGTGCAGCTCCCACCCCTCGGTGATCTTTGAAGTTCCCTTTGTCCGCCTGGTCCCCCACTGCCTCGGGCCAACGCTTCGTCGCAGGCCCCTGTGACAGGCTGCTGTGCTGCTGTGCACTGGTCTGTCATGAGTGACCCTTAGGTGGCTGTCCTGGTGTCCACTCTGTGTGCGTCTGCTGGGCTGAGCACTTCCAGGTCTTTGATAAAGATTGTCTTCTGAAGAGCTCGACCATTTACGCTTTTGAAACCATGGTTTTTAGAAACGTGGCCAAAATACGACTCTTTAGAAATTGATAGCGTTCTAAAGACTTCTTTAGACAGTTCTATCTAGTTTTACGTCACTTTTTTTTAACCAAGTGAGGTTAATTAAACCACCTTGATTGGTGGAGGTGTTGACGGAGAGGGCGGCCCGATCCCACTCATGCTTTCCAGGTGTGGACTGAGCCAGTGAGCCAGGCTGCTGTGGTGCCGGGGTCCAAGCTGGGGGCCCCCAGTTCCACAGAGCCCCTGCTGTCAGGGTGCTTCGTCGTGCTGGGCAGCAGGCAGCGAACAAACAAGCGGAGCCTCGGAAGGGTTTCTCACCCTAAGTTGATGGAGGAGTGGACGAGGGACCAGCAGGCGCCGCCGGCCGGGAAGGCCTTCCGAGCAGGCAGATGAGACCCGGGTGATGAGAAAGGAGCCACATGCCGCCCGGGACCTGGGTTCAGGCAGAGGAGGGAGCCAGTGCAGGAGCCTGAGGGCAGGTCAGGGAGAGGCTCCTGGGCCGGAGTGGGCTAGCGGGGGTGGGGGGAGCCACGGGGGATGGGTGGGGGCTGGCTGGCTGAAGAGCCGTGTAGCCAGGTGCGCTGGGAAGGCTTTGGAGGGTTTTCGGCAGCGCAGCAATAGAATCTGAACTGCGTTGTGAGAGCACTTTGTGTCTGTGGCCTGTGGAATGCAGGGGTGAGGTGGCCGGGGCAGGACGGGCAGCGTCCAGGCGGGGGCAGATAGCCGGGCCTGGGGTGCCGGCGTAGGGTGGAGCGCTGTGGACTTGCTGATAGGCTCAAGGCCAGGGAGTCCCAGAGGGACTGAGATTCGGGACCACAGTGACACGGGAGAAGGTGGAACGTTCCCTGGGTGGGCAGTGAGGGTGGGGACAGATGTGTGTGTTTGGACACGTTAGGTTTGAGATGCGTATTCCCAGAGGAAACATCAGAGGTGGGTAGTTAAATATAAGGCAGGAGCTTGCGAGAGAGGTTGGAAGAGGTCAGAATTTGGGAGTCGTGGCATTCGATGGGATGTTTGGTTGTGGACGGTCACCCCCAAGGGAGCCTCAGCGTAGACCCAGCGAGTGAGGGCCGCCTCCTGGGAGAAGGTGGGGAGTGGGCAGCCCCCTGCTGGGGCGGAGTTGGGGCGGGCAGAGGGTCAGCAGGAAAGGGTGGCCCTGAATGCTGCCAGCTCTTTGGGGAAGAAAGACATGGGGCACTTGTTTTAAGAGTGTTTTGTGATGTCGGACGTTTGTCATTGAGGGAGCGCCATCCCCTGGCCTCTTTGCTGTTTTATTTATGAAAATGGCTTAGAATGAACATCATTACTTTCGACACGGTGCGTGAGTTGATGAACTCAGGTGATTTGCAGTCCTCGACTTCCTGCCATGTGCAGATGGAGGGATGCAGGGGTCTGTAGGTTTCTGGAGCCGGTCGGTCCTGTGAAGATGACCTCCCCTGATGAAGATGCTGAGACTGGAGGTGAGTGGCTTTTCAGGGACCCGGCGGCCAGTTACCGAGGGGCTGGGCCCAGAGAGAGGCCGGCCGGCTGGGCCTCCAGGGTGCCTGCTCCTTCCTGTGCACCCCTCATGGCTGTGCCGACTTGAAACAGCTGATGCACAGGGACCAGGCTTTTCACGGGGAAAATCCGTATGGCGAGAGGCTGTTCCCAGGGTGAGTGTGCCCGCCACCCGTTCTGGAGACGCAGGTGCGGGAGGGCGTGGAGTGCCCGGGCCGCGGGCTTCTCGGGGTGGCAGCAACTGTGCTCTGCGGTCCCGGCTTGGAAAGGCCCCTCACTGCGCCCGCGGGCTCTTCTCTGCACGGGCCGCAGGTGCTCCGGTCGAGGCCACCTTGCCGGCTGGAAAGGGTGAGCGGTCACGAGACACCCTGGCCTTGAGGCCCGGGACCTTTCTCCTGATGGCAGAGGCCGTGGACTCCTTCAGCCTGTGTCCGGGGGCTGTCTTGGTGGGCAGTCAGCAGCCCTACCCGTGGCCCCGCAGGCCAGGGCAGTGGTTTGAGAGCTGGGCACTCGTCGGTCAGCAAGCACTAACTGAGCACCAGGTTCAGGTCCGACCTTGTGCTGAAGCAGTGTGGTCCTGTCCTCAGGGAGTGCCTTTCTGATGGGGTCGTGTTGCTGAACCACTGTAGGTCAGTGCGTGAGGGCAGGAGTGGGCCGAGTGTTGTGTCGTTTCTGAGATGCAGTGTCATTAGTCAGTCCCTCCCCTGGTGTAATTTCTCAAAATAGAGGTTCTGTCTGTTATATTCAGTTCTGGAGACGCCAGAGTTTTCTCTGCTGCTTTGGACTGATTAGATAACAAGTCAGGGCTGGTGCCACTTAGTTATGTGTTTGGCAGTTTAAGAAACTCAGTTCAGAATGCTCACTTTGGAAGTCCTCGGGTGATGTAGTAAAGATAGCCTACAGCTGGGCCACAGGGAGGCAGGCAGAGAGCCCTGAGCCAGAGCTTGTCAGTGATCGTGCGGGACCAGGCAAGGCTCCTGGCCGCTCTGGGCCTCGGTGCCTGGCCTGGGCCCTCGTGGACTGACCCCTGCTTCCCTTGCACGCTGAGCAGTTGGGAAACCGCTGCCTGGTGCCGCCTAGCGTCCTGGTCCTGGAGCTGTGGGGGCTTTGCAAACATGCCTCCGCGGGGGGCTCTGAGGCTGCGCTTGGGGGTGCTGTTGGCTTGGCGACCTCGGGGCCGCCAGCAGAGTCTCCTGGTGTGGGTGTGGGTTGCCGACCCGCTGGGGACCTGCTTCCCTAGAGACGAGTGTTGTGTCTCCGGTCTAGCCTTAGCAGGGTGGGACAGGTGAGTGCAGGGATGCGTGGGCACGGGCAGAGCAGGCGGAGAGTATCTGGGCTCCATTCTCCGGGTCAGCACGGCCGGATGGCAGGAGTACATCGTGTGCAGGAAGCAGGTGGGGTGGGGCCCGGTGTGAGCCCACTTTCGAGGCCGTGCAGGGACACCACTCGGATCTGTGTTCCTACCTGTGTTGTGCCGTGTGTTCCTTCACGCGCGGGCTTTCTCTAGTGCGCTGAGCAGGGGCTGCTCTTCATTGCGGTGCGCGGGCTTCTCATTGCGGTGGCTCCTCTTGTTGCGGAGCACGGGTTCTAGCTGTGTGGGCTTCAGTAGTTGTGGCACGTGGGCTCAGTGGTTGTGGCACGCGGGCTGTAGAGCACAGGCTCAGTAGTTGTGGCACGTGGGCTCAGTAGTTGTGGCTCACGGGCTCTAGAGTGCAGGCTCAGTAGTTGTGGCATGTGGACTCAGTAGTTGTGGCTCGTGGGCTCTAGAGCACGGGCTCAGTAGTTGTGGCGCACGGGCTTAGTTGCTCCGTGGCATGTGGGATCTTCCCGGACCGGGGCTCGAACCCGTGCCCCCTGCACTGGCAGGCGGGTTCTTAGCCACTGCGCCGCCAGGGAGGCCCTGCCTGCCTTCTTCCTCAGCAGCCGGCACCCGGGTCGCAGCCGCACGTCACGGCTGCTCTTCGTTTTGCCGAGAACGTCGCTCTCTGGACGCTGCTGCCCGTCATCAGGCGCCAGCCCCTGCGCTGCTCCTGGACCCTGGCATCTGTGGCCCCCAAGGCAGAGCAGGCCCTTCCTCAGGACTGCCTGTCTCGCGTGTCTCTCACTGAGGCCTATCTCCGTGGGTCCCAGCAGCGGGGCAGGTGGCTCTGAGCCCGTACAGGTGGGGCTTCCTGTGGGTTACAGGTTGGTTTTGACTGTGGTCTCGTCAGCAAAGCAGGGGACACCTGAGGGCAGGGAGCGTGGCTTGTGTGTCGCTCCTCTTTGACCTCAGCATCAGCGTGGCGCTTGCGTGGCGTATGTGCTCGCCGCTGAGTCAAGGAGGCCTGGGGGTGTTTGTGGTCTGTCTGCTCAGTAGACAGGCCGAGACTTCAGGAAGCCGTTGGTGGAGACCAGTGGAGGACAGGATAAGTGTGTTTGGATCTGAGATGTGTAGACGTGAATTAGTCATGGTCTCTGGTCATGTAACAGTTTAATAAGCACCTGTGACACCCCTGGCAGCAGAGCTGGGTCCCTGCACACCTCCCACGTGACTGTCTGGCCCCCACCTCTCCGGCCGCGGCAGCCATTGTCCCCCCTCGTGGCCACCACACCCTCGTTTCCCCTTCCTACCTGCTCGTGGCGTCTTCCTGAAGGTTGCTGAACCGTGTGTCTGGTTTTGCCATAACTTTGTAGAGAGAGCCGTGCTGTGGGCCGTCTTCTGGGACCTCGGCTCCTCAGGCGTCGCGGTGCAGGAGTCGTCCTCCCGTAGGGCGGGCGGTCCTTTGTCACCTGGGGACCCCACAGCTTCTTCAGCCCCGCTCACCTTGCTGGGGTGTCCAGTGGGGGAGGCAGGGGGCCTGCCTCCCTGTGGCCCTTGGGGTGTCAGGACAGTGCTTGGGGACTGTCGGCCAGCCCAGGAAGTGCTGCCGCTTCCCAGCGATGTGTGGGGTATGCTGAGCTCCAGTGGGGGAGCAGGGGGCACAGTCCTGTCGCGGGAGGAACCGCAGCCCAGGAAGTGCTGCCCCTTCCCAGCAATGTGTGGGGTATGCTGAGCACAGGCCGGCTCTTTGCTTACGGAAACTCACGTTCTTGCTTCTAGACGCTTGAGTTTGGGTTGTCCACTAGATGCCCAAGTGAGTGTCGGTGGGACTTGAGATGTGCGTCAAATTCAGAAGTGGGTTCAGGGCTGGGGACCTGGAAGGGAGGGTCCCTGAAAGAGGGATGGTACTTTAAACCAGGGGTTCGGTGTGCTCGCCTGGTTTGGGGGACGGGTAGGATAGCCAGGGAGGAAAGAAGCGCCCACAGACGTGTTCTGAGACCTTCTGACGCCTGGAGGCGGAACAGGTGGATCAGCAAAGGATGCTGCAGAGGAGATGGGGGAAGAAGGGTGCCCTCGGGGCGGGGCGGGGAGGCAGGTGTGGGGTCAGGAGTGTGTCAAGGAGATGAGCGTCTTCACTTGGCAGGGAGGTGAAGACGGAGCTGCCCTTGGGTTGGGCCCTGGAGGCGGGTGACTGGAACGGGCCAGCCTGGGGGAAGGTGAGAAGGGCCCTTGGGGTGTCAGGACAGTGCTTGGGGACTGTCGGTGGGGCACATGCAAGTGGAGTCTCAGTCTCTTTGGTTGTTTCTGGGCTTGTTTCTGAAAGATGGGAGATTTTAGAGCACGGCTCTCCAGTGGAAATGTGACGTGAGCCACACAGAAAGTTCAGTTTCCAGTAGCAGTTAAAAAGGACAAAAAACATGAGCGTACGACAAGATGAAAGTAATAATTTTAACATATTTTGGCCCACTGTATCACGTCGGGCTGTTACCCGTGTCCAAGTCACCCTGAGCTGTTGGTGCGCCTGCGGACTCAGCACAGCCCCTCCTGGGGCTCGAGGTGGCTCCTGGACGTGTACCTGGGGACGGAGAGTGCAGCGGGGGAAGGAGGGTGTGTGGTCAGACCCTGGAGGAGGTCGCTGGGGGCTGGGCACTGAGCCAGAGGGCACTGAGCCGGAGGGCGGTGTGGGGGCAGGCTGAGGACGGTGCGGAGCCGGCCCTTGGGGTGGGGAAGCGTGTCAGGAGCTGCAGTGCGGCCGGCAGCGTGGGCGGAGTGGGGAGGGCTGTGCAGGAGGCAGGTGGGAGGGGCTGGACTGGATGGAGGGGGGGCCCTGCCTCCTTCCCTGGGGTCGGCAGGGAGGGGGGCCGTGTGCGCTGTGGCCTGCCTGCAGCAAAGCACTGGGTCACCGGGAGAAATCGGGCAGTGGGAGCGCCCAGAGTCGTCCAGGGTGGCCGCGGGGCTGACGGGTCAGCGACTGCTCAGTGGCAGCCTTTTTGAGAGTGAAAGGAGGACACGGATAACAGAATTCAGACAGGAGGGGGAAACCATTGCTCTGGGTGGGTCAGCCCCATGGGGCTGGGGGGTGCAGCCCGCGGCGGGAAGAGGCCACGCTGGCTGGCGCTTGGGGTCCCCCGTGCCCACCCCACCTCGCTGCCCGGGGGCTGACATCCTGCTGGAGCCGTTCTCCAGGAGCTTCCAGGGGGAGGCTGTGGCGAGCACGTCTGTCTCTGCCTGGGGGCCCTGACACACTGGGCCCCAGCCGCACCGAGGGCCTGGACCTTCAGCCCAGCGTTGCCATCTCCGTGCCGGTTGCAGGACCTCGGGTCTCCTGGGGTGGGTGCCCCCCGGCCCTGCCGTCGAGCCTGTGCCCCTGGACGCTCCAGTTCTCCAGGTTGAGGACAGTGTGCTGCTGTTTCTGTGGGCACTTTGCCCCTTCTTGGTAATTTCGCGCCTGTGCTCTCTTTGAAATTCCTTTTACTTTGTCGGGAGCTCGGTGTCGTGTCTGCGTGGTTTGCTCTTGTGCGTTCTCCCGGTTGTGGGTGCCCCGTCTCCCCAGCTCTCTCGAGTTGCTTTGTGAGAAAGGAAGCCTTCTGATCCTTGGCACGCAGGACAGCGATTGGCCCGTAGCAGGTGTGCACGCCCCTGTCCTGTAGGAGCCGTTCCTGAAGTGTCTGGTGGTCTTGGCTTGTCTGAGCACGGCATGAACAGGGAGGGGGTCATGCTCGTGCCTCGGCGCCCCTCGTCTCTGGGTGATCGGGTGGGACTAGGCGGGACTTCTTGATGCCAGAACGTTCTCAGTGTCTTAGGAAAGGATAATCCGGCTCTGAGTTTTTCCTGCTTAAAACCTGGACACGTGGCTGCTGTGCTACCCAGACTCCCCCAGTTCCCGTTCGTGGTCCCTGCAGCAGGCACCCTCCTCCCCGAGCCCTTGGGGGCAGTGCTGGGCAGACCCCTTCCTGCCCCTCCTCCTGGAGTCTGCTTTTCCTCCTTCATTCCTTGGTTCTTAGTTTCCTGACCAGGGATCGGACCCAAGTCCATGGCAGTGGAAGCCCGCATCCTAACCTCTGGACTGCCAGGGAATTCCTGGAATCTCCCGTCCTTCTATTCTCTCCTTCTCTTGGGGGCTTGGGACCACTTAGGTTCATTTATTCTCGGTTTAGTGGGTCTTGGTGGGGGAAGAGATTGTTCCACCGGTCAGACAGCCACCCAGAGGCTGCTTCTCAGGGGGTTTTGGGGCACCTCCCTGGACTCTCCAAGTACTAGTAAAAGCAGATTTAAAAAAATATATTTATTTACTTATTTATCTTTGGTTGCATTGGGTCTTAGTTGTGGCGTGTGGGATATTTTGTTGTGACGCGAGCTCTTCATTGTGGTGGGCAGGTTTCTCCCCCGTTGTGGCGTGCGGGCTCAGTAGTTGCAGCTCGCGGGCTCTCTAGTTGAGGCACTAGGGCTCAGTTGCCCCTAAGCATGTGAGATCTTAGTTCCCCGACCAGTGATCGAACCCGTGTCCCCTGCATTGGAAGGCGGATTCTTAACCACTAGACCACCAGGGAAGTCCCCAAAGCAGATTTTTTTTTTTTTTTTGCGGTACGCGGGCCTCTCACTGCTGTGGCCTCTCCCGTTGTGGAACACAGGCTCCGGACGCACAGGCTTAGCAGCCATGGCTCACGGGCCCAGCTGCTCCACGGCATGCGGGATCCTCCTGGACCAGGACACGAACCCGCGTCCCCTGCATCGGCAGGCGGACTCCCAACCACTGCACCACCAGGGAAGCCCCAAAGCAGATTTTTTTAAAGACAATTTTTTTAAGAGCATTTTTAGTTTCACAACAAGTTAAGAGAAAAGTATAGAGATTTCCTATGTGCCCCCAGCCCCCACACATACATAACCTCCCCCATTATCCGCACCCTCCACCAGATGGTGCATTTGTTACGACCGATGAACCTGCATTGACACCTCATCATCGCTCAGGTCCATAGTTTACATCAGGGCTCACTCTTGGGGTTGTACATTCTGTGGGTTTGGACAAATGTATAATGACATGTATCCACCGTTGTAGTATCGCACAGAGTAGTTTTACTACCCTCAGAATTCTCTGTGCTTCACCTATTCATCCCTCCCTCCCCCAGCCCCTGGCACCCACTCATCTTTTCACTGTCTCCATCGTCTTTTCCAGAGTGTCGTAGAGTTGGAATCATACGGTATTGTAGTTTTCTCTGACTGTCCTCTTTCACTTAGTAATATACACTTATGGTTCCACCATGTCTTTTCATGGCTTGATAGTTCATTTCCTTTTATCACTGAATAACATTCCACTGTCTGGGCATACTGCAGTTTATTTATCCATTCACCTGCTGAAGGACATCTTGGTTGCTTCCAAGTTTTGACAGTTGTGAATAAAGCTGCTTCAGACATCTGTGCGCAAGTTTCTGTGTGGACCTGAGTTTTCAGCTCCTTTGGATAAATACCAAGGAGCAGAGTTCCTGCATCATATGGTAAGAGTATGTTTAGTTTTGTAAGAAACTTTCAAACTGTCTTCCAAAGTGGCTGCAGCGTTTCACATCCCCACCAGCCGTGAATGAGCGTTCCCGTGGCTCCACATCCTCACCAGCGTTTGGTGTTGTCGGTGTTCTGGATTTTGGCCATTCTGAGAGTGACGTAGTGGTATCTCATTGTTTTAATTTGCACTTCCCTGGTGACATATGACGGGAAGCATCTTTTCATGTGCTTATTTGCCATCTGTATATCTTCTTTGCTGAGATACCTGTTTAGGTCTTTGGCCCAGTTCCAGTTGGGTTGTTTGTTTTCTTACTGAGTTTTAAGAGTTGTTTGTATATTTTGGTTAACAGTCCGTTATCAGATGTGTCTTTTGCAAATATTTTCTCCCAGTCTGTGGCTTGTCTTCTCATTCTCTTGAAGTTGTCTGTTGTAGTACAGATGTTTTTAGTTTTAATGAAGTTCAGCCTATCAATTTTCTCTTTTATGGATCGTGCCTTTTTTTTTTAAATTTATTTTAAAATTTATTTATTTATTTATGGCTGTGTTGGGTCTTCGTTTCTGTGTGAGGGCTTTCTCCAGCTGTGGCAGGTGGGGGCCACTCCTCATCGCGGTGCACGGGCCTCTCACCATCGCTGCCTCTCTTGTTCTCTGCGGAGCACAGGCTCCAGACGCGCAGGCTCAGTAATTGTGGCTCACGGGCCCAGCCACTCCGCGGCATGTGGGATCTTCCCAGATCAGGGCCCGAACCCGTGTCCCCCGCATTGGCAGGCAGACTCTCAACCACCGCGCCACCAGGGAAGCCCTGGATCGTGCCTTTGGTGTTGTCTCTGAAAAGGCATCACCAGGCCCAAGGCGTCTAGGTTTTCTCCTCTGTTATCTTCTTGGAGTTTTATAGTTTGCACTTTGCATTTACGTCTATGATGCATTTTGAGTTAATTCCCGTGAAGGGTGTAAGGTCTGTGTCTAGATTCATCTTTTGCTTGTGGACGGGTGTCCAGTGGTTCCAGCACCATTTGTTGAAGAGACTGTCTTTGCTCCATTGTATTGCTTTTGGCCCTTTGTCCAAGATCAGTTGATGATATTTGTGTGGGTCTATTTCTGGGCTGTCTGTTCTGTTCCATTGATCTATGTGTCTATTCTTTCCCCAGTACCACACTGTCTTCATTACTATAGCTTTTTTTTTTTTTTTTTTTTGCGGTATGCGGGCCTCTCACTGCTGTGGCCTCTCCCGTTGCGGAGCACAGGCTCCGGACACGCAGGCTCAGCGGCCATGGCTCACGGGCCCAGCCGCTCCGCGGCACGTGGGATCCTCCCGGACCGGGGCACGAACCCGCGTCCCCTGCATCGGCAGGCGGACCCCCGACCACTGTGCCACCATGGAAGCCCTACTGTAGCTTTTCAGGAAGTCTTGAAGTTGGGTAGTCAGCCCTCCTACTTTGTTCTTCTCCTTCAATATTGTGTTGACCATTCTGAGTCTTTCGCCTCCTCTCCGTGTGAACTTTAGAATCAGTGTGTTGATACTCGTGAAATAATGTGCTGGGATTTTGACTGGGAATGTGTTGAATCTACAGATCGAGTTGGGAAGAGCCGACGTCTTGACAGTACTGAGTCTTTCTGTCCATGAACGTGGAATATCTCTTCATTGATTTAGTTCTCCTTTGATTTAATTCATCACTGTATGTATTATGTTAGATTTATATCTAAGTATTTCACTTTTTGGGTGCTAATGTAAGTAGTATTGTCTTTTTAATTTGAAGTTCCATTTATCCATTGTTGATTTATAGGAAAGCAGTTGAATTTTTTTTTTTTCTTGGTTGCGCCCCACGACATGTGAGATCTTAGTTCCTCGACCAGGGATAGAACCTGTGCCCCCTGCAGTGGAAGCGTGGAGTCTTAACCACTGGACTGCCAGGGAAGTCCCGCAGTTGAATTTTATATATTAACCTTGTATCCTGCAACCTTGCTATAGCCGTTTATTAGTACCAGGAGTTGATTGTTTGTTGCCAGTTCTTTTGGATTTTCTGCATAGGTGATCATATGATCTATGAAGAAAGACAGTTTTATTTCTTCTTTTCCAATCTGCGTACCTTTTATTTCCTTTCCTTTTCTTGCACTGGTCAGGAGGACTTCCGGTTGAAAGCAGTGGTGAGAGGGAACGTTCTTGCCTTGTACCAGGTCTTAGTGGGAAAGCTTTGAGCTTCTCATCATGAAGTATGATGTTAGCTGTTGGTTTTTTGTAGATTATCAAGTTGAAGAACTTCATTTCTGTTCCTTTATTGAGAGTTTTGATCACGAATGGGGGTATTTGGGGAAGAGTCATCGGGGAGCAGCCTCCCTGGGACGCTGGAGGAGCCCTCCTGGCAGGGAAAGCCTGAGGGAGACTCCTGCCCTGTCCAGGCCTCGGGATGGACTGTCACTCTTCTCAGTCCCCGAGTGAGTCCAGGGTTCTGAGAAGAGCATTTCTGGAACTGGACCCCCCCAAGGGCAAGCCCCCTCCTTGGCCTAGGGTTTAGGTGACAAGCGCCAGTGTCGCTGCCCAGGGGACCTGGCCCTGCCCGAGCCCCCGGGGGCTTTCGGGACTTTCAGGGGTGATTTTTGGTGCTTGCGTTAGAAGGCACCCCTCCCCAACCTGGGGTGCCCCGCTCTGGGGAGGGGTGGGCTGGTGGCCACACACTGTGGGTGGGGAAGAGGGAAGCGCCTGCTGGGTGGACGTGGTGGTGGGGGCAGGGGCCGAGCCTTGGTGGAGGGTGTGAGGTGGGAGGAATAGTGGGTCTGGGGGCGCCCCGGGGAGCATTGGCCTGGGTGACACCTGTTCATCAGGCAGCCCCTGTGCCTGAATGTCCTGGTGAGGGCTTCTGGGTGCTGTGTTGAGATGGTAGATCTCTGGCTCCCCTGGCCGTGTCGTTTTCCGTATGATCGGAGTTTGACAGCAGACATGTATGTTCACCACGCTCTCACCATGGAAACCAGGGGTCACTTTTCCTCTGGCAAAGCCTGGTGTGTTCCGGAGCAGGTTCGAGCCTTTGGGCTTGGCTGTGGTGTGAGCGCTGCCTTCACAGCAGGGGGAAGGGCTGGTGTCTCTGCGTCGTGGGCAGGCGCGCCTCGTGAGATTCTACCCCCCACTGGTAGGCCAGGTTCTCAAGTGAGGCTGTGCCTCTGAAGGTCTCCCTGAGTGTAGTTGCAGACCAAGAATCCACCGAAGACATTGTCCTGTTTTGCTCGGTTAGGGTTTTCTCTTTCCTTGCACATGAACTTACAATTTCCTTTGCAGGTTTAGGGTTCCCGTTCCTTTGCAGGTTTAGGGGCAGGAGAGTAAGGCGAACACAGTGGGTCTTCCCCGTGTAATCTCTAGACTCTCAGCCCTGCTGGGGAGGAGTGTGAAAATCCAGTAGCTTTAGGGGAAGCCCACACTCGCAGTGCCTGCTCACTCTTGGGGCAGGCCTCCTCTCCAGAGCGGGTGGCATCTCAGGGCTGGGGCACAGGCTGCTGGGTGGCCTCCCGAGGAGACAGGGTGTCGGCCCGCCCGCCGTGGGATGGCAGGCACTGGATGCAGAGTCCCGGGAAGCGAAAGTGCGTCCCACTCGCAGTGACACTGAAGTCACCGTCCTAAAAGCAAAGAGTAAACGTAGAAAGCAGGTGGCGATCTTTCTGCCTGTAGCTTAGGAAAAGATTTCCTGGGACACAGGTGGCTGAACCATCGAAGAAAAGATCAGTAAACTGGATTTGAGAATTAAAGGCAAACTATTGCTAGCTGACAGACAGTGTTAAGAAAATGGAAGGCAGGCTGCGAAGTGAGATGAGCTTGTGTCCGGAATACAGCTCAGTAGTCAGAAGACAGCTCTGTTCAGAAGGGGCAGACGTTTGGAATAGACGCAAGAGAAGTTACAGAAATGGCCAGCAAGCACATGAAGAGTCATCAGAGGAATGCAAGTTAAGCCCCCGTGGGATACGTCCACTGCTTCCACCTACACCGACGCAGGTAGAGCGAGAACGACCGACCGTACCTCCTGTGGGTGGATGTGGAGATCGTGGAGCCCTGTGGGGTGAGTGCCAACGGGGACAGCCAGGCAGGCGGAGACAGCTTGGCAGGTGCTTGAAAAATGCGGCATGTGCTCATGGTATCCAGCACCCCCTCCAAGAGAAGTGAGACGTGTATCCTCCTGGGGCTCGCTGGTAGCGTTGGCAGCAGCCCTGTTTGTAACAGCCCACGCTGGAAGTGACCTAAGTGTCCACCAGGTGGTGAGCGGTGCACGCGGTCTGTCCACATAGTGGGACACGACTTAGGATACAAAGGAATGGAGTATGCCACGTGCCACGATACGGAGGGATCTCAGAGTCGTCCACCAAGTGCGAGAAGCCAGGCACAGGACCGGCTATGATCCGGTTCCATTTATGTGAAATTCTAGCAAAAGCTGTGCTGTGAAACAGTGGTTGCCTGGTCAGGGGTGATGGCTGTGTGCTGCCCAGAGGCTTTCTAAGTTGATGGAAATGTTTCAAACCTTGATTATGACAGTGGGTGCACAACTGTGTGCCTTTGTCCAAGCTCACCAGGTTGTACACTTTAAATGGGTATATTTTGTTCTTTGTACACTGTGTTTCAGTACAGCTATACAAGAAAAGTTCATGGTGCCTCCTTTTCTTCCTGCCTTGGTGTTGCATGATGTCCCGGGGGAAAGAAGGGTAGTTGGAGCTGGAGTTACAATCTGTGTTCTCGTGTATTTGTGTAGGATACCAGTGTCTGCCCTCTCCTAAAACCAGGGTGCAACAGAGCAAGAAGTCGGGACTGCTGGTCAGGGGCTTCTTTGAAATGGCTTAATTGCCCTCTGGGTCTGATACTGGTTACTTAGTCTCGCTTTCCGTAATTTTAAAATAGAGAGCTAGAGCACCAGGAAGCCATTTGCCTGAGCCAAGGGGCCGCTTATTAGCTGTGCCTGTGAGGAGTTACTTTCCCCCTGGAGCCCCCGGGGGCAGTGCTGTGTCAGGCACCGACGGGACCACCCACACAGCTTCCATTTTGCTTCTATTGAAGTGGAAGCATCCGTCTAGTCCTCATTGGAGGAAGCTGAGTGTCCGTCGGGGGTGGTCTTCCTCTGGGCCTGCCTGTCCCAGAAGTGGCCATTGTAAGGTATAGCTTACCTCCTCTGTACTTGCAGACCAACAAGATAACATTTGGTCTCCAAACACATACTCATCATAGAACATTCGATAAACATAGAAAAGTATGGGAAAGGAATGGTTAATAATCTGTATTTCTGTCACCAAGAGGTCATAATTATCTCTGACACGTTGTTTCCTGATTTCCAGAATTTCCCAGGTCCTTAACTGTTCTCTGGTAAACATGATTTTAGTGGCTGTGCACCTGAGTTAACGTTCGTTCACTCTTCAGTGCTAGCCTAGTGCCAGCCGTGTGCCACGCCTGTCGTGTGTGACGGGGGCCCTGCCGAAAGGGGAAGCTGTGCTGGGGTGGGCGTGAGCACGAGTGGTGTGAGCAGCGGAGGGTGGCCTGGTGGGTTCCTCACCTGCCTGTCTGGGGGGCTCTCGGCACCTGACACACCAGGTGTGTCTTCACGTGTGTGTCTCCTCGCAGCCTTGGCTGCACCTGGGATCATCTCCGTGTGTCGTAAGGCGAGTGAACCTCGCAGCGTTTCTGGAGGTGCCTCTTTTTTCGCTGCCTCCCGTCTCTGCACGGGTGGCCGTGGGCCGGGTGGGGCGTCTGGCCTCCGCTCCGTGCTCGCTGTGTCCTGTGCTCTGGGTCCCAGGCCTGGAGGCGGACTTTTCCCAAGAAGCCTGGGAACGGTCTTTAAAGGAAAATGGCTCTGTAAACACCAAGGGCTGGGGCCAGGTCGTGTGTCCTGTCACTGTTGTGTGCTCTGTGAGGGAAGGGAGCTCCTGTCGGTGTTTCCAACATAGCAGGATCCCCCCCATAAATTCTTTGAGATTATATTTGTATCTCTTCTCTTGCACGGAGCATCTTGAATCCTGATCGTATACACATATTTATCACTTGGCTTATTCTACCATATACTTAGAGGTAGTTTCAAGATTGTAAGAGTAAGACTGGAGTAAAGTTTAAGGCTTCTTTGCGGTTCTTTGTGTGCTCAAGACTCCGTTGAAATTCTTTTTTGTGTGTGTTATGCTACCAATTTGATACATGGTTTAGATTTTTAAAAATTTAATTAATTCATTTTTACGTATTTTTGGCTGCACTGGGTCTTTGTTGCTGCGTGCAGGCTTTCTCTAGTTGCGACGAGCGGAGGCTACTCTTCGTTGCAGTGCGTGGGCTTCTTGTTGCGGTGGCTTCCCTTGTTGCGGAGCACGGCCTCTAGGCACGAGGACTCAGTAGTTGTGGCTCGAGGGCTCTAGAGCACAGGCTCAGTAGTTGTGGCGCATGAGCTTAGTTGCTCCACGGCATGTAAGATCTTCCCGGACCAGGGCTCGAACCCGTGTGCCCTGCATTGGCAGGTGGATTCTTAACCACTGAGCCACCAGGGAAGTCCCCATGGTTTAGTTTTTTTTGTTTGTTTTGTTTGACTTTGTTTTCAATTTTACCTCCTATTGTTTTGTTTGTTGTAATTTTGTATCTTGAATGTGTGAAACATTTTCATGGTAGGAAGGCTGAACTCTGTAGAAGCACTTTCATCTCTAGTTCTGCCTCTCTTCTTCCCCTAGAGGGATAATTTAAAAAAATTTAATTTTCATTAGTTTGTGGGCCATCTTTTCAAGTATGTCTTTTTGTAAAAATAAGTGTGTGCACACAGATGTATTCTTTTCCCCCCTTTTTCTTACACCAAAGGTGGCGTATACGTTGACTTGAACCTTGATTTTTTTCTGACAGTATAACCTGGAGATCATTTTCTGGTGGCATTTTATTTTAATTGAAAAACTAAGTTTTATATCTAGTACACTCTGAGAAGAAATTACTTTTAGTAGTGACACCTTCCTGCATAGTTCAAGCACTAAAACTTTTGTAAACGTAGTTTTGGAAGGGAATGGGTTCAGAAAGGACATTAGACCTTCCCCTGCATGGTCAAAAGCAGCCATAGGCATAAGACACCTGTGCCGGGGAGGGTCGGGCTGCCGGCGGAGGCTGGTCCTGCTCGCGGAGGTGAAGCTGTGTGGTTCCCGGCCAGTCTGCTGTGTGCTTGGAACGGGGCCTCAGCTTCCCGGGGTGATGCAGAAGCCAGGTCCGTGGTGTCTGAGGGCCGAGGGGCTCATCTTTAAATACTCGTCAGCACACACAAAATCTTTTGAGGGAGGGTATGCTTTCCATACAACAAAATGGACCCATTTTGAGCGCAACAGGTTGAGTTTTGAGAAGTGGGTGCCCTGTCTGTCCACCGTCATGACCGAGATGCAGGTCGCTCGTTCATCCCTAGCACACCCTGGGCCCAAGCAAATGTTCTTTTTGCTTTTCTGTCACTGCCGTTTGGTTTTTGCCTTTCTAAAATCCCATTTGTACGGGATCGTACGTCACGTGCTTTCTGGTGTCCGGCGCTCTTCCCTCTGCATGCTTTGAGTTCATCCCCGTGGCTGTGTGTGTCCGTGACGCTTTGTTCGTGCCGAGCAGCGTCGCACGTTTGGACACACTGTACGTTAATTCATTCACCAGTGGGTGGGCAGTGGGTCGCTTCCTGGTTTTGGCTGTGGTGACTGATGCTTCTTTGAACGTTACTGCCCGGGCTTCGTGTGGACGTATGTGTGGACATCCTTTCCTCTTGGGTGAATATCAGGGGTGGAACTGCTGCCTGTGTGGAAAGTGTATGTTCATTCTCGTCAGAAGCCACCCCCCACTGCTTTCCTGAGGGGTTGGCCTGCAGTGCACGAGAGTCCCTGTGGCTGCACGTCGAGCCGGCACTGGGCGTGGGAAGGCTGTTTCATGTGAACCGTTCTTGTGGGTGTGCAGTGGTATCTCATTGTGTTTATTTTTTAAAGTCTGTTTTATTGAGGCACAGTTTTCATACAGTAAAATTTACCCTTTTCAGGGTATAGTTTTGTGAGGTTTAGCAAGCCTAAATCATGTAGCCATCACCACAGTCAAGAGACAGAACCGTTCCAGAGCCTGGAAGAGTTTCCCCTTGCCCCTTGCCTTGGTAGTGAGCCCCTCCCCCACCCTCCCTCCCCTGGCAACCAGCGATCCGCCGTGTCTCTGTGATTGTGCCTCTTCTAGAATTTTATGCAAATGAAATTATACACGAGTAGTCTTTTCTGTCTGGCTTCTTTCACTTAGCAGAGCGCTTCTGAAATTCTCCAAGTTGTTGCCTGCATCGGCACATGCCTTTTTGTTGTACGGTAGTATTCCACGCTGTGGATATACACTGCACTTTATTCATCTGGTTACCAGTTGGTGGGTATTTGGGTTGTTTCCAGCTTTTGACTATTGAGAGTAGTGCTTCTAGGAAGCTGTATAACTGAAACTAACACAATGTTGTAAATCAACTATAGTTAAATTAAAAAAAAAAGAATATTGCTTCTGTAAGCTTTGCCTGTAAGTCTTTGTATGGACGTAAGTTTTAATTCCTCCTGGGCAGCTACACAGGCGTGGGATTGTTGGGTGTGGTAGGTGAGTGTTTAACTTTTTAATCTGCCAAGATGTTTTCCAGAGTGGCTGTACTATTTTACATTCCCACCAGCAGTGTGTGATGGTTGTTTCAAATCCCTGCCGTTAATATGGTCAGTATTTTAAATCTTCGCCGATTTCGTGGGTGTGTAATGCTGTCTCGTGATGGTTTTAATTTGCGTTTCCCTAATGACTAACGTTGTTGAGCATCTTTGCACGTGCTTATTTTTCATTTGCGGATCTTTCCTGAAGTGTCTACTCAGATTGTTCGCCTGTGTTTTTTTGGTGGTGTTCGTTTTGTTATTATTGGTTTGGTAAGAGTTTTAAAAACATAGATACAAGCCCTTTATCAGATAGAATTGTTTTACAGATGCTTTTGCTTCGTCTGTGTTTGCCTTTTCATTTATCTAACAATATATTGCAAAGAGCAAGTGTTCAATTTTAATGAAGTCCAGCTTATCAGTTTCTTTCAGGGTTCACATTATGTCTTATCAAAGAAATTTTTGCCTGACCCAGAGCACAAGGATTTTCTCCCGTGTATTCTTATAGGGTTTTTATGGTTTTAGCTTTTACTCAATCCAAGTCAAGTTCATTTTGGGATAGTTGTAAGGTAGGGGGTTGAGATTAATTTTTTTCCGCATAGAATATCTAGTTGTACCAGCCCTATTTGATGAAAAGATCTTCCTCTCTCTGTTGAATTTTCCTGCCGCTTTTACTGAGAATCAGTTGACCGTGTGTGTGTGTGGTCTTTACTTATGGATGGTGTTCTGTCGCCTTTATTTACCTGCGCAGTACAGCAGTGCCTGATTGTTGTAGCTCAGTCATAGTAAGTCCGTCTTGGACTCGGGTGGCATGAGTCCTCTGACTGCCCTTCTTTTTCAGAAATGTTTGGGGGTACTTGGGTCTTTTGCGTTTCCATGTAAGTTTTAGAATCAGCTTGTCAGTTTCCACAAAAAAGTCTTCTGATATCTTGCCTGGGATTGTATCGAATCTGTAAACCAGATTTATGGTAATTGACATCTTAACAACATTGGTGGGACTTCCCTGGCGGTCCAATGGTTAAGGCTTCACCTTCCAATGCAGGGGGTGTGGGTTCAATCCCTGGTTGGGGAGCTAAGGTCCCACATGCCTCATGTCCAAAAAAACCAGAAAAACGTAAAACAGAAGCAATGTTGTCACAAATTAAATAAAGACTTTAAAAAATGGTGCACATCAAAAAAAAATCTTAAAAACAAAAACAAAACCAAAAACATTGGCTTCTGATCTATGAACATGGTATACCTCTCCGTTTATTTAGGTCTTTCAGTATTTCTCTCAGAATTATTTTATAGTTTTCAGTGTTTATGTCTTTAACATGTTTTGTTAAACAAACATATCTTTAAGTATTCATATTTTTATGCTATATAAATGGTACTTTAAAAAAATGCAACTTGGACTTCCCTGGTGGCGCAGTGGTTGAGAGTCCGCCTGCCGATGCAGGGGACACGGGTTCGTGCCCTGGTCTGGGAAGATCCCACATGCCGCGGAGCGGCTGGGCCCGTGAGCCATGGCCGCTGAGCCTGTGTGTCCGGAGCCTGTGCTCTGCAACGGGAGAGCCACAACAGTGAGAGGCCCGCGTACTGCCAAAAAAAAAATTGCAATTTCCCATTATTTGTTGCTAGTATTTAGAAATACAGTCACTTTTTAAGTATTGACCTTACATCCTGTGACTGTGTCTAACTCATATATTAGTTCTTGTAGCAGTTTTGTGGATTCCTTAAGATTTTCTACAAAGGCAACCAACCGTATTGTCTGCAGCAAAGAGAGGCTTCCTTCTTCCTTTCTGTTCTGCATACCTTTATTTTTCTTCTCACTGTATTGCACCAGCTGAGACCTCTAGTATAATGTTGAATAGAAGCAATGGGAAGGGACATTTTTGCCTTGTTTCTGATTTGGGGTGAATTGTACTCAGGCTTTTTTTCATTAAATGTATGATACTAGCTGTAGGATTTTCATAGATGTCCTTTACTGGGTTGAGGAATTCCCTGCTATTCCTAGTTTGGTGAGAATTTTTGAATGGATGTTTAATTTGTCCAATGCCTTTCTTCATGTATTGAGATGCTCTTGTGGATTTTCTTTTTTAGTCTGTTAATAAGGTGTTAACGTGGATGTGATTTTGAGTGTTAAAATCATGGCGCATTCCTAGGATAAACCCCACTTGGCCGTGAAGTAGTACCATTTCATGTACTGTTATAGTTGATTTGCTGAAATTTTTCTGTGAGTTTGTGAGGGCTCTTGGTGTTGTCTTCTTGCAGTTATCGCTGTCTGGCTTTGGTTCATGAGTGATGCTGGTCACAGCAGTTTACCTGCCTACACGCAGAGCTCCTGTCTGTTTACGTCCCTGACAGCACTTGGTGTTGTCAGCGTTTTCAATTCTTCAGACCTCGTGCGTGTGGGATGCTGTCGCACTGTTGTTTCAGTTTTCATCTCCTTCTCCTTCATGTCGAGGAAGTTGGCAGCATTGCGTGCTTACTGCTGTTGGTGGGTATCCTTCTGTGAAGTGTCTGTTTATGTCCTTTTGCCCAGTTTTCTTTTGAATTTTCTTGTGAATTTGTAGGAATTCTGTTTATATTCTGCTTACGATTCCTTTATAGGTCATGTGTGTGGTCGGTGTGTTCTTTCAGTTTGTGGCTGGTCTTTTCACTTTCTTTATGGTATCTTCTGATGAATACGAGTTCTTGATTTTAATGGAGTGGACTCTGTCTTTTTCTTTATGGTAAATACCTTTTTCAGTCATGTTTAAGAAACACTTTCTAAACCCAAGGTCATATGAATGGTCTCCTGTATTTTCTTCTAAAATTTTAGTGTTTGCTTCCACTTTTATGTCTTTAATCCTCCTGGAATCAGACTTGCATATGGTGTGTTAGAGTTCCGTTTTCACTTTTCTTCCATTTGGATGAACAGTCGTCCTGGCACTATATACTTGAATGACCTTCCTTGTCCCACTAATCTGCATGTCCCTTCTGTAATATTTCAAGTCTTATGTTATGTAGGGGTCTGTTTCTGGGCTGTCGGTAGTTTTCTCTTGGTTTATTTGTCTTTTCATCAGTACCATCATGTCCATAAATAGTGTAGCTTCATGCTGACTCTTGGTGTCTACTGGGGCTGGTATCCCACTAGGTTCTTCCTGAGAATTGTCTATGCTAGTCTTGGTTTGTTTTTTTTTTTTTCTTTTTTTTGTAGTTTCGGTATTTTGATCTTGCTTATAAATTTTTGCATCAACTCTTTGAGGCCCAGGTTATTTTGATCAGAATTTTATCGATCTGTGGGTCAATTTGGGAAGGATTGCCATCCACAATATAGTGCTCAGTGTGTTCATGAATGTGGCATATCACTCTGCTTAGATCTTCTATAACATCTTTCAGTCAAGTCTTATATATTTTTTCCCGTATAGGTCTTACACGTATTTTGTTAGATTCATTCCAGGACACTCTTAAGTTTATTCCTGTTATTGTAAATAGTAGTTTTTTAAAGTTGCATTTTCTGATTCTTTGTTGATGAAATGTTGAATTGTAGTTGAATTTTGGACATGGATTTTAAATCTAGCGATGTTATCAAGCACTTTCATTTAAAAATGTATGTGCAGGGGCTTCCCTGGTGGCGCAGTGGTTGAGAGTCCGCCTGCCGATGCAGGGGACACGGGTTTGTGCCCCGGTCCGGGAGGATCCCACATGCTGCGGAGCGGCTGGGCCCGTGAGCCATGGCCGCTGAGCCTGTGCGTCCGGAGCCTGTGCTCCGCAACGGGAGAGGCCACAACAGTGAGAGGCCCGCGTACCGCCAAAAAAAAGAAAAGAAAAGTATGTGCAGATTTTTGGGGGGGTGTTATATGTAGAGAATCCTATTGTATGCAGTTAGTGACAGTTTTGTGTCATTCCAGTGCTCATGTTCCCACCTCTCGACCTGTCTGTCTGTCCTCTGGTTTGCGGGGCTTGCTGGGATCTCTGGTATGGTGTTGGGTGGAAGCGGTGCTGACTGGCACCCTTGAATTGTTCCTGGAATCTGAGGAAACGCTTCTAATGATTCACCGTTGGGGACGGGCGTTTGTAGGTTTATTTCATCCCGTTGAGGAGGTTCCTTGCCGTTCCTCATTTTCTAAAGTTGTTTGCTTTTCTTGGCGGAGGATGTTAATTTTTTAGTCCAGGGGACTTTGAGTTTGTCAAATGCCTGTTGTGCTACTGTGGGATTCCTTCAGTTACTTAAAACCCAGCAGTGTTGCTGGTCAGCTCCTGCCCATCCTGGTCCTCTGGCTTCTCCTGCCACCCCGTGCTCCCTGGAGAGCACTGAAGCCAGCAGCTGGGGGCCATGACCCGCTGCCTGGGCCTGCGTCCCTCCTGTCTGGTGGCCGAGGGGTCTTGCATCTCAGCCCTCGGGTCCCCTTGGCTCTCTCCTCAGCGTGTCCCTCAGGTGGTTTTTGCCTGCCTTGCTGGGATGTGGGGGGCTCTCCCCTGCCCCTCCTCACAGCCAGCTCCCACTCTTCCTTCTTGGGTCGTTTTGGTGTTGCTTCCTTCGGGAAACCAGGCCCCTCAGATTAGAGCACCTCCTGGTTGCACAGAGTGCCGGGCACCTCCCCCTTGTGGCATTGGCCGTGGCACTGATTGATCTCATTGATTGGTTGTAGGGCTGATGGGAGGCGGTGGGCCTCTGGCTGGTGCCTGCCTTCCCCGCCGTGTAGGAAGCCCCAGCCCGGTGTGTGTTTCCGGTTCTGGTCGGGCTCCGCACAGCCCAGCACGTAGGAGGTCCTCAGTGAGCGCTGGCGGGCTGGCCGGCTGGCTTAGGGGATGAATGAATGTAGTTCAGAGTCCCTTGTTTTGCTCCTTCTTCTCCTCCGGTGTTCTCAACGAGGGAGGTGGCCAGGTAGCTGAAGTTGGCCGTAAGTGCCGTGGCGTGCGTCTGTCTGCCGCCTGACCGTAGTTCCCTGGAAACTGTGCACGGGGTTCACACCCTGTTCAAAGTGTGTTGACAACAAGTAGACCCACACTTGGAGTTTAGTTAGCTGCCGCAAACCAGGTCTCGCGCGGGCCCTCGGCCTGGACACCGGAGCCCGGCCCTGCAGCGGGCAGGCTCTGTCTGGGGCAGTGGGCCATGCTTCCCACCTTCGGCTCTCAGGTCAGCCCTGCTCTGGCCTCTGGCTAAAGGCCGATTTACTAAACAGTTGAACCCCTGAAAGGGTAGGGGTGTTGTATCAATCTGGACAGACCTGTGGAGTTTGGGTAAGAGAAGCTGGTACTCACCTGTCTGTGGAATCAGAGCTCGCTGAGTCACATGCTATGGCGGGTAACTCCGATAGGGAGGGCTCTTCTCTCTTTGCTTACTGATCCTGAGAAAGGCCCGGGACGTTCCTCCAGAGCGTCCTGTGTGCTCTCAACCTGTCGCGTTTCCGTTTCCGGAGCTGCTCTTGACACGCGCACAGCTTTGCGGGGGAGGCGGGTGCTTCAGGCCCCTGCCTGCTGGCTGCATCCCTGAGGTCGGGAGGAGCATCTGCTCGTCCTTCTTTTGTTTACACACGTTCTTACTCTAGAAAGAACTTCAGATGAATAATAAGAATAATAGAAGATAAAGTTAAGAGAAGGTCAGGGGAGAGGGAAGGTTAAGGAAAGATAGGATGGCACGGGTTGAGGGAGGAGTGCTCACCTGGGGCTCTGTCAGCTGCCGTGCGGGGTGGTGGTGGAGGGCACCGATTGGCTTCTGCCAGTCAAAGCAAAGGGAGCAAAGTAGTGTTTGAATGGAGGTCACGATCCGCCGATGAGAGAACACCATAAAATGTTGCCTGGGTACAAGTTCTCCGTTAGCGTGGAATATTTAGAACTTCGGACGTAGGCACACGGTGAAACACGCTCAGGCTTCTGCCAGGAGTGCAGGGATGCTCGAGGCAGGCTCACCCAGGCCCGCGGGACGCTGGCTGTCCTCACGGGGGCGCCGTCCTGGCAGCTGGTGCGCAGGCTCTGGGCCACCGGCTCTGGTGCTGGGAGGGTGGGGTTTGGATGCCCCAAAACCTCATCCTTGGCCACTTTGGCTGTGGGTCCAGGGCCCCCAGAGGAGGAACTCGGGGAAGCCTCTGAAGCCCGTGGATTTCAGGGATTTTGAAAATGTGAGGAACTGGGAACCCACTGTTGGCTGCTTTAAGTGAGGACGTAAGAGATGGCAGAGGTGGGATCCGGGCGGGAGGCGTCCTCCACAGAGGCGTTCCACCGAAAGGCGCCCAGAGAGACCTGCAGGTCATACAGCCATTCCCTGTTTGCTGCACGTGTACAAGCAGGGGTGAGGGCATTCGGCCAGGTGCGCTAAGTTAGGCAGATGCACGGACACCGGAAAGTAAAGGGCCGCGGACACCACGGCAGGGGTGAGGCCCGTGTCCGTGGTGAGGTTGGAGGAGAGAGAGCTTCCCTCGGTCGCGCTGTGCTGTCACGGGCGCCAGACGCGTCCTTTTGGGGGCACGTTGTTTTCCCTCTACCACCCAGAAGAGGCGTGGGATGACAAGGCGCTTGGAGCCCCGGAGCCCTGCACTCGTGAGGCCCCGCCAGCCCCAGACACACAAGGCAGCATGGAGTGTCCGAGACGGGTGGGGCGGCATGTGGGCCACAGAGCAGCGCTGGCAGCTGAGCCACGCAGGGGGCACCCTTGGTGGTGGGCCTTGGGGAAGAGGGAGGTGGAGGTGGCCCCAAGGGCCCCAAGGGTTGAGGGGACCTCGGGGCCTGTGGCGCCCCGAAAGCCTGTCACCCCAGCGCTTCCTGGTGCTCTTTCTTCTTGTGGTTTCATTTAAGTGACAAAGTGACCCTAGAGCTAATTTAAAGAACTGTGGACACGTGTCTTCTCCTGAGAGGTCAGTGCCCTTAGGTCTATCTTCTTTTTTGTTCTTTTTTGGCCGCACTGCGTGGCGTGCAGGGTCTTAGTTCCCCAGCCAGGGATCAGATCTGTGCCCCCTGCAGTGGAAGTGTGGAGTCTTAACCACTGGACCGCCAGGGAAGTTCCCCCTTAGGTGTATCTTGACCGTCGTTTTTCATTTCTCAAGTGCATAACTGAGCATGCACACGTGACTTTTACACGAGCCAGCCACGTGTTGTTCTGCCGTTGTCTTAGTCACATCGCACGTCAAGGGCACGTGTCCCCACCAGTGCGTGGGTGGACTGCCTGTGGACACCATATGGGTACAGCAGAGTCGTGGCCACTTGGCCCCTGAAGGCGGGTGTCCCCAAACAGCAAGCCCGGGTCAGGGGACATGCGTCACGATGTTGACGCTGCCAGAAAGATCCTCGCAGGGGCGTGTGTGCCCTGTGCCCACCCTGTGCCGGGGCGGAGGGCAGAGATGACCCTGAGCCGCGTCTGCAGCGGGGTGAAGGTCGTCACCTGAAACCTGCCCCTCCTCGCTCATTAGTGAGGTTGAGCGTCTGCTGTTTGGCCCTTTGTGTTGCTTTTGGAAATTGCGAGATAGGCGTTTTCATGGTCAATTTTTAAAGTAGATAAGACAGTTGTGGTTACTGGCAACTTAGTCAAGTTTTAGGGCAAAATTTTGTGTTCAGAAATTATGCTCTAAGCCAGGTCCCTTAGAGAATTCCAGCCTGTACGGACATGCTTGACATGGGAAAGACCCCCTCCGTCCCCGACCCCCCACCTGCCACCCTGCCTTCGTTCTCATTCTCCAGCCTGCCCCGCGGGACAGTTCTGTGGGGTGTGTGCCCGTGTGCACACAGTAGCGAGGTTCTTAAACGCAGTGTCCGAGGAGCGCCAGAGGATGCCTTGCCTCACTTAAAACCGTTGCTCAGTTTCATCAAGACCGTGAAAGTCACCGTGTGAAGTGAAGAGAAGTTAAAAGTAACGTGCGGGGGCCTGAGCCTCCGGAGCGCGACCCCTGCACGCTCCAAAGGTGTTTGTGTGGGGGACGCTTTGTGTCCCCCCTCCCCTGGGGCCCCAGCCTGCGGCCCGCTCACTGGCCCTCCTGGCGCCGCTGCGTGCGCCGTCCCTGACGGTCTGGCCGGCTCCACACGCAGTTCACCTTGACGTGGCCGTGCCCCTGCCCCACAGAGCGCTGTTCTCCCCCCTGTCCAGCTCCCAGGTCAGTCCCTGGCCGCTGTAGGTCATCTGGTTTCTGCCCCTGGTCTTACTGGGCCATCCGTGCCTGGAGGCCGGGGCGTGTGCAGGGGGGCTGTGTTTGCCGGGTGCCCCAGGCAGATAGCAGGGTTCCTGCTACCGCGGGCTGGGACCTGAGCTCCTGTGGAAGTAGGGTTATAGGGATGCCCCTGTTTACCTTGCCCTCCTCCTCCCCCTTCCCTCCCTCAGCCAAGCTCACGTCACCTCTGGTTGCATCTCTACATAGCGAAGCATTTCCCGCCTCCAGTTTTCATTTTGAGAAATTTAAAACTTACAGAAAAGACTAATACAGTGAATACCTGCGTACTGTCCCTCTAGAGTCACCTGTTCCTGACGGTTTTATCAAAGCGATTTAAGCTGTCGCTGACACGGGGGTGAGCGGCTGTGCCTCTGGTGTGTATCGTTGGAGCCATTAGGTAAAGCATGTGACACGCAGCCACCGTGGGGAAGGATGTCTGCGGGTGGCTGTCGGCAGCTTCAGGTTATGGTCTGTAAGAGGGGTCCACTTCCCCTCTTACAGCGGGCGCTGCCTTAACAAACAAAACCCACACACAAGTTGTGTGGTACATGTAAACACATACATCAGTCATTTCTTAATCTTATCAAAGTATGTTAGTCATTTAAAGTTAATGTGTACTTAAAGAGAATTTAAGGAAGTAACGTTTGAGGGGTGTATTGCGGCCTGGAGCAGCCCTGGTGGGACAAGGGCCGGAACACCCCGTGGGGCTGGCATTGTGAACCCCTGTGGTTCTGTGCCCTGTCAGTCGCACTGAGCTTCCACTTAGCAGGTGCGGGAGGCCAGGGTGCTGGGTCCAGCCCTTCAGGGAGACCCAGCTGCAGGAGCAGGGTGCACGGAACCCTAGACCGTGGGGGGGAGGGGTCTGTGATGAGTGGGGGTTAGGAGGCAGCTGGGAGAGCGGAAGGTTCCAGGCAGAGGCCCTGTGTGCGAGCACGTGTGTGGTGGGGTCTGTGGCTAAATCTGGGTCAGTTCTGTACCATCTCGATTCCTGTAGCCTTCTAATCCATCTTTGGAACAGGAGGTGTTAGGCCTCCGACCGTGTACGTCTTCATCGATTTTTGGTTGCTCCAGGACCTTTGTGTTTCTACATGAATTTAGACTCGGCTTGCCTGTTTCCACGCACGAGGCTGCTGGGGTTTCGATGGCTCGCGTTGCGTCTGCAGGTTAGTTTGGGGAGCGCTGACACCTTGATGATTCTGAGTTTCCCGACCCATGAACAAGGTATGGTTAGCCTCTTTACCTGTTTGGGTCTTCCTCGATTTCCCTTGGCAGGGTCTCGTAGTCTTCAATGTACGGATTAAAAGTGCGCGATTTTACGACACATGAGGTGTGCAGGGAGCTGCAGACGCTGGACCTTGAATTGGGTCAGAAGCTTGTCTTCAGCTGAATATTCAGGAATGCAGGAATGTCAGTGCTCTTAGCACTTTGGGCTGCTCCGGCGGCTTTGGCTTCCAGCCTTCAGTTGCCCCCTGCAATGATGACAAAGAACACATCTGGCTTAGTGGGAAACCGGTTTTAGAAGCAATACGCCCTTGTGCGCCTACTGTTACAGCACAGATGCCCCTTGAAGAAGTAAGACCAGCCTTCGAGGGGGACAGAGCGCCAGGGTTGGGTCGACTTCTTCACACACCCGAGCTCATGTCATACTTGCAGGTGGGTCCTGCACCACTTCAGGGCCAAGAGTGAGAATTCTCGGGAATGATGGTGAGAATCCTGGGGCGTCCTGGGTGAGGCAGGTGGAGTGTCCCCGAAGTGTGGTGAGGTCGAGGCACTGCCCAGCTGCTCTTGAAGGACCAAAACCCTGGGGCTGGGGGGCTGGGGGGCTGGGGCCGGGTCCCACTCGTGAGCTGGCCACGAACCGGGCTCCCTCGTGGGCGGCACCAGGGCAGCACACAGGTTGGTGCGGTTGCCGTGCTCTGCCCTCCATGCCTAAGGCTTGTGAAGTTGAGGCCAGGATGCGGGAGCCCCGTGGGCACTCGTCTTAACCCCTCCCGCCCCCTCCCCCCCACGCTGGCCTTCCTGGAGTCACAGCTCTGCAGGTTTAAGCACTTTCTTTTAGGTGGTGTAAAAGGCAAACAGCCACAGGAGCAAAAGGAACAGTTAGGCCGTAATTTAAGTCAGCTTCCCCAGCGTCCGTGTTGGCGTCTTGCTGACTCTGCTTCCATTGGAGTAGTTGGGGGACCCCGTCCCATGGGGACCTGCTGGAGGGGCAGGCACCCTGGGCAGGGCTGAGGGAGGTGGTATGGCAGGAGGGCCACCGTCACGCTGGCCAGTGGCTGTTCTCCTGGACTGTTGGGTCTCAGGGATGCTCCATGAGGCCCAGGCTCCTCTCTCCGCTGCTGCGGCCTGGGGTCTGGACGGGACGGTCCTGGGAGCCCTCCCCCCAGCTCCCCTGTACGGTTAGGAAACGTGTCACGGCTCTCAGGAGTGAGCTCTCCAGCTGTGGGACACCACGCCACGCGCGGGTTCCTGTGTTCCCATCCGATTCTGGCTTCTTCAGGGTTCACGTCGGGGGTTGGGGGCAGTTCCGTTTTGCACATCTTGGTTGTGGAGGATCTGCCTTTCGTAGCGCACTCTCTGCGCCGTCCAGCAGGTGACGGTGCTGGGGACCCTTGTCGGGGTGGGAGGGGGGGCAGGGAGGGGTCTGGTCCGTCTGACCCGGCCGCTGTTCCCTGCTTGTGCCAGCGCAGCTGGGAGCCCCCCCCTCGCCCCCCTGAGCCCAGGTTGAAGGACGCGCGTGTGTGACGGACGAGCGTGTGTGACGGGGGTGAGGTCGAGGCCGGAGCCCCCGAAGGTCGTGCTGAAGAACATTTCCCCAGAAGCGATGTCTTGCAGGTGGACGTTCCCATGCGGGGCAGAAAATGCCTGTTTAATTTGTAGTGTAGCTCTGGCTGACCTACATCTTGGTTAAAAATACAGTGAAAAATGTTGGCATGAAAGGGGTCAGAAAAACCGTAACATTGGGTAAGAACACTCGAGTTGATGTTGAACTCTGGTGACTGAGGGAGGCTGGGATTCATTCAGTCCTTAAGGGTTGCTGGTTGTGCTTGGGCTGCGGTGGGGGACGCGGCCCCACCCTTGCGGAGCTCACTCTGCTCTGTGGCCGCGTCGGCGCCCGGCCTCCCAAACAGGCGGTGTTGTGCCTGTCTTATGTATGAGCACGCGGAGGCTCGGTCACAGCCAAGCAGCGTGGCCTTAACACGGCTGATGTGGGTTTGTGCTGCGCGTTGTAATTGAAGAACCTGAGCTCCCATGGTAACAAAAAATAGAAAATGCCTGTCTTCATCAATAAAGAAATCATAAATACATTCTGGATGAAATACCATGTAACCACTGAAAATTACGGTTCTGAAAAGAAATTACCAAGCCAGATATCAACAGAATTACCCCAATTTTCTTTATGGTTATCAAAACACATATGTTATACATGTGCACGTAGGACAGAGAGTGGAAGGAAATACACAGTCTAGTAGCCAAAGGAGATGGGGTTTCTGGATATTTCTGTCTTCCTTGTACATCTCCATGTTTCTCAGGTTTTCTCTCATGAACACTTACCTCTATACTAAGAAAGATGTTAAAATTATTTAAAAACGAAGCCCTGAATGGCTTTCTGGCTGCTTGAACTCGTCGTGTCGTTCTTGTTGCTCGTGCACGTTGGCCTGTTTTGTTTCCAGAGCGTCCTGAGTGGAGGGGTGAGGGGTGCAGGGAGGGGGACCTGGGCAGGGTCTGTGGCCCCTGGCCTCCCCTGAGGGCCTTCTGAAATGGAAGGCTGTGTTCAGTGTGACAAGTTTGACCTCCTCCCTGACGTAAGGCTGGGATGAACATGGCCCATGCATACAGCCCTCCTCTGGGTCGCTGTTCAAGCCAGACTGCCTGGGTGTGTGTGCTGGGGCCTCGGGGGCTCCTGGGGGCAGCGCCGTGCTGTGCGGGCCCGTGTCGGGGCTCCTGGGAAGTCACTTCCCTGCCGGCCTCGGTGGCCCGGTCCGTAAGGCCATTCCCTGAGTCGCTCCCAGAGCTGGCCTTGTGCCCGCGGAGGGGTGACGACAGGCGGCCTCCCGGCGTGGGTTGGGGCCGGGTGGGGCCCCGGGTGGTGTGCGTCCCAGGCCACCCATGCTGCCTGCTGCGAATGTGGGGGATTGCTCTTCCATGACCTTTTATCCAAGTCATTTAAGTTACATTTTGAGACAGAGTTGTGTTTCTTTGCCTCTGAATGGATACTGCATAGTTACCTGTTTGAGTTTACGAGATCCAGAGCGGTGATAGTGCCATTACTGCGGCGTGTTTGAGGCCAGCGCTGCTGTTTGGATTCCCCCCGGCGTCGCGTGCATGTCTGACTCCGCTTTTGTCAGAACCAGTGACTGTGCACGCGGTACCCAGGGAAGCTGACAGGTGTCCTGGGCGCAGCGCCTGCCACGCCTGCCCGCGGAGCCGCTGGCCAGACCAGCCCCGTGGCCCTCATGCCCAGAGGCTGTTGCTTTCCCGAGTCTGTAACCACTGGAGACTTTTCAGTGCTGCAGAGAGGTGTCGTCACTTCCAGGGTCCCACGGTCACTTCTTGGGGGACTTCTGCTTCCATCGCCAGCTTGCTTTCTCAGAGGCTCATCACACATCCCTAGTGTCCATTTTCCTAGACTTTGGTGTCCAAAAGACCACCATCACTTCATAGCCATATTAATCCCGTTGCTTTTCATGAGTATTATTTAAACATTCCTTTATATTTCTGCAGACATCATTTTTCAAGCAAACGAGCATTCGATAATCAAAGTGTAGGCGTCAGCTGCCCCATTAGCAAGTTTGAAATTGGGGTGTCCAGCCGTGGGAGCTGCAGGGGCCTGCTCGGCTGCCCTGCCCCCTAGGATCCCTGCGAGGGAGGAGCAGGGGTCTCTGGACGGGCGTCTGAGTGGGCCGGTGAGTGAATGGCTGGGTGTTCACCGAGAGCCCTCTTTTGGGGGCCCCAGCACAGGCATGGGCCAGGGTGGGCAGCTGCGCAACACCCGCCACAGTGGCCCAGCCCTGACCTCTTTGGCCCCTTGAGCCTCGCCCTGGCCCACCACACCTGTCCCGGGCGTGGTGCCCACTTCTTAGGGCACGGGCATAGTCAGTCCTGGCTGTCGGCCTGCCAGGCCTTGCTCTCCTCAGTGCTTTAACGAGTTTCCAGGTTTCAGAAGAGTGAGTTATTTGCAGCAGCTGTTGTTTTTTTTTTTTAGCATGGCTTATTTTATTTTTTTAGTTTTAGTTTTTTAATTTTTATTTTATATTGGAGTATAGTTGATTTACAATGTTGTGTTAGTTTCAGGTGTACAGCAGGGTGATTCAGTTATACATAGACATATATTCATTCTTTTTCAGATTGTTTTCCCATATAGGTTACCATAGAATATGGAGTAGAGTTCCCTGTGCTATACAGTAGTCCTTATTGATTATCTATTTTATATATAGAAGCGTGTATATGTTAATCCTAACCTCCTAAATTATCCCCCCCAACCTTTCCCTTTTGGTAACAATAAGTTTGTTTTGTAAGTCTGTGAGTCTGTTTCTGTTTTGTAAATAAGTTCATTTGTATCATTGTTTTAGATTCCACATATAAGTGATATCATATGATATTTGTTTTTCTCTGACTGACTTCACTTAGTATGATTATCTCCAGGTCCATCCATGTTGCTGCAAATGGCATTATTTCATTCTTTTTTATGGCTGAGTAATATTCCGTTGTATATATGTACCACATCTTCTTTATCCATTCATCTGTCCATGGACACTTAGGTGGTTTCCATGTTCTGGCTATTGTGAATAGTGCTGCTGTGAATGTAGGGATGTGTGTATCTTTTCGAAGTATGGTTTTCTCAGGGTACACACCGAGTAGTGGGGTTGCTGGGTCACATGGTAGTTCTATTTTTAGTTTTTTAAGGAACCTCCATACTGTTCTCCATAGTGGCTGTATCAGTTTACATTCCCACCAGCAGTGCAGGAGGGTTCCCTTTTCTCCACACCCTCTCCAGAATTTATTGTTTGTCGACTTTCTGCTGATGGCCATTCTAACCGGTGTGAGGTGACACCTCATTGTAGTTTTGATTTGCATTTCTTTAATAATTAGTGATGTTGAGCATCTTTTCATGTACCTCTTGGCCATCTGTATATGTCTTCTTTGGAGAAATGTCTGTTTAGGTCTTCTGCCCATTTTTTGACTGGGTTGTTCGTTTTTTTGATATTGAGCAGCATGAGCTGTTTGTATATTTCGGAGATTAATCCCGTGTCAGTCGCATTGCTTGCAAATATTTTCTCCTGTACTGTGGGTTGCCTTTTTGTTTTGTTTATGGTTTCCTTTGCTGCAGCATGGCGTATTTTAAAAGGGATGTTTTGGAGGGAAGGTCTCATGATGGGCATACACGTGGTTCTTTTGGATCAAGAGTAGCAGATGTGACCCCAGGGAGAGGCCTCTTATTTCCTGATGTCACGATGGGTGTCGAAGGAGCCGGGACCCAGCAGCTTCAGAGACTTCTCAGACTTGTGAGTTGGATCGAACTCCTGTTTGGTTCAGCAGGGGAAAGCCTGATGTCACTTGTGAAGCTGGCAGGAGGTTCTCGGACCTGATTTTCAGCTGCCTCATGGGAGGACGCAGGGGCTGCCCAGGCAGCAGGCTCCTTGGTCGACACCCCCTTGCCCGGCTGTGTTGCTCTTCAGTGGGGTGCCTCGTGCAGGGCCCTGTGCTGAGGCCTTGCTTTGGGAAGAGTACGGTGTTTATGGCGTTTTTAGGTCTCCCCTTGCAGCTCCATCACTAATCCGTCATGGGAAATCGAGTGTGAAAGTTGTGTTGCTGTTTCTAGTGGAATCTAGGATATAATTGGTTGCCGGTTTTTGAAGCTGGAATTAACGCCAAACCTGCCCGCTAGGGTTGGGCTTCCAGTGACGTAGCTGAAGCACCGTGAAGTGCGAGCGGTCCTCCGTGTCTCTGCGTCTCTGTGGTGGGCGCCTCAGGTCGTCGTGGGCACAGAACTGCCCCCCCCCGCAAGAGTGGTCCTGTTCTGGAAAGAGTGTCAGGGCCTCACAGGACTGCAGGCAGGGAGCCCTGGGCATGTGGGCTGTGGGGCGCAGCCTCCCAGGGCCCAGCCCAGCCCGTGGGGACGGGGACGGGGGTGGGGGTGTGGACACCTGCTCCAGGGCAGGGTTCGGGTCTGAGGCTCCAGCCACGACCTCCCGCCAGACACCTGCTGCCTTGTGAACTTGGCCACGCTGGGCAGCCCGTGTTGGGAGCACACGAGGCCCTCGGCTTCCGGGCCTCCTGACCTGCAGGCCAGCGCAGGGGCAGACGGCGGCGTGAGCAGCTCGGCTGCCTGGCCCACTGTTGCTGTTTGAATCCAGGAAAAAACTCCTTTTACGTTTTTGTAGTGCTGCGGACCCTCTTTCTCGCAGGTGTGTATAGAGTTCTGCGACTGTGTTTGACAGCTTCTCCTTTTGCCTCCTCTGAGCTGCCGGGCTCCCCCATGGAGTCCGGCCCTGGGGCGTGTTTCCCGATGCCAGCTCTCCTCCCCCAGGTATGGTCCTCGTGCGGAGCGAGAACGGGCAGCTGTTAATGATTCCTCAGCAGGCCCTGGCCCAGATGCAGGCCCAGGCCCACGCCCAGGCCCAGCCTCAGACCGCCATGGCGCCCCGCCCGGCCACGCCCACAAGTGCCCCTCCCGTGCAGATCTCCACCGTGCAGGTGAGTGCGAGCCAGCGCTGGGCCTGGCGGGGGGTGGGGTGGGGGGCGGGGTGGGGCGGGGCAGGGGGTGTGGCATGGCCCACATGCGGCGGGAGGAGCTTGGGGTCTGCCGCCTGGACCCCGCCTGGGCCCTCCCCTTCTCTCCTGTGACGCCACCTTCCCGGGC
This sequence comes from Grampus griseus, assembly GCF_964374135.1. Taxonomy (NCBI): domain Eukaryota; kingdom Metazoa; phylum Chordata; class Mammalia; order Artiodactyla; family Delphinidae; genus Grampus; species Grampus griseus. The sequence continues at coordinate 87,077,665 of NC_139008.1, read as the reverse complement.
CTCAGTTTCCTCCTGTGCAACGTGGAGATCCCGCCGGTGCTGCTCTTGTAGGGCTGTCACGGGGACCAGTTAGGACAGTGGAGCAGAGGGAATGCTGAGCAAGTGTCAGCCGTGGCTACCAGGGAGGCGTGGAAGAGCTTTGCAGGATTGTGTTAAGCAGTACTCCCCTCTCCCCCGCAGACATTGAAGCCTTTAGGGGCTACTGCCTGCCCTGACCCCTGAGGCTGTGGCCCCCTGGGGTTGTGGAGGGAGGATGGGTTGGATGCTTGAAGCCCAGTGCCTGGGACTCGCCCCTCCCCCCAGGGTTCTGCCGCTCAGTCTCCATTTGGGTCCATGCCCGCACATCACCTCCCTACTCCCTACTCTGTCTCTGATGCCTTTCTGTCTCGTGCTGCCGTTCTGCTGTTCTGAGCCAGTTGGCTGGTTAGAGACTAACATGGAGACGAAGAAGATCTGGAAAACTCTATTCTCCTTTGATTTCAGCCGCATTCCTCTGGAGTTGAGACCCCTGTGCTGTAGACTGGGGACTCACAAAGGGCCCTCCCCTGACTGAAAATCCAGAGCAGCCCAGAGCAGTGTTCAGGGTCTGTCGAGGTCTGTCCAGTAAGACACAGATGTGGGATATTTCACTTCATGTACCCTAACTATGTAGGACAGTTCACTGTAAGTGTCTCGTTTACTTCCTTTTCTGCAGCACAGTGACCAGTCTTTAGGCCCAGGGAACACATGCCTCTTACTGTAGTGCCTTTGTTACTTTTTTGGCGCTTGTGGCCAAGAATACAAGAAACCCACACAAGTATTGATTTCCCAGGTTATATGCGTTCCTTAAAGACCAGGTCGGAGACTTTATTAAGGAGCGTATTACAGTTATGCGATGGAGGTTCCGATCATGCACTTTTACTTGTTAAGGAAAGTTTAGACTTGGGGTGGCTTCCCTGAGGCTGGTGATCGACCTGGGGGCCCTTGAGCGCGCTGGCTCTGCACTGAAGGATGGAGTGTTGGGCGCGCCAGGTGCTGGGGACTACTTTCACTTGTCTCTCCTCCTAGGCGACTCCTCCTTGTTTTTCAGGCACCTGGGACCCCCATTATTGCACGGCAGGTGACCCCAACGACCATAATCAAGCAAGTGTCTCAGGCCCAGACGACGGTACAGCCCAGCACCGCACTGCAGCGCTCTCCCGGGGTTCAGGTGAGGCTGGGGCTCCGTGGTGCCCAGGACGCAGGGCTCAGGCCTCGCGAGTTTGGGTGCTGGATGCTAAGTTTTGGAGTTTGGGGAACACAGCGTAGATCAGTTGCTTTTCTTTAAAGTCGCATAGAGTTTAACACCAGCAACATTCTTAAAAGCTTCCCACTGTGCCGGAAGTGCAATTGAAAACGTTGCCTTAGTAACTGCATCTGTGAAGCAGAGAAGATCTACAGCGCGCGGGGTGGGGGGGGTAGAGAGAGAGAGAGAGAGAGAGAGACAGAGTGTGTGTGTGTGTGTGTGCGTGCGCGCGCGCGCGTGTTGCTCGCGAACTGTTCCTGCACCGAGGAGGATGTGTCCTCACTGTGTATGTGCGTTCATGCGTGCGATTCTCACAACACCCCTCCCTGATGGGCGCGGACACGTGCGGTGTGAGAGGCTCCGGACCCCTGTCCCGGTGTGGCCTCGGCCCGGCCTCCCTGCAGCCGCACCTCGTCCAGTGCTCTCTCCACTCACCCTGGTCTTGTCCTCCTTTGCCTTTTGGCGTCTGCAGCCCCGACATTGCTTTTCAGAACAGCTGAAGGAGCAGTTGGGTCCCAAGTAACTGAACGCAGTGGTCTCCCGCAACAGGAGCTGCCCAGGCAACGGCGCTTCCTGAGACGGGGTCTTCTGGCCCGAGTTCAGTCTGATTGGCGCATCTGAACTTCAGTTATAGTGAAAGGAACCTTTTCTGAGAAGGTAGTGAAGCTCATGGTCAGCTTTTGCATGAGATTTAGTAGAAAATAAGTTTATCGACATAGGTTCCCACAATCTCAGAATCATCCAGGTGAAACGTGTATTCATCTGACCAGTAGAAGCAAGCGTGAGGAATAAAGTTTGATGTAAAGGAAAACTCCCAAGAATGGAAGTGCCCTGGCTGTTTCTGGGTGTCCCGAAGCAGCTCTGCTCTTCCCCTTTTGCTGCCCAAAGGTGGCTGTTGGTCAGTTCTTTTACGTTTCTCCTCTGAAGTTTTTTATTTGCCATTTTGTAGTTACAAAAGTAATACATGCTTAACGTTACAAGTAAAATACCCAGATAATAAAGGAAGAGCCCATCATCTCTTTCAACTCCTCCCGTGAAACCAGTGTCCACAGCCTGGGGGTGCAGACAGCTGCCCGCCCACCCCCTGCCGTAGCGGCCGTGCCGTCTGAGTCCCTTGCCAGGCCTGGGGCCTGGTTGCTTAGAAGAGCCGCAGGCGAGTCATGCTTGGGGTTACACTGCCCCCTATCTTCCGAAGTCGTAAGAGAGTAACGTTTAAAAAGTTGGAGAAGGCTCCATTTTTTAAATTGGAAAAGTGCTAATTAAAAAAAAACAGTAAATATTTGCATCCTGATTGGTCACGCAGACTAGAAGTCTCGGGAATTTGACCGAGCACAGTTGTTGTTTGATGTCTAGCTGTTTGTTGGCTTAAATATATTCGTTTAGCAAAGCAGCCCCTCCCTCCCAACACCAACTACATCGAGTCCCCGCCTGCTCTGAGCACCCCCTTTCCAGGATGTTTCTGGATGTGACTCGCTTTGGGGGAGCAAAGAAAGGTTGGTCTGGCAGCGGTGGGGGAGCCCGGGACCCCGACGAGTCCTGGTGCCGCCCCCCGCATGGGGGGCGGCCTGCCCGTGTGCATGTGACGTCCTGGCTTCCTTGTCACCAGCTGCCTGCACAAGCCAGGTGACGGGCTTTTCAGTTGGTTTCTCTGTTTGTTCTTTTCAGTTCTGAGACGGGATCTGGTTTGGTTATTAAAAGATCATTTGTTTTGGTCACCATGTGACTTCTAGGATCGACTTCTGACAACCAGGTTCTTCCCGGCCATTGGCTTCGTTTCTGTCAGTTTTTGCTGCAAAATACTGCTTCCTCGGTGCTCAGGAAGGTGGCCCTCGGGGACACGGTCTGCCGCGGGGCTGGTGTGGTCCCTTGAGGCCGCATGTCCCGTGGGGTCCCGCCTGCTACAGGGAGTCTCACGAAGGCCGTCTCCCCGCAGCCTCTATCTACCTTGTGTTTTGGCTTCTCGTAGCCTCAGCTTGTTCTGGGTGGCGCTGCCCAGACACCCTCACTTGGGACGGCGACAGCTGTTCAGACGGGGACACCTCAGCGAACGGTCCCGGGGGCCACCACCACCTCCACAGCCGCCACGGTGAGTGCCGCCTCTCGGCTGCGATTTGGGGCCGTATGTGTGGTTCGTGCTGCCTCAGAGCGCCAGCCGGCCCAGGGGAGCCACTGCCGCGGACGTGGGGATGCGTTGGGGTCTCCACGGCTCCATATGAGTGGGTCTGAGGGCAGTGGTCTCTGCAGGGCCGCAGGAAGGGTCCACCACCCTACACGAGGCTTTTGGGCTGTGGGGGACGTCTGTGGGATGGAGCCGGACCAGGTGTGTTCAGAGGGGTGACACGGGGGCCGGGCTGCACGACGGTTGCGGCCTGTAGAGCGGCAGCGTTGCCCCCTTAACACTTATCTCTAGCAGTTGTCCTGCACCCGTGTGAATCTTTAAACCAGTGGGATCGTGCTTCATTTATGACTTACGTTGTTCACGTTTCTTTGCTGAGTATTTTTCATCATCTTTAGTATCTGTGCCATAATTCAGTTTCTTCTCTTGTGCACTTAGGTAGGGATCAGTTTTTCTTTATGGTAAGCAGTATCAAGGTGAATGTCTTATAGGTCATCTTTTTTACATTTATTGGTTATTAGTTACATTTCTAAAAGTAGAATTGCTGGGCTGAGTGAGCTGTAAACTTGGGTCTGGACCTTCAGAGCACATGTCCTGGTTTATACTCCCATCATCAGGCCGTGAGAGTTACTGCATTTTCCTCAAAGAAGTTTAAGAAAAGAAATACACATTTCTTTTTTTTTTTTAAATAAATCTATTTATTTATTTTTGGTTGCGTTGGGGCTTCGTTGCTGCGCACGGGCTCTCTCTAGTTGCGTCGAGCGGGGGCTACTCTTCGTTGCGGTGCGTGGGCTTCTTACTGTGGTAGCTTCTCTTGTCGCGGAGCACGGGCTCCAGGCACGCGGGCTTCAGTAGCTGCAGCACGTGGGCTCGGTAGTTGTGGCTCGCAGACTCTAGAGCACAGGCTCAGTAGTTGTGGCGCACGGGGCTTCGTTGCTCTGTGGCATGTGGGGTCTTCCCGGCCCTGGGCTCGGCTCGAACCCGTGTCCCCTGCGTTGGCAGGTGGATTCTTAACCACTGCGCCACCGGGAAGCCCAGAAACATACATTTCTTATATGATACCCATGTCTTAGTTAAAAGCTGTGATGAAAATCTGCCTTTTAAGAGTTTTTTGCTTACATCTTTTTAACTTCTATCCAGGAAACTATGGAGAATGTGAAGAAATGTAAAAATTTTTTATCTACGCTAATAAAACTGGCTTCATCTGGTAAACAGTCTACAGAGACAGCCGCTAACGTGAAAGAACTGGTACAGAATCTGCTGGTAAGAGCTCCGTACGCCGGCCCCTCTGCCTTAGAGCGCTGTACTTGGCCATGGGGGTGGGGTGTGGCCGGAGTCTGGGCCCCTCTGCCCACCACCCTGCCATCCGCTCGCCAGCCCGGCTTCTCGGAGCCTCACAGCGTGTTGGCCGCAGGGGAGCGATGTAAACTCACCAGATGGAGGGTGTTCAAAGGCCCTCGCTCGCTCCTCCACCTGCTCTGCCTTTTTCACGGAGGATTTTTTTTTTTTTAAATATTTATCTATTTGGTTGCACGGGGTCTTAGCTGCTCACAGGCTCACAGGCTCCCTAGTTGCCGCAGGTGGGCTCCCCAGTTGTGGCGTGGGAACTCTTAGTTGTGGCATGCATGTGGGATCTAGTTCCCCGACCAGGGATCTAACCTGGGCCCCCTGCGTTGGGAGCACGGAGTCTTATCCACTGTGCCACCAGGGAAGTCCCTTTCATGGAGGATTTTAAGTGATACAGAAGCGGAAAGCAGAGTGACAGCCCTTCTGGGCCACCTGCGGGCTTCGTCGGTCATGAGTTCTTATATGACTTTGCATCTGCTGCGCCCCCGTTGCCACCCACAGCCCCTCCCCAGTCTCATAAATATTTTAGCACGGATGCCTGGACATAACCTGTGAACACAGGATCCCTCGCAGCCCCCAGGTGCCCAGAGGCTGAGTCCAGTGTTGCCTGCAGGGCTCGGTCAGAGTCGGTCAGGTCCACCTGTGGCAGCTGCCTCTGTTGTTGCTGGTAACCTGGGGGTCCCCTCCTTCCTGCTGTTTTCCTTTCCTCTCGGTTTCTCTATGCAAGGAAACCTGGTGGCTCAGCAGACGGGCTGTTGGACTTTTCTGTCCTGCTGGTGGGTTCGTCGGCTCAGACCCTCCGCTCGCAGCCTCACTTCCGTGCCGAGGCTTGGGCTGGAGGGGAGCCACCCTCAGGGGCTGGCTCTGTGCCGCCTCTGCAGACCATGTGGGTTTGGGGCCAGAAAGGAATGAAGTCCCGCTCTCACAAGGAAAAATGATCGCTTCAGATGCTCCTTAAATCTTTTCAGGAAACCCAGAGATTGAAAAATAATCTCACCTCCTGCGACGAACAAGAACTCCCAGCTTTTTGTTTGTTTTAATTATAACAATTTTACCTTCTAATGAAAATTTCTAATTAAATAAACGCCATTCCCTTTTTTCCCACGGTCCTTTGTCTGTGGTCCCTCCCCGGCGCTGGAAGCGTGTGCTCGTCTCGTCGACCCTCCCCATCCATCCCCCCACCCCCGGATGAGCCCAGTGCCGTCCCCGTTGTGCTGCGCCCTTATCAGGGCACCAGGACCCCCGTTCCGCCCTTGTTACAGGACCTCTTTGCAGCCCTGGCCACTCCCACCTTGAACTGGGCCCAGTCAGCCACGGGCTTGGCCCCCCAGCCCCCACACCTGGCTCGCTTTGGTTTCCAGAGCGGGGTCTGGGCCGTCTCGTCTGGGCGCTCGCTTCTCCCCGCCGGTGCCCCAGCTGCTCTGGGGTCTCGGCGTAGGTGTGGTCTCTCTGGGTAAGGGTGTCCCTGGTCTGCGGTACCTTCCAACTTGGTCATGAGGGTACTTTTAGGCTAGTCTGTCGCCTGGCAAAATGCCTGATGTGCTGTGGGTTAGGTGCCGCGTAGATGTCCCGTGGGAGCTGGCGTAGGGAAGTCGTGGGGTGGGCCAGTGAGCCCCGATGGGGTGGGGCACAGGGAGGGCCGGGGGCCTCACCCACGCCCGGGAACCCGTGTCAGCTGAGCATGTGGCCCCCGGGCCCTCCCGCACCTTCATCCAGTGCAGGACCTGGCGTGAGGAACAGCCAGTCCTAAAACGCGAGACCAGAGAAATGCTGCATAAAGATATGCATGTGCGCGTTAGTATTCGTGGAGGAATTTCAATGTGAATTTTATTTTTAAGGACGGAAAAATCGAAGCAGAAGATTTCACTAGTAGGTTATACCGAGAACTTAATTCTTCACCTCAACCTTACCTTGTGCCTTTCCTGAAGGTAATTTGAAGCCGCCTGCGAGCACCCAGCGTCGGGTGGAGGGGCGGGCGCGTCCCGGGGACGGGTGGGCTTGCACGGGTGTCACCGGTGCGTTTGCAGGTTTCAAGCCCCCTGAGACAGAAGGTTAAGTTTTCTCTTTCGAGGCTTCTCTGTAAGTTACGAGACCCCCGCCACTGAGGCCACAATGTTGTGTCACCACCGGGGACTGCGAGGGGCCCTCTCCCCGCAGACGGGGGCCCCGCGCCGCTGGGACGAGGGTGTCGCTCAGATGCCTCGGCTGCCTTGACGCGCTTAACTGCATTTCAGAAGTGGCGCTTCTGCTTTGTTTTTTAAACAAATTGCAGCCAGTTGTCACTGAGGGTAACCCTGCTCAGCGGCAGTCGGGGGACAGTGGTTTGGGATGCCGGCACCCGGCGTCCCGGGGCGTCTCCTTAAGGCCCCAGACCGACGCTGTTTGGCCGAGGACGTGTTCTCAGGGTCGTGTGTTTTCTGTCTTTCCGCCCAGAGGAGCTTGCCCGCCTTGAGACAGCTGACCCCCGACTCTGCGGCCTTCATCCAGCAGAGTCAGCAGCAGCCGCCACCGGCCTCGCAGGCCACCACCGCGCTCACGGCTGTGGTGCTCAGCGGCTCGGTGCAGCGCACGGCCGGGAAGACGGCGGCCACCGTGACCAGCGCCCTCCAGCCCCCTGTCATCAGCCTCGCGCAGCCCACGCCGGTGGGCGTCGGCAAGCAGGGGCAGCCCACGCCGCTGGTATGGAGGCCAGAGCCTCGCCCTGCTCCCCCGCACGTGCCCGGCCGCCCGCGGCTCAGAGAGACTGTCAGGGAGGACCTGGGGCGGGATCTGAAATAGTGAGGTGTCAGCCAGGGGCCGAGGCCCTGCAGCTTCGAAATTTATTTCTCAGTAAAACGAAATAAGCCTACTGACTTTTGCCCTTTGGCACGTCCGTTGTCTGTGCTGTTTCGGGCGTCCCTGGTTTAAATGGACACAGTGTGTTTGTAGTGGATCTTTTAGCTGGACGTTATCTTTGATTAGGAGCAATGGCCCAAATACACGAAGCTGGCGCTAAGTGCTTGGCGCTGGACACGTCAGGTTTCATGGTCTAGGACCGAGCTCTGCAGCCGTCGTTTGGGGCTCGGAGATCCTCGGGAGGCACGGCTGCTGACGGTGGATTTATCTGTGGTTGGGATCCAGGGTTCTGGTCGTGTAGCTATAGAAAAGGGTGTCTGCTGGGGAGAGTTCAGGACTGAACGTGCTCCTGCCTCCTGCAGGCAGACGGGGTTCACCCAGTAAGAGTTCAGGACTGAGCGCGCTCCTGCAGGCACACGGGGTTCGCCCAGTGTAGAAAGGCACTTGCTATTCTTTTTTTAACATTTCAAAGGGATTTTGTTCCTATACAGACGGTTAAAAAAAATTAAAACAACGCAGGTCCTCACGTCACTTTCGTAGGTTGTGGAGTATATCTTACGATAATGCTCGAGTGATAACCAGGCGGGCAATCAGAGTCATGAAGGTGGTGGTCTCTCACCTGCTCAAGTTAAAATCTGCATTTGTTCTTGCCTTGATTGGTGGTGAGGAAGACAGGCTCCCGTGGGAGGTGGAGCCGTGTGTGTGTGTGTGTGTGTGTGTGTGTGTGTGCGCGCGCGCGCGCTTCGGGCCAAAGTGCAGGTGTGAGATCAGGGCTCGCTCGCATGCCCCTCACTGGAGGGGTGGAGCTCTGCCGCGCCCTTGCAGAGTCGGGCACCACCGGTCCATCACCTGCTTCCCTTGAAGGCCGTAGAGACGTGAAACCTGGAGGCTCTTCCCTGAGTTTGTGGCAAAACTTGGCCTGAACCTCCTGCAGGCAGTCGTGTGTCTGCTCGTTCTGGACAGTGTGAATTTTCATAGGTTTTGTTGCAGAAATAGCTCGGCCCTGGGCACCACCCATCCCTCCGCGAGTGCGCTGTAACGTTAAGAGTGTGCCCACCAGGCGACCTTCGTAAAGTTCAGCAGCTGGATTCTGATCCAGCCCTAGAGGCTCTGGAAGGGATCTGAGGGGGCGCCCCGGCACCTGTGCTCACATCTGGGGAGAAGTCGTCTGTTCCACACTGGTTCGCAAGCTCAGCAAACACTGTCCTCCAGGCGCTGGCCTCAGGGCCCCATGTGTGGCTTCCGAGCAGTTAATCTGCCCCCAGGAGCTTGCAGCCTGATGCAGTGCCCCCGGCTGACCCTCCTGGTCCTCCCGGAAGGCTGCCCACCCCCCGCCCTGGGCAGGGAACAGGTGTGGGAGCCCCCTCTGCGGTGGGGGCGGGGGTGGGATGTGAGCTCACGTGCCCCGTGGGCTCTGCTCCAGGTGATCCAGCCGCCGCCCAAGCCTGGAGCGCTGATCCGGCCGCCGCAGGTGACGCTGACACAGACGCCCATGGTGGCGCTCCGGCAGCCCCACAACCGCATCGTGCTCACCACGCCCCAGCAGATCCAGCTGAACCAGCTGCAGCCAGGTGAGGGCCGGCGGCCGGGCCGCTCTCCCCAGGGCCCTGTCTCCCTGTTTTTTTAATTGTGGTGAAACTCATGTAACACAGACTTGGCCATTTTAGTCACGTGAACAGGTGTACAATTCAGTGGCGTTAGTACATTCACAGGGTTGTACGGGCATCGCCCCGTCAGTACGATTTTTACAATTACACATTCAGGACTGGGTTCTTAACGAGTAGTCGTTCCTACATTCCAAAGAGTTTGATGAGCTACAGGAAGGCAAATGCGTGAGAGATGCTGCTTATGCTTTTACTCTAATCTAGAGTTAGTAACGCAACGTTTCTGACGTTTTAGGAAGCCTCCTTGTGGTGGGCTGGGAGTAGTGGCCCTCCGTGCAGCCCGCCTAGCACTGGGGACGGCAGTGTCTCCATCTCCGAGTCTGTGCGCGGGGGGCATACCCTCGTCTCTTGTTTTGCAGTCCCTGTGGTGAAACCTGCCGTGTTACCTGGAACCAAAGCTCTTTCTACTGTCTCAGCACAAGCAGCTGCTGCACAGAAAAACAAGCTCAAGGAGCCCGGGGGAGGCTCGTTTAGGTAAGGAATGAGCCCTGGCTCAGGAGGCGCCCGGAGGGAAGGGCCTCGCCCGGTGGCCGTTGGTGCTTTGAGGCTGCGTTCATTCCCTACACACGCACACACACACACACACGCACGCACACACGCGCACACACACACACACACGCACGTGCGCGCGCTCGCTGTGTGCGTGTTTTCCCACAGAGCGGCTCAGGGACGTTTGCCGCAGACACAGGGCGGGATGGCAGAGCAGCTGACTTTCCGCGCGGACCAGTGGGAGATTCGTGTCTGTGATACGATGGCTCGGTCTTCTGAGTGCATCACAGTCATAACAGAGGACGCTTCTGTGTCCTCCTTTCAACCTCAGAACCTTCAGAGATGCTGTGCTTTGGGCTCTTGACGAGCAGCTGGTCTGAGCACCGCCATAGGAGGGGCTACAGTGGCTACTTTGGTTCGGATCCAGCAGTAGCAAAGTGCGTGTGTCGGGGGACCTGGGTGGTCCTTCCCTTCCCTTCCCAGAAGCTTCGTCCCTCAAGCTGTTAGGGAGCAGGGCAGGTGTTGGCAGTGCTGGAGCCGTGGTGGCCTGAGCCTGGGTCGGCTTCCAGGCAGGGCAAGGAGATGGGTGGCTGGCACAGTCTGGCACGGAGGGTGGGGGCCCACAGGGGTGGGGAGGACATCCACGAGGGAGAGGGTGGGTGGCGGAGATGGGAAGATGCGTCCACCTGCAGGTGTGAGGGAGTTAGAAATACAGAGAGGAGCAAACGAGGCGAGCCCGGTGGGGTCGGGTCGGGTCGGACGTCCGGCTGTGAATACTCTGGAAAAGCTGTGGCTGGAGCCACCCGCTCTGCCACTGGAGGGGCCTGGGATTGGTGACACCATGATGGCAGCAGCACACCCAGCGCCCAGGTCTCGTCTAAAACTGCTTCCGCCGCGGTGACCAGGGTGCCTTAGGGGGGTGCTGATTCCAGGCCGGAGTCGCGAGGGTGCAGGACGAGTTAGTGCACTTTGTTTGGTCAGAGAGCAGTGCTCAAGCGTCAGAGTTCCCAGAAGCCCCCAAGTGGCCCCCTCCTGCCAGCTGTGTCTGTAGTGACATTGTACCTGTGGGTAAGACAGGAACCCGAGCCCCTAGAAACGAGTCAGTGGGTGGTTTAGGGGAACGGGATTTGCACAGTCTCAGACCACCTCCCCTGAGGTCCTCGTAACTACACAGGGAGGGAGGGGCGCCCCGACGCAGGGAAGCGGGCAGGGCCCCCCTGCGCGGGAGCTCCGTGTGCAGGGTGAGCAAGGCCCCTGACTCGTGTGAAATTCCTGCCAAAGGTGCATTGCCCGCGGCTCGTCACAAAGGGACGTCCGTCAGAGGGAAAACGAGGACACGCTGCAGAACAGCTGGCCTGGGACCTTCCAGGTGTCAGGGGCACGAGAGTCAGGGAGGGGCTGCAGAGACGTGGCAGCAAAACGCAGCTCATGGTTCTGAGCTGGACCCTTTGCTGTGGGAGCCGCTATAGGGACCGTTAGCCAAAGCTGGGGGTCTGGGCGTGGCTGGTGGCCCGGTTTCAAAGGCCATCCCCCCAGTTCCGTAGGGGTGCCTCTGTCCACAGGGAGCCACACTGCCGTGTCCGGGGGGTTGGGGGTTGGGTGTCAGGTCGGCCGCTCACCCTCAAGTGGTTCACGGACTTTCCTTTGTACTGTTCTTCCAGCTTTTCTGAGAGGTTGTGATCGTATTAAAAATAATGCTGTGAGATCATTTAAAAAGGGTTTCACAGAACAAACTCCTTGAAGCAGTGAGTAGGTGCTGTGCTCTCTGTGAACTTGGCATTGACATCTGTGTGCAGAGACTCCCACTCTGCCGTACCTTGGGGTGGGTCTTCCTTTAAAAGAACAGATTCGCTCGCAGATGACCGCCTTTGTGCTCAGGTGACAGCAGCGCGGGAGAGCCGCCCCTCTGCCCGCCGAGTTGGCGGCCCTTCGTTCGTTAGACCCACCTCCTCTTCTTTCCTGAAGGGACGACGATGACATCAATGACGTAGCGTCGATGGCCGGCGTGAACCTGTCGGAAGAAAGTGCGAGAATATTGGCTACGAACTCTGAGTTAGTGGGCACCCTGACGCGGTCCTGCAAAGACGAGACCTTCCTCCTCCCGGCGCCTCTGCAAAGAAGAATATTGGAAATAGGTATGGCCCTGGGCGTCCGGCCTCCACCAGTGGGCCTGGTGTGGACCACGGCTGCGGTGCTCAGCACGGAGCTGTCCTGGGCTTGGGGGGACACCCCTTGTCCCTTGTCACCTGTTTTGCCAGCGTTGTGCTTTCCGTGGGGTTGGCGGTGACGTTCTCAGGTAGTTGGAGCAGGTGTAGACCACCCCCGACCCTCAGGTTGCACAAAGTGGTAACGGGGGGATAAGGGAAAAACAGTGAAGGAAAGAAAAGAACTTCAGTGATTGTAAAATACCGCCTGTTCCCCAGGTAAGAAACACGGCATAACAGAGTTACACCCAGACGTGGTGAGTTACGTGTCACACGCCACGCAACAGAGGCTGCAGAACCTTGTAGAAAAGATATCAGAAACGGCTCAGCAAAAGAACTTCTCTTATAAGGTAACCCGCCGTTTCCTGGAGGGGATGCCCTGGCGGCGCTCCCGGGTCTGGTGCTGCCTGGAGGGCACAGGGGAAGCGGCAGAGTGTTGAGCTCGTTTTGACTTTTCCCCAGAACGAGATTTTGGGAAGATGCCACTTCTTTCAGTCCCGTGGTGCTCCGGGCGCTACCCACTGGGCTGTGGAAGGAGGGTGTGGAGGATCTGACCTCCGGTTAGGGAGCCAGCCTTCTGGGTCCGGGCTGGTGGCATCTTCAGCTCTGGAGAAGGTGGAGCCCCCCGCCCGTTTCCACGCGGGGGGCTCCCAGCAGCTGCGGCCCGAGCTGTCCCTGCAGACCCGAGGGGCTCTGGCTCACCCGCGCTCCCGTGACTCAGAGTGGTGCCCTGTCGTGTGCTGTGGAGGCCCGGCCTCTCACAGCAGGTTCCAGGCAGAATCCGCCTTCCTCTTCAGTCACGCAAACCCTCTTTCAGGGGCACCGTGGAGCGGCCAGGCACTGCCCGAGCAGCGTTTGAAGTACAAGCCTGTAGCCACTTGGCTTTAAAAATACTTTTTACGCTATTAGAAAAAAATTTAAAATGTAACTTAGAAGAGTCAAATGATACCAAAGCGTATAAAATGGAAAGTTGCCTGCGAGCCCCCGGATGACTTACCTGAGGCGGCGTGTGCACGTCCAGAGCACTTCAGAAGCAGAGTCTTGGAGACGAGAGGGGCTTGGGTCTGCGCGCCGCCTGGGGAGTGGGCCGAGGGGGGCGGGAAGCGGTGTGCGGACTGTCCGGCTGGGTTCCCAAGTTCGTGACAAACAGTCGTTTCACTTTTTTCTAGGATGATGACAGATACGAGCAGGCAAGTGATGTCCGGGCTCAGCTCAAATTTTTTGAACAGCTTGATCAAATTGAGAAACAGAGAAAGGACGAACAGGAGAGAGAGATCTTGATGCGGGCAGCAAAGGCAAGTGCTCGTGCTGCACGCAGTTTTCCCCTGTCCACCCTGGGCGCTCGCGGACACCCTTGGGGTTTCGAGGAGCCGGAACAGGGTTTGGCGCTGGCCTCGATGACACGTGCGCGGGGTTAGGAGCGCAGCCGGGGCGGGAAGCCTCCAGACCTCAGCAGGTCGCCCAGCACGTGGGGCGGGTCCCTTAACTGGGCCCGGAGCCCTGCGGGCTGCCCTGGCCCACCGTCCTCACGTCACATTGGACCATGGCGTGGTTCTTACATCCAAATGGTATTGATTTTCATGATGATAAATTTTCATCCGTTGGCTGTAAACGTTTAAAAATTTAATGCGTTCTGTCACGTGACTTAGATGTCATCATGTCACGTATAAGATGACATGTTTGTCGGGTGATGAACGTTTAGGTCACAACTTATCTTTCTTTTTTACCTGTTTGAAAATAGTCTCGGTCCAGACAAGAAGATCCAGAGCAGTTAAGGTTGAAACAGAAGGCAAAGGAGGTAAGCGTTTCCAGTCCAAGAGTCTACACTGCACACTTGAAAATACGTTTGTGTTCAACCTCAGCACCTAACGAGAGAGAGAGAGGCTGAGAAGGCGATGGTATCTCTGCACAATAGGCCTTCCCGTAGCGATTTATGGTGTTTGCAAAAGTGTTTTCCTGTGCTTTTAAACTTCACGGTCATTTCTCATGTGGTGCAGTCCAGTCTCTGTACTCTCACAATTTGCTCAGATCTGAGCTTTTTAAGGTGAGCATCTATTGCTTCACTGTTTTTCTGATTGCACAATATGCTTGCTGTTTAAAAAAAAACAGTCAAATGAAATTTTCATTTAGGAAAGTTTAGAAAACCCTTTGGTGTCTATGTATTACTTTTGTAGTAATAAAAAAAGTGCGTGAAATGACAGTCCCTGTTTTCCTTTTCAAAACAAAGATGCAGCAACAAGAACTGGCACAGATGAGGCAGCGAGATGCCAACCTCACAGCACTGGCTGCCATCGGGCCCAGGAAAAAGAGGAAAGTGGACTCTCCGGCACCGGGATCGGGAGTAGAGGTACCGCACGGATGCAGGGACGGGGGCTGGAAGGGCCTCGGGGCATCTGCGTCCCGCTCGCCTCTTCAGGGAGTCAGGCACGCCGAGAACGGGCTGTCGTTCGCGCACATGTTGTCTCACCGCCCTTGGAGTACTTGTTTTCTCGGTACATTCGATACTTTATATTCAAATCAACCTATTTGTGGATATCATGTGAGCAAGAAGTTCTTTGCATGAGGAAGTTTGATCACTGTAGCTTAACACGATGAGATTTAGACTGACTTCGAAGAGAATATGGGGAGATTCCGTCCGAAGACTGACCTTTGTGGGGCTGACTGTCCTCCCTGGGTACTGGGGTTAACGTGAAGGAAGGTTGTTGTTGCCTGTTTCCGTTTGTCCAAAGTTTGTTAGTTTCTTGTTTTGTTTGCTGTCGTGTCTTTGTATGTAATTACAAACCCAACTTTAAAGTATTGTTATTTTTTCTTTAAACTGCCGGTTGTTTTATTAGTAAATCACAGGAAGAAAGAAAACATCGTCTTTTATATTTACCTGCTTATTTACCATTTCTGGTGTTTTCGTTCCTTCCCCAAGTTCCAGGCTTCCATCTGTGGTATTTCCCTTTGGCTTGAAGGACAGCATTTAGCGTTTCTTGTAGTGCAGTCTGCTGGTGATGGATTCTTTCAGCTTTTGTTTACCTGAAAATGGTTGTATTTCACGCTCAAAGGTTTGAATGAAGTTTTCCCTGAATGTTGACAGTTTTTTTTTTCTTTCAGCTCTGTTTTTTTAACTTAACTTAATATGTAATTTTCTCTCATGTTCTTGAATAAGCCGAGCAGATCCAGACATACATCACTTAACTTTATAGAATGACCGACTAATAGGGATGAGTGATTGTAAGAATTTTAGCCATCCTTCACGTTTTTCCTCTACTCCTTGAATCCTGTCTTAACTGCTGGTCTCTTTCTCTTTTCCAGGGAAACTCCTATTCTCATTTAGACATGTTATCTTGTTCCGGATCACAAAAAAGATGGGAGATTTCCCAATGTGTTTTGCAAAATTGCAGAGCTCTTATTCTTAGACCTGAAAACAGCCGTAAACGTGTGACCGTCGTTGTCCTTAGAGACGTTGTTGCATCGTGTTCAGGGCCTCACTGTGATTTCAGTCCTTGTTTCCTGTCTGTCACGTGAGTCACTTCTCCAGCTGTTTTGAGGCGATCGTCTTACTTCTTTGAAGTTCGTCCGTGTGGTGTTTAGACTTGGTTCTCTTGCTAGTCACTCTGCTTGGGCTTCTCTGAGCTTCTTGGATCTGTAGGTCAGTAGTTTTCCTCAAATTTGCAACACTTTGGCCTTTATTTCTTCAAAACTTTCTCTGTTTCAGTCTTTTTCTATTGGGATTCCCAGTTAGACCTCTGTTAGATCTTTTTGATATTGCCCTGTGGGTCTCGGAGTCTGTATTTGTCCCTCTTTAATCACTTCTTTCTCTGTTCGGACTGGATCATTTCTACTGATCTGTCTTCAGATTCCCTGTCTTCTCCAGTCAGCTCTGCAGTCTGTCCGGTGAAGTTTTCATTTGTCGATGTATCTGCAGTTCTGGGATTTCCACTTAAGTCTTTTTTATGGCTGCTGAGTCTTTGCTGAGATTTACCTGTCTGCTCACGTACTGAGGCCACATTTTCCCAGCATTCTTTGAACCTGTTTGTAAAAGCTTCTCTCATGGTTTTGTCAAGTCCAACATCGGGGGCGTCTCGATTCAGTCTCTGTCGACTGCTTTTTCCTTTGACCGTGGGTCATGGTTTCCTGTCTCTCTGCATGTCTAGCCATTGGCGCTTGGATGCTGGATTTTGTGGATGACATGTCGTCATCCTCTGAAGAGTACTGACTCTTGTTTTAGTTCAGCTCCTGGCTGCTCATCTTGAACTTGTGTGTCTTGTGTCTCACTTTGGTGTTCAGTAGGGTCTGTGGAAATCCCATGGTGTTTCTGAGCTCCCTCACCCAGTGGGGCTCACCCTGCAGACTTGCCTTCCCTGTGCAGGTTTTAGGCTTGGTTGGGGTGGGTCTTACGTCGGGTATGATCCTTACTCCCAGGGAAGGGCCTTTGGCGACTTGGCCGGATGCTGGGAGGGAGAGCGTCGGGTGGGCTACACTCCAGCGAGGACTGCCGCTCATGCATGTGTTTTGCTTACATCACACGGCTGTTTCACGCTGTCCTCTCTCCCTGGACCCTTCATCTTAGTTCCATAAGTAACTTTATGTTTAATGCTAATTACAAGTCTGTGTGGATGTCTGTTTAGTCATTTGGTTTTCTGAATCTCGTCTGTTGGATTCTTCTGGAATGTTTCGTGGGGGCTGCGTTCCCCGTATTTGTGCATGTCGATGGCGGTTTTGATGGCTAGAAAAGCCGTGGCTCACGTTTTCTTTCCTTGAGAATCTATCTTGAGTAAATAGTTACAACTCGATAATTTTTTTCCTGGTATGGAAGGTTGCTGTCAGTCTGATGATAGTCTAATTTTATTTCTCTTGTGTTTCTCATGTGTTCTTTCTGCCCAAAGATGCCCACAGAATTCTTTTCCCTTAAAGCCCAGCCTTTTACTTGGAATTGGCTGTCTTGGGTTGGCGTTCTCAGGGAGAGGTTGTGTTCTTTCAACATGCAGTTAAACCTTTTTGTATTCAGGAACATTTTCTTTAATGCTTTCTTTGTTTTTGTTTTCCTCTTCGGAGATTCCTGTTACTCAGACGCTGTATCTTTTGTATCTGCCATCAGTATTGGTGCTTTTCTCTTTAATCCTTTCAGTCTCTCTTTTAAAAACTTTTACCCTGTTTATGCTTCTCGCTCTTCTAATTCCTTCTTAAGGTATCATTTGTTGCGTTTGTTTGCTCTTGTGTTCTTTTTCGTGGAGAGTCTTCATTTCTCAGGTGAAATTTTCTTTTGTTTCTGATGTTTCCTTGCCTTTGTCACCTCATTTCTGAGTTTCGCTGATTCTGATTTATGTTATTCTTTCATGCTTCTTATCGTTTTCTCAGTGTCTTTTAGCTTGTTTGGAAGTAGAACATAGCAGTTTTGATCTCGTTTTGATTACGTCTTTTTGCGGTTTCTGATCATCTGTAGGGATGTTGTTCTGCTCCTTATTCTCTTTTTTTCCTAGGGCAGCTTCTCTGGGACCTGACCTCTCTGTGGTTCACTTTTATGTGAATTTTGCTGTCTTGAGCCTTTAGGAGGAGGTGGTTTGCAGGTTTGCCAGCTTCACTGAGCTCCTCTTCCGTTGTTTCCGCGTGGTGACGAACTTGCTGTCTGAGACGTCAGGCTCTGCTGCTCCCTGACTCTCACCTGGACCTTCTTGCCTCCATGGTCCCGGACTGTCCTGCTCAGCTTTAATTTCGCTCCTCGCAGGTTCTCTTCTGCGTGAGGCCCTGTGCTGCGGGGCCCTGGCAGGTCGGAGGCAGAGTTCCTAGTGGCGAGGCTGCTGCTGAGAGGAGAGAACTCCTGGCTGTAGCTGCTGCTCTCCAGTGAACCTGCCACTCCTCCCGGTGAACACCCGCTGGCCCCTGGGGGCCTTGGGGCCTCGCAGCTGCCCCGCTGCTCTTCCTGCACAGTTTTCAGATAGGCTTGTGGCTGCTCGCGGTTCATCTTCACCGGTTTGGTTGTAAATGTTGTCTGCTAGCGTTTGGTTTTGCTTTCTAGTTGCTGTGTGTTTTATATGGCCTTTGGGAAGATTCAAAGAAACTTTGACGCCTCTGGCATCTTCTTCCCAGAATATAATGATTAGTGTTTTTCAAAATGTTTTTCTTTTGATTTAGAGTAGTTTCAAACATACAGAAAAGTTGTAAGAACAGTATAAAAAACTCCATTCAGATTCTCAATTCTGAACATTTTACCACCTTTATTTTGATACCCCCTTTTTTTTTTTTTTTTTTTTGCGGTACGTGGGCCTCTCACTGTTGGGACCTCTCCCGTCGCGGAGCACAGGCTCCGGACGCGCAGGCTCAGCGGCCATGGCTCACAGGCCCAGCCGCTCTGCGGCATGTGGGATCTTCCCGGACTGGGGCACAAACCCGCGTCCCCTGCGTCGGCAGGTGGACGCTCAACCACTGCGTCACCAGGGAAGCCCTCGTCACCCCCTCTTTACACACACAAGTACGCGTGTGGGATGTTCCGTCACCCCTAAATGCTGACAACGCTGGACGTTCTCTTGTGTTACTACTGCACCCATCCCCCCGCATCGGGAAATCAGCCCTGATGCCCCAGGGTCCCCAGACCTGCTCCCACTTCACCGCCTGTCCTGGTTTCTCTTTGATCCAGGCGTGTGCGGTGTCCGGCTGGCTTGTGGCGTGAACCTCTTCCCAGTCTCCCCATTCCTGACGGTGCTGAAGAGGGCAGGTCTCTTGTTCTGTAGGATGACCCTTGGCATCACTAGGTGATCTTAGCCTTGATCACCTGGTTAAGTTGCCTGGCTGAGAAAGCAGCTTTCTCCACTGTGTAGTCAGCTAGTCCCTTAGCGCTTATCAGTGTTGTGTAAGGAGGCACTCCAGGGTCACGCAGGTACTCTGTTCCCATCACCCCTCACCCGGCCTTAGCACCCTTGCAGACTGCCCTTGCGTCAGGACCGCCAGGCTGGGGGCCAGGTCACGATGCTCAGTTTCCATCACGCCTTCCACATTTACTGGTTGCCTTCTGCCGTGAAGAAGAGCTTCCCTCCTTCCCTCCCTCCTTCCCTCCCTCCGTCCTCATTCATTCATGCATTCATTCATCACTGTGTATGGACGCATGGATTCCTGCTGTATTCAGAGGGTTGTAATCAATGCTCTCGTTATTTCTAGATTTGGTCAGTGGAAGCTTCTTCAAGCGGTTTCCTATATCCTTTTGAAACGTTGCCCTCGTCCTGTAAGCGTGAGAGGTGTCCAGGTGCCTCTTGTGCTTCCCCTGCCCTCACCCGCAGTGGCGCCCAGGAGCCTGCTTCCTTGCGGTGGAGGGTGGTATTTAGAGACCAGTATCTGAGCACTGTGTGTGCTGATTGCTACGGGGGTCCCTGCTCCAGGCCCCCAGCAGTCAGAGCCCGGAACGTATGTATGTGTACAAGTGAGTGTGCGCGTGCGTGGGCGCGTGCCCCTTTCTGTATCTAGAACAACCCTGTGTGTTCTAGTTGATGCTGAGATTCTAGTCTAGGACCTCAGGGCTGCTTCTAGTCTTCTTCGTTTCCTTACTTTTGAATCCCTTCACAGACAGACAGAACGCGAGTTCCCGTTATTTTCAATATATTTGTTTTTTTATTTTTTTTGGCTCAATGTAACCAGTCCCTGAACCACTCTGGCCGCTGGGGTCCCTGTGCTGGGAGGGGAGGGCTCGTGGGAAAGGCATGTGGATTAACTTCTGCCTTAGGCGTTTTCTAAAGAAGAGAAAAAGAGCGCGTATTTCCAGACTGACGGGGAGGGCGTGAGTGTGGGGAGGAGTGTGGGGTGAGGGGGCACCTTGAGGAGATGGTGGGAGGGATGCACGCCACCGGAGGTCCTGCGGCGTGGCCTCGTACGTTGCTGGTTGTGCCTAATTTAGGTCTTCAGGGGTACTTGTGGGTTATATGTGTGACAGTTAATACGAAATCTGGAATTTAAAAAGTCCTTCATATGCCTTTGTTCATCAGAGCTAAGGCTTAATTTCTCTTTTTCTGTTTTTAGTTTAGGATTATTTCTTTAGGATGTGTCTTTAAAAACAAATTTATTGTGAACTCATTTTAGACTTGCAGCAAAGTTGCACGAAGAGTACAGAGAGTTCCTGTATATCCCCCAGCTTGCCCTAACGTGCATCGCTGGTGTGATACTGCTGACTAGGGACCTTATTTGACTTGGTCTTTCAGAATTTAATTTTAAGTTAAGAAACTTTATATTTTAGAGCAGTTTTAGGTTCACGGCCAAATTGAGTGGAAAGTGCAGAGAGTTCCCATACGCCCCCCCGCCCCGTCCCCCGCTCCCCTCGCACCTGCACAGCCTCCCGCATCATCCACGCCCCCACCGGATGCTGCGTTTGTTGCAGTCGATGAACCTGCACGGACACTTCATCACCACCAGAGTCCACAGTTTACATCCGGGTTCCCTCTTGGTGTTGCACGTTCTGTGGGTTTGGACAGATGTATGATGGCCTGTATCCACCTTTACAGTATAATACAGAGTAGTTTCACGGCCCTAAACATCCTCTGTGCTTCATCTGTCATCCCTCCCTCCCCGCAGCCCCTGGCAACCCTTGATCTTTTTACTGTCTCCATAGTTTTGTCTTTTCCAGAGTGTCATAGAGTTGGAATCATACAGTCTGTAGCCTTTTCAGATTGGCTTCTTTCACTTAGTTAAACGCATCTAAGGTTCCTCCGTGTCCTCTCGTGGCTTGGTACCTCATTTCTCTCTTTTCAGGGCTGAATAACATTCTGCTGTCTGGATGCACCACAGTTTATTTATCTGTCACCTGCTGAAGGACATCTTGGTTACTTCCAAGTTTTGGCCACTGTGAATACAGCTGCTATAAATACCCGTGTGCAGGCTTTTGTGTGGACATGAGTTTTCAGCTCCTTTGGGTAAATACCGAGGAGCACGATTGCTGGTTCGTATGGTGAGAGTATGTTTAGTTTTTTAAAAACCTGCCGGGCTGTCTTGCAGAGTAGCTGCTCCATGTCGCATTCCCGTCGGTTACGAGTGAGGTTCCTGCTGCTCCACGTCCCCACCAGCACCTGGTGGTGTCGGTGCTCTAGATTCTGGCCGTCCTAATAGGTGTGTCGTGGTGTCTCGTTGCTTTAAATTGCATTTCCCTGATGCATGACGTGGAGCATCTCTTCATGTGCTGCTTCTTTGGCGAGGGGTCTTTTAAGATCGTTGATCCATTTTATTTTATTTTTTAAATTTTTATTTATTTATTTATTTCGGTACGCGGGCCTCTCACTGTTGTGGCCTCTCCCGTTGCGGAGCGCAGGCTCCGGACGCGCAGGCTCAGTGGCCATGCCTCACGGGCCCAGCTGCTCTGCGGCATGTGGGATCTTCCCGGACCGGGGCACGAACCCGCGTTCCCTGCATCGGCAGGCGGACTCTCAACCGCTGCGCCATCAGGGAAGCCCCGTTGATCCATTTTAAAAATTGAGTTGTTTGTTTTCTTGCTATTGAGTTTTCGGAGTTCTTTGTATAGTTTGGATGAGTTGTGTTTTTTTTTAACCAGATATGTCTTTTGCAAATGTTTTGTGTGTATTTGATTGTTACCATTCTCCACTGAAGGTGTAGGATCCCATCCAGTACCCCTCCTGGAATTTGGTCACCATGTCTCTGTAGCCTTCTCTGGTCTATGACGGGTCCTCTGTCTTTGCCTGTCTTTCCTGATCTTGACACTTTGAAGAGTGTGTGGTCGGTTATTTGGTAGAAGGTCTCTTAATTTGAGCTCATCTTACGTTTCCTCTTGATGAAACCCAGGTTATGTAATTTGGCTGGAATGTCGCACCAGTGATGCTGTGTCCTCAGTGCATCGTATCAGGAGGTACGTGACATCTGTGTCCCGCTGCGAGTGATCACTCTGAACACTTGGTTCTGGGGGGGGGGTCCCAGGCATCTCCGCTGGAAAATCTGTGTCCCTTTGTAATGAAAGTGTCTTGTGGGAAATGCTGAGGGACCGCGCCCTCCTGTTTCTCCTCGTTGGCACCACTGCTTCCCGTGGTCAGTGACCGCGGGCTGACAGGCTCTCCTCCTCTGTCCCCCGTTTGCTGGTTGGAATTCTGCCAGCCCTGCTTGGTCCTCGCGAGCCCTTCAGTTGGGCTCCTCTGTCCTGTTGACGTAACCTGTCACCTTCTGAAGGGTTCTTACTCTCTCACGTCACAAATGTTCCAGGCTTACCTTATATTTTTCCTGCCCTAACAGTGGAATCGACCGTTTCTCCACAGAGCCGCGGTTCTTTTTGTTGGGACGCGTGTGCAGGGACCAGGTCTGGGCACCGGTGTGCTCGGGACCCTGGGTGTCTTGCTCCAGCCCCCTCGGGGGTACAGCTGGGGATACGTGCACCGCCCCACCTGTGTTTTCTGTGTCTGTACCGAAGGCGGTGGGTCCAACCTGACGTGACAGGCCCTCCGAGCCGTCCCGCGTCCCACCTGGGAGGCCTGACTCTCATCGTCACGGTGGGTTTGCTGTTTGTCCCACCCTACTTTGCAGATAAAAAGGAGATCCACAACTGCTAAGCCCTGTGAGAAGGAAGTGGCTGACTGTCCAGAGTAGCATGTGTCTGCCCAGTTCTTCCTGTGTGTAGCCCTGCGGCGCCCCCGAGTTCCGCGTCCTCAGCGCCGCAGAGTTACTAGATGAGCCCTTTCCTGCTGCCCCGCAGCAGGCTCTGTCCCTCCGAGTGGCACAGCTGGGCTCTTCTGCTGTCTGTCCTCCAGTGTGGCCCCCACCCTGCTTTCGTTTGGTTGTTTATTTTGGGGGTTCTCAGAGCCAGAGCTGTACAAATGCCTGCACCCAGCAGTGCCGTCTCCTCCCCCTCAGACACAAGCGTGTGTTTGCGATTTCCGCCTCTCCCTTGAGGAAGCGTAATGTCGGCGCCCTTCTGCCGTGGGCCGTTTTCACTTCGCACGTTCTGGAGCGCACTCCATGCCGTTTCGTGGCGATGCTCCCCATTCTTCACAGCAAGCGGGGTGCTTCTCCGCACCCACGTGTCTTGGGCGACCCCCTCCCTTGTGCACGGATGGTGTTGTATTCTTGGGGGTGTGTGTTGTGGGGTGAAGGTAAGTGGGTCGGTAGTTTCGTTAGGAATTGCCAAGCTCCCCTCTGGAGGGTCGTGCCAGTTCTCACCCGCCGGTGGTGAGGGAAAGGGCCTGTCTCCCCACAGCCTCCTGGCGTGTGTTGCCACAGTTTGTAATTTTGCTGATCTGTTGGGCAACAGGGGTGCTCAGTTTCGGCGAATGTGCTGTGGGTGCTTGAGAATAAGGCGTATTCTTAGGCAGGGTGTAGGACTTGCTGGGTTTATAGGGGGTGCACCTTACCGATTACGCCCACTGTGTCTTTGCTTATTTTTGTCCACGTGATGTGTTTTGTGCTGGATGGATGTGGTGTCCCAGAGCTTTCCGTTGTTAGTGTGTTTTTGTCTTTTTTTTTTTTAATAAATTCATTTATTTATTATTTATTTTAGGCTGCGTTGGGTCTTCGTTGCTGCACGCAGGCTTTCTCTAGTTGTGGCGAGCGGGGGCTACTCTTCGTTGCGGTGCGTGGGCTTCTCACTGCAGTGGCTTCTCTTGTTGCGGAGCACAGGCTCTGGGCATGTGGGCTTCAGTAGTTGAGGCGCGTGGGCTCAGCAGTTGTGGCTTGCAGGCTCTAGAGCGCAGGCTCAGTAGTTGTGGCGCACGGGCTTAGTTGCTCTGCGGCATGTGGGATCTTCCTGGACCAGGGATTGAACCCGTGTCCCCTGCATTGGCAGGCGGATTCTTAACCACTGAGCCACCAGGGAAGTCCTTGTGTTTCTGTCTTTATCTCCTTGCATCTCCTGCAGTTTTTGCCTTGTATGGGGGTTGCTGTGTTATTTGGTACATAAACATCCGTAAGTGTTACATGTTCACCGTGAGTCGTGATTTTTACCATTGAAAAGCGTCAGCCTTTGCCCAGTGGGCTTGATGTCTCCTTTGTCCTCAGTCAGGGCCGTTGCCCCTGCTCTCCTGTTTGCATCAGCCTGGAACACCTCCATTCTGCTTGATTTGTAGCCCTTCCTTTAGGTATGTCTCTTGTGTAGAGCACACGGCGGGCTTGTTTTCTGAGTCCAGTCGAAAAGCGTTTTCCTGTCAGGGGTGAGCTAAGCCCGTCATCTGTATTGATACAGCTGACAAGGTGGGTTCTGACTCGGTCACAGTGCTTTATGATGATGTGTACTTTTTATAGTTGCTCTGTTTTTTGGTGAGATGTGTAGTCTTTGCTCCTTAATTAAGATTTTTGTTTGTGTTTAGGATGGTTTTTAACTGTGCTCTAGTGGTTACTTTTGTATGTAAGTGTTTCTGGGCGTCTTCGGTCCCCGGTTTTCACGTGTGTTTCCTGTTCGGCTTGCGTCAGCCTTCTCCTCGGCTCCCCGGTGGCCACACTGCATCCGGAGCCTGTTGTGTCCCCTTCCCTTCGTGCTTTGTTACATCATTTCTACCTTGTCACAGCGCTTGACGTTTCCCAGCCTCCTCCTCACCTCTGCTGTAGCACCAGCTGCGTGTTTATATATTATAAATGCTTATTGCTGCGTTTTTCTGAGGTTTCCCCGCTCTTCCCTTGTTGGGACGGCCCCTGCCTGTGGCTGAGCCTTCGCAAAGCTCAGGTGCAGAGTCCCCTGATGTTTTGCAGGTTGAAACGGTTTTTCTGTGGCCTTGATGTGTGGAGGACGGTTAGGCTGGATATACAAATGTGGGTTCACACTTGCTTTCAGTGATTTTTCGGTGCTGTTGCATTGCTTTCTGTGTTGGTTTGGGAAAGCCTGATGCCAGGTTAATTCTCTCGTCTTGATGGTTTATTTTCTCTTTTTACCTGGAGGGTTTTCTTTATCTTGGAAAGCTGACCGTTTTAGGAGACTTTGTGGAAGTTGATTTTTATGGGTTAACTTTCCCAGGTGCCCACATGCCCTTTCAGTGTGTCGGTTTGTTTTGTTTTCTGTTTCTTGAAAGTTTCCTTGGATTATAGTTTGAGTGTTAACCTCTGCCGCACGTTTGTCTTCCTTCTCCGGGGGCTCTGACGACTGAGTACATGTCCTCCTTTGGTTGCTTCCTTTTCCCCTGTTTTTTTTCCTGGCCCTTTAATTTCTTTTCTTTGTCTCATTTTTATTCTCTTGTTTTTCTGCCTTTCTTCTTTGCCTCTTACTACATTTTTATTCGAGTCTTTTCTCCCCTGAGCACCTTACAGTTTATATTAATTTCTGAGATACTTTTGTCCTTTTTTCTCATTTCTTTCTTGTGTCAAATCAACTCTCATTTCTTTCTGGTTTTCAATCCATTTTCCTCCTAAGTTTTGAGGTTTTGATTCAAGGTGATTTTCATATCCTCAGATGTTAAGTATATTTTGTTTTGTTGAAAGCGTTGTCTTACAGTTTTCTTGTTTTTCCAGACTGACTTTGTCTCTGATACGTGTGCAGTTTCATCTTCTGATTTTTTGCAGTGGTTCTTTGTGGACCTGCGTATCTTCCTCGTGTGCATTTTCATGGTTGGGGTGTTTACAAGATTCGCCCTCCGACGGTGCCCTCTGCTGACAATTCTGCAGAGCCCGGTGGCTTCGCGGGTGTCTGTCCGAGGGTGAGGAGGGCTGAGTGTCCTCTGGAGGCGAGGCCCTGTGCCTGCCGGCCCCTGCATTCCCCCCGCTTACTTCTTTGCCTGCCGCCGCTGCCCAGTTTCGAAGGACTCATCTCAGAAGCTGTGCGCTCTTAGGCCCCCCAGGCCCGCTCTGGCGGGAGCACCCCCCCCCCCCCCCCCCGCTCTGTCTCTGGTGCTCGGCCTCGTGGAGGCACTGTGGGCCCCGCCCAGGAGCATCGTTCCGCGTGGGGTCCGGGCCCCATCCTCGTGTTGTGCGGGTGCCGTGCCCCGGGTAGGTCTGTGTTTCCCTCCCTGTTCTGGACGGTTCTTGGGGAGACGATGGGAGGTGCCGGGGTGAGCTTGTCTTCAGCCTCCTGCGAGTGGCCCTTGTTCTGAGCTGAGCGCCCGAGGGGCTCCGTCGCTGTCGCTTTTCACAGCGCCCTCCAGCTGCCTGTGCTGGGCGTGGGCTCCGTTTCATGGACAAGTGTGGGGACTGCGCCGGCAGAAGCGGAGCAGAGCAAGCTGGCGGGGGCCTGTGCTCTTGGCGCCGTGACCTCATCACTCGCTGTCCGGGACGCAGGGACATCACGCGGGTTAGAGGTGCCCTCTCGTGGGCACAGACCTCTCACTGTTGTCGAGGGGGCTCTGGGGGGAGCGGCAACAAGGCCCCCGTGGTGCGAGTCCCCCCGAGACAGTCCCTGAGGGGCTGGTGCTCTCTGCCGACTGGGCGAGCGGCCACGGCAGGTCTGAAGCTGCGCCGGCTGCCACCGCTGGTTGTGCGCGGCCCTGGGGGCCCCAGCGAAGTGACCCCGCGAGCCAGGTGGGGTTGGGACGGAGGTGATTGTTTCCATTTGGTTTTCACCTTGAGTGTTTGTTGCCTGTTAGGTTGGTTGTGGTGTTTTTGACAGTGGAAAGATTGCCTTCAAAGGAGATACCAGCCTCCTTTCATGAATCCTCTCAGCAGTCCTGTGACAGGACATGATGAATGGTCACACAGCACTTTCAGGGAGGAAGCTGGCCTCCGGGAGAATGTAAACCGTGTGTCCACGGTCGCTTTGTTTCAACCCCAGTGCCTGCAAATACAAAACAAAACACACCGAATCAGCCTCTTTGCTGGAGTGTGAATGTTGTTGAAGGTGGACGCCGGCACCTGCCCCGCAGTTTTCTGTCATCTGAGGTCACTGCTGGTCGCTCAGCTGCCGTGCCCGAGGGCCGCTTCCCCAGGCTTCCCGCATGGGGCTCTGGGCTGGACCGGTCCTTGCGCCCGCGGGCTGGGCGCTGGGTTCCTGTGACCGCCTTCTGGCCAGGACACCCCAAGGGCAGTACGATCAAAGGACGGCACTCACCCCATGAAATCAGAAGTCATTTGAGTTGTCAAGTAGGATGCCTCTGAGCACATAGGCTTCTTATTCAAGTCCGTAGAACAGTGACGCATGGCAGCGTCGTGACCTTTGGAGCCTGAGACGTGCGGAGTGGGGCCGGTGTGGTCCCGGCCCCGGAGCCCTGGCTGTGGGCTGTGCTAACGCTTGCCTGTCCGGATTGTTTGGAAGCACTGCTGACTTCTGAAAAAGATCTCATTAAAATATTACTGGCAGGGATTGCTTGAGTTTCAGCTTTAAATGCTGTGCCTGAAGGGAGCCCTCACCCCTGTCCCAGCTGGGTTTGGCCGTTGAACTGTTTTGAAAGTAAGAACATCACACGTGGCCCAGAGTTGTAGCGAGTGTCACAGAAGACACCTGGCCCGTGGTTGAGGGAGCGCTTCGCTCTCCACGAGCCCCAAGGTCTGGCGCCGCCCTGTCTGTCCCGGGCGGGGAGGAGCTCCCACCCGCCTGACGGCCCGCCGGCCCCGCCCCAGCCGTCTGGCCAGGCGCTGGCCTCGGCTTGGCCTGCAGGCTCCCCCGCGGTGCAGAGGCTTCACACCCACAGGGCCCCCGGCGCAGGCCAGCTCTCCGGCCGCGGAGACGGAACCCCGTTTTCCTCCTGGCTCCTCTAAACTGTGTGCTTTCATCACCCCCTTTTCAGGGGCGGTTTGTCTTGTTCACAAAATGCTCCTTTAGGGCCGTTATGGAGACTCAGGGGAAACTGCCAGGAAAACCTAAATAGTTGTTCAAACACGGAAAAGTGTCACTAGAGGACCGGCCTGGAGGAGGGACCCCGGTGGTTTAGGGGTGTCTGAAGGGGGCATAAAGAACACGCGGTTAACGGTGGAAGGTGGAAGAAGGGCGTGCGTGCCCTGAGCTGCCCTGAGTGCCCAGGAGGGACCAGCCTCACCTGCCACCTGCTGACTGCTTGCTGTGCTGCCGCTTCCTCCAGCATCCTAGGGCTCATCGCTCCCACCTTAAACTTCGAGAGAACGCTGTAAAAATACCACTGTAAGGTTTGCGCTTCAAATATACAAGAGCGACTTTAACCATCAGAATACAGACACTCAGTGTTCATTCCGAGTGGAAAACCGAGGACTGTCCGATTGGGAGTTGCGTGGTTCATGCCTGCGAGTGTCGGTTGGAGGTGGTGACATGCTGAAACCACGGGACGCTGCTGCTGAGGGGCGGCGACGCGGCAGGAGAGCGCCCGGAAACCCGCCTGTGCCAAGCGGGCAGGCATCAGAGCCCCAGCCGTCGCCCGGATCCCCCGCGGGCCGACCAGGCTGGGCGCCGAGCGGTACAGGCCGGCCGAACCGCCGCTGTCAGCCCGGGGAAGCAGGGAGCCCCCTCCAGGCCATGGACGACGTGGTGACTGTGGAGCCCTCGGCGCAGCCAGCCGACCACCGCCAGCCCGCCCAGCCCAGGAGTCTAGACCTTGCGGCCTTGGGAAGTGTGCCTTTGCCGGCGAAGCGGGGATGTCACGGCCGCCGCGGGCACAGCATCAGCACACCTGAGTCCCTGGACGCCTGGAGGTCGGGGACGCCAGCCACAAGCCCTGGAGCTGTTCTGCCGTCCCCTTGGGGCAGGAGCCGCCACCTTTTCCTTCCTCGTGCCCCAGGGGCCAGAGTCTGAGCTCTGGGGGGAATCTCGGGGTTAGTGTTCTCGAGCGCGTGCCTGAGAGCACCAATCCTGGAGGGTCGGCGTGCCCCCTGCTCTCACCCCTCCCCGTTAGGGACTCGTAAAGCACTTCAGCTCCAGCAGTAGGCCTGGCTTCCTCCAGAGCCAGGGTTTCTTGGGACACCTGTAGGGAAACGTGAGTTGGTCCTGGGGCGGCACCTGGCCCTGCCCCTTCCTTCCAGCGCCGAGGGCCCTGCCCACCTCTGCGCACCACTAACTCGGCTGTCTTCTCCTTTCTCGTCACCAGGGCTCGGGCCCAGGCTCAGCGGTCCCAGGCAGTTCCGGCGTCGGAACCCCCAGACAGTTCACGCGACAAAGGATCACGCGGGTCAACCTCAGGGACCTCATATTTTGTTTAGAAAATGAACGTGAGACAAGCCATTCACTGTTGCTCTACAAAGCATTCCTTAAGTAGCACGGACGCGGCCTCTTAGCCGGCGACGCCTGGGGCTTTTTCTATATTTGCAGATGACGCCTTTTTGTAACAAGCAAATGGGATATTGTTTAAAAGCAGCCACCTCTTTACAATGGAACAGTTTTATATTCCTGTTTCTAAGTCAACTCTTCAGTATGAAGGAAAACACGTTTCTGTAACAGAGAACAAGAGGCCCACGGGTACTCTTAAAGGACAATTAAATCTTAACTCATCTTTGATCGAGTGGCCTTCTTGCCAAACAAGCCATATATAAAAACTGATGGAATCGTTTAGCAAATAAGTAGCTGCCCTCTGTCACCTCATAGCGGTTTCTACATCGTTTGTGCATTTGGTTTAGTTCAACCCAACTTACTGCGGAGGTGTGTGTCTACAGCCGATGACCTCATTTCATTTATTTTATTTTTGTATTAGTCAGTTGGCAAAGCAAACTGATTTTTTTAGACTATTTATCTCCCTCCCGTCCCCAGCCCTCCATTCAGGACCCTCAGGGAGCAGGCAGCTCACTGCCCGCCTGCGCCTGGGGCTCCTCCCTTTCTGCTTCGTGGGGCCCGGCGACGCGGCTCCTTCTGAATGTGTGGGGTCAGCATCTGTACAAATGCATTTTATTTGCTATCGTTTGTAAAGCTGTAAAGTTAAAAGAAATGAAAACCTTTTCAGCATAAATCTATTTTACTTGCACTGTTTTTTAGCTAAAAGTGAAAAAACTTAGACGAAATAAAACCAGAGTTGAGAAGAATCATCAGAAGACTGTTTCTCAGTGTGAATCAAGTGTTGAAAACTGGTTGGTGTATTTTGTCAGTAATTGTACATAACCTTTGGCACACAACGTGAGGACGGCTATGTAGCTATAATTATTTTGCTAAGAGGCTGTATGCAAGCTGTGGACTCGCTTTACAGACGTCCAGAGCAAAAGCCCCTTCTTTGTACCTATTTTTTTATTACAAATATACTACTTGGTTCTTTATACGTTCAGAGGTTATTGTACTCAGTTGTCTACCGACAGTACTTTATGACTGTAAATACTTGGGCTTTCTCGTGTGAATTCTCACGTTAGACTTCATTCGCGCGTGTGAACTGAATGCTGATCAGTATTTTTTACCAACGCCTGAAAACTGTTACACCTTTTATTTTGTCTTTTAGGAAATCCCTGTCTTTCCATTTTTTCATGTAAATTTTGCACAGTTACTTGTTCATATGTAAATATTTTACTTTCAGAAATGAAGTTTTTAATTGCTATTGTTTTATATAGGATTGAAAGAAAATTAACTCCTTTATTAAAAACAAATTTATCTGTATTTGTTTTGCCTATTTTTCCCAGTTTTCCAGTTGTAGATTCTGCTGCCAGAGATTCAGCTCTGGTTCCGCTGAGGTGTGTATTTATGAGCTACTTGTTAGAATCAGTGTCTAAAACCCAGCGAATCTGGTAGAAATAGCCTCACTTCCAAGGACAGGACCTGCGTGCTCCAGAGTAGGACCCGGTGGGTCACGTCCGAGGGCCCGGAAGCCGAGCTCAGGCCTTGCCCTCAGCCTGGGGCTCCCCACGTCGGACACAGATGGACTTGCGCAGCGTGGACGCCGGGCTCCCGTCCGTGCAGAGGCACAGGGGCACCCCTGGGAGAGGGAAGGTAAGGCGAGGGGTGGGGGAGATCCGGGGTGGGGGGGGCAGCCCCAGCCCTGATGTGGACCCACCCCCTGGCTGGGGAGGGCGGGGTCTCTGGAGGCCCCGCCCCGTCTGGCGGTGAGCATGACAGGTTGGCCTCGATGAACCATAGCTCCCGAGGGGCCCCCCTTTCAGAGGCTTAGCCGCCTAAGTCCCCACCAGCGCTCGGCCTCTCGAGCCACAGACCCTGTTCCTGGCGTGATGGTTTTCGGAATCTGGCTTTCACGTTAATTTTGACGATTTGCTGGATCTCCCATGATCCGTGGGCTTACTTACGAGGTACAGTCTCATTCTGGTACCTGTTGCGTCAGTTGCCTGGGGCTGCTGTGACGGAGCACCATGGACCGGTAGCTGAGACCACAGGTTTTGGTCGTCTCCGTTCTGGAGGCTGAAGTCGAGACCCAGGTGTGTGGGCCGTGTTGGTTCTGAGTGCGGTGGTGGAGGACGTGCCCTGGTCCCCCGGCTTCTGGTGGTCGCGGGCATCTTGGATGTTCCTTGGGGCGTAGAAGCGTCGCCCCTTCACCTTTCCGTGGTGTTTTCGCCGTGTGTGCATCTGTCTTTGTGTCTGAGTTTCTCCTTTTCACAGGATACCAGTCGTTGGGATGAGGGCCCATCCTAGTGACCTCATTTGAACTTGATGACCTCTGTGAAGACCCTGTGTCCAAATAAGGTCATGTTCTGAGGTCCTGGAGTGTTAGGACCGCCACACAACCCCGGCATAAGCTTTTTTTTTTTTTTTTTTTTAAGGGAGGGGGGGGATTGCAGTTCAACCTGTAACTTAGCCTGTGATTTTGGATGATGAAAGAAACTAAATCTGAATTTTCAGAGCCTGAGCAGGGAGTACCAGGGGCACGACTTCCAGTCTTCCACCTGCATGAAAACGCCCAAGGCGGTTGATTAATTAGGTCATGCTTGGACTTTCTGTCACGACTAATACTTTGTTTTCACTAAGTTCTTGGCCTGAAATAAACTAGGTCAGTCAGTAAAGGGCAGCAGCGCTTGGGTTTCTGCAGGTGCAATAGCTTTAGTTCCGGCTTCTCTGCACGTCCTCCTGGGCCCAGTCGTTCTGCCAGGGGCCTCGCCGAGGCAGACTGACGCTCGCCGGGGATGATCCCTGGCAGAAGCGTGGCCAGCAGCCTCGAGGCGCCTTTATCCGTTATTTCTCCCTCCTGTGGGCGCCGGGTGCTGTTGTTTCAGCACAACACCTTACCAGTTGTCCGAAGTCCGATTCGCGTACCTCTGTGGGCTTGGGGTAGAGTGCTGTGGGGATGGGCCAGGGCCATGACAAGGACGTCTGCTTTCACCACGTCCATTCCCCAGGGAACTGCAGTCCCAGGCGGGCAGAAAGGCGAGAGAGAGAAATGAGGACTGAAGGTGAGGGCTGGACCCTGAGGCAGCGCAGTCGAGTGCACAGAAATCCCAAAAGAATCCATGCGCACGGCGCTGAAACGGTTCCGGTGCTTGTGCGTTTTGTAAGATTTCGGGGTGCAAGGTCAGGATCCAGAATCAACCGTAATCCCTTAGCCAGCAGCAAAAAGCTAGAAAAGTAGCATTAACACCACCACCGGGAACATTGGGATACGTGGGAATACATACAGTTAAAGATGTCTAAGATCATTACACTGAAATTAGACGAAAGGAGACCTAAAGGGAGAAACTTCGCTGTACCCCCGGAGGGGACCCAGTATTGTGAAGATAGCGGTTCTCTCCCAACTGATTCAATGCTGTCCCGGTTAGAATCCCAGCAATTTTCATAGAAACTGACAATCTGATTCTAGAAACTTACATGAATCTGCAGAGGACTTAGAATAGCCAAGACAATCTAGAACAAAATTGAAGTATTTCCACCCCTAGAGTTCATGACTTCCTGTAGAGCTGCAGTAATTGGGACAGCGTGGTATTGGCGTAAAGACAGACAGGATCCACGAACAAAACAGAGAGTCCAGAAAGGGATCCATACGTTACGGTCACTAGGTTTTCGCTGGTGCGACCGGATGCCCTGTGGGTGGGTGGGGGGAACGTGAGCCCGCACACCACAGGTATCACTTCGAGATGGATCACAGGCCTGGAAACGGGGGCTAAAACTGCAAAGCTTCTGGGGGAAAACGTCGGAGATCGTCATGACGTGGGAGCGGGCAGGGATTTCTAAGGGCATAGAAGGCACAAACCACAGAGAAAACATTGGAAAATTGGACTTTAAAGTTACAAACTTTCTCTCATCGAAAGATGCTCTTGTGACAGTGAGAGGGCAAGCCAGAGACTTCCAGAAAATACTTGCGAAGTGTACGCCCGGCAAAGGACCCGTGTCCAGAATATACAAAGAATTCCACAGCTCAGCAGTCAGAAGACAACTTGGTAAAGAACGTGCGAGACCCTTGAACAGGTACTTCATGGAAGGGCTGCCCGTGAGCCAACAGGCAAATGAAAAGGTGCTCGTCGTTACGGGTCATCGGAGAAACACAAAACCACGGTGAGATTCCACCACTCGCCCACGTTGGCTCAGATGATAAAGGTTGACGGTGTTGTGTGGGGGTGGAGCTTCACACAGGCTGTCAGTGTGTAACGTGGCGGAGCCACTCGGGAAACCGTGTCACGCCTGGTAACGTAAACATGCGTGACCCCGCAGTCGCGCCCCTCTGCGTCTACTCGGGGAAGTGGGTGCCTTGTCCTCCGGAGACACCTTGCGAGGATGCTCACTGAGGCTCTGCTCGTTGACGGGGTAAAATGGGGACGGCCCGCGTGTCCATCGGAAGGTGAGTGCGGGCAGACCAGAGGGTATTTATTCAGTGAGATACTCCCCGGGAGTAAGCGGAACGCGCTGATGATGCTGTCAGTAACGTACCCACGAGTTTCCTGAGAATTACGCTGGGAGAAGCCCGCCGCGGAAGCCCCCGCTCACCCGACCCTGTTCGTTCGCCTGTAGCTCGAGAACGGGCAGAACTCCCAGCTGTGACAGGCGTCCGAGCGCGTTCCCCAGGCTGGAGGGGCCCCGGGCCCTCTGGGCTGATGGAAGTGCCGTCGGGATCTGGGCAGTGGTTACGTGGGTGTGAACACGTGTGAAAGGTTAGGCTGACAGGTTAAGATCTGTGTGTTTTAGCGTGTGTGAAGTGTACCTCAGGAGAGCGTGGGGGAAAGACTCCAGAGCTGAGCGTCGGACCCCCTGGGTGGGGCCTCGGCTCCACCTGGGCCGGTGACGTGGTGCCACGCGGGAAGGCACGCGAGTGTCTCGGGATAGGTGTGCTAAGTAGGAGACAGCTTGTGATCTTCTGGGAATGCTGTTATCAAGGCAAATCTTGTGATTATCCACAGTTCACTTGTTTTCCCTTCTGTCACAACTGTGGTCTCCAAGTGTAAACTTTTATCGAAAAGAGGACTTTCCTGGTGGCGCAGTGGTTAAGAATCCACCTGCCAGTGCAGGGGACGCGGGTTCGAGCCCTGGTCCGGGAAGATCCCACATGCCGCGGAGCAACTAAGCCCGTGAGCCACAACTGCTGAGCCTGCGCTCTGGAGCCCACGAGCCACAACTACTGAGCCTGCGTGCCACAACTACCAAAGCCCGTGCACCTAGAGCCCATGCTCTGCAACAAAAGAAGCCACCGCAATGAGAAGCCCGCGCAGCACAATGAAGAGTAGCCCCCGCTCACCACTACTAGAGGGAGCCTGTGCGCAGCAACGAAGACCCAATGTAGCCTAAAGAGAGAGAGAGAGAGAGAGAGAAGAAAGGGAAAGAAAGAAAACATATCTGAGAACACAGAGGTCTTAAAATGACTTATTACAGCTGAACAAATAAAGCATTAAAAAAAAATTAAACAACAAAAAAACTTCATCTAAAAGAAACAACAGTCCACCCAGTGTCCCTCAGCCTTGCCCGTCCCAGTATCTGAGGCCACAAGGCAGCTGCTCTGGTCTCATGTTCTGTCAATCTGAGCAGCCCTGGGGACCCCTTTGAGTCCTGCGTAGCCTTCATGCCTTGCATACAGCAAGTGCTCAACCAGTGCATGCTCTCACGGTGGAGGTATGCTCTTAGCCCCAGGCCATAAGCAGCCTTTCCGAGCTCCCCTTCCACAGCGACAGGCTGGCAGCCTCTCTGTCCTCCAGATCGTTCTGGCCTCACCTGGGTCACCTGGCCCGGGAAGGACCAGCCCAAGGGGACGTGTCCTGTTTCCTTCGGAGACTCGCAAGGGAAACAAGTCACGTTCCTCCTTACAAATTTAGCTGCCTCTTGAGGCGGTTGTATCAGGCTTTAAGTCCTAACTGCCAGACTCTGTTTCTGAGGGGAACAGGCCTGCACAGATCCATTGCTTTTCTGAAATGTATTTGTTCAGCAAGTGCCTGCGAGAGGGCCGGGCGCCGTCGCAGAGGGGGTTGGCCTTGGGCTGGAAGAGGTGGCCAGGAGCCCACCGGGTGGCAGGGCGCAGCGGAGGCCGCGGCCTGGGCAGGGGGGGGTGTGTGTGTGTGTTGGGGGGACAGGGCTTCTCCTGCTGGTGCAGCTGGGGAGAAAGGCAAGCACACTTTGTGTGCTTGTTTGGAAATCAGCAGCACAGTGAGATGCTAGCAGCACACCGTCGGGAAAAGACCGGCCGTGCCAAGTGCCGGGAGGATGAGGGCCCGGGAGCTGCGCGGCTGCAGGGTGCACGGCCCTGGCAGTTTCTTCAGAAGTGAGATGTGTGTTATGACCACGTCCACTCCCACACCCTGCCGACGCACTCCTGGGCTCTCACCCGAGAGGAATGGAAGAGCCGTCTGTGCAAAGATTGTACACGAGTTTTCCTAGCGGCTTCATCTCAAATGGCTAAAAACTGGAGGAACCCTAACTGTCCCTCTCCAGGTGAAGGGATATGTTGGCCTGTTCCTACAGGGAGGGGCCGCTCGGTGCCACAGTGAGTCTTGGGGTGACGGGGGTGATGATGAGGGAACGCAGCCTGGCCAGAGGGCCCCGTGGGGTTTCCTTTATGTGGAGCGTTGGGGTGGCCTGGGGGGTGGGGGGAGTCCTGCAAAGGGTGCGAGGAATCTTTGGGGTCCTGGGATGTTTGCCACCTTGATTGTGGTGGTGCGTGCAAGCGTTGGAACATTTCAGATGGCACGCTGGAAATACGGGCAGTTTACCGTGCATCCGCAGTATCTCGGTAAAGGCGCAGAAATAAGGGAATGTGGATAAAAAAATGAAGCTGTGTTTCTAGGGGGGCACTGGCTTGGATGGGATGTGGCCAGGAGGAAGGTGTAGGTGGCAGTGGCTGGGAGGGAGGCGGACACGTCCTGGCGCTGGACAGATGAGGGGTGGGGGACCCACAGTTCCCACAGCGTCTGCAAGTGTCGTCCAGGGCAGGGGGTGTGTGGCGAAGTTTGGCTGCAGAGTCCTTGGGGTGCCACGTGAAGGGTTCGGGGCCAGGACAAGGTTAATCATCAGGCTGGGGACAAGGGGTGCCAAAGAGGGGTGAGCAGCTGCCCAAGGAAGCCGGGGGGCCTGCAGTTGGGATTGTGCTGAGTGGGGAGCGAGTGGGGAGCGGGGATGGGCATGGGGACGCATGGGGATCAGACGGGAGATGCTGGAGCATATTATACTCCTGGGGGATGGGCGGCGGTGGCTGCTGCAGCAGTGGCGGCAGGGTGGGGCGTGCTAAGGAAGAGAGAGGGGGCAAGGAGTGGGGGGACTGGGCGCGGGAGGGGAGGGGAGGGATGCAGGCACTCCACAGAAAGGGGCTGGTAGGAGGTCAGCTTTTCTGCCTAGGGCCACCTAGACTGCTGCTTCTCGAGAGCTTGGCTCGAAGTGAGGCCAGTACAGAACACGAGAGTGGTGTCCTTGGAGCACTTGGATCCAGCCGTGCCTGAAGGCCAACACTGAGCCTTTTTTGGACGTGTTGGGGCAGGGTGGTGACAAGAATTTCACTTGTCAATTCAACCAGGCCTGCACATCCAGCCCAGCCCTGAGAACTGGCTCCCAGGAGTTTGAGGAAGGACCGAAGACCCCCCAACATTGCAGACTGCACCCTGGAAAGAACCTGTCCGAGTACTCCCACCCTCACGGTCCCTCCCCTCTCCTCCCCTCCTAGGGCAGACTCAGCGAGGAAGCCTGGTGTAGCCCCCAAGCCTGGCTGGGCCAAGGACCCACACCAGAGCGGAGGGGAGGGGCCGTCCCCTGGGAGGGGGCCTCTGCAAACTCAGGGTGAGGGCATGTCAGGGATTTCTGGAAGAAGGGAGACATGCGGAGAAGTAGGTTGAGGGGGTGGTGACATCCTCGGACTGAGGCTTCTCATTTGGGCACCAGAAGAAGGGGTGGGGTCTCCAGGCCTTGCCCCACAGCGTCCGCACTTGCTGTGTTCCTGGCAGGGCCGGCCCAGGGCCCCCTGACCCCCCAGCGCGGAGTCGGGGCTCACACCCCCGCCTCTGGATGCAGACAGCATTTCACCCTCTGGGCCTCAGTGTCCTCAGCTCTGAAGTGGGGTTAACCTAAGAGCCCTAACTGCAGCCCCCTGGGCAGAGGGACCAGAGATGCTAATTCACCAGCCGGCGTGGGGTCTACGGGGCGCTCTCCGGGACCCGTCCCAATGCAGCGGCGGGTCTGTGCCAGAGGCCAGGACCAGCGGGGCGAGGAAGCAGGCCGGAGGGAGAATGGGAATGGGCTCGCCCGAGGCCACCGCCCTGCGGAGCCCGGTGCGTCCTGGGGGCCACGCGGGGACCACTTCCGCGCATCCCAGGCCGGGCCGCCAGGTGGCGGTGTGGGGCCGCGGGACCAGGACGGCCCACCGGCTCGCGGGAGCGGGGCGCACGGGGTGGAGGGCGGGTGGGGACGGGGCAGCGAGGGGGGAGGCGCACGTGACCCACGGCGGGGGGGCGGGGCGCTTGAGCCGGCGGGGCTGCGGTGCACGCGGGTGGGGGCACCAGCGGAGGGTCGCCGGGGCGCGCGCTTCTCAGGTCCTTGGCGGTGAGACGCCTCGCGCCGCAGTTCACCTCCCGGGAGGAGGGGCGAAAACCTGGCTGGCGCGCCCAGGTTTAGGGACCAGAGGCTCTGTTACTAAGCTGATTGCCCCCGCGGGGCAGCTGTGCACCTGGCCCCCCAGGCCTGGCGGGAGTGGGCGACGAGTCCGTGCATCCAGAAGGCTCCAGAAAAGCTACCGAAATGTTATTAAAAAGCATGGGCGCGCCTCCGTGTGGATGAAAAGGCTGATCAGTAGTCAGTCTAAGAAAGAAATGCACACTTTTATTGGTGCCGGCCTGAGGGTTATAACCCAGGAGACAGACGCCTCTCAGGGGGCTCTGAGGACTGTTGAGAAGAGGTGAGGGGGGAGGTCAGCACACGTACATGTGATTTTGATGATGGTGTACATGTACCCAAGCACAGTTTGGTAGAAGGTCACTGCTGTTCTCCAGGAACAGATCTCTTAGCTAATGGTTTTAGTGCTTTTCTAAGTATGGGAAGAGGCGAGAAACGGGGCTCATAAAATTTTCTCCTGAAAGTACTTCCTGAGGGCCAGTTCCGCCTTGATCTCCGCTCTGAGTTCCTTTCCGGATGTGCTGTTAGGTCAGCGACACCAGTGGCTGACTTGTTTCTCGTAGAGCTGGGTGGTGGGCAGCGGTCTTTGTGTACAATCCCCTCCCTTTCGGTCTTAACTTCTACCCAGGTTTGGGAGGCATTTCATGACCAATTTGTCCCATGGCGCTAGGAATGCTCATTCCCTGGTCAGGTGAGGATGCCATGGATGGGCCACTCGATGGGCTGTTCCTGGACCAGGCTCCGTTAACAATAGCCCAAGCCTCTGGCCGCCTGTCTCACAGTCTGTCGTGGTCCAGGAAACCGTTCCCTCTTGTCGCTTTGTCCCACATCCAGAGCTACACTATTACAATCATTGATCTTATACAACTGTGTATTTGGTCAGTGGTTTCAAGTCCCCTAGTCATGAATTTTATCAGAGGTTCAGTCACACGTTTGGTAACGCAAAACCCAATAATCGGGTAGAATGGGCAGTGACGTTAACAAGGTCATGAGTGAGTATTTAAGCTGAGAACTTTCATTGGGTGCAGCCCCGTATCTCCCCAGGTCATCTGATTAGTCTGTTCTGCACCAGTCATTATCTTTAAGGGAAATGATATAGTGGCCTTGTCCGTAAAGTCCACCAAAGACGTCTGCACGTACAGGACGAGTGGTGGCTCATTGAGGCCCCCTTACGGGACTAAGAAAGGAACGTTATCTTTTAGGGAATTACGTGGCTGGTACCAGAAGAAGAAAAATTGATCTTTATTTCTGCGCAGGTATCCCCGGAGGGGAGGCAGGAGGCCAAAGGGCAGAGAAAAAAAGTATGAGTTTTTCTCGTTTGCCTTAAAATGTGAATTTTTATTTCATCACCCACACCGCCAGACAGAAGATATAAAAGAAAGGCCCCGGGACCCCACAAAGGCTCTTCCCACGGGCCGCCTGGGTTCCACCGTGGAGAGTCCTAGGCTGGCCTGACAGAGCAGGCAAAAAGCAGACACGCGCAGAGATGAGCGTCCTCAGGCCCTGAAGTGGCCTGGCCCATCCCTGTCCACCGCTTGTAGCTGACCAGCTGCCCGGGGTCACCCCATCCTGCTAACGGAGGATGAGGTGGGGGTGCAGGGGTTGGCGCCCGCCGTCCCGCAGAGGGCACGTGCCCGTGAGGGCGCAAAGGCCCGTCAGATTCTTCCAGGCGTGGTCACTGGCCCTTCCCGTCCAGCAGCCTCGCACGGATTCCTCCACATCTGTAGCCCTGACTGCCAGCCCAGAGGGAAATCCTGCAGCTTCCCAAGAGAGGCCCTGAACCCAGGTTTTCTTTCTTTCTTTCTTTTTTTAAGGTGTTTTGTTTTTTTGGATGTGGACTTTGTTTTTTTTTAAAGTCTTTATTGAATTTGTTACAATACTGCTTCTGTTTTATGTTTTGGTTTTTTGGCCGTGAGGCCTGTGGGGTCTTAGCTCCACAACCAGGGATCGAATCCGCACCCCCTGCACTGGAAGGCGAAGTCTTACCCACTGGACTGCCAGGGAGGTTCCCCAGGTTTTCTTTCTGGTGGTGGTGGAGGGTTGGGGCGGGAGGTGGGTGACTGGTCCCACCTGGCCCTCCCAGCAGGCCCAGCTGACCGGTGCCCGACTGCTGCCTACTCCTCAGTTACTCCTGACCACCGGCCTCTGAGTTTCCATGGCAACCGTTCCAGAAGTTTAAAAGGAAGGAAAAGGCCAGGGTGCAAGCACAGACCCACTCCTGGCTCCAGGTGCAGAGTGCTCTCCCCCTCCACCCTCTGCCTGGCCACTCGGGCCGGCATGCTTCTGGAAGTTTCTTTGCCCCCCTCCCTAAGTCACCCCGAGTCTTTCCTCAGTGTTCAGCAGTGGGCAGAGGTCTCCGCCAATGGGACCG
Organism: Grampus griseus; assembly: GCF_964374135.1. Taxonomy (NCBI): domain Eukaryota; kingdom Metazoa; phylum Chordata; class Mammalia; order Artiodactyla; family Delphinidae; genus Grampus; species Grampus griseus. The sequence goes on along the minus strand of NC_139008.1, from coordinate 87,037,670 downwards.
GAGCAAAGTGCCCACCGGCTGCCCCGGTGTGTGGTGAGTGGGGACGGTGTGCGTTCTGTGAACAAACCCCCCCCCCCCGCCGTGTGTACACACTGCAGGCTTGCCGACCACAGCGCGTGTCCCTGGGGGCTGGCCACGTACTGGGGATCCCCTGGGTGCCCGCACACCCCGGGGCCACGCCAATGTGCTCCTGGGCACTGGGACCGCAGCCCATCTCAGTTCATCTTCCCAACCACCCACCGGGCAGGTGGTGTTGGCCCGGAGCCCTTTAGGGGACTTGTCCAAGGTCAGGAGCTCCAGGAGGAGCGGAGCTGGACTCAGGGCAGGCTCTGGCTACACACTCGCTGCTGCCCCAGGAAGGCCAGGGGCCTGGTTAGCATGTCTTTTTTTTTTATATAAATTTATTTATTCTACTTTTGGCTGTGTCGGGTCTTCGCTGCTGTGAGTGGGCTCTCCCCAGTTGTGGCGAGCGGGCCTCTCATCGCGGTGGCTCCTCTTGTTGCGGAGCGCGGGCTCTAGGTGTGCAGGCGTCAGTAGTTGTGGCTCGCGGGCTCTAGAGCGCAGGCTCAGTAGTTGTGGCTCACGGGCTTAGTTCCTCTGCAACATGTGGAATCTTCCCGGACCAGGGCTCGAACCCATGTCCCCTGCACTGGCAGGCGGATTCTCAACCACTGCGCCACCAAGGAAGCCCTGGTTAGCGTGTCTTGACAGCTGGGACGTGAGCTCCTCCTGGCCAGGCCACCCTGGACGCTGGGAACACAGTGGGGACATCCAGGGAGGTCGCTGCCTGTTATGATGTATAGACAGGCCAGAGGAAGAACTTGGGGTAAGACACGTGAACGTAAATAATGAAGTTGTTCAAGGAATCAGACAAGGAGGAAGGACAGAGAGGACCGCAGGGCGGGTCGGGGGGGCTTGCCCCACGGAGAAGTCTGAGCGTTCAGGGCCACGAGGGTCTCCCGGGCTTTGCAGGGGGGTTGCTGCTCACGTGGAGCCCCGGCTGCCCGGGCGCCCTTCCCACTGCCCGGCCCAGCAGGGCAGGGCCTGGAGAAGTAATGTCGCTGTGGCAGGGGCTCAGCGGGGCCAGACCTCACCCCTCTCTGTCCCCCTTCTTGCCTTTGAGGTAAATTTCCAAGCAGGTGATTTTTCCTAAACAGGCAGAAGTTCCTGTGGGCGTGTCCTGAGGCCACACCGGAGCGGGGCCCGGCGGCTGGAGTTCAGCACCACGGTCAGCACCCTCCAACTAAGTGAGTCAGGACAGCCGTGCGTGTGTGTGCGCGTGTGTGTGCGCGCGCGCGCACCTGAGTCTGAGTGAGCGTGAGCGTAGGGGTTGGGTTGGGGGCGGGATTGGTGGGCATTTGGGGGATGTGATGGGGCACGTGGGCTGGGAGGGCGGAGAGTGGTCTGTCAGGCTCAGAGTCTGGCCACACCCCACTCCTTTGGCTCTTCAGCGGGTGTCCTGGGCCTTGTGCTTTCAGTGTCAACCTTGAGGGTCCTTGTTTTCCGAGGCCTAATGCTGTCCGGATGAGGCAGTGCTCACGAGGACCTCAGCCTGCAGAGTGCCCCGAATCTGATACAACCCCTGAGGGCCCGAGTCAGGACGAGGTTACTGCCCCCAGGTCCCCCGTGGGGGAGGCTGCTGGCTGGCGCAGCAGGTGTCGGGGAGCGTGGGGTGGTCTTCAGGTCCTCTCGTTCCGGGGCGGGCCCCTCTGGGAGCCTCCCACCCTCAGTCCTGCTGCCGAAGGGGGCCGACTGGACCACTTACTCTGCTCCCACCCATGCACCCAGGGACCGGACGAGCCCCGTCCCTCTCTGAGGAGGCTGCTTAAAGTTGCAGTTTGGAGGGTCGGGGAGACCCTGCTTGTGCTCCTGCACTGCCCCGCCCGCCTTGGTCTGAGGTGCTTTGCGGCTGTGCAGGAGAGGCCTGGCCCTGGGTACTGTGGGGGCAGGGCCCGGTGAGCTGGCAGCGCTCCCGCCCTCGGGGAGGGGCCTGCTGGGGCAGGAGGCGGGCTTTGGTCTGCGCGTGTGGGTGCGGGGCTCGTGCTTGTGCCCCTTGGGCTCGGGGAGCAGTGGGCTCACTTAACATGGTGGTGCCGGCACGTTCCTGGCAAACAGTAACAAGGTCAAACTGGCCCCAAAGTTGGCCGCCGCCATCCTCTGCGGAGTGGGAGTCCCCGCGTCCCACGCGTCTCGCTGTGAGATGCTGTGTTGGGGCGTCTGGCACGGCAGAGTCGTGATGACCGAGCCCTCCCTCGCTTCCCCTGCCCAGCCTTGGGCTGTCCTGGGGGCACGTCCCTGAGTAGATGGGAGGAACGTGTGTGTGAGGGGGGAGGGGAGCTTTTCTCGGGGCACTTAGGGGCGGGGAGAAGGTGGGAGAGGACGCGGAGACGTGCCCAGGAGAGCCGAGAGTGTGCCTGGCTCTTGTGAGGCAGTGCCCAGCCTGAGATTATCGGTTAAAATTGGGCTCAGGGTGGAAGTTTATTTTTTTTTTCCTTAGGTAAAAACGTTACTGAACTCAGGTCCAGCCGCTCGCTGTTTGGAGATCCATGCTGGAGAGGCAGGTGTTGGTAGAAATGGAAAACGGTGCTTTTAATCAGAAAACCAGCAACGTGGGGGAGAAGTCGTACTCAGTGTCCCCCTAAACCTACTCCCAAGATTCTGCTCAGCCGTGAAAGTTTTTTAAGGAAAAAGAGGCAGTAATGTCGGTTAATCATGGAGACACTGGGGTCAGGGTCGCCGCCATTCCCCACTGTGTGCAGGATGGTCAGCTCCTTGCGACCTTTTTTTAGATGCTGTCTCGTTCACGCAGTTTGTTCGTGAGATTACTGCAGGGGAAGCTGGGGAAGAGATCTGGGCGTCTGTTAGTTACTTATTCTTCATTTCTACTTCTTTGATCTATGGAGAGAAGCAACATGTTAAGCAAGGTATTGTGTGATCGAAAGATTTGAAAGGTGTGCTTGCGCCAGAGATGAGGAGAGCCTGGGGGCGGCTGGTTTAGGGTTAGTGACGAGACAGGGGGACCTCTTGCAAAGAGCTGCTTACAGATCCCCACTTGGAAGAGCATTCCATTTCTATGGGATTAGGGGTGAAGGCCTGGCTTCTGTAACTTCTTCCTGCAGACACAGGTGCCGTATTCTCAGAGTGGAGGATGTCGACGTGGGTCTGTCGACAGCACCTCTTTGCTGACAGCTTTAGTTGCCTGCCTACATATACGGGCAGAACGAGCTACACAAAGATATAGGTTAACGTGAGCAACAATGTTAATCCCATTCTCTTGAGGCCAGTTCTTGGAACCGAGAGACAAGACTCAGTTGTCTCGAGTGCCACAGACTCAGTTCTGCTCCAGGTGGAGCAGCTTATGTCACGGCTGCACCCTGGTCATCACGCAGCCAGCCTTTTCCTTCTGGTGGCAGTTACAGTGTCAGTAAAATGGCTCAGGAATGTGCGTCAGCCCCTGAGTCTGTGACTCTCAGTCCTAATCATTAGCTTCTTGAGCTGCTCCTTTGTGACTCCGGGAGGCCTGGGAGACTTCAGCTTCTCTAGAAACAGGAGGCAGGGGAGGGCTTCCCTGGTGGCGCAGTGGTTAAGAATCCGCCTGCCAACGCAGGGGACACGGGTTCGAGCCCTGGTCCGGGAAGATCCCACGTGCCGCGGAGTAACTAAGTCTGTGCGCCACAACTACTGAGTCTGCGCTCTAGAGCCCGCGAGCCACAACTGCTGAAGCCTGTGCGCCACAACTGCTGAGCCTGTGTTCTAGACAGCCCTCTGCTGTGGAGCTGGGAGGGGGTGACCTTAAGCAGACTGTCCCCCCAACCCCCCAGGTCCTGGCCCCGGGGGTCTGATTACAAGGAGCTGTGCCCCCCAGCGACTGCCTGTCCCAGGCCCACAGCAGTTACCTAATTGTGAATGTCATTAGCTGCCGGCACCCTCAAAATTAGCAAGCGCTGATCACGCCCGTAATTGTCAACTCACTCGTGTGAGTGACTTTTTGTTACTGTACCTTGTCCTGGTTGCAGATTCGAGCCCCAGGAGAGGCCTGGAAGTGGGTGGGGGCTGGGGGGCGGGGCTGGGAGCCTGGCCTGCAGGGTGGGCCCCTGGGGCTCTGGTCTGACTGCGCCACTTATTAGTGGGGTGAGCGAGGTGCCCCTCAGCCTTTCTGAGCTGTTTCCCTGAGGTGGGCAGAGCCCCAGCGAGTCTGGCACTGAACCCGGGGGCTCCCCTGTGCACCTTTGTGGCCAGCGGTCGAGGGCAGGCTGGAGCACGTGACCAGAGCTGCTGAGGAATGGACCCGCTGGCCCGTGGGTTTCTGGCTGGCGTCAGGGGTGGGCCTGCAGTCCCCGGAGGCGGGGAGGAGGCTGGGCCCTGAGAGAATCCGAGGGGCAGGAGAACCCTGAACTTGACCCAGCCTTCTCATGGTGGCAGGAAGGTGTATCGCCAAGGTAGGGGGAGCACACCTCGCTGAGCGGTGTGTTAGCTTGGTTTAGGCCTTCTAAGGACGTCGGCACCTTTGGACACACGGCCCGTGGGCCTTCATCTGTGCGCGTCCCCGGGGCCTCACAGGTGTGAGGAGTGGGCCTGGTCCTGTTGCTGTCTGTGCCCTCAGAGCCTAGGGCGGAGCCTGAGACACAGCAGGTGCTCAAACCCCCTCTCGACACCTCAGCCCCCGTGTTCGTCCATCTGCTGCCCCTGAGCGGATGGGACACTCGGAGAAAAACAAGCCAGGGTCAGGCGACCACTTAACAGGGGGACTTTATTTACTGCCCTGGAGCAGCATGCCAGGACCCCGAGCCCGCTCCCACACATGGCCCCTCCGCGAAGCTGCCGCTCAGTTTGGAGCCGAGACCGCCTGGTGCTAGAAAACACGTTGAAAACATCAACGCTCTTCCCTTTTTTTCTTTTTCTTTTTTTTTTTTTTTTGGTACAAAATGATACAAACAACAATACAAAATAGTTGTGCTGTTGACGATTACAAAAAAAGTTGGAACGTTTGTCTAACTGCGCAATGCTCAGAGATGCAGTGTGAATACATCGTACTCCAGTGTCTCCCCCCAGAACAACCACAGTCATGCGGGCTGCTACACTTTGTGTCCGTTTTCAAAAAGAAACATGCAAAAAAAAAAAATTAGAATGGGAAAAGGAGAGAAAGGAAAAGCAGAATGCGTTCCAATTATACACAGAGGTTCCCCCCCCCGGGATGCCCCGCTTTGCGGGGGGCCTGTCTCATCTACGCCAGGTTGCGCGGAACCGTCTCTCAGGATGCTCCGGGGGGGGGAGATTGTGTTTGCTTCCTTGGTGTTACACCTTTCAGCCTTGACAGAAATTGAGACTCCCCTCCCTGACGCTCCCCTTGGAGGGAACAGAGCTGTCATCTCAAAGGCCCGTGTGGGTGGTGCTCACAGTAGGGAAGGCCTGACGGCTGCCGTTACCCTGACACGTTGGCGGCGGGAGGTCAGGCGCCCGGGATGTTCTGAAGCACGCAGGAAAGGGAAGGCCTGCTGGGCCAGGGGTGGCGGGTGCTGAGGCCTGACGGGCACGGTGGCCCTGGGCTGGGGGTGCCCACCGCCCGAGGCCAGGGCATTCTTGCTGGCGTCTCCTGTTCACAAGAACAGAAATTCCCTACAGGCGCTGAACCTGCCTGAGCGCTTTGCCAGCACCGAGTCTGGGCCTCCGCTGGCCGCGTCCTGATCTGGACCCGTCGTATCTACAAGCTACGAAAAAGGGACGTTTGACGCCGATTGTGTGTTTAGCTAATGCTAACCCGTTGGTTGGGACGGAGCTCTGGGAGGGGGTGGGAGCCTCCAGGGGCAGCTGTCCGGCTGCCTGGAAGCAGGGATGGGTGTGAGAAGCACCCCCTCTGTTGACGTGTCCCCCGCTGGCTGCCGCAGCCTCGGCCTGTGCGATGCAGGCGAGATGCAGGGGCCCTGGCAGTGATGAGGCGAGGGGCCGGGGTAAGAGAGCTGGAAGGGGGCAGTGGGACGGACTCTGCATCCGGCTCTCCTGGGTGGGGGGAGGCAGGGCGCCTGGGGCCCCGAGGGGTCCGAGTCGAAGGCCGCGCCTGGCACACCCATCCTTGGGGTGAGCCCAGGGGACCAAAGGGGGCCTCGGGATTCCAGTGAGGAGAGTTCACAGCTGTCTGGGCCCCACCACAGTCACCCTTAGAACTTCAACTGGAGATGAGCTTTCCAGAGACAAACAAAAACAAGGTTCCGGCTCACGTCTCACCAACCCTGACACCACCAGCAATCCTGGATGGCCACACCTTCAGACACTGGGACAGTCCTCGTGGGCCACCTGACCCCGAGCGATTTGCACAGCATGGCTTCACAGGGGGGCGTCCCCTCCCTCCGGCAGGCCACGCCGCCCACCACGTCTGGGAGACCGCAGTCTGTGTAGGGGCATGGGCATGTGACACCGGTGACCACTGCCTCCGTCCACGCGTCCCTCCCCAGGAGTCATGGACGGGGTCAGGATGGACGGAGCCCAGCACGGGCCTCCCTCAGGCCACAGGCCGGAGCCCGTCTCCCCAGCTCAGCTCAGCTCAGCTCAGCTCAGCTCAGCTCAGCTCCGGGAGGGTGGATGGAATTAGTGATGAATTTGGTTTGGGGAAGAACCCTGACATCCAGGGGGGACACACCCACGCGGATTGCACACGCACGTGTCCACTCAAGCTCATCTTTGAGGCCGAGGCTGTTTAGAAAAGAGGATGACCATGGCACCAGGGCAGGCTGTGGGCTGCGGAGTGGATCGGAGAGAGACCCCCCGACGGAGGGCACGGGGAGCGTGTGAAACCCCGCCCCCGCCCTCCCGAGGCCTCCCCTGGCCCCAGGAGCAGGTGTGAGGTGGGGCTCTGACACCAAGTCCTGCCCAGGGCCAGTGGCAGCCCAGGCCCCTCCCTGGGGAGCCCGAGAGCAGGCAAGGATCCCCCAGGAGGCGGCTCTCCTGCCGGCCTGAGGCGCCTTCACACCCAGAATGGAGGTCCTGGGAGATGCTGGGCGAAGGGCTGCCCCAGCGCCTCTTCTCACGCAGCCGCGGACAGACACAGCAGGGGGCTCCTTGCTGCACTGTGGAGCTGACTCGGGAGTCTGGCTTGGGAGTCAGACTGCCCCGCAGGAGGCACGGCCAGTTCTGAGAGCTCAAGCAGCTACCTGGCCCTGCAGCTGCTGGCTGCTGCCACGGGTCCAAAGGAAAGGAGACTGTTTCTGGCGGATGCGGTGAGACGCACGTGTGGGACAGATGGCACAGCGACGACGGTGCTGTCCCGGCACTCGGAGCCGACCGTAGCCGCCCACATCAGCTCACGAGCATCAGAAACTCTGGTCCAGAGGAGCAGGGCAGGGAGGAGCCCGCCAGTCCCCCCGGTCGTCTCCAGCCTCCTGGGACCCCGGTGAGCATCAGCTCTCCCTGCAGTCCGCACGCCCCGCCGGTGGCCAGAGGCGTTCAGAGCCTTCGGGGGTTTGGACTGGTGAGTGTCCGCCGGGCCTCTGACGGGGTCCCTCGGGAGTCTGATCTAGAGGGGTGGAGGGCTCATGCCAGGGTTTGGTGGCATGCCGGCCGGTTTTGCTTGTGGTGTCCTGGGACACCGTACTCTCCTGGACCAAAGGCAGTGGGGACCTGGGTGGCATTCAGGGTCACAGTTGGCCCTGGGGGAGGCCTCATGATTGGGGGGCCCTGGGGGTGGCCAAGGGCAGAGATGGGGGAGCATCAGGGACAGCCGCTGGGAACCCCAGCTGCCCAGCTATTTCCAGCATCTGGGAGTCGGGGGCAGCACGCTTCTGTGGAAGCCCAGCTGTACAGCGGGCCTTTGGTCCACCGGCTTGACCTGCCCCAGGCGGACTCGCTGCTGCAGGAGCTGAAGGTGGGGCCTCCGGCCTCGGGGACCCCCAGGGGGCCCGGGAGACCCCAAGTGTGCAAGCAAAGTGTGAGCACTCGGAAGGCTTATGGCGTTTGGACCCCAAATTGTTTTTCTTTGTCAGTTTTGTCAAGTGCGTCACCCACTTTTTTTCTTGATAGGAGATCGAAAAAAAGGACATTCTCCCCAATTCCTTAATTCGTGACTTCAGAGCTGGGACTGGCCGGGGTTGGGGGCGCTCAGGACTGGCTGGGGGGCGCTCCTGAGTGTGAGGGAATCTGACGCATGTACCAAAAGGCACTTCCATTCTGTTTTAAACAGCGCTTCTGTCCAGGAAATCCAGGCTCAGACGGTGCCTCTGCTCTCCGTGGTGCCGAGTCAGCTACCGCGCTGGGGGCGGCCGCGGGCTGACAAGTGTTCGTGCCAGACAGCTCCGTGCGGGGGGCGGGCGGGGACCCCTCACACACCGCCGGGTGGCGCGGCCGCGGAGTCGGGAAGGCCCGCTGTCTGTCCCGTACGTCCGAGCGCTGCTCTCGCCTCGTCTGGGGCGGGCCCGCTTAGTCCTCCTGGCCGCCGCCGTACATGTCTGCCAGCTTCCTGAACCTGGGCCCCCAGTCGTTCAGGTATTCGTAGTCCTGGTCCCCGGAGCTGGATGAGTCCAGGGAGCTGACGGAGCCCGCGGTGGACCCGCTGCCCTCGTAGTCGAAGACCAGCAGCGAGTCATAGGGCGGCGCCGTGGGGTCGTTGTCGGCTGCGCGGAGTCCCTGGGGGCCGTGGAGACACGGGTTAGGGTGCAGGGCGGGGGGGCAGAGGGGCGCCCAGGAGCGGAGCTGGGGAGGCAGGTTGGGGAGGCGCAGTGATGGGGCCTTGTATGCAGCAGGTGCTCAATAAGTGCTCCTGCGTGTCAGTCAAGGGCGCCTCAGAGACCCGAGTAGGGGCGCGGTGTTTGCAGAATGAGCCGTGCAAGAGGCCTGGGGGCAGCGCACACAGCCAGGCGGAGGGCCGGCCGGGGCCTGTGCGAGAGGCCGGCCTCCACGAGTCCCTGGTTGTTGCCACAGGGAGGGGAACCCGGGGTGGGTGTCAGACACCTGAAGTTGTTACCGTAACTGTGCGCGGGAGCAAACGGGGATGTAGCAGGTGTGGCTGGAGCCCCTGCCCGTGCCCCGGCCCCTTTCCCCCAGTGCCTGATGCTGGGACCCCTGGCCAGGCCACCTCCAGCACTCTGGCCACTGGCCAAGGGTGCCCCTGGCAGCTCCCACCCGGGGACCGTGGGAGGGGTGGACACACCTCCCCGCTCCCTCCCCCCGGGGGGCGGGACAGCTTGGAGGGCTCCCCGCCGGCTCCAGGAGTCTCCCGCAGGACGCAGGACGGCCCGGGGGCCTGTGCTGGCACTGCCTAAGCCTGCCCTCGTTAGGGAGGGGAGTACCTTTTCCATTATTCAGTACGGAATGGTTGGTCATTTCCATTTTTGCTTTCCTCTTAAGTTGTTTAAAAGTGGGCTTTTGATTGTCCATCAGGGAGGACGTAGTTTTTGGAGTTTTAAAAATTTTATTACCCTGTAGATGGTAAATGTCGTCCAAGCTGAATCGGCTTTTGGGCAGCCATAAAAATTTCATTTACGGCCTGAGACACGGTCTGTTTCGGGGAATATTCTGAGAAATCTCTTTTGTGTCTCTGCCAAGCCACTCCCTGGGTTCTATTCTGTTTAAATAAATCCTTTTAAAGTCCGGTTCTGACACAGGTGGAGAAAGAAGTGTTGTCAGCCCCTCTCAAAGTACAGTCGTGTTAGAGATGGGTGGTAAATCCGCAGGGACCCGCGCTGGCTACACGGGGCATGGAAGGCATCCCGTCTGTGGGAGCCGCGGTGGGCGCGGAGGTACTGGCTGCCCGGGCCGCAGCAGCTGGCGCTGGGGGAGAGCGTCTGGAGTGCAGCCACGCGCCCTGGCTCACGCTGTCCCTCGGCTTTACCGCACAGGAGGACAGGAGCAGAGGGGGGAGGCGCGCTCTTGACACCCTTGGACATGTCAGTTGGGCACCTTGGGCTCAGCTTCAAGAGGTGGGTCAGCTTTTCTTGCCAAGGGGATGATCAAAGGGACGCTGTCGGCTGGGACGCTGATGCTACATGGTCTCCAGACCCCAGGCGTTAGGATGGGTGACACGGCCACGTGGTCAGCTCTGGAGTGACGCTCACCTCCCAGGCCGTCCCTGATGCCCTGTGTGTGTGTGGAGTGGGGAGGGGCAGCCTGCGCGTCTGGTCATCGGGGTTGAGTGGACACTGCGGAGGCCTCTCCCGATCGCTGCAGACAAGAGTCTGGGGTCAGAGCCACCTTGCTGGTCCCCCTCCTGTTCTTGCCTGGACTGTGGCCTCAAGTTCCAGCAGTCTTGCTAAGCCCTGCGTGTTTGTCCCCACCGGGGGCGGGGGCAGGTTAGTCCTTCTGCAGCGGGGATACTAAACCGAGGCGCTCGGCCCAGGGCTCCCCGCCGGCAGCAGCAGGGCCGGCGTGAACCCAGGTCTGGAGCTGCCCGCTGAGCCCAGCACCGGGCCCCAGAGAAGCGGGCTGCTTCCTGTCTGTGTTAGCAGGTCTGCGCCCCCGGCACGGCCGGGCTACCCACCTCGCTGATGAAGTCCCCGATGTCTCCTGGGTGGGGCACCACCGGCCGGGCCGGGTACTGGGGCTCGGCGCCCACCGGCCGCTCGTCCACCCGCCGCACCCCGGGGGCCTTGCTCAGCACATGCTCCATGGCCTCCGGCTGCTGCAGCTGGCTGAGGTCGTAGTCCTGGGGGGCGGGCAGGGGAGTCAGGAAAGGCAGTACGGGTGGAGGGGGTACCAGGCAGAGGCACCAGAGAAGTCGTGGGGCGCGTCCTCATCGTGTTCTGTGGCTGGGCTCTGAGCATATCCATTGACCTATTCCGGGCCCCCCGGGCGCCCCCCCGTCCTGGGCCCTCACCTGGTCTGTCCTTCCTGAAATGCTCACCCCACCTCTGTTCATCCGAATCCTGCCCGTCCTCAAGGCACATGTGGGGTCTGTGCCCCCTGCTGCCTTCCCCCTGGGGTCAACCCCTTCCCCATCTGCTCAGCTGCCACCGCATTCCTCATGTATCCCTGGGAACGCCCACTTCACGGGGGGTGGTCACTAAGCTTTTATGGGCTAAGGCTCGCCCCGAGTCCCCAGTGACCAACTGGGCAGCGCCCCAGGCCCACCCTCCCTGGGCGCGGGGTGCAGGCGGCACTGGGCGGGGCTCAGTGGCTGCGGAAGGTGCAGATGAGGGGTGCAGGGCTGAGGGCCGGAGGTCACGCGGGGACCCCAGCGTGTGCGCTCCGCCAGGGCTGGGAGGGTGTCCCCACACGTCCCCGCTGTCCCGGCCACGGGCCTCACCTGGTCCTCCTCGCCGCCCCCTTCCTCGTCGTACTTGAGGATGTTGTCGCGCACGTCGTCCTCGGGGTCGATGAGCAGCTGCTTCGTGTGCCGCTCCTTCTCCCGCCGCCTCATCCACACGACGAACAGCAGGACCATGGCTGTGGGGCAGGGGGCACCGTGAGCAGGTGTGCGTGTGTCTGCACGAGGGCGTGCATGCGCGGGAGGGTGCGCACGTGTGGCTGCGAGTGCCTGTGTCTGTTGCCGGGCACCCGGTTGGGCTGGGCTTCTGGAAGCCTCCTGGCAGGTAGAGCGGGGCCAGGAGATGGGGCCGTGGGCACACCTGGGCCCCTCCACCCGTCACCCCAGGACCAGCTGCACTCACTGAGCAGGACGATGATGCAGATGAGGATGGCCACGATGGCGCCCGTGCCCAGCCCGGCTGCCGCCACCGCGCCCATGGTGGTGCAGTCGCCATTCTCGTCGCACGGGCACACCTTGACTTTGATGATGGACGTATTGGACAGGGGCGGGTTCCCCGAGTCCGTGACGACGATGGGGACGTCGTACACTCCGGCCTCCAGGTACAGGACGCGCAGGCTGAGCTGGGCGTAGTCACCTGGTGCGAGTGACGGGACGGGCTCCACTCACTGAGCAGCCCGCCCTCCTTTCTGAGCGAGACTAACGGAGGCAAAGACTGATAGTGGGAACATCTAACACGCCTGCTTGGCTAAGACACACGTAGACGTGCGCACATGTGCGCACACACACCCTGCATCATACCATAAGGTTGAGACGTTGGCAATTCAAGAATGGAGCAGTGGGACTTCCCTGGTGGCGCAGTGGTTAAGAATCCGCCTGCCAATGCAGGGGACACGGGTTCGAGCCCTGGTGCGGGAAGACCCTACATGCTGCGGAGCAACTAAGTCCATGCGCCACAACTACTGAGCCTGTGCTCTAGAGCCCGTGTGCTGCAACTACTGAGCCCACGTGCCACAACTACAGAAGCCCAGGTGCCTAGAGCCCATGCTCCGCAATGAGAGAAGCCACCACAATGAGAAGCCCATGCACCGCCATGAAGAGCAGCCCCCGCTCGCTGCAACTAGAGAAAAGCCCGCGCGCAGCAACGAAGACCCAACACAGCCCAGGAAAAAAAAAAAAGAGAAATAGAGCAGTTACAACACGAAGAATGATGAAATTATTTCCTTAACGTATAAAGAGTTCGACCAAATCAATTAGAAAAAAAGCCCATTTTCAAAGAAAAATAGGCACGGACATTGAACAGATGGTTCACAGAAGCAAAAAATGGCCAATAAATATATGAAAAAATGCCCACTGGTAGTCAAAAGATACAAGTGGAAACAGTGACTTTCGCTAAAAGAATTGGAAAAATGCTTTTTAAAACAATATTCAGTGTTGGTAAGGGCTTGGGGAACAAGCAAATGCTATCAGAACTTCAGAACTTGGACGCCCTTTCTACCAAGGCCACGGCTAGGGAAGTGCCCTCAGGAAACGCGTTGGTTAGGGTCCGTCCATCATTTGGTGATGGCATAGGACTCAGGAAACGTGTTGGTTAGGGCCCGTCCATCAGTTGGTGATGGCATAGGACTCAGGAAACGCGTTGGTTAGGGCCCGTCCATCAGTTGGTGATGGCATAGGACTCAGGAAATGCATTGGTTAGGGCCCGTCCCATCAGTTGGTGATGGCATAGGACTCAGGAAATGCATTGGTTAGGGCCCGTCCCATCAGTTGGTGATGGCATAGGAAGTGGTCTGCAGTTACAGCCACTGGGATGGTCAAGGCTGAGCTTGTTAAAATGATGAGATTGGGGCCTGCCCTGGGGGCCTCCTTGGCGGCCGAGCCCCAGAGCAGGCAGGGGCCCCCACGCCACAGGAAGGGGCTGCGCGACCCTCCTGTGAAGGGGTGATGGGCCCCTGGGGGCCTGCACCCTAGACTCGTCCGATTTTCCCACTGGCAGGGGCGCCAGCGGGCTGGTGCCCGAGGCAGGCTTACCATTGAGGCGGGTGATGGTCCAGTTCTTCCGCACGCTCGCTGGAACGAAGGGCAGCTCGAAGACGTAGGGGCCGATGTTGGGATCGACGTCCGCGTCAGCCGCTGTGATGTTGATGGCGTTCAGGCTGGGCTTCTCGCAGATCTGCGCCTCCCTGGGCAGCAGCTCGGGGGCGTTGTCGTTGATGTCGATGAGGTAGATCTGGAGGGTCCCGGTGCCGCTGGCCGGAGGGATCCCTGTGGGCCGGACACGGGTGATCACACGGTCACTCCTGGGCTCCATGACCACAGACGCACAGTGTGCATGGGACCACGCCCCAGCCCCACCCAGGACAGACCCCAGCCCCACCCGGGACAGACCCCAGCCCCACCCAGGACAGACCCCCAGTCCCACCCAGGACAGACCCCAGCCCCACCCGGGACAGACCCCAGCTGACCACAGCCCCACATGCACACTGACACTCTGCCATGTGACATATGCAGCCACTCAGCTGCACACACACAGGAACCGCACACACCTGCCCACGTGTGGCTGTCCCGTCCCCCCGCCCCCCCCCCCCCCGCCCACACCCAGCCCCTGTCTCAGCCCAGGTGCACAGTGAGGGTGGACCAGCGCTGAGTGGCCGGAGGTGGCCTGTCTGTCCTCCGTGTTCTGAGCGTGGCCCTGCCCTTTGACGGCGGCTCTGACCCCGTCATTGACGACTGCGTTTCTTGGCCGAGGCAGGCAGAGCATGTAGAACATCCATCCCATAGCGCGTCTGTGATCTCCCAGGAGACGCATCAGAGCGCGTTCAAGGCGACGCAGCTTGGTGCCTGCTGTGATAGGTGGCCGATGGCACAGCTCACAGTCCGAGAAGCACAGGCAGGTTCTATTAACGCGAGCGGGACTTGTGCTCCGATTCTGGTGTCTTCCTCCTGCTTTCCACTGCTCTGGCCACTGATGCATTAAAATCACGTTCTAATCTAATCTCAGTGCTGCAGCTGCTGCTCAGAGCAGCGGTCCCCGACCAGGGCCTGGCGCTCATCGTGGCTGGCTGAGGGGCTGGGCCTCTGTGGACCCCGCGGGGTGAGGGAGGTGGGCAGGGGCTGCGGGATGGTCTCCAGGTCCCAGCTTCCAGCTGCTGTCGACCAAACCTTTGTGCAGCGGCTACTCTAGCTCCTGAAGCTTTATTTATGCAGCTGATCCCAGAACCCACGTGGCATGGGCCTGGCACGGGGCCTTTGCGAGTGCCCTTTCCTGACTCCGGGACGCCCCTCCCCGCCCCATCTTCCCCTGGCTTGTCCTTCTAATCCCGCAGGTCCTGGACCCACAGCAGGTCACTCATAGCCAGCAGTGCAGCAGGAGACCCCGGCCACTCTCCCATCCTCCATTTGGTTCTTTTCCGGCACCTCCCGTTCCCTGAAATTGTCTGGCTGGCTTGTTTCACACTTGTTTCCCTGGGGCAGAGACTGCTGAGTTGTCCCTAATATCCATTTCCTCTTTGTTCCTTAATAAAAGAACTGAAGCCCCAGACTTTACCTGGGCTCATCACTGCCCAACCAGAAGACGACATTCCTCAGCATCCCTTGCAGTGAGACGTGGCTTCGGGACTGAGTTCTGGCTTTCATGAGCTGTGAGTGGAAGTCCTTAGAAGGGCTGGGATGTGCCCTTGGCCTCCCCCTCCTCCTGTTTGCCAGAATGTGGTCACGATGGCTGGAGCATCAGCAGCTGCTCTGGGCCATATGCTGCAGCTTGCCAAGGACGCGGGAGTGGCCAGAGTGAGCTTGGTTTCTCATACCTGACCCTGGGCTGCCTGCTTCCAGTCTTCTTTTATGTGGCAGAAAGTAAACCTCCATCTTGTTAAGATTGCTATAATTATTATGCAGACAAACCTGGTTCAAGCTGACACACTGGCCTCTAGAATGTCACCCATGCAAAGGAGAAGGCTCTTGTCTGTTTTGCTCACTGATGGATAGAGCCTGGCACATGGCAGGAGCCCAGGGAGCTGTAACAGTGGTGTTAACAGTGCCCAGCTCCCCTGGCGCCCGCATCAGTGAAGCACCAGGCCCAGGGCTTCAAATGGGCGAGGGCGGGCCCCCCGCCCCGTGTCTCCCTGCCCCTGGGCGCACCGTTGTCCGCTGCCAGGAAGGTGGCCTCATAGACGTTGTTTCTGATGTAGGGAGACTCGCGGTCGAGGACGGCCGCCGTGCTGATCTGACCGTTGGTGGCGTTAATGTGCAGCCAGTTCGCTGGGTCCGACAGCTTTGAGTATCTGCGGGGGAGGGAGGGGAGGGGTGAGGCGAGGGGCTGGAGGAGCCCCTCCTGGCCGCCCTCCTGCCGAGCGCGCGCGGGGTGGGGGTGGGGGTCCTTCCCTGAAGCCCTGCACGGGGTCCTCCCACGCGGGACAGTGACAACAGCGGCTGGAAGTCTCCAAGGAGAACGGGCTATTTAACCTCACAAGGACCCTGGGAAGCAGATTCTCCCATCGCCCCCTTTACAGGCGGGGAGACGGAGGGGCAGAGGGGGCTGGTGACTCACAGAATCGTAAGCGCAGGAGCGTCAAGCGGGGTCAGGACCCAGCCTGACTCTAGATGCGGCTGAATGTCCTTCAAGCTTTTCCCACCGTCTCGTGTCAGGGCAGCCTGGCGGCCGGTGATGCCAGCTGTCCCCAGACTGGGCTTCCCTGCCTGGGGACACCACAAGTCGGGGATGCCCCCAAGCGCCCACCCGGGACTTTCTGGGTTGCAGGTTTCACTGGGCATTCAGGACTCTTCTCTGTGGAAGACGGGGCTCCCTGTTCCCAGGGCCCGAGGGTGCTCTGTGGGCCCACCTCACGGCCTGCTGCATGAACCGGTCAGGGTCCACTGCCAAAAACGTGGTTAGCACGGTGCCAGTGGGCACGCCCTCTTCCAGGCGGATCAGCTTGTGGTTCGAGGGGAAGTAGGGGGCCTCGTTGATGTCCATGACTGAGATGGTCACCCCCGCCGTGGACTGGAAGGACATCTGGATCCCGCTGGCCAGGGGCGCCTGGTTGGACACCATCACGGTCAGCATGAACGCTCTGTTCAGCTCATAGTCGACCGCCTGGAATGAGAGGCGCCGGGACGGGGAGCTGGCTTAGGTGCCCGCGAGGCTGTCTGGGAGGGTGGTGCCCGTGGGGCTGCTTGGTCTGCACACGTCCTGCTCTGGGCCCAGGAGGTCAGTCCCGAGGGGTGCCGTCCCCCAGCTTCCCACGTCATGGAGTGGCAGTACCTGGGCTCCTCGGGGGCTACGGCTCCCGCCAGGCACACCTCCTAGCCAGCGGCTCCGGCACTCATCACGCATTAGGAGTGCGGGGGCCCCACCCTGCTCCCTGCAGCCTGGCAGGTCGAGGGCCTGGCTCTTGTCCGTCCAGGGTGCCTCACCAGGTGTGGTGGGTGGAAGGGTGGTCTCCAAGGATACGTCCCTCTGGAACCTGTGACTGTGACCTTTGGCAAATAGGGTTTTTGTAGATGTAATGAAGTTAAAGGTCTCGAGAGGGAGTCGCCCTGGATTGAGGTGTTCCCCGATTCAAGCCTGGGTGCCCTGTGAGTTAGGGGAGGGAGACTGCAGACACAGAAAGGGGCCAGGTGAAGACAGGCACAGGCTGGGGTGACGCAGCTCTGAGCCAGGGATGGCCAACAACCCCAGGAGCTGGACGGGGCAGGAGGGATCCTCCCAGAGCCTCCAGAGGGAGCACGGCCCCGCCAATGCCCTGATTTTGGACGTCTGGCCTCCAGAGCTGTGAGAGCGCATCCTTCAGCTGTTCTAACCCACCTGGTCTGTGGTAAGTTGCTACAGCAGCCCCAGGACACCAACACACCAGGTCTCACGGAGCCCCCTCACCTCTGCGTGGCCCTTGCATGACCATTCTCTCCAGTTGACACACATTTTGGGGGTGTCAGGACCCCGGATGATAAATGTTAGTATGGTTCTATTGTCTACAGTTATAGGGTCTCCGGGGTACGATCAGTCTCGGGGGGTATTCTTCACGTTTTGAGGGGGGATGGAAGCTGCACGGAAGCACTTGGGGCCCCGAGACGTGTAATTATTCCTGGCAAAGCTTGCAACAGTCTCACTAGAAAACAAGCAACACAGCACACTGCAGCTGCATTTGAACAGTTCTGCTTAGACACGTGCGGAGTATTACGTGCCCAAGAATATTCACTGACGTATCATCTGTATCATTCATAGAGGATTTATACTGCTGTCAACTCAGGCACCCATAGCACTGGCTGGGCTGCATCCGCACAGTGGGGACATTTGCAGCTGTAAGAAAGAACCAGGAAGATACACGTGGGAACGGAGAGATCTCCAGGATCGACTGGTGAGCAGAAAAGGCAACATCCATTGCAGGCTGCCTCTTGTGTGAAAGGGGGAGAGGAACGTGAATTTGCATATGTATCTGCTCAAATATGCAAAAAGAAATGCTGAAAGGATAAACCAAAAACTCATAAAACAGTCACCCGTGAGCAGAGGGAAGGAATAAGGGTGGAGGGAACGTCTGGAGGTGTGAGTTTGCTGCGTGTGTTTTGCCACATAGCTTTGATTTTAGAGCCATGTAACCTTACATTCTCACATTTTAGGTATTACAAGTAAACTTGTATATATGAAGCAATCTCTGAAAATCAGAAACAAACGGAGTTAAATTAAACTAACTGTATATCGATGGTAATATAACTCCCAAGAAAATAATGATTTCTCGTGACTGGGACAGCATTTAGACGGTAAGTCCTTCATGGGATTTATTCTAAGGACAAGAGTTACTGCAAAGAAACCTTAAATTCATCTGGTTTGCTTGCTGTTGGCCGGGAGTTTGGATTCGTTATTTTTTAAGCAATGACAGGATTGTAAAGCACCATTTTATACCGCCTAATGAAGAAATGAACTTGGCAATGACCATCAACAGATGATGAAACCAACAGGTGGGGGCTGGTGGAGAGCCGTGCTTTTGCGGACTGCTTGCCGGTCATGACGGGGAGGAGCCAACTCCACGGTGACGGGAGAGGCCTGTGAGCACCGGAGCCCACTGGTCAGGCTCAGATGGCTGTGCACGGGACAACCAGGCTTCTCATCGCGGAAGGGCCCTTCAGGTCTGCAGCCCTGCTTACAGGAAGAGCAGAGAGCGAGAGACCAGATACTCCGAGAGGAAGCGATCGGACAGATTCAGCACCGCGGACCCTGCGTTTGTGACAGGTCAGAGGTGGGGGGAATATTCTAGATTATGAGAGATTCAAGAGATGGCACAACCGAATGCAACGTGGGGACCCTGGTTGGATCCAGATTTGAAAAACCACACCATCAAGAGACACTTGGAAAATTAAGGGCAATTAAATGTAGACTCAGGGCCTCCATGGTGGTGCAGTGGCTGGGAGTCCACCTGCCGATGCAGGGGACACGGGTTCGTGCCCCGGTCCGGGAAGATCCCACATGCCGCGGAGCGGCTGGGCCCGTGAGCCATGGCCACTGAGCCTGCGCGTCCGGAGCCTGTGCTCCGCAACGGGAGAGGCCACGACAGTGAGAGGCCCGCGTACCGCAAAAAAAAAACAACAAAAAAACAAATGACTCATATTGGAGATCACGGAGGCGTGGTTGTCTGTCTCAGGTGCTGTCACGGTTGTAGCTATGTGAGCAGAGGGCCTGGAGTTAGAACCACACGGCAGCAAAACACGGATGGAGCGACATGGCAGCACGCTAGTAACTGTGAAACTGAAGTGGCAGGTGAGGGTACACCCGTCTCTCTTACTTCTAGATGTGCTTGGAAACGTTTGTGGTAAATGGTGTGACACACTTCTGCTCAGAGGGGACCTGATCGCCTCGTGGGACCAGTTGTCCTGCGAGCCCCGGGGGTGCTGGTGATGGGGCCGTGCTGCCCTGCCTGCTGCTCGCCTGGCCCAGCCCTGCCCCATCGCTGGGCTCCTCCTGCAGCTCAGCCTTGATTTCTGTGAGTATTGACCGTCATACACCTGGTGCATCAAACCCACGCCTTCTCAGCTCCTGCTACTAAGCAAGGTATTGAGCACGGGAAGAGTTTACTATAAAGTAAGTAACAGTGCTGAGTGGGCGTGGAAAGGGGACGGAGACGAGGCTCCCTAAGGCGCAGTGCCTGCCTGACGGGAAGGCCTGGAGGTGGCAGCAGAGATCGGGGCTCTGGGCCGACACTTCCGTCGTCCTCCCCACTGTCCCCCCGGCTCACCTTGCGGGAGCCCCCGTCCTCTGCAGCTGTGGTCTCCTCATCTGCTGAAGGAATGCGTGTTACCTTCAGAGCCCCTGGAGCCCCCGGTGAGAAGCCACGTCCCTCCCTGGCGCTTGCCTCTTCATGGCTGAGGTCCCCCCCCCCCCCCCGCCCACCCTGCCGCCGAGAACTAAGCGGCTGCCAGGCCTCCAGCCCCTCCCCCAGGGCCCCCCGAGTGTTGGCAGCGACTGAAATATACTGCTTCTTAAAATCACGGTGGGTGTGCCTCTGAAGAAGTCACTAAAGGAAGTGGTCCTTCTCCCATATTTATCTGTTCGTGTCCCTGGAGGACAGGGAATAATGCTACGTGTCATGCATTAAAAATTGTGTCGCCAGTCTGAGTGAGGACACCTTCCAGAAAGATTATGGCCAACGGAAGTCTGTCGGACGGCAAAACAAAACATATTGGTAACAGAGAAATCAGTGAGTAATTTGCTCCAACAGTTTCAATCAGAGGCCAGACAGCCTCACTGGGCCTCCGCTCAGCTGCCTCCCCCACGTGTGGCCACGACCCTTCGCTCAAAGCCCAGGGGCCGGGTCTGCACCCTGAGGGGAGCAGCCCAGCGTGGGTGCAGGCTCGTGGGGCAGGGCCGGGGGCGCACCAGTGCACGTGGGGGAGGCTTGGGGTGAAGTGTTTTCGCTGAGCCTTGCTGGGAGCTGCAGAGGTTACCGCGACCCCCAAACTGGCCTGCTCCCGCTGTTCCTGCCACCCTGACCCTCCTCCGGGCACTGGGGCACCGCTCACTCACTGCCTCGGGCAAAGCCTTGTCGCCGCCCGGCCGGGAAGCAGAAGAGGCTGATTCTTGGCCTCTGAGCTTCAGAAGCTGAGGGCCAGGTGCGAGGGAGGAGATGGGAGAGTTATCTTTTGGGGGGTGGGTGGCAGGTCAGGCCTGCAGAGTCCCTGGGGTCACGTGACCGGTCCTGCTGAGGCTGCCTCTGCCCCTGGCAGGTCGGGCGCAGTCCTTTGCCCTTGGACACTGGGGTGGCACGCACTGAACCCGAATATCACTCCTGTTACGTCTGCCTCAGGGCACGTGGCGGGGGCAGAGCTCAGGGAGCCCAGCAGGAGGCGAGGTGAGCACCCACCTTCACCACAGTGACCATGCCCTCGTTGGTGACGGGGTCCGTGCGGACGCTGAAGTGGCCCGAGGGGTCCCCGCTGATGATGCGGTAGACAGCGTTCCAGTTCGGGGAGTGGGGCTGATCTCGGTCCATCACAGTGAGGTTTGCGACCACCATCTCCACCCGGTTTTCGGGGACTTCCCCTGCGTACTGCGAAGTGTAAGAAAAGACAACATTACAAACCCGTGTGGAAGCCTGGAGAGGCTGGAGAGGTTCTCTGCTGACCCTGGGGGGCCTCTGCTTCCAGCTGCACCCAGACACGGTGACTCCCACAGGTTGGCCCATCCCATGTCCGTGCCGACGAGGAGGCGTCTAGAGAGGGCTCTGCTTCCTCCAGCTGAGGCCCAGCAAAGCCCGAGGCTCATCTGCACGTATCCACCTCCAAACTAATCCCTGCCTGTGCACGCACGCACGCATGCCAGGCCCCCCTCCTAAATCCCCTTCAGGCCCTTCCCATAGGCAGCAGGGGACCAATGCAAATACCTGGGGCTTGCAAGAGACTAAAAATGTGCTTACAAAATGGGAAACGAACAGGAGTGGGGACGCAGCTGCAGAGGGCTTCCCGAGCTGAACCATCTCTGGGCTCCTGCCGTCCCAGTGGTCCCCGACATGGGCTTGGGGCCTGGGGTCAGCAGCTGCAGATGTGCAGATGATCAAACACAGAGCCTCAACCCTTTCTTTCCTGCCGCAGCAGTGAGGGCTGCAAACCACGCCCATCGGTGAGTGGGGTTCACGTGGCCACAGTAGTTACGGGCAGGCAAAGACTGTGTGCGTGGCTGGGCGTGTTGGTGCTGGTGTCGAGGTGGTGATGGAAATCTGAGCACCTCTCAGCAGGTGAGTCAGTGCTGTGCAGCTGTGGCCCAGCTCAGAAGAGCCCCGAGCTCGGTTTACTGCTGTGCGGTCACAGTCTTGAAATTCTTCATACTTTGTGAATGAGGGCCCCTGCGTTCTTATTTGGCACTGGGCCATGCAAATCGTGTGGCCATTCTGTCACAGTGCAGTGTGCTTTTGAGCCACAAAACCCGGAGACAAAGTTTGAACAAATATCTGGAGATTTCCAGTTGTGTTCACAGCAGCGCAACCCTAACGATGGTTACCGAGTGCCCACTCTGTGCCAGGTACTGCCCTTGCGTTATTCTGCTGGTTCCTCAGGAGAACCCCATTCTTATCCCCATTTTGCAGATGAAGAAGCAGAAGCAAGAGAGGTTAAGAGACCTTGGCACGGCCCAGAGAAAGCACAGCTCAGGGAAACCGCCGGGTGACTGCCGGAGCCTGGATCCAGCCATGCCTGAAGACAGTGCAGCTTCTGCGAGATGAGGAGATTCTCTTCTTGTTTCAGTTGCCAGGGTCAGTGTAGTGGACATCAGTAGGCTGTTTGGCTCTCCAGCACCTTCTGAATTCCCTTCTTTATCTTCCAGAACCGTGCTTTCTCGCCCTCCTCTACTGCCACGACCTGGTCAGGTGATCTAGAACCTGCCAGTGGGACACACCTTCATGAGTTTGATTCAGAAGAGAGGCAGAGAGACCTTGTGCTTTGGCGCCTGCAGTGGCAGAAGGTGGGTGGTGGCACCGTGTCCAGCGATGGAGATGGGAGCTGAGGCCTCTGCGCCCCGTGGCAGAGGAAGGTGGGGGTACCCCCGGCGGAGCCCCCAACCTGATGCACGCGGCTCTCGGAGTCTGTGGCCCCTCATGTGCTTTGGCGGCCACTGGCTTAATCAGGGTGGGTTCTGGTGCCGTCAACTGACAGGCCCCCCCCCCCCCCAGTTTCAGTGCACCCCATGGGGGCCCTGTTGGGCGCCTCCACCCACTCTGCTCTGGTCCCCCGAGAATACGGGCCTGTGGTTTCATGGCATGGGGAGAGCTGCGTGTCCCGGAGACCAGTTCCTTCCAAACTTCCGGGTGAAGTTTATTTGAAAAGTCTATTTTAATTCATGCAAGTTTAATAAAGGTTCACAAAGAGGTGCCTTAGCTGGGAAGCCTGGCTCAGGGTTTTCTTACTAACCTTCCCCTGTAGCCATAATGAGTTTTAAATTTAAATTTTTGGGTTTTCAGGCACAGGGAAAGCCTCCCCCATGCCCCGTGGGATGTAAGGGCGGATACTTGGGAAAGGAAGAATTGGAAGAGTGTTGGAATTTCTCGCATAGCTGTAACCCGGAATTCACGTGCACCCCCATCTCAAGAGGCAGGGCGGATTTCCTATTCGTGCCTGGGCCTTCCAGCACAACCCCAGCTCCTCCGCACAAATCTGGGGGGCTCCCAGGGGAGGGTCACATTAGCAGAGTGGAGGATTTGGGTGGGAACAGTGAAGCCCAGCCGGGATTTAGGGAAGACCCCTCAGCCAGGCCGAGAGGATGGAGGATGGCAGGGCCTGTCCCCACAGACCCGGGGACCACCAGGGCACCTGCTCCATTGGGGATGCCAGACTCCCCGAGATGATGCTTTTGTTTCTGGCCCCAGTATTCGAACCATCGCTGGTCCTAGCGCGGCTCAGGCCTGAGGACCTGACCCTCCCCCAGCTGCCTTCTCTCTGGGCCCTGGACCCTGGTATGACTGAAGGTGTTATGCGAGGGGGGTGCCCCCCACCCAGTCCTCTCCTGAGCCGGGAACTCAGGGATCGCCCTGGAAGCCCCGGGGCTGCGTTGGCTTCTGTTGGAAATCGTGCCTTCTCCTCTGACATTGCTGTCGTTTTATTTTTGCTGTTTTGTCTTTAGTTTCTTTATCGTCTGCAGTCAGAACTTCCAAGCCTCCCCTCCTTCTCTCCCTCACAGCCCACAGCACTTCCGAGCTCCTGCTCTCTTCTCTTCATCTTTCCGCAGCGCCTGGCCCCGGGGCTCCGGCCCAGGGATGCGGCCGCGGCACTGGTGCAGGGGAGCGGGAGGTGGTAGTGGCATAACGTTCCGGCGATTTTAACTTTTGAAATTTAGTTTCCTCTCCAGTAAAACGGTGACGGTTTCTGTCGGCTTCTGAGTTTGGAATCAGAATCTGACGGGTGGGACCAGTGGCTCGTAACGGGGGACCTGGCGGCTGACATCCATCCTCCTCCACCCACAGGGAGAAGCCTGGGGCCCGGGGCCCGGGTGGTGACTCTGGAGCCTTGTCCCCTCCTGCGGTGCTGCTGTGAGAACAGGTGAGTGCCGCCTGGGACGTGGCCCTTGGGACGCCAGCTCAGGGAGAGGACCCTGAAGCACCTCCCCAGCTTTTTGGTTCACCCCCTTTCCAGAAAGAAGGGCTACTGGGTGCTTGTCGCCCTCTCTTCTGTCTTCAGAGGACCCTGGGAGGGGACCCACCATGATCTCACCCCCCCTTTATTTTTTTTTAACATTTAGCTTAACTTTATTCATGCTTGCCTTGGCATGGGGAATAGGTCATCCAATCACATGTACAGTAAAGACAAGTATGTCCTATCACGTACAGTCTGGAACGGTAGCGCGATGTACCTTAAGGACCCCTCACCCACTGAAGGCAGAGCCGGGACCCCGTCTGCTCCGCCGCCCAGTCGGTGCCCCTGTGATGGGGGTCAGGTACCACCCGCGGCGTTTTTAGGGCAGAGAGCAAACTTTCCTGTAGATGAGCGGATGCTCCCAGCTTCACCTTGAGCCATGTAACACTTACGCGCCAAGAGGGGAAAACGTTCTGATGCTCAGAGCGGTCCGACTGTCAACCTAAGGGCACAAAGCTAGGAGGGACCCGGGGGTTGGGGGGGGCAGAAGGGGGCTTCCCGACTCCAGGAGACCCTCCCGTGGGCCTGTGTGTGGCTGGGTCTCAGGGCTTTGCTCCAGGACCTGAGGATGAGGCAGAGGGAGGCCCTTGGGTCGGGTCTGCGGCTGTGTCCTGGGGGCCTCGGCCCTACCCCGTGGACCCGCCTCACCCTGCAGGGGTGCTGAGGGACGCTTAGCGGTGGCAGCAAGGGAGCGCAGGCTCGGAGCAGGCGAAGGGAGAACGACGTCTAATTAACATTTCAGAACAGGAACTGGATCATGCAAATCCCCACCCCCACCTCTGCAGCTTCTGCTGATGGCTCTTGATTAAGCTGGATAAAATTAGCCTGGCTGTGCAGGGGGTGCAGCCAGCCCCGGGCCTTCGCCCGCCCGCCCCCACTGAGCCCAGCAGACGGTGTCCTGGGGCCCTGCCTTCCACCCGTCCCGAGGGGCCATGTCATGACGTGTGACCCCGGGACATTAGGCAATCCACACACATCCACGCCGCTGCCCCACAGCCCCGACAGTAAGCAGGCAGGGCCTCTATGTGCTCTCCTGGCCTCCAGGGCCCGGGCCTGGCTGAGGGTGGAGGAGGGGCAGGGGCGACTCTGGGAAGAGGCAGCCGTTCCGAAAGCCCGGAGGGGCATCCTCCTAGGAACAGTCCCGGGAACCAGGCTGTGCCCACCTTGCCTTCATCCAGGCGTGCAGGCAGGAACGTTCCCCTGGGATGTGCCCCAAGGCACCTCCTTGGGTCACATGCAAACTCCCTCCTGGGTCTCAGTGTAATTCCCGGGCTGCCCCTTTTTCAGGCGTGTGTGCGGATCCGGGGGTATCTTGTTGATCATCTCCCCTCCCCTCGTGTGGACACCCCAGCGCAAACAGGTCAGGAAGGTGCACCGCACCCTCCTTTTCTCCGCCGCATCGCTTCCTCACAGGCCATCTAGGACCCGGCCTTTCTAGGGGATCAGCGGGCGTTTGCAGGGCGGCTGGCGTGCAGAAGGGCAGACGAGGTTCAGGGTAGAAGCAGAGAGCCACACGAGGGTCAGGTCAGGGCCGACCAGGGCTCGTCAAAGCCAGATCAGGGCTCGGGACAGTGGGCGGAAGTGGTCCCCCGCGGACGTGCCCTGCGGGAGCTCGGGTGTAAAGGCAGCCTCCGGGCCCCTCTCTGGAGCTGCGGAAACCCGGGAAGGCAGCGCTGCTCCGTCTCAGAAGGGGACGGGAGACACACTTGGGGTCTTGAAGGACAGAGGTGTGGTGCGAAGGTGGGCCCGCGGAAGGAGGAGATGTGGGTTGGACTCTGTCTCACTGTGTGACCTCGGGTAGCCCGAATTACCCCTCTGGGCCTCAGGTGTCTCTGGTGGAAAAAGGGCTAGCAGCTGTTTCCTGACGGAGAAGAGCCTCTTAGGAAATACACTCAGAAGCCTTTAGATGTGAGGGCATCACGCATACTACTGATTCCCAAGCAGCTCAGAAAGAATTGTGCGGGCGCACCTACAGGGAGAAGCGGGCACACACGGCGTGGCGCCGACGGGGTCGGGGTGCGCAGCTCTCCTTTGTGTTTGCTGTAACTGGAGCACAGCTGGTTTACAGTGTGTGTTAGTTTCAGGTGTAGCGCAAAGTGACTCAGTTACACACATATGTACGTCTATTGTTTTTCAGATTCTTTCCCCATACAGGTTATTAGAAAACATTGAGTAGAGTTCCCTGTGTCATACAGTAGGTCCTTGTTCTTTATCTATTTTATATATAGCAGTGTGTAAATGTTAATCCCAACCTCCTGAATTATCCCCCGGCCCTTTGGTAACCACAAGTTTGTTTTCTATGTCTACGAGTCTGTTTCTGTTTTGTAAATAAGTTCATTTGTATCATTTTTTTAGTTTCCACCTGTAAGTGATATATGATGATATTTGTCTTTCTGTCTGACTTCACTTAGCATGATCATCTCCAGGTCCATCCATGTTGCTGCAAATGGCATTATTTCATTCTTTTTTTATAGCTGAGTAATATTCCATTGTATATGTGTACCACATCTTCTTTATCCACTCATCTTTTGATGGACATTTAGGTTGCTTCCATGTCTTGGCTATTGTAAATGGTGCTGCAGTGAACACTAGGGTGCATGTATCTTTTCAAATTATGGTTTTCTCCAGATAAATGCCCAGGAGTGGGATTGCTGGGTAGTTCTATATTCAGTTTTTTAAGGAACCTCCGTACTGTTCTCCATAGTGGCTGCACCAATTTACCTTCCCACCAACAGTGCAGGAGGGTTCCCTTTTCTCCACACCCTCTCCAGCATTTGTTGTTTGTAGATTTTCTGGTGATTTCCATTCTAACTGGTGTGAGGTGATACTTCATTGCAGTTTTGATTTGCATTTCTCTAATTAGTGATGTTGAACATCTTTCCACGTGCCTTTTTGCCACCTGTGTGTCTTCTTTGCAGAAATTTCTACTTAGGTCTTCTGCCCATTTTTTGATTAGGTTTTCTTGATATTGAGCTGCATGAGCTGTTTGTATATTTTGGAGATGAATCCCTTGTCAGTCGCTTCATTTGAAAATATTTTCTCCCATTCCATAGGTTGTCTTTTCGTTTTATGGTTTCCTTTGCTATGCGAAAGCTCTTAAGTTTAATTAGGTCCCATGTGTTTATTTTTGTTTTCATTACTCTGGAAGATGGATCCAAAGATGTATTGCTGCGATATGTCAAAGGGTGTCCTCCCTATGTTTTCCTCTAGGAGTTTTATAGTATCCGGTCTTATGTTGAAGTCTTTAATCCATTTTGAATTTATTTTTTGTATGGTGTTGTTAGAGAATGTTCTAATTTCATTCTTTTACATGTAGCTGTACAGTTTCCCCAGCACTACTTATTGAAGAGACTGTATCTTCTCCATTGTATATTCTTGCCTCGTTTGTCGTAGATTAATTGACCATAGGTGTGTGGGTTTATTTGTGGGCTTTCTATCCTGTTCCATTGATCTACATTTCTGTTTTTGTGCAAGTACCATGCTGTTTTGATTACTGTAGCTTTGTAGTATAGTCTGAAGTCAGGGAGCCTGATTCCTCCAGCTCCGTTTTTCTTTCTCAAGATTGCTTTGGCTATTCGGGGTCTTCTGTGTTTTCATACAAATTTTAAAACTTTTTGTACTAGTTCTGTGAAAAATACCATAGGTAATTTGATAGGGATTTCACTGAGTCTGTAGATTACCTTGGGTAGTATAGTCATTTTGACAATATTGACTCTCCCAATCCATGAACTTGGTATATGCTTCCATCTATTTATGTCATCTTCTGTTTCTTTCATCAGCATCTTACAGTTTTTGGAGTACAGGTGTTTTTTGTTTTTTTTTTTCTCCTTAGGTAGGTTCATTCCTGGGTATTTTATTCTTTTTGATGCCATGGTAAATGGGACTGTTTCCTTAATTTCCCTTTCTGATCTTCTGTTGTTAGTGTATAGAAATCCAACAGATTTGTGTGTATTAATTTTGTATCCTGCAACTTTACCAGATTCGCTGATGAGCTCAAGCAGTTTCCTGGTAGCATCTTTAGGATTCTCAATGAATGTACAGTGTAATGTCATCTGAAAACGGTGACAGTTTTGCTTCTTTTCCAGTTTGGATCCCTTTTATTTCTTTTTCTTTTCCAACTGCTGTGGCTAGGACTTCCAAAACTATGCTGAATAAAAGTGGTGAGAGTGGACATCCTTGTTTGTTCTTTTTGAATTTATTTATTTTTGGCTGCGTTGGGTCTTTGTTGCTGTGCGCGGGCTTTCTCTAGTTGAGGCGAGCAGGGGCTACTCTTGCTGTGGTGCATGGGCTTCTCATTGCGGTGATTTCTCTTGCTGCGGAGCACAGGCTCTAGGCGCACAGGCTTCAGTAGTTGTGGCACACCGGCTTAGTTGCTCCGCAGCATATGGGATATTATTCCCAGACCAGGGCTTGAACCCGTGTCTCCCGCATTGGCAGGTGGATTCTTAACCACTTCGCCACCAGGGAAGTCCCCTTGTCTTGTTCTTGATCTTAGAGGAAATGCTTTCAGCTTTTCACCATTGAGTATGATGTTAGCTGTGGGGTTGTCATATATGGCCTTTATTATGTTGAGGTAGGCTCCCTCTATGCCTACTTTCTGGACAGTTTTTTTTTTAAATCATAAATGGGTGTGGAATTTTATCAGAAGTTTTTTCTGCTTCTACTGAGACGATCGTATGGTTTTTATTCTTCCATTTGTTAATGTGGTGTATCACACTGATTGATTTGCAGATACTGAAAAATCCTTGCATCCCTGGGATGGATCACACTTGATCGTGGTGTATGATCCTTTTAATGTATTGTTGGATTCGGTTTGCTAGTGTTTTGTTGAGGATTTTTGCATCTGTGTTCATCAGTGATATTGGCCTGTAATTTTTTTTTGAAGTATTTTTGTCTGGTTTTGGTATCAGAGTGATGGTCGCCTCATAGAATGAGTTTGGAAATGTTCCTTCTTCTGCAATTTTTTGGAATAGTTTCAGAAGGATAGGTGTTAACTCTTTTTTAAATGTTTGATAGAATTCACCTGTGAAACCATCTGGTCCTGGACGTTTTGGTTTGTTGGGAGTTTTTAAATCACAGATTCAATTTCAGTACTTGTAATTGGTCTTTTCATATTTTCTATTTCTTCCTGGTTCAGTTTTGGGAGATTGTACCTTTCTAAGAATTTGTCCATGTCTTCTAGGTTGTCCAATTTACTGCCATATAGTTGCCTGTAGTAGTCTCTTGTGGTCCTTTGTATTTCTGTGCTGTTGGTTGTAATGTCTCCTTTTTCATTTCTAATTTTATTGATTTGAGTCCTCTCCCTTTTTTTCCTGATGGGTCTTGCTAAAGTTTTATTAATTTTATCTTTTCAAAGAACCAGCTTTTACTTTAATTCATCTTTTTTTATGGTTTTCTTAGTCTGTATTTCATTTATTTCTGCTCTGATCTCTATGATTTCTTTCCTTCTACTAACTTTGGGTTTTGTTTGTTCTTCATCTTTAGTTGCTTTAATGTAAGGTTAGGTTGTTTGAGATTTTTCTTTTTCCTGAGGTCGGCTTGTATTGCTATAAACTTTCCTCTTAGAACTGCTTTTGCTGCGTTCCATAGCTTGTGGATCTTAGTGCTTTCGTCGTCATTTGCCTCTAGGTATTGTCTGATTTCCTCTTTGATTTCTTCAGTGATCCATTGGTCGTTCACTAGCATATTGCGTAGCCTCCACGTGTTAGTGTTTTTTTGCAGTTTTTTTTTTCTTGTAGTTGATTTCTAATCTTATAGTGTTGTGGTTGGAAAAGATGCTTGATATGATTTCAATTTTCCCAAGTTTACTGAGGCTCGCTTTGTGGCCCAGCACGTGATCTGTCCTGGAGAATGTTCCGTGTGCACTTGAAAAGAGTGTGTATTCTGCTGCTTTCGGACAGAATGCTCTGTAGGTATCCGTTAAGTGCATCTGGTCTAATGTGTCATTTAAGGCTTGTGTTTCCTCACTGATTTTCTGTCTGGATGATCTGTCCATTGATGTAAGTGGGGCGCTGAAGTCCCCCACTATTATTTATTTACTGTCAATTTCTCCTTTTATATCTGTTAACATTTGCCTTATATATTGAGGTGCTCCTGTGTTGGGTGCGTATATATTTACAATTGTTGTATCTTCTTCTTGGATCGATCCCTTGATCATTACGTAGTGTCCTCCTTTGTCTCTTGTAGTAGTCTTTATTTTCAAGTCTATTTTATCTGATATGAGTATTGCTACTCCAGCTTCCTTTTGATTTCCATTTGCATGGAATACCTTTTTCCACCCCCTTTCAGTCTGTATGTGTCTCTAGGTCTGAAGTGGGTCTCTTGTAGACAACACATATATGGGTCTTGTTTTTGTATCCATTCAGCCAGTCCACGTCTTTTGGTTGGAGCATTTAACCCGTTTACGTTTAAGGTAACTATTATTATTATTTTTTGCGGTACGCGGGCCTCTCACTGCTATGGCCTCTCCTGTTGCGGAGCACAGGCTCCGGACGCGCAGGCTCAGCGGCCATGCCGCTCGGCGGCATGTGGGATCCTCCTGGACCGGGGCACAAACCCGTGTCCCCTGCATCGGCAGGCAGACCCTCAACAACTGCGCCACCGGGAAGCCGCCATTTAAGGTAATTATTGATATGTATGTTCTTACTGGTATTTTGTTAATTGTTTTGCGTTTGTAGGTCTTTTTTCTTCCTTTCCTCTTTTGTTCTCTCTTCTTATGATTTGATGACTATCTTTAGTGTTGTGTTTGGATTCCTTTTTCTTTTTTGTGTGTACGTCTATTATAGATTTTTGGTTTGTGGTTACCATGAGGTTCTGATACAGCAGTGTATATAAACATATGATTGTTTTAAATTGTGATCTCTTAATTTCAAACGCACTTCCAGTGTCCTGCACTTGTGCTCTCCTCCTCTCACGATGGCTGGTGGTGATACCATGCTTGTGTGGATGATCTCCTACCTTTACTGTACGTTTGCCTTTACTGGTGAGCTTTCCCATTTCATCATTTTCTTGTTTCTAGTTGTGGCCTTTTCCACGTAGAGAAGTTCCTTCAGTGTCTCTTGTAACGCTGGTTTGGTGGTGCTAAATTCTTTTAGCTTTTGCTTGTCTATAAAGCTTTTGATTTCTCCATCAAATCTGAATGAGAGCCTTGCTAGGTAGAGTATTCTTGGTTGTATGTCTTTTCCTTTCATCACTTTAGATAGATATATCCTGCCACTCCCTTCTGGCCTGCATAGTCTCTGCTGAAAAAAAATCAGCTGATAATCTTTTGTTTTTAAAAATAAATTTATTTATTTTTGGCTGTGTTGGGTCTTCGTTGCTGCGAGCAGGCTTTCTCTAGTTGCGGCGAGTGGGGGCTACTCTTTGCTGCGGTGCACGGGCTTCTCATTGTGGTGGCTTCTCTTGTTGCGGAGCACGGGGTCTAGGCACGCAGGCTTCAGTAGCTGTGGCTTGCGGGCTCTAGAGCACGGGCTCAGTAGTTGTGGCACACTCCGCGGCACGTGGGATCTTCCTGGACCAGGGCTCGAACCTGTGTCCCCTGCATTGGCAGGCGATTCTTACCCACTGCACCACCAGGGAAGCCCGTCTTTCTTGTTTTTTGATGAGTGACTGTGCAGCAGTTAGCTGTGACTTTGGTGCTTTTGTGTTAGGTGAGCGCAAGGCCTTCTACTCCACCATCTTGTCTTCTCTCTGTGAGGCTATTCTTTTCCCTGTTTCTATTCTTGCAACTTTTCTGTGAGCTTGAAATTATTTCTAAACAAACACATGTTGCAAAAATCTCAGGGGCGTTCGGAATCTGTGGATATGGAAAGGTCTTCAAGGCATATCATAAGCGGAAAAACCAAAAACAACGCAAGGGTCAGAGTGAAAACACAAGGGGCTCCTCCTCAAAGTAAGTCATTTTATACCTTTTGAGGTACTGTACCGTGTGTGTGAATTACCTAACCAAATACTCAAGTTAAGTTAATTTTTAAAAAAGAGATATAGATAATGATTAAGTGAAGCCGGGTGAGGCAATGAAAACTTGTTCCTAGTTCCAAAGGGTCCAAGCTGAGAACAGAAAAAACCCAGATGGGCGGGGCCCTATCTGACTGAACTGATACAACAACAAGGAAGGACCCCAGAGGCCTTATGCCACCAGGTGGGCGGCTCCAGGGAATCGTGCGTTCCGTGTGACTCCGTTTACATGACATCCTAGAACAGGTAAAGCTCACCTTGGACGATGGGCCTGGGTTGCTGCTGGCCGGGGGGAAGGTTTCACTCAAGATTTGTGCCTCATACTGTAGGCACGTCAGACCTCGGTGCAACGAACAACGAGCTGCTCTCCTCATGTCCAGATTCCCTGGGACGCTGCTCCTGAGCCCTTCCTGCCACTGCCCACTGGCCGTGGAGAGCAAACAGAATGGAAGCCATCCCACCCTAACCAGGGGGCAGAGACCTGAGCGGCTCCCTCTGTGGGGCGATCTGCCATCTGCCCACCAGATGGCGCTGTGCCCTCGTGGCTGAGGCTGCCCTCCTCTGGCTTGGTCCAGCCGGACACAGAGCCTAGGACTCTGAGATGCCTTACTGCAGGGATGTGGGATTTGAGGACTCCAGAATTTGGAGCCTGTGGGCAGGTGGGGAAGCAGGATGAGGGCATGCAGGGACGCTGGTGGGGCTCCCGCCTGTGAGATGCCTTCACGGCAAGCTGACCCACCCACTGGGAGAATGAGGGGTCTCCTCTCTGTCCCCCCCCACCCCCTCCGCTGTGGCATGAGAGCACAGCTTCCTGGGCTCAGCCCCAGCTGCTCCTAGTGGGCTGAGTGGCTCTGGACAAGTGACTCAGCCTCTCTGAGCCTCAGCATCCTCCTCCCTAACTGGGTCCCGAGCCTCATGGGGCTGGTGGGACCCAGAGGTTGACCAGGAAGCCCAGGCTGCTGCCTGGTGGAGTGGGGGTGAGGGGCGCTCCACAGCTGGGCTTGCGCTCCAGTTCTTCTGTTACTGTTACTGCTGTTACCCTCTCATCCACTCGTGCCGCGGGAGTGAGGCTCAGAGAAGGCAACCCTGACACCCTGGGGGGAGGGGGCAGCCTCCACCTCCCAGCACTGCCCGGGGAGTCCTCACTGACCCTCCCCTCTGCCCATCTGGCCCCCTGCATCTGCCGCATTTCTGGACGGGCACCCGCAGGGTGGGTATATGTTCCCATTCTGTCAGCAACCCCACTCCGGGGGGCGTGGCCCAAAAGACGCAGCTCCTTTGGAATTCAGAGGAACTGGGAGCGCGTGACGCGTGGCTCTGTGATCCCTCGGCTCTGCCGCTAGGGCGTTCCTGTGGTCATTCAGGTTCTGGGCAGCCTGGCACGTGGCCTGGTCACAGCCCGCTGGCCGTGCCTGAAGGGGCAGGACGTACAATGTGTCCCCCACGCCCCGCTGCCCCCTGCTGATGGTGGGCCGTGGAGGGCCAGCTGCGGTCCTGCCGCAGGGACCTGCCCTGTCCCCAGGCATCCCCCCCGACAGTCCTGCCTCGCGTGCAGCCATGCACACACCCCACACTGGCTGACCCTGGAGCCCAAACACCGCTGGTCAACTCCTCCGGGTTCGGGAGGAGGGTCCAACTCCCTCTGTCCTGGGAGCCTCTCCAGGTGTCAGCCAGTGGTCAGTAGGGGCCTGCAGACACCCGGAGCTCCTCTCCCGCTCAGCCCCCCGCCGCTCGGGGCCTTTGTTAACAGCCTGTCTATTCGTCTGTCAAGCTCCTTCCATCAGGTGGCAGCAGAGAGAGAAGCAGCCCGAAGGCCCGGGACCGTCTCCGAGGGGACGCGCACTCACCGTGCTGGCAGCAGAGAAAGAAGCAGCCCGAAGGCCCGGGACCGTCTCCGAGGGGACGCGCACTCACCGTGCTGGCAGTGAACTCGGGCGGGTTGTCGTTCACGTCCGTCACCGTGATGATGGCTGTGGCCGTGTTGGACAGGCCATAGTTCAGGTTTCCTTCCATGTCTGTCGCTTGAACGATGACTGTGTACTGCTGAACTTTCTAGAAGGGCATGAGGGGGAGGAAGACAGCATCAGTTTGGGTTTTAGTTTACAGGCTGTTTATACTTTCATTAAAGAAATACATTCCCTGGACGGACTCAGCTGGGTCCCCGTCCTGCCCGGGGGCGCTGGCTGCAGGGCGCTCGGCAGGTGACCTGGCAGAAGGAAGTTCTCACTTGCGGTGGGTGGTGAGGTCTCTGCCTTCACCTCAGTGCCTGGCTTCCACAGGTGTAGATCGAGGTAGAAATAAGGAAAAGGGGGCCTGGAGCACACAGCACGCTGTGCTGGGTTTGCCAGACCAGGGGTGGACAGTTTGGAAAGAGGGGCGACCCCCAGACGTGTGTCTGCAGGGACCTCATTTCTTTAGCATCCTCAGTGTCTAGTTCAGCCTCAGTCCAGAAATTCAAACAGGAGAAGGGAGTCAAGCCCTCTCCCCTCTCTCTGCAGGCACACAGACACCAGCATTACTCTGTGTCTGAACACAGTCTGGAAGGAGTGGTTAGCGTTCAGATGCAGGTGTGAATTTTAAAAGGCAAAATGATGCTTGATGGGGACGGCGAATTTCACTGGGCACTGAAGGGGCCACCCAGCCCTTCTCCACCTGGACCCACTGGTGCAGCAACCCCAGGTCAGCAGAGGGGGCCTTTCCACACCCCTGTTCTGAGCAGAGGCCGCAGGTGTTTCCAACTGTGACAGGTGAGGACGAGCCTGGTGGGCAGCTCTCTGCTGGGACCACAGCCCACCTCTCACTGGCACCATTGGGGAGGGAGGGTTCTGGGGTCCAGGGCAGAAAGGGACCTTCTGAAATGCCTCCAAGGAATGAACGATCCCAAGTCCCGCTCCCCTAAGAGGCTCAGGGAAGAGCCCACTTCTCAGCCCCACCATTCAGGGAAATGTGCTCAGGGTCCCTAGGGGGCTCCGGAAGGGATTATAAACAGCAGACGGCCGCAGACGGCCGCAGACGGCCGCAGAGCGCCACTCCCTTTCCCTCCCTCCCAGCCTCCCTCCATCCACCCGTGAGTCCCTCCATTTCTCTCTCCTTCCCAGACCCACAGCCCATGTGGGGAAAGCAGGATAGCCTCACGTAAATCAATGAAATTAGAACACTCCCTCTCACACCATACACATAAATAAACTCAAAATGGCTTGAAGACTTAGACATGACACCATAAAACTCCTAGAAGAGAACATAGGCAAACCATTCTCTGACATAAATCGTAGCAATGTTTTCTTAGGTCAGTCCCCCCAGGTAATAGAAATAAAAGCAAAAATAAATGTTAGCTTTTGCACAGCAAAGGAAATGATAAACAAAATGAATAGACAACCTACAGACTGCCAGCAAATATTTGCAAATGGGGCTTCCCTGGTGGCGCAGTGGTTGAGAGTCCGCCTGCCGATGCAGGGGTCACGGGTTCGTGCCCCGGTCCGGGAAGATCCCACATGCAGTGGAGTGGCTGGGCCCGTGAGCCATGGCCGCTGAGCCTGCGTGTCTGGAGCCTGTGCTCCGCAACGGGAGAGGCCGCAACGGGAGAGGCCACAACAGTGAGAGGCCTGCGTACCGCAAAAAAAAAAAAAAAAAAAAATTGCAAATGATGCGACCGACTGACAAGGGCTTAATCTCCAAAACATACAAACAGCTCACAACTCAATAACAAAAACCAAACAACGCAATCAAAAAATGCACAGAAGACCTAAGTAGACATTTCTCCAAAGAAGACATAAAAACGGCGAAGAGGCATGGAAAAGATGCTCAACATCGCTCATTATTAGAGAAACGCAAATCAGAACTACAAACAGATACCACCTCACAGCAGTCAGAATGGCCATCATCAAAAAGTCTACAAACAACAAATGCTGGAGAGGGTGTGCAGAAAAGGGAACCCTCCTGCACTGCTGGTGAGAATGTAAATTGGTACAACCAATGGAGAACAGTACGGAGGTTCCTTAAAAAAACTAAAAATAGAGTTACTGTATGATCCTGCAATCCCACTCCTGGGCATATACCCGGAGAAAACCATAACCCAAAAAGATACGTGCACCCCAATGTTCACAGCAGCACTGTATACAATAGCCAAGACATGAAAGCAACTTAAATGTCCGTGGACAGATGAATGGATAAAGAAGATGTACATATATACATGGAATACTACTCAGCCATAAAAAAGAATGAAATACTACCATTTACAGCAACATGGATGGGCCTAGAGGTGATCATACTAAGAAGTCAGTCAGAGAAAGACAAGTATCATATGATCTCACTTATATGTGGAATCTTAAAAAAAAAGGTACAAATGAACTTATTTACAAAACAGAAACAGACTCACAGACACAGAAAACAAACTTACCAAAGGGGAAAGGGAGGGGAGGGATAAATTAGGAGTTTGGGATTAACAGATTCACACTACTGTATATAAAATAGATAACAAGTTCCTACTGTACGGCACGGGGAATTGTATTCGATATCCTGTAATAAACCATAATGGGAAAGGATATGAAAAAGAATATATGGCTTTATATATGTATAACTGAATTGCTTTGCTGCACACCTCAAACTAAGACAACATTGTAAATCAACTGTACTTCAATAAAAAATACAAGACGTTTGGTGGCCCTGGGCTCTGACATCAGGCATCACAGACCAGGTACCTCCCGGACCGGCCTCATGGTGATGCCACAAACTTCTCAGGGAACGAGGGCCGGGGAAACCAGGGAGGCTTCCAGGAGGTGGTGGGCTGTTCTGCCCAGAGGTGACAGGATGAGTGAGGGCTGAGTGGAGGGTGTGGACCAGAGCTGGGAGGTGGCTCGGGAGGCTCACACTGTCTCCCACCCAGATGGATGTCTGGCCTCCACCTCTGTCAGCGCCGCAGTCCACGTGCCCAGGGCCGGTGTGCAGCTGGGGGGTGGCGGTGCTAACTCCCCTCCTCCCCGCCCTGGCTCTTATTCCAAGAGGCCTCCCCCAGGAGTGAGCCTCTCAGAGGAGCAGGAAACAGCTCCTTGGCACACAGCTGGGGCGTCCCTTCAAGGGATGAAGTATCTGGAGGAGGAGAGTGAGGAGAGCACATCGGGGCCTCTGAACAGGCTCCTAGGTAGGGGGCGAGAGGGGAGGGGCCCCAGTGCCGTGCTGGGCTCAGGTCCCCACCTGGGAGAGGGGGCAGGGCCACGTGCCTGAAATAGCGAGCGGGAAAGCAGTCCCAAGACCAGGACAGTCACTGCTCTTCCCCCCTCACCTGCTCTGACACCGGCCAGACCCTGGGGACCCACCTCGTGCTGGGCCCCTGTTCCCGCTGCCAAGAACCGGCTGTGACGGCGCCTCCAGGGGACCCCCTCCCCCACCGCAGAATGGACCTGCCCTCCTCACAGCCCCACAGTCCTTGGGATCAACCCCTCTGACAGTCACTCAACAAACATGGGCCTGACTCTCCTCGGAGATGGAGAGCACCCCGAGGTCGGCCTCACACTCAGGCTGGGCCCCTGGAAGCCCAGCCTGGAGCCGGTACACAGAACGCACTCAGTCCGTGCTCGTTACATGAACCGAGCACACGTCTAAAGAGCTGATGATGTTTTTTGTGAACGTGGTTAGAACCTGCGCCCAAGGAGACATGAAAAAATCAAAGCAACAGCCTACACTTGCTTGGGTGCCACGTCACACCTTGAACGTTCTCCCACAAAAGATTAAGTCTTGCCTCCTTCCCTGCTTCCTCTCTCCGTCCTCCATCTACCTACCCGACCACTCATCCATCCATCCATCCTCCATCCATCCGTCCATCCATCCATCCTTCATTTACAGGGACCCCCCCCCACCCTCTGTTAGGTGGGATCACGACCACCCGGTGAGGTGGCGAGAGGTCCTCTCAGCTGTTCATGAGATAAATGAACTCAGGGAGCGGGGACAGGCTTCCCCTGGAGGTACCATCAGAGCAGAGTGTGGGGCTCACCAGACAGGGAAGCGGGGACAGGCACGATGTGGGTCCCCAGGGTCGGGGTGGTGTTGGGGCAGGTGAGGGGGAGAAGCACGGTGACTGTCCCAGGCTAGGAAGTGCTCTCCCTTCCTGCTCACTCTTTCAGTGATGTGGCCCTGCCCCATCTCACAGGTGGGGACGCTGAGTCTCATGATGTCCCCAGAGGCACGCAGCAAACCAGAGGCTGCTGGAGTGGCCGTGGGATTCCCGGTGCGGGTTGGCGCCTCTGTGATGGGTGAATGCAGACGGCTCCGTGCCGCCAAGGCAGCGACGTCAGCCAGGCTGCCAGGAGGCCTCTCTCTGAATGTGGCACACGAGGTACCCAAGGGCACGGCAGCGCCATCCTTAACCCGCTTCCCCCCGACAGCTGCACGGTCAGTATCCATCTCCACGTGTGGACAGCTGCATATGCTCAGACATCCATTGCGCCCTTGACATCAGGACCTCGCTCAGGGCAGGGGTCCCTCCTTCGCGACTGCCGTGCCTCCGGACCCCAGCAGGGAGTAAGTGCCCCTCCCTCTTGCCCATCAAAGGCGGCTGGTCATCTCTGGTCACTGCTGCCTCAGCAGGGACATGGCAGCGACAGGCTGGGGACAGTACCAGTGCCAGGGTGGGTAGACCGACAAACCGAACCCGAACCTCAGGTCCCCACGTGCCCTCGGCGAGGGTCCTGCCCGGAGCGTCCCGGATCCAGCCAGGCCTGAAGGCGCCCTGTGCGTTCAATCACGTGAGCCAGTTAGCCCTCTTTTTTGTTTGATCCTGGAGCTCGTTTCTGTCCTCTGCCACAGAAGGGGGTCTGACTGCCCCACCTGCTACTGTCTTTCTTTTTGTGAGGGACACCATCACAGGAAGCACAGTGGGACGACCGGGCACCTCATGCAGGAGAGAACAGGACTCCGCTGACGTTCTCCCAGCACCACCGGCCCCGACCCTCGGGGCACCGATGGGGCCTGAGGGCGGACTCGGGGCCCGACTGTCGTGGCCTCAGTCGGGGTGTCGTGGTGAGCGCTCCGCCATGGAGCCTCGCAGTCACCCCCACAGTGTCGACAGACACCACGCCCCCCGTCCAGCTCTGCCGTAGATTACTCCTTACAGCTCAGGCTTCCTTGTACTTCAGTAAACACATTTAGAAGCGTTCATGCCGCTGCCATAAATGGCAAACGAGCATCACCTTCCACAAATAGAAATTAGTCCTAAACACGACTGTGTATTTTTAAAGGTCCATCTGTGAGTGTCCAGGCCCAGTGCACGAAGCAATGGGGGGACCCAGGCCGACGGAGCCACGCGACGCCCCCCGCAGCGGCTGCCCGTCACCTCTTGCCATGCGGAGAGACACGCAGGCTGAGAGGGGCCCGCCCCACCCCCGGCTGGTAGGCTAACACGGAGCGGGTCCCAGGGCTCCTCTGCTAGGACCTGCCCTGGCTCTGCTCCCTGGGCACAAGCAGAGGCCTACAGTCCACCGGTCCCGGGGCAGGCGGGCCCGCTGGCCGCACGCTTTCTCCTCTGCCGCCCCCCAAAGCCACGGTGCCCTCCGGGCCGGTGCAGGGCTGTTCCGCCTGCCCTGGCACTCTGCTCGCCCCCATCAGCAAGGCCTTCCCTGCCTCCCTGAATAAAATACAATCGCTGCCCCATGGCCGCTCCCCCTGCCGGCTGCCCGCTCTCCCGAGACTCTGCTTCACTTCTCAGCGTCAGCGCGGCCGCCCTCCACCGGCTCCTGCCCCACGAGCAGGGCTCCGGAGCCCAGGACTTCACACTCAGTGCCGTCTCCCCGGCGTCTAGAACACGCCTGCACGCTGTCCGTGGGTGGCGGGGACGATGCCACCCTCCCTGGGCGCTGGCGGTGTCTGTGGGCACAGCTCGGCGAGGCCAGGGCCATAGCTTGGATCGGTCTGCCCCAGGGCAGCCGGGCACAGGACGGGGTGGGCATCAGGGATGCCCCTCGGGCTGACCCATACACAGGTCTGGAGCAGAGATGTTTCCAGAGCTCAGCAGGCGGAAGGGGTGAGTGGGCTCCTAGGGGTCAGTGCTGAAGGGAGACCGCCTCAGGGCTGGCTGCCCTTGCAGGGCTGAGGCACCCAGAGTCCCACCGCGGGGCACGCACAGGCTCTGCCAGCCCCGACGTGGAAGGCTCCGGCCAGCCTGGGGGATCTGGAGGTGGGAGCTGGGGATGCAGAGCAGGAGGGAGCCGGCTGGGTCTCCCACCTGACCACAAATTCACCTTTGCCACCCAGGCCCTGCTTTGCGTGGGCTGTCACGGGGAAGAAAACACACATGATCATAGCGCAGGAGCCCACAGTCCGGCGCGGGCAGCCTCACCCTAAACGGGCCATGCACGGGCCACGGCGGGCGGGCCTGGGACGGACGGCGCTTGGCTGCGGGGGCCTCGGCTGCCCGCCTCTGTTCCCACCCTGGTCTCGTCGGCCAGCAGGGATCACAGAGGTTATTCTTTGGGGGCAGTAAAGACAAACCCAAATATAAGTCCCATCAGGAGCCTCAGAACATGGAAATAGGGCCTCTGTACATAAAGTGAAGGTAAGGCTCGAGATGGGACCACCTGGGCTAGGGCGGCCCCAATCCAGTGACAGGTGTCCTGGGGAGAGGAGATGAGGGCACAGGACACAGGGAGGAGGTGGCCACTCGAGATGGGGGCAGAGACTGGAGTGGCCACAAGTGAAGGATGCTGGCAGAAGCACAGGAGGTGTTCCACGACCCTCCAGAAGGAAGCAGCACGGCCTGCGTTTGGGAGCTCTGGCCTCCAGAGCTGGATGCGATTCTGTTGTCTGATGGCGCCCAGTGGGTGGCCACCCAGGAACCGCACAATGGCCTCGGGCTCACCCTTCCCAGGCCGCTGGAGGCATCTGAGATACCCCCTTCCCCATGCTGGCCTTGCTCCAAGCAGATGGTGAGCTTCCACCTGGAGAGGCTTCCCCTGAGACCCCGTGGCCTCACCGTCTGGGCTCTGTCCATCTCACCGCCCGGCGGGAAGGAGGCAGGCCCAGGGCTGGAAGGCTGGGAGGAGGGTCGTCACCCCAGCCTCGCCTCTGGGACCAGCCGACACTGCACGGGGCCGAGCAGGAAACAGGAGGATTCATGCCCACAGCAAAGGGAGGGGCTTAACCAGAGAAGAGGAAGAAAAGTGTCGCCGTTGTCACGTGACTGACTGCAGCCGGAAGTCACTCGGTCTTTCTCGCCTCCTTAATCATAGAATCACAGCCTCTACACGGGGCCATCACGGGCTGCTGCCCTCAGAAGACACTGGAGAGAAACATGGGGACACATGCAGGTGTGTGTTATGCACGCATGCATGCATGTGCATGTCTGTGTACTAGCGCACACACGTGTATGTGACAGGCACATGTATACACGTGTGCAAGTGTGCACACACGTGTATGTATGTATCATGTGTGCACGTACATGTGTGTGTGCCTGAGTGTGTGTTGTACAGACAACCACCACTAGAGGGCGGGCCGGTCCTGCTTTGCGGAGCAGGGTCGGGGGTCCTTCCTGGCCATGGCGGGGGCTGGAAGAAAATCCAGCAAGAAGGAAGAAACGGGGGCTGGGACCCAGTGGAACCCAGTGCCTCCCCGTGGACGAGGCCTCTGAGATCCAGGCCAGCTCAGTCTGGGCACCGGACTAGGCATCGCGGGAGCACTGGGGGGACACGGGTCCAGGCTCTGCTGTGGCTTTTGTTTCAGAAAGTATACTTTTCAGACTTAATAACGGTCACTGTTTTGTCTTTTACCAAATCCCGTTGTGGAGGGGCATGTAGAGGCCAGGGGTGGGTGGGCAGGGCCCACGCACACCCCGGGGAAGCATCCCTGGACACAGACACACTCACATCTTAGCAGCAGGGTCCAGCATGGTTAAGAGTTTTGATATTTTCATTTAAAAAGCCTTCCTAGATGGCGGAGTAGAAGGACGTGCCTTCACTCCCTCTTGTGAGAACACTGGAATCACAACTAACTGCTGAACGATCATCGACAGGAAGACACTGGAACTCACCAAAAAAGACACCCCACATCCAAAGACAAAGGAGAAGCCACAATGAGACGGTGGGAGGGGCGCAATCACAATACAATCAAATCCCATAACTGCTGGGTGGGTGACTCACAAACTGGAGAACACTTATACCACGGAAGTCCACCCACTGGAGCCCCACATCAGGCTTCTGAACCTGGGGGTCTGGCAATGGGAGGAGGAATTCCTAGAGAATCAGACTTTGAAGGATAGCGGGATTTGATTGCAGGACTTCAACAGGACTGGGGGAAACAGAGACTCCACTCTCAGGGGGGCACACACAAAGTAGTGTGCGCACCAGGACCCAGGGGAAGGAGCAGGGACCCCATAGGAGACTGAACCAGACCTACCTGCTAGTTTTGGAGGGTCTCCTGCAGAGGCCGGGGGTGGCTGTGGTTCACCGTGGGGACAAGGACACTGGCAGCAGAACTTCTGGGAAGTACTCCTTGGCGTGAGCCCTCCCAGAGTCCACCATTAGCCCCACCAAAGAGCAGGGTAGTCCAGTGCTGGGCCGCCTCAGGCCGAACAACCAACAGGGAGGGAACCCAGCCCCACCCAACAGCAGTCAAGCAGATTAAAGTTTTACTGAGTTCTGCCCACCAGAGCAACAGTCAGCTCTACCACCACCAGTCCCTCCCATCAGGAAGCTTGCACAGTCCTCTTAGCCTCATCCACCAGAGGGCAGACAGCAGAAGCAAGAACTACAATCCTGCAGCCTGTGGAACAAAAACCACATTCACAGAAAGATAGACAAGATGAAAAGGCAGAGGGCTATGTACCAGATGAAGGAACAAGATAAACCCCAGAAAAACAACTAAATGAAG
Organism: Grampus griseus; assembly: GCF_964374135.1. Lineage (NCBI taxonomy): Eukaryota > Metazoa > Chordata > Mammalia > Artiodactyla > Delphinidae > Grampus > Grampus griseus. The sequence goes on along the minus strand of NC_139008.1, from coordinate 86,995,072 downwards.
TGGAGATAGGCAACATTCCAGAAAAAGAATTCAGAATAATGATAGTGAAGATGATCCAGGACCTCGGAAAAAGAATGGAGGCAAAGATTGAGAAGATGCAAGAAATGTTTAACAAAGACCTAGAAGAACCGAAGAACGAACAAACAAACAAGAGATGAACAATACAATAACCAAAATGAAAAATACACTAGAAGGAATCAATAGCAGAATAACTGAGGCAGAATAATGGATAAGTGGGGATTCCCTGGTGGTGCAGTGGTTGAGAGTCCGCCTGCCGATGCAGGGGACGGGGGTTCATGCCCCAGTCCAGGAGGATCCGACATGCCACGGAGTGGCTGGGCCCGTGAGCCATGGCCGCTGAACCTGCATGTCTGGAGCCTGTGGTCCGCAACGGGAGAGGCCACAACAGTGAGAGGCCCGCGTACCACAAAAAAAAACAAACAAAAAAAACGGATAAGTGACCTGGAAGACAGAATGGTAGAATTCACTGCCGTGGAACAGAATAAAGAAAAAAGAATGAAAAGAAATGAAGATAGCCTAAGAGACCTCTGGGACAACATTAAACGCAACAACATTCGCATTATAGGGGGTCCCAGAAGGAGAAGAGAGAGAGAAAGGACCCGAGAAAATATCTGAAGAGATTATAGTCGAAAACTTCCCTAACATGGGAAAGGAAATAGCCACCCAAGTCCAGGAAGTGCAGAGAGTCCCATACAGGATAAACACAGGGAGAAGCACGCCAAGACACATAGTAATCAAACTGGCAAAAATTAAAGACAAAGAAAAATTATTGAAAGCAGCAAGGGAAAAACAACAAATAACATACAAGGGAACTCCCATAAGGTTAACAGCTGATTTCTCAGCAGAAACTCTACAAGCCAGAAGGGAGTGGCATGATATACTTAAAGTGATGAAAGGAAAGAACCTACAACCAAGATTATCTACCGGGCAAGGATCTCATTCAGATTCGATGGAGAAATCAAAAGCTTTACAGACAAGCAAAAGCTAAGAGAATTCAGCACCACAAAACCAGCCCTACAACAAATGCTAAAGGAACTTCTCTAAGTGGGAAACACAAGAGAAGAAAAGTACCTACAAAAACAAACCCAAAACAATTAAGAAAATGGTGATAGGAGCATACATGTTGATAATTACCTTAAACGTGAATGGATTAAATGATCCAACCAAAAGACACAGGCTCGCTGAATGGATACAAAAAACAAGATCCTTATATATGCTGTCTACAAGAGACCCACTTCAGACCTAGGGACACATACAGACTGAAAGTGAGGGGATGGGAAAAAGATATTCCATGCAAATGGAAATCAAAAGAAAGCTGAGGAGCAATACTCATATCAGATAAAATAGACTTTAAAATAAAGACTGTTACAAGAGACAAGGAAGGACACTGCGAAAGGGATCAATCCAAGAAGAAAATATAACGATTATAAATATATATGCAGCCAACACAGCAGCACCTCAATACATAAGGCAACTGCTAACAGCTATAAAAGAGGAAATCGACAGTAACACAGTAATAGTGGGGGACTTCAACACCTCACTTACACCAATGGACAGATCATCCAAACAGAAAATTAATAAGGAAACACAAGCTTTAAATGACACAATAGACCGGATAGATTTAATTGATATTTATAGGACATTCCATCCAAAAACAGCAGAATACACTTTCTTCTCAAGTGCGTATGGAACATTCTCCAGGATAGCTCACATCTTGGGTCACAAATCAAGCCTCAGTAAATTTAAGAAAACCGAAATCATATCAAGCATCTTTTCTGACCACAACGCTATGAGATTAGAAATCAATTACAGGGAAAATAACGTAAAAAACACAAACACCTGGAAGCTAAACAATACATTACTAAATAACCAAGAGATCACTGAAGAAATCAAAGAGGAAATCAAAAAATACCTAGAGACAAATGACAATGAAAACACAACGATCCAAAACCTATGGGATGCAGCAAAAGCAGTTCTAAGAGGGAAGTTTATAGCCATACAAGCCTACCTCAAGAAACAAGAAAAATCGCAAATAAACAATCTAACCTTACACCTAAAGGAACTAGAGAAAGAACAAACACAACCCAAAGTTAGCAAAAGGAAAGAAATCATAAAGATCAGAGCAGAAATAAATGAAATAGAAACAAGAAAACAAGAGCAAAGATCAATAAAACTAAAAGCTGGTTCTCTGAGAAGATAAACAAAATTGATAAACCATTAGCCTGACTCATCAAGAAAAAGAGGGAGAAGACTCAAATCAATAAAAATAGAAATGAAAAAGGAAAAGTTACAACAGACACCGCAGAAATACAAAGCATCCTAAGAGACTACTACAAGCAACTCTATGCCAATAAAATGGACAATGTGGAAGCAATGGACAAATTCTTAGAAAGGTATAAACTTCCAAGAGTGAGCCAGGAAGAAATAGAAAATATGAACAATCACAAGTAATGAAATTGAAACTGTGATTAAAAATCTTCCAACAAAGTCCAGGACTAGATGGCTTCACAGGTGAATTCTATCAAACATTTAGAGAAGCGCTAACACCATCCTTCTCAAACTCTCCCAAAAAACTGCAGAGGAAGGAACACTCCCAAACTCATTCTATGAGACCACCATCACCCTGATACCAAAACCAGACAAAGATACTACAAAAAAAGAAAATTACAGACCAATACCACTGATGAATATAGATGCAAAAATCCTCAACAAAATACTAGCAAACAGAATCCAACAGCACATTAAGTGGGATTTATCCCAGGGATGCAAGGATTCTTCAGTATACGCAAATCAATCAATGTGATACACCATATTAACAAATTGAAGAATAAAAACCATATGATCATCTCAATAGATGCAGAAAAAGCTTTTGACAAAATTCAACACACATTTATGATAAAAACTCTCCAGAAAGTGGGCACAGAGGGAGACTACATCAACATAATAAAGGCCATATATGGCAAACCCACAGCAAACATCATTCTCAATGGTGAAAAACTGAAAGCATTTCCTCTAAGATCAGGAAAAAGACAAGGATGTCCACTCTCACCACTATTATTCAACATAGTTTTGGAAGTCCTAGCCACGGCAATCAGAGGAGAAAAAGAAATAAAATGAATACAAATTGGAAAAGAAGAAGTAAAACGGTCACTGTTTGCAGATGACATGATACTATACATAGAGAATCCTAAAGACGCTATCAGAAAACTACTAGAGCTAATCAATGAATTTGGTAAAGCAGCAGGATACCAAATTAATGCACAGAAATCTCTTGCATTCCTATACACTAATGATGAAAACTCTGAAAGAGAAATTAAGGAAACACTCCCATTTACCATTGCAACAAAAAAGAATAAAATACCTAGGAATAAACCTACCTAGGGAGACAAAAGACCTGTATGCAGAAAACTATAAGACACTGATGAAAGAAATTAAAGGTGATACCAACAGATGGAAAGATATACCATGTTCTTGGATTGGAAGGATCAATATTGTGAAAATGACTCTACTACCCAAAGCAACCTACAGATTCAATGCAATCCCTATCAAATTACCAATGGCATTTTTTAAAGAACTAGAACAAAAAATCTTAAAATTTGTATGGAGACACAAAACACCCGAATAGCCAAAGCAGTCTTGAGGGAAAAAAATGGAGCTGGAGGAATCAGACTCCCTGACTTCAGACTATACTACAAAGCTACAGTAATCAAGACAATATAGTACTGGCACAAAAAACAGAAATACAGATCAATGGAACAAGATAGAAAGCCCAGAGATAAACCCACGCACCTATGGTCAACTAATCTACGACAAAGGAGGCAAGGATATACAATGGAGAAAAGGCAGTCTCCTCAATAAATGGTGCTGGGAAAACTGGACGGCTACATGTAAAAGAATGAAATTAGAACACTCCTTAACACCATACACAAAAATAAACTCAAAATGGATTCGAGACCTAAGTGTAAGACCGGACACTATAAAACTCTTAGAGGAAAACATAGGAAAAACACCCTTTGACATAAATCACAGCAAGATCTTTTTTGATCCACCTCCTAGAGTAATGGAAATAAAAACAAAAATAAACAAATGGGACCTAATGAAACTTAAAAGCTTTTGCAAAGCAAAGGAAACTACAAACGAGATGAAAAGACAGCCCTCAGAATAGGAGAAAATATTTGCAAACGAATCAACAAAGGATTAATCTCCAAAATATAGAAACAGCTCATGCAGCTCAATATTAAGAAAACAAACCCAATCCAAAAATGGGCATAAGACCTAAATAGACATTTCTCCAAAGACGACATACATACAGATGGCCAAGAAGCACATGAAAAGCTTCTCAGCATCACTAATTATTAGAGAAATGCAAACCAAAACTACAATGAGGTATCACCTCACACCAGTTAGAATGGGCATCATCAGAAAATCTACAAACAACAAATGCTGGACAGGGTGTGGAGAACAGGGAACCCTCTTGCACTGTTGGTGGGAATGCAAATTGATACAGCCACTATGGAGAACAGTATGGAGGTTCCTTAAAAAACTACAAATAGAACTACCATGTGACCCAGCAATCCCACTCCTGGGCATTTATCTGAAGAAAACCATAATTCCAAAAGACACGTGCACCCCAATGTTCATTGCAGCACTATTTACAATAGCCAGGTCATGGAAGCAACCTAAATGCCCATTGACAGACAAATGGATAAAGAAGATGTGGCACGTGTATACAATGGAATATCACTCAGCCATACAAAGGAACGAAATCGGGTCATTTGTAGAGACATGGATGAATCTAGAGACTGTCATACAAAGTAAGTCAGAAAGAGAAAAACAAATTATCGTATATTAACGCATATATGTGGAACCTAGAAAAATGGTACAGATGAACCGGTTTGCAAGGCAGAAATAGAGACACAGATGCAGAGAACAAACGTATGGACAACAAGGGGGGAAAGTGGCACGGTGGGGTGGTGCTGTGATGAACTGGGAGATTGGCATTGACATATATATACTAATATGTATAAAATGGATAACTTATGAGAACCTGCTGTATAAAAAAATAAGTAAAATAAAATTCAAAAAAAAGAATCAATATGAGATGGTGGTAATGTATAAATAGATAAACGGAACAACAATGAAAGGAAACATAAATGGCATCTTGAACTTCCTTTCAGAATCCTAAAATGCACCTCTAAAAATAGGTATTTTATACCTAAATCCTTAGTTTATGTTATGTTTAATGTCCATTAAAGCGCAAAAATTAAATATCAAAATAAATAACTAAAATAAAAAGCTTTCCTCCGGGCCTTGATCCCTGGCCTTACTGCATTTCACGGTTTACGCGAGGCCGGGTGAGGGAGCCCTGCGGGAGCGGACTGCCTGGGGCTGTTTTCGGTGCTGCTCTAGCGCCGCCTGCTGGCGACTCCACAGACCACACTCAGCCTCCACCCCGACCTCCGACCAGCCCTGGGGAGTAGGGGCGTCACACCCTCCGCACTCTGCAGGTGACCACACTGAGTCTTTGGTGGGCCAGGTGGCTCCGTCAGGGTCCGGGCTGGTGAGCCGTGTGCCTGGGGCCTGGCGGTTGGAGGCTGGATCCCAGCAACCGGCTTCCTGGGACTAAGAGATGACCCTGGGCCCAGCTCTGGACCGGCCGGCGTTCCTCCTCCACCTTTGCTCTCCCTACCGACACGCCCACCCCAGTGGAGCGGGAAGGAGGTGGGTGGGGGAGTGGGCGGCCCGCTGAAGGATGGTTGGCGACAGCCGCTTGCCACCCGTGGGTGTACCGAGCAGGTGCCCCCGCCGGCCAGCCTGGGCCGCTGCCCAGCAGTACCCCCTGCTCCTGCCGGGTGCAGATCCCCTGCAGCCGCGCAGCGGTGGTGCCGAAGTGAGTTCATTAAAACGCGATTTGCCGTTTTCAAGTTCAAGAGGAGGGAAGAAAACCGCAAGCGGTGTCCCTGGGGTTTTCACTCACCTCCCCGTAGCTCAGCATTTAAATTTTGCAGAACATCCATCAATAATGCATCTGGCTGGCCTGCCCGAGAAAAGCATCAAAGATCCCCGCACCCTGCGCGCGCTCAGCCCTCTCCACGCAGGGCCGCCGGGACACGCAGCCAGCGGTGCAGCTTGGACCCCACCGTCCGCACTGCTCCCGGGGCTGGGTCAGCCTGTGCCCAGTGCCGAGGGTCACTGCTGGGAGACAGAGCACACCAAGGGCCGGGCCTCCTGCCTGGGTCTGGTTCTCGTGTGCTCAGCCCTCGGGTGTCCGCCCAGGGCCCGAGAATGTGACTGGGGACCCACGAGATGGGCCCTGGGGGGAGGAGGAGCCCCAAGACTGATGACCTTGTTCACTCAAGTGCATCGAGACTTATCCCAAAAGGCTAAGGGAGTGTGGCCGCCGTGGAAAACTGGCTGCAGGTCCTGGGAAGTTACATGTTACGCCCTCAAGTCCACAGCTAGGCGTGCACCCGAGAGAACAGCAACAGGCGTTCAGGCAGGTGCTGTACCTGTGTTCGCAGCAGCACCTGTCACGGGGGAAGCAGCCCAAACACCCACCATCAGACGAGGGGACGAGCGAAGCGTGGCCTGTCCGTGCGGCGGAAAAGGAGGGACGCACTGACCCCGGCTACAACGTGGATGAACCTCGAAAACGCGGCGCTCAGCAAAAGCGGCCAGACCTGCAAAGGCCCTGGGGCAGGGGCTCACTGTGGCCAGCGAGCGGGGAAGCGGGCGCTGGAGGGTGGAGAGGGAGCAGGGGCCACGTGGACTCCACTCTGGGGAGATGGGCAGGCACAGGAGGGTTTGAGAAGGCAGCGACGACCGGATTGGCACGTGGACACGATCGCCTGGCTGCTGACTGAGGACAGACTGTAGGGCGGGGGCGGGGCTGGGAGAGCGCCTGGGCGGGCGCCATCCTGGTCTAAGCAGGAGGTGGCGGCAGCTCTGGCCCAGTGCCAGGGTGCGGGTGACATGTAAAAAAGGAAGAAACAGGGTACCTCGATGGGCCAGCCAGGTGAGTTTGCGGACAGACTCAGCGGGGAGGGGGTCCTGGCCACTGAAGGGTGTGGGGAAGCTGCATGCTGGGTCCTACACGTGTCGTCGACAGAGTGAACACGTAGGGACGCCCTTCGCTTCTGCCAGGAAGTACACATGCTCCCTTTCCTTGAGACGCACACTCAGCAGCTGGGCCTCCTTTCCACTGGCCACTCCAGGGTCCATGGACCATCTGAGATTCCCAAAGCCTGGACACGGATCCCCCCTCGTACTTGGGACAGTTTTGAGGGGCATCCAAGTGGCGAGAAGTCAGACGGACTCACAGTGGGAGACGGTTCCCGCTTCAATTCTGGGCCAGGAAAAGCTCAGTCTGGGGCCAGTGTTATGGGAGGTTAACCCTCCTTATGGAGACCGAGAGAGGAAGGGGCAGGGGAAGAAGGGAGGGAGGGGGGAGGCCTAGGGTTCAGATCTCGGAAAGGACACGCTGGCGGGCGGAATCTCACACACCCCGCCTCCCCGCAACCCCCGCCCCAGCCAGCAGCCCAGCACAGGCTGAGGGCAGGGAGCCGCCTGCGTTCAAATGCCAGCCTTCCCTTCCCTGCTGTGTGACTCTGGGCAAGCTTCTTCCCTCTCTGTGCCTCGTCTTATCCATAAACAGAGACTACACTGAAGCACCTGGATTCCTGAGCAGAAAGAGGAGAGGCGGCGGCTGAGGCAGGAGGAGACCCCTGGGCATGTGTCCAGGTTTGGGACAAGCAGTGCTGTCCCCGCTGGAGCAGGGCCCTCATGGCAGCGGTGGCGCCAACAGCTACCACTTCTCGAGCAGCTTCGACGCACCAGGCACGGAGCCCAGCCTCAGGCCTGGCCCGGCCCCCCGAGCCTGTGGCAGGAGGGAACCCCCAGCAGAGGAGATAAGCCCACGTGGCGTCTCCCCTGCACTGGGCTCTGCAGGAACTGGGCCGGTTCAGTGAGAGCAGAGGGAGTCAGGGAGGCCTCCCTGAGGAGGTGACGTCTGGTGAGAAGATGGAAAAGACCAGACGGCCGGAGAGGGGAGAGCTCAAGGCTGAAGGCTGCGTGGTCGGGGGCAGGCCACGGGGCGCCGGGGCCTCAGAGCGCTGGTCCTGCCCGCCACCCTCCCCCGCTCCCTCTGTTCGGGGCTGTCCTTTCCCGGGCTGGGCCCTCCCAGGCTGCCCACCCCAAGCCTAAGGGCTCGTGGCGCAGCGGGGAAAGTGGCCAGGAGGAGCGGCCAGCGGCTGTCTCACGATCATTGCAGCCCACGGTCCGCGGACGCACTAGTTAGTACAGACTTTCACTTGACCTGCCTGAGATCCAGCAACCACCTGCTCTGGGGGGAGGTGGGTGCACAGCTGGCGTGACTGGCCCAGCGGCCGCCCCAAAGGAGCGGCCAGGCCTCCGGGCGGGACTGAGCCGGGTGGAGGCCGGAGGACGCAGGGTGGAGCCAGGTGCCACCCGGCTGCTTCCGCCCACTCGGCGGGGCCGGTCCCTCCGGCGCCGGGCAGCCAGGTGCCGCGCGGGGGCGCAGGGCAAGGATGGGGAAGGAGGGTCACCGCTGGAGCCGGGAGGAAGGTCCACGCGATTCTGCAGCGACCAAGAGCCTGAGACAGTGGGTGGCTCTGGAGGTCCTGGGTCTGCGTTAAGTGAGGGACGAGGCCACCAGGCTCCCTGAAGTGAGGGTGCACTGCCTGGCACACCCACCGGGATGTTCCCCGGCCTGCGGTGTCTGCGGAGCAGGTGTTCAGGTTCGCTCCCGGGGAAGGAGGGGCCTCCAGCGGCCGAGCGAGTGCTACGGCTTCCGCTCCAGGGCGCGTCGTGTCGCAGCGACAGCCCCGGCCGCTTGGTGCCGGCCACACTCACGGGACCTGATGGCTCGCCCAGCCGGGCAGGAACCTCGCACGTCATGTCCACCCGCCCGGCCAGCTCCCCGTGATCTGCAGGCCCGGCTCTCGGGGACCTTGCTGCCTGTCAGCCCCTCCCTGCCAGGTGCCGCTGTGGCACTGAGGAGGAGGGATCGCCCACCGGGCCCAGAGTGGGGTGGCTGCCTCAGGCTCGGTTGCCAGACGAGGCAAAAAAAACCAGGGACCGTTCAGTTATATGTAACTTCACACAAACAACTGACAATTTTTGGTATGAATAAGTCCCATGCAATATTTGGGACACGCTTGCAGGAAACACGATCTGTGTTTGTCTGCAGCTCAGATCTAGCTGGGTGGCCTGTGTCTCACCTGGCAGGGTGGAGCCTCTCCTGGGGTGCCCCCTGGAAAGGGTTAAGAATCCAGGTTGCCGGGGGCCACGCCTCTCTTGAGACGCTGCAGCCCTGGGCAGTTGAGAGCCCCTGCAGCCCTGCCTGTCTCACCTGGAAAGAAATGCTACTACTGGAACTTCCCCCAGGGCGGTTTCAAGGACTAAGATGTGATAACGTGCACTGTACAGTGCCTAGCCCGCACTGACCTCCCGTGGGGTCCCTGGGGCACCCCGGTGTCTAGAACAGGCTCTGCCCACGGGCGGGAGCTCGGCACACGCTTACAAAAGAATGGAAAATGAGTAGCAGAAATGCCCACGAAACGTTGGCGGTATTCCTCCTCCCACTGCTCCTGGCTGTCTGTCCCTCCCTCCACACCTGCTGGTTTGTTCATAAATAAATGCGAACCGGAACGGCCTGCACCCCACCTGTTCAGGGAAGCAGGGGCGCGGCACCCAGAGCCGCCCTGCGTCTTCGGAACCGGCAGCTTCTCTGAGCTTTCTGAGGTGGGGCCTCTCCCTGCTCTGCAGACTTCCAGAAGGGTCCTCTGGGTGCTGCCCCTTTGTCCTCTAGACAGAGGCCCCAGAAATGCCTCTTTCCTTCTCCAAGGCCCAACATCACAGCCAGGCTCCCAGCAGAGCCGTGCAGCCGAGCTGCTCTTTATCTCTAACGGAGGTCCGGGTGCTCCGGGCCCGTGGGCTGGGTACCGCCTGCTCCCCGCCTCTCTGTTTCCTGAACTTGAAGTCCACACTCATCAAGCAATGAACAGAAGCTCCTTAGAGGTGGCGGAGGCCCGTTGAGGCTGTGCCGGGCAGCGCGCGGGGATCTGCCTGCGTGGGAGGAGGACAGGCCCCTCTGCTGCCGGGCTGGGGCCTGAGGCCGCTGGGATCTTGGACTTCTGGTCCCCAGAACTGTCAGAGGCTAATTTCCTTTGTTAGGACAGCCCTGGGACACGCGTACAACTCCCTTCCCGGGACAGAACAGGGACATCCCTGATGCTCCAGGCCCAGCCCCCACCCTCTGTGGACGGTGCGCGATGCTCTTTCTTTATAACCCACTCCGCTGCCTGAATTCGTTTATCTCGTGGGGACTAATCCCTCTTGCCTGTTTCTCCCTCTGCAGAGTGAGCCCCCCGCGAGCGGGGACACCACTCGCCCTGTGTGCTGCTGTCGGCCCCGACCCTCGGCAGCCTCTAGCGCAAAGTCAGCGCTCAGTGATCGAGAGGAGGAACCTGCTCAGTGGGATCTGTGATCGCTCGGAACCAGTTAGACGTCTGGTGTGCAGCGTTCAGGAAAAGCGGGTCCTTAGTCCCAAAGAGAAGAAAATATGATTGATTCTATCAGCCTCCAAGGCTCAGAGCAAGGCCACCTCTTCTGAGAAGCCTCCCCTGATTTCTCCATAGTCAGCTCCATTCATCTCACAACACCACTTTGTGGACACAATCCACTGCCTACACACGTGATCCACTGCATATACACGTGATCTACCGCATATACACGTGATCTACCGCATATACACGCGATCCGCTGCAATACACACGATCCACCACAGGTACACGTGACCTACTGCATATGCACACACGACCCACTGCCTACACACGTGACCCGCTGCCTGCACACGCGATCCACTGCAGCACACGCACTTAGGTTCTGCTCCCCGCCCCTGGCCCTGGGGCAGCCACCGTCTAACCAGCTCCACATCCCCTATGCCTCACACAGCACTCTGTCCCCACATCTGCTAAGTGAGGAAGGAGCAGGCGGGGCACTTGCCTGTGTTCAGGGGTCACCGTGTCCAAGTTCAGCCTTGACCCCGGACCTCAGACAGGAATTGCCTTGGAGCAATGCTTCCAATGCTGACCATGGAGAAGGACGTGTGCATGCGTGTGCGAGAGCACGTGTGAGTGTCTGCATTCATGCACAGGCCCCGGTCATACCTCACTGCTCTCCCGAAAGGTGTGAAGACACCCTGAGTGAGGCTAGAGGCTGGAGAAACACTGTGGTACAGTCTTCTGGGGGCAATGGGGATGCCCTCCCTCCCGGGGCAGGTCAGGGACCCTGGGTGGGGAGAGACAGGGGATGGTTCGCCTCCCTGACGGCCCACCCCATGCGGCGTCACTCTCCCCTCCGAGGGACCACCTCCCTAGCTGAGGGCAGCAGGCTTCTAGAAGCTGGACGGAGCAGCTCCTCATTCCAAGGGCCAACTGCAGGGCCCTGTCCGGGCCGAGCAGGCGCCCATCACGGTCCCGGGGAGGGTCCTGGGGCCTTGCTGGATCCTCTGGGACGTGAGATGGAGGCCCCGGGTCCGCCCGAGGCCTGCTCTGAGCCCTGGGGTTCTGGCCCACCTGCCCCATCGCACAGCTCCACTGACACGGGTCCCAGAGACGTATTTACACTGTGCAGCTTAAGCCCCGCCGGGCACCGTCCCTGCCAAGCCTCGCCCAGGCGGGACCACGTGGCCCAGTGCCTGGAGACACCCTGCTGTGCCTAGTGGGAAAGGTCCCCCCGCCCCAGCAGCGGCGGCAGCACCAGCGCCCCCCGCCCCCCCACGGCGGCCTCCTCACCTCTCGGTCCAGGCCGGCCGCCACCGTCACGATGTCCCCTGTCTCGCTGTTGATGGTGAACATGTTCTGGGAGGGGCTCTGCGGGGTCTGGGTCACGATCCGGTAGCGCACCATCCCATTGGCCGTGGTGCCGTCGTCAGCGTCGCTGGCTGTGACGGTCATCACGTAGGTGCCTGGAACAGAGACGGCAGCGCACGTGGGACTCACCAACCACACCCACTGTGGGCCCGCGCCCGCACCCTGGCAGACGTCAGCCGGGACCATGTCTCCCCGGAGGCTGGACATGGTGTGAGTCCTTCCCCTCCCACGGGCTGAGGGCCTGCCAGGCCCTGGGAAGTGCCCCGTCCCTCCCAGCCCCACACACTCCTGCAGAACCACCGGCGGGTTTCTTGCCGAGCTCAAGTCTGCTCTGAGGTCATCAGCAGGCAGAGAGATGGAGGCCCTGGAGGAGGGGGAGCCGCCTGGGGACAGCGGAGCCAGCGATTCTGGCTCAGAGCCCAGCACTCTCCCTCCTGAGCCACACGGCCCAAGGCGCTGGCCGGCAGCGTTTGCCGAGGATCCAGATCCCACGTGGAGGACTGCACGGCCGCGACTCGGCACGCGGTAAAAAACAGGGCTGGGTGTACAGAAGGGGCACAACAGGCACTTGAGGAAGCTAAGTGAGAAGAGCCCCCTCGGGGGTGGGGGGAGCTGTGCACACGGGGCACAGGGGCAGATGGAGTAGTAAATCCAGGGTGCGCGAGGACACGTGGTCACCTGCACCTCCGAGCCCGGGGCAGTGAGCCGCCCACGCCATTTCCCATCCACACACCAGGGTTGAGGTCCGCAGGTGACGCTCCGGCAAGGTCCCCTGACTCCTGAGAGCGGCACGTGGGGCTCCTACTGGCATCCCCCTTTCCCCACGGCGGTAGGCCCTGGCTGGACAGCACACCCCTCCCCTGGCCACAGTGATCGGGTCCACGGTGGGCATCTTACTCTGTCAGGGCCTGTGATCAAGGTGGAGGTGCTCGCAGGGTTACTGGGAAACCAGCGTACTGTCCCTGCTGCTGGCCTCGGCTGGGTCAGCGTGTGAGGCTGGGGCTGTGGTCACTTTGTGCCACAAGGAAGGAGAGTGAAGGACAGGGCCATCTCGGAGGAAACAAAACCAAGAGGGGCTCTGGTGAGCACCGCCTACCGGGCAGCCCCTGGGTCAAGCGGCACCTGAAGCTGTTGCCTCCATGCTTAAAACAATTAGGGCTTCTTTTACAAAGCGGTTTTAGGCTCACAGCACATCGAGGAGACGGTACCTTACAGACTCTGTACCTGAACCGATAGATTCCCCTTCCTGCCTCACGTCATTTCAGTTTGAGCTTTCGTCGCCTGCAACCCAGAGCTCTGACTGGCACGGGCGCCCGGCCCTGTGAGCGCCCCTGGAGCCAGGCATGGGGCCCTAGTCCTGAGCTGCGTGTCCTTCGCTCAGCTCTATGTTCCCAGGGCCCACGGGGGGAAGGAGTGTGGGCACCATCCTCTTGGGGGCGCTGGCTTAAGCTGAGACTGAACTGGGCTTGGGGCTTGGCTGTGCAGCCGGGCCTCCAGGCCTGCTGGGATCCAAGGTGGTGACGGGTGGGTGTTTTAGTCATCAAACATGCACTGGGCAACCTGCTCTGGACCGGCATGGTGCTAGGAACTGGGCAGACAGTGGTGGAGACCCTTGCGTGGTCCGGGCAGGGAGCCTTTTCCAAATCCTCCCAGTGTTCTGGCTGCGCGGATGTGTGCGCAGAACAGGTCCTCCTGCCTTCCCGCGTCCAGCCCCGCCGCAAGCAGCGAGGGCCTGACTGCGAACTGGCTTTAACTTTCAGCTTTTACTGAATGAAAGCTTCTCAAAGCAAATGCATTCGATACAACAGAAAGGAGAGCAAACAGGGACAGGAAAGTGGAAATCTGTCTACAGGGCACAGGTTTTCTATTCTCATCCACCAATCAGAGAGGAATGGGCCCAGGACCAGACTTTTCACACTGAAAGGACGGGAAGTCCCAGCCTGGGTGGGGCGGGACGCTGCAGGAAGCGAGGGCCCAGGAGCTCCAGGCCCGCAGCGCCTCCCTCCCCCGACTTGTTCAATCCACAGATTTACATAGTTTTTATCAAAATGTAATTCATGCATCAGAAAATTCACCCTTTTAAAGTGCACAAGTCAGTGCAATTGTCAACAGGGCGTATCTAACTCCAGAACTTCTGTCACCCCCAAAGAAACCTGTATCCGTTAAGAGTCGCTCCCAGGGCTTCCCTGGCGGTCCAGTGAGTGAAATTCCACACTCCCAGTGCAGGGGGCCTGGGTTCGATCCCAGGTCGGGGAACTAGATCCTGCATGCCTGCCGCAACTAAGAGTCCGCATGCTGCAACTAAGAAGTCTGCATACCACATGCTGCAACGAGGGTCCTGCGTGCCGCAACTAAGACCCGGCACAGCATGCACGCATGAATGAATGAATGAATGAATGAATGAGCTGCTCCCTCCTCCTCCCCAGCCCCCAGCAATGCTCATCTACCTTCTGTCTCCAGATTGGCGTTTTCTGAACACAGCTCATAAACGGGGTCATATACTATGCGGCCTTTGTGTCTGGCGTCTTTCGAGGAGCCTAACGTTTTCAAGGTTCACTCCTTTTTATGGCTGAATGACATTCCAGTGTGCGGGGCTACTCAGCCCACAATTACTGAGTGAGCACTTGCTGTGTGCAGACACCAGGCTCTGTGCTCAGGACGTAGGAAGAGAACAAGCAGATGAGGTCCCACCCCGAACATGCCAGTGAGGACAGAGAGAACAAACAGGGAGACACAGATCATCACCAGCTGCAATAAGTCCTTGGAAGGGGGAAGAACGCTAGCATGAATGAATATGTAGAATAATGAGGTACGTGGGGTGCTACGGAGGAAGCAGGGATGACCTGAGAGATGGGGGTGGTGGGGTAGGGAGGGGACGGGGGGTACTCTGGGCAGGAGGCCAAGGCCCTGGGGCAGAGAAGAGCTCCAAACGCTTGAGGAACCGGGGAAAGGGGGCATGTGATGGGGCTGGAGGTGGGCTGGGCCCACGGCGAGGATTCTGGACTTTATTCTAAGACCACAGGGCAGTATTTTCATCAGGAGAGCAGGTCAAATTTATGTTTTGAAGACACGTAGAGAACACAGACTGCATGCAGCCAGGAGTGCGGGGGGCGAGGGTTGGTAGTGGGAATGCTAACTCATTCACCGGATTTCATGGAGAACTGGTTGCAGTCAGACCAAGATGTTGCAAACCCACTAGGACATTTATTCATTCATTCAACACGTCTTTATTAAGTGTCTTCTAGGGGAAAAAATATGGAACTTCAGTGTTTTGAGAACCTCAGGAAAAACATTCATCAAACACACCCACCTAACTTCACGCAATGGCTATTCTCAAACAGTGTGCAAACCCAATTTATTTTATTTTATTTTATGTATTTTTGGCTGCATTGGGTCTTCGTTGCTGTGTGTGGGCTTTCTCTAGTTGCAGCGAGGGGGGCTACTCTTTGTTGCAGTGCATGGGCTTTTCATTGCAGTGGCTTCTCTTGTTATGGAACATGGGCTCTAGGCATGCGGGCTTCAGTAGTTGTGGCATGTGGTCTCAGTAGTTGTGGTTTGCGGGCTCTAGAGCACAGGCTCAGTAGTTGTGGCGCACAGGCTTAGTTGCTCCACGGCCATGTGGGATCTTCCCAGACCAGGGCTTGAACCCGTGTCCCCTGCATTGGCAGGCGGATTCTTAACCACTGTGCCACCAGGCAAGCCCTGTAAACCCAATTTTAATGAATTTAATTATCAGTAGAATTTCCCCAGAGGCATTAAGTATTTAAAAGAAATCCAGGAGGTTCTGTTTTTAGCAAATGGTGGACAATGTTATTTTAAACCCATCTTCCTCCTGAGGAAAACTAGAAAAACCGGACCCAACGTGAAATAAAAACACCTCATTAAGGGCACTAGAGAGATACAATGACACAGACTCAGGGAGGGTGGGGCAGGCCGGAAGGGAGAACCCGAGACTGGGGGCCATCTTTCCTCTCAAGACATTTGCTGATTCCAGGGACTTCCTTGGCGGTACAGTGGTTAAGACTCCGTGCCCCCAATGGGGCCTGGGTTTGATCCCTGGCTGGGGAACTAAGATCCCACACGCCACAACTAAAGATCCTGCACGCGGCCACGAAGATCCCACGTGCCGCAACTACGACCTGGCACGGCCAAATAAATAAATAAACATTAAAAAAAAAAGACATTTGCTGATTCCAAATCGGCTTCTGACAGCTGAAGAGCTACATGGAGCTTTCAACAGACTGATGGGAATGGGGGTAAAAACACTGCGCTTAGGGCCTGCCATATGAGGGTGGAGCCTGGAAAATGCTCGCGTCTTTGGGTTGGACCCGGAAGGGCAGCGCGCTGGGAGTGAGGGCGAACAGGAAAGGAACCGTCCTAGCCGACGGGGGCACAGCTCTATTAAGGTGACTTAGGCTCTGATATCTAAGGTTACCAGACTCCCTGTCAGGAGCGAAAGCACATCTTTCATAGACAAAGGTAACATCTTACCCTCAAGTCACCTCTACAACTTCATACACAAGGCACAGTACGTCACGAACCAGGCACACAAGAAGACAAAACCTGACTGAAAACAGAGACAAAGAACTGACCAGGACCAGACCAGGGGAGATTCCAATAACAGAGTCATCAGATGCAGATTAAAAGCAATCAGCCAGAGAAGCTGAAGCGCACCCCCAGATATTCACATGGGACGCCCCATTCTAGGCCCCCACTACCAGCCCCCACCAAGGCACACCTGAGCCCCCTTCTCTACCATGAAGCTCCCTGGTCCTCTGCCCGCCTTCGAGTCTCTGCCTGTGATGGTGGCTGGTGACCCCCCTGCTCTGAACACACAGCCTCTGCTGGTTCCCACTGGCTGGTCTTCATTTATTTCCACGTTACTGTTGGAAACACTGGGTGAGGGACTCTCTCTGTCCTTTGCTGCACAAGCACGTGTGGGTCAACAATGGTCTCAAATAAAAAAAAAAGTCCCTGACCTGCGAAGCTCACATCCAGTGGTGCAGATAAGCAAGGAGCATGATCAACTAGTACGTGACACCGAACGCCTGACAACTGGGTGTTGGCTAAACAAATCGTGGTACATTCCCACGACGGAACTGTTTAAAGCCAGAATATTTCGTGACGCTTGAAATGTTCACGATATACAGCAAAACGGAAAACAATCCAGTTTCTAAACTGTGTTCTTTAATATAACATGTTCGTGCAGGGAGATAAGACCAGAGGGATCTTTGACGAACGTGCTCATGGCAATCTCTGCGTGGCAGGCAAGATGGGAGACTGTGATGTTTTTCTTTGTGATTTCCTCTGTCTCTCTCAAGTTTCCTCCAAAGATTATCACTTGATTAACAGAAGGTAAAATGTTACTTAAAAAAAGAAATAAGGCAACTGATGGGACTTTTTCTTCAGCCTTAATCACAATTTGGTTTCTTTCAAGAAAGATTCTGGAAACTTGAATGGTCCATGGCCACCACTCCGTGGTCAGGTGACCCATGCATGCCCAAGTGCTCTGAGCCCAAAGGCCAACGGGCAGGGTTGCCATGGAAACAAACCCAGATGAAATATACATGTGCAAGGCCCTGGAACTGAGCAAGGGCCCCGTGATTCTCACTTCCTTCCTAGAAGAAGAGAGTGGGGCGGAGGCAGAAGGAACTCCTTTTTGAGGCCTGGAGAGCTGCCTGGGGGAGGTGGCCTCCACTCACCGTCTGGGCACTCGGCGACGCCTGCTGATCTGGGGGCCAGGCTCTGCCCTGGTGGCACCCTGCTTCTGCCCCCTTGCCCATGTCCTGTGCCTCAGTCTCCCCCTTACACTTGAGGGTGCCCCTTCCCGAACCCTCCAGCAAGTGTTCAGTGGCCACACCACGTCTCGGGGTGTGAGCAGGGCCAGCCTCCGCGTGTCTGGGAAAGCGTGACCCTGGCATCAAGGTCCCCCTGATCCTCTCGCCTTCTCCAGTGGGGGCGGGTCTGGTCCACAGGCAGCCGTGAGCGCCCAGCAGCCGCAACGCCATGGCACACCTGGGCTGCCCACAGGAGGGAGGGAGCGACTCAGCCGCGTCACCCAGCTAAGCGCTCTGCCAGGAACCACTCACTGCAGCAGCATCGGTAGTAACTGGAGAGTTAGGTCTCGCCCCCATCACCTGGGCTGTGAGAACGAGGAGAAAATCATCCTTCTAGGGCTTTCTCTGGAGGCCTCGTTGGGCCTCTCCCCCTAGTAGAGAGGCCTGCATTTTTCTTAACGAAACTGAACATCACTCTGTATTTTCCTCTGAGAGGGCATGCTGTCCGCTGCCCGAGACGCCGGACATCTCTTCATAAATCGCGCCAGCAGGAAAAGGGGGAGAAGGCAAACTCTTGGTTCTTCTGAGGAACTCGTGTACAAACGCTGCCATGCGCCTTAAAGGATTAATTTCACAAACCTTAAATTGCAGTTTAATTTGAAAACGAATTCAGCTCCATAATTGGCTTTCCGCTCAAATCACTGAGGCTAAAGATTTAAATTCTCAACACGCAGATGACTTTCAAGTATCTGGCGCCATCTGTGCATCAGTCCGTGGCGTTAATCTCGGGGGACTCCGCCAGCACAGAGATACAAGAAATAAATAACCGGGGCCCGCTAATAATCTATTTAAGCAGAAACTGCATTACACAGATGAAGGTTTCTTTGACTTCATTTGCAGCACGTAGATTTCTCTATTTAATATTTTAAAGCACATTAATTTCAAAATTTATAATATAGGCCCTCACACAGTTACAAGGGGTTAGGGAAAGCACAAATTCCAACTAGAGCCCTTTTGTTAAAAAATAGTCAACACACTTGAAAGGCTTGAGAGATGCCAGGAGACTGGTCAGGCTGCCTCTGGGCAGGAGGTGACACCGTGAATCCCATTTCCAGCTGGAGAAGCCTGTCGGAAAGGGCGTGGACCCATGGCTGCTGCAGAGGGAAGGGGGCTCCAGTTATGAGGACGTAGCCCCGATGATCTTGAGCATGTAGTCCACAGGCCTCCTGGAGCCTGAGGATTGTAATGTGAACGCCTGTGATCCCACCCTGTTACTTCACCATTAACCAATCAGAGGATTTTGCACGAGCTGATCACGTACCCGGGGACCGCCAACTCCCTTACCTGGCCTTTCAAAATGCTCTGCTGAAACCCTCTGGGGAGTGCGGGGTTTCTGAGCACAAGCCACCCGTTCTCCTTGTTTGGAGCTGTTTCAGGAAACACCTGCACTCTCCTTCACCACAACCTCGTGTCAGTAGGTTGTACCGTGCGGGCGAGCGGACCCGAGTTTGGTTTGGTAACACCTGTCACTGGCTGTGTCCTTACTTACCTGTTCTGCGCCTTCGTTCCCTCATCTCCAAAGTGCCTGTGTCACAGGACTGTCAGGTTGCAGTAGGTTACCCCATCGGGAGGCCTGAGGACAGGACCCAGCATCTGGAGGCCCTTGGTCAGTGCTGTGTTTCTGCGATGGCTGCATAATCAAAGCTTCAGCGGAAGGTGCGCCCCTTGCAGGGGGAGCCTGAGGCCTCCTGCAGAGACGTGGGGCCTCCCCACTGCCCTGAGTCAGGTTCAGGAGCTCAGGAAGAGCAGAGGGACAAGGCAGTCGGGGCTCACAAGCTTCAGGTCAGGGAGCCCAGTTGTTTTTATTTATTTTTTATTATTTTTTAAATTATTTATTTGGCTGCTTGGGTCTTCGTTACTGTGCACGGGCTTTCTCTAGTTGTGGCGAGCGGGAGCTACTCTTTGTTGTGGTGTATGGGCTTCTCATCGCGGTGGCTTCTCTTGTTGCGGAGCACAGGCTCTAGGCACGTCGGCTTCTGCAGTTGTGGCTTGTGGGCTCTAGAGCTCAGACTCAGTAGTTGGGGCGGACGGGCTTAGTTGCTCCACGGCATGTGGGATCTTCCCGGACCAGGGCTTGAACCTGTGTTCCCTGCATTGGCAGGTGGATTCTTAACCACTGCACCACCAGGGAAGGCCCCTCAGCTGCTGTTTTTAATCTGTTGTTTCCTCTTCTCAAAGGAGCAGAACACAGCCTTTTATTTTATTCATTTATTTTTAACATCTTTATTGGAGTATAATTGCTTTACAATGGTGTATTAGTTTCTGCTGTATAACAAAGTGAATCAGCTATATGTATACATATATCCCCATTCCCCTCCCTCTTGCATCTCCCTCCCACCCTCCCTATCCCACCCCTCTAGGTGGTCACAAAGCACCGAGCTGATCTCCCTGTGCTATGCGGCTGCTTCCCACTAGCTATCGATTTTACATTTGGTAGCGTATATATGTCCATGCCACTCTCTCACTTCGTCCCAGCTTACCCCTCCCCCTCCCCGTGTCCTCAAGTCCATTCTCTACACCTGCATCTTTATTCCTGTCCTGCCCCTAGGTTCTTGAGAATCATTTTGTTTTAAGATTCCATATATATATGTTAGCGTACGGTATTCGTTTTTCTCTTTCTGACTTATTTCACTCAGAACTCAGCCTTTTAAGATGTGCTTGCACCCCGGAGGGTCACCCCGAGGGGCAGGAGGGCTCTTGCTTCTGATGAAGAAAGCCGCCCTAGGGGAGGGCCTCCCAGGGTTTCAGCATCCACCCTGCAGTGCTGCCCCTGGATCCAGCTCTGGGAACAGGACTCGGGTCCAGGGTGAGTGGGCACCTGATGGGGAAGCCGGCACCTGGATGGGCTCCTGCAGCCCCTCGGGGCCCCACCTTCTCCTCTGGGGCGCCCTCTGCTGCTGGGTGCTGGCTGGTCAAGGCCTGGCTGTGGCCTCACCCTGGGTTGGCCCCTCCCTCTCCCCTCTCCTGTGCATCCTCCCTCCCGCCTCCCAGATGCTTCCGGGATCCAGCAGATCCCTGAGAGGCACGTGCACCAATACCTCCCCATCAGCCCTGGGGACAGGGGCCCAGCCCAGGCTGGGAAACTGCCACTGTTCAGACGTGGCCAATGGGGAGCTCGTGATGATTCAGAAGAACGCATGTCTGAGGTCTAGCCTGGCCATCAGGGAGACCAGCAGGGTGGCCCGAGGGACGCTGGAACGTAACATAAAGGACAGCTGGTTTTAAGTGAGTCTTACGGTTCAATCTGAGGTTCAACCTGACAATGTACTTGCTGGAGTTGGGAAAATGAACTAATATTTTGAGTAAGAACGTTTAACAATATTAAGTTAATACCCGTTAATATTAATAACACGATTAACGATAGCACAGGTGTTGGGAGCCTCAGGTGGGCGCCCTCAGCTGACTCCAGGAGGTGGGCGCTACCATTACTTCCATTTAACGATGAGACAGAGGGAGTAGCTGGCAGAGGCCCCGCCACGCCGCATGCTGGCCACATGGTGGCCGGCTGCCTGGATTCTGAGAAGCGTGGCTGAGTGCCACGCGACGCCACCTGCCAAGTGCACAGTCCACCTGGGGAGGACACAGGCGACAGCCAGGGTCTGAACACTTAACGCGCCGTCCCAACAGCCTTCGACTCCGCCCCACGTCAAGGCTTCCCATGGAGCCGCAGTCACCCAGGCAGTGCGGGGCTGGCAGAGGGACAGACACGCAGATCAACGGATAGAAGCAGAGAACCCAGGAACAGACCCACAAATAGGCCCAACTGAGTTCTGACAAAAGTACAAACGCAGCTCAATGAAAGACGTTCCAACAAGCGGTGCAGGAGCGCCTGGGCGTCCGCGAGCAGAGAAACGACCCGGACGCGGAGTCTCACGACCTTTAGAGCAAAGCCTACAGCATCTGCACCCGGGCGTCCACGAGCAGAGAGACGACCCGGACGCGAAGTCTCACGACCTTTAGGACAAAGCCTACAGCATCTGCGCCCAGGCGTCCGCGAGCAGAGAGACGACCCGGACGCGAAGTCTCACGACCTTTAGAGCAAAGCCTACAGCATCTGCACCCGGGCGTCCGCGAGCAGAGAGACGACCCCCCCCGGACGCGAAGTCTCACGACCTTTAGGACAAAGCCTACAGCATCTGCGCCCGGGCGTCCACGAGCAGAGAAACGACCCGGACGCGGAGTCTCACGACCTTTAGAACAAAGCCTACAGCACCTTCAGGACCCAGGCCCTGGGAAGAGTTCTCAATACTCAAGCCCAATCCATCGACGGAAAGTGGAAAACTGGACTGCATCAAAATGAAAATCTCTTGCTCCCAAAGGATGCCATGAAGAGGATGAAAACACAAGTCCCGGAGGGGGAGAAAATACCTGCAAACTACATGTCCGACAAAGGGCTTGTATCTCGAGTAAGTAAAGAATTCTCGAAACTCAGTGATTAAAAAAGCAAACTATTTAGAAAATGGACAAGAGACATGGAGAGCCATCTCATCGAGGAGGATGTGCGGATGGCAAACAAACACAGAATGAGATCTCCAAGGTCGTCAGCCATCAGGGAAATAGAAATGAAAACCGCCATGAGATACCACTACCCCGCTCTGAACAGCTAAAGCAACACGACACCACCAAGTGCTGACGAGGACGTGGAGAAGCCGGGCCACCCACGTGGTGGGACAGAAGATGGCACCGTCACTCCAGAAGAGTGCGTGGCCATCCCTCGCAGAGCTGAACCCCTGTTCCCCGTGCCACCCAGTGACTGCGTTCTTGGGTATCTGTCTCAGAGAAATGAAAACTTACATTCACGCAAAAGTCTGTATGGGGATGAAAGATCTTGGAGGTTTACTATGGCCCCAAACTGGGAACAACCCAAATGCCCTTCAAAGGGTGAACAAGGGCAACGCATCCACACCGCAGACTGCTCAGCAATGAAGAGAAATGAACTGTGGACACACACCACTTGGATGAGTATCTAGAGAATTATGCTCAGTGGAAAAAGCCAGTCTCCTAAGGTAACACACCATATGATTCCATTTATATGAACGTCTTAAAATGACAAAATCATAGAGACAAATGAGAGCAATGATTGCAAGCGTTAGGGATGGCGGGTGGGTGGGGAGACGGCTGTGGCTCTGAAAGGGCAGCTTGAGGGTCCTCGTGACGGAACCGTTAGCGTCTTGACCATGGAGGTCACGCGAATCAGCACACGTGATAAAACCGCATGCACGTGGAGACACGCGCACACGCACGCGCGCACACACACACACGCACACACACGCATGCAGGCAAGGCTGCTGAAGTCTGAGTGAGGGCCAGGGCTTGCACCAATGTCACATCCTGGTGTGACCCTGCACGGCAGCTCTGCAAGATGTTACCACCGGGATAAACTGGGTGAAGGATCTGTGGGGTATCTCTGTACCATTTCTTAGAACTGCATGTGTATCCACAACTATGTCAAAATAAAAAGATTTCTTAAAAAGACATTTCTTCCAATGAGACCCCATGGGAAGCGCATCTAGGAGTCCATGGGGTGGCGATACCTGGGGAGCTGGCTCAAGTCTGTACACAGCCTGGCCCGCCTGCCGCCTGCCCACCCAGGGGCCTGAGATGCGTCTGTGGACCCCAGGCCCCAGCGGGCACCAGGCCACAGTCCTCTTGAGCCTCCTCACCTCTCACTTCAGTGGGACCCTTCTTCTTGGGAACCCTAATTTTGGTTCCACTTTCTGGTGAACTTGAAATCAATGAAACTCCAATTCTTTATGGAAAACATCCCTATTACAGATAGATAATTCTTATAAATTATTACGAATCTGAACTGATGAGCTCAGAGTCAATTTCAAAGCCAGGGAGAGAGGCCTTGGCAGAAACGACCGCTTACTTAAGACCCATTTTGCTGCACAGGGACGCACATCAGTTACCCTCCCATCATGACAGAGGGAGTGCATGGAAACAGCGAACGTGCTCGTCCTGTGTGCAAAAACAGTCGCCCCTGCAGATGCAGCGTTTGCCCGGGGGTGTGGGGTGGTCGCCTCAAGGGGGTGGGCAAGGCAGATTGGGGGGACACAGTATAGGGTGGGTGTCAAGGCGGGGCTCTGCAGACATGGCAGAGTTTGGAAAGGCAGGGGTGACGTGTACACAGGGAGCAAAGCTCCCGCGGTGAGACGTTCAAAGCGGGGTCAGCGGACGTGCTTCCCTTTCTGCTCTCATCTGGAGCATGGCATGGAGTCTCCAAGGGGCTTGGTGGCCCCTGGCCAGTTCCATCCAGGATTTGGGACAATGAGACCAGGAGGGGACAGATGCTCCCGGGGGAGGGGAGGGACTGCTGCTGTGAGCACCAGCTTCAGGGGGCCCCGTCTGGGTGGGGACCCAACACGGCAGCCACTACCCACACGTGGCACGTGGCTATTTGTATTAAATACAAGGAGAAATTTAGCTTCTCAGTTGTAGGAGCCACAGTCGTGTGTGAGCCCATTCAGCCCAGCAAAGCCAGAGAGGATTTCATAAAACTGAGGGGCCCGGGGCTGGGAGAAGGACGCGGGGTGATGTGGGATCGGCCTGGGATCTGGCCCCAGCTGGCTTGCTGATGTCCCCATGTGAACTTCCCAAACCTTAGAAGGTTCCTATCCAGCTGAGTCAATGCTGAACACACATTCCTATTTGTTTTCCATTAGAACGTGCATCTGAAACCCTTCATTAGCCTATCATTCCAGAAAATAATGACTAACTTCTGGCGGTAGTTTTTCCTTATCCCACAAAGGCACTGTGTAAAACCCTTCCATTATTGTAATTTACTGGCGTAAGGGAAGAAACTGGAGAGACTATTTCCAAGTCCCCGGGAGTCTCCTGCCCCGAGGATGCCGTGCCCGCTTTGTCTGGACATCAGGGTGAGCGAGGGCATCAAGCCGGGTCCAACGGGGCACCATGCAGCTCCATCCCTGGCTTTGCACAAGGAGGCACCTCACCGGTCCCCTCTGAGGGTTGTTCCGGGAACAGAGGTGCAGCTGGGAGCCCCCAGGGGCTTCGAAAGTCAGCCAACATTTAGTGCAAAAGGTCCCAGAAAGGCTCAAAGTGTCTGGGGAATCAAGGACCAGTCAGGGACACCACCAGCCCTCAGCCTGCCCAGGCCACACCCAGCTATCCGAGGATGCTCCTATCAGGATTTCGAGGGGGCGACAGAGTAATTTGCTGCTTTTGTTATCCTAATGAGTAAAGGCAGTTATGCATTTGGGAAAACTGTCTCTATCCATCTATTTGAAAGTAAGATGCGGGAGACTTGATTTGTGACATCCAGGCAGCTTTACAGAGCGTCCTGGGTCTTGGGGAGAGAGGACCCGCCGCTTCTGTTAATGAGAAAGCCCCTTCCCCTGCTCCAGCGGGGGCTGGAGCAGGACCACTGGGGACCCTCACTCACACTCACTCCCCACCCTGATCCTTAAAGAGCTGGCTGTTGGCAGCCCTCATCTGTTTCCTTTGGCTGCTGGTAGCTAATATGGCCACCCGCCGCCTGCCCCTGCCCCTCAGGGGCCTGCAGGGCCCAGCTGCCCAGGGCTCCTGCAGAAATAATGTCATATCCCGTTCCCTTTGCTGACACCAGGCTGGCCCGAGCGTCCCAATTCCGAGAGACAATCAATCATAAACGCAATCCACCTTGTTGCAGCAGCAGCCCCGAGACGGAGCCAGGGGAGAAGGGTCGATAAATGTTTGCTTTCGCGGGCCCCGCCTCCCCCCAAGCCGGACGCCCACTGACCCCTCCTCAGAGGCCCGGGAAGCTGGCCTCAGGTTGCCCGGCACCGCAGACCTTCCCCAGAGCCGGGACGTTTTCCCAGGATGGGTGCCCGCTGGGGAGCCAGGGAGGGGCAGCCTCTAAGATGCACTTGACGGTTACACGTGACGGTTACACTTGACGTTCAGATCAACAAGCAAGACCCCTTACTCTAAGTATGTTCCCGATACTCCTGCATAAAAATGATCCCTTGTTTCTCTGAAGTTCAAATGTAACCCGAGTCCTATATTTTAGCGGTAACTTCCGGCAGCCCCAGCAGGGACCTCAGCAGTGGTGCTTGACTCAGCTCCCCACTCGACCTGAGCTGAGCAGTTGTCCCAAGGACAACCCCGCCCCCAATCAGGAGACAGCGGGGTTCTCAAACGGAAGCAAGTGCAGAATCACCTGGGAGCTCGGCTGCTGGCCCCGGGGCCCCATCTGCAGAGTCTGAATCAGCAGGTGCGGCCACAAGCGATGCATTTGTGACGTGTTCCCAGCTGATGCTGCAGGTCCCTGAGCGGGGGTCCCAGCATCGGCTGGGGCTCCCCCTCACATCCACACCAAGGGGCCGGGGCGGCTTCCCCCACCTCCCCAGGCCCTGAGTCTAAAGGGGAGAGGGGGGTGCCCACTTCCTGGTCATTATGTCACCCAGAGGCCAGATGCTATAAAGTGGCCGTTACCATTTATGCTGGACAGGAGCCCACGGGAAGACAGGCTCTGGGTCAGCTCTGAGGGGAACCAAGGCCTCAGGCACTCGGCTCACCTCCTCGGGCCGGGGAGTCGGCCCTCTCACGGGCTTCCTGTTGTGCTTGGAATCAAACCCCAAGGGTGCCCAGGAGGCCCCAGGTGGCCGGCCTGCTCTCTGACCTGCCCCAGGACCTTTGCACATGCTCTTTCCACCCCGAGTTCCCTCCCAGCCCTTCTCTCAGTGCTGTTCCTTATCACGCATCAGCTCTTGGCCCACAGGGCGCCTCCGCAGAGGGACCTTCCCTGATCTACAGCCGGCCCCGTGACCCAGTGCCCCGTGGGTTTCCTTCTGAGCCTAATCATCACTGCAATAGCTTCATTCTCTGTTTTTGCTCTTTTGTCTGTGGCCCCTCCGGACCGTGAGGTCTGGGGAGCAGGGACCCCGCTCCCCAGTGCACGCAGTAGGTACTCGTAAACACCTGCTAAAATAAACGCGTCGGCGACGAGTCCCACGGTGCCCCCGCGGCGGCTGCGTGGCCCTCCCCTAGCGTGGGGGCCCTCCCCTAGCATGGGGGCCCTCCCCTAGCGTGGGGCCCCTGCCCGCCCTCGGGGCCCGGGGCTCACCTGGCCTGGAGCCTTCGTCCACGGAGCCGTTGTACAGCTGGCTGAGGAACTCGGGGCGGTTGTCGTTCATGTCAATCACGTAGATGTACAGGTCGATGGGGTTCTCCACCTTGTTGCCGTTCATGTCCACGGCGTGGGCTCGGAGCTGGAAAGCAGCACACGCCATCAGCGCCGGCGGCCGCCCGGTGGGGACACAGCTGCCCGGCCGCCTAAGAACAGCCGAAAGCAGCTTCCTTGGACCCACAGCACTGGGACGGTGGTGACGTAACAGCTCCGGGCCCCCCGAGGGGCAGCCCGGGGACACGTCATGAGCCTCGGCTCTCTGTGGAAATGGGGAAGGGTCCCGAGAGGGCAAAACCGGGTGTCCCATGGGAGCCTGAAACCGACCCGAGGGCCCACGCCGATGCCCACCCAGGACCCACGCAGACCGTCCCCACGCTATTGCCCATGAGGGTTCACGTCCACCTAGAGTAGCTACACAAAGGCCACTCGTGCCAACCAGGGCTGGGGGCTTAGACTCCTGCTGCTGAGAGGTCAGGCCTGGGAGAGACACATGGGGGCCTTGAACTTGGGGGTCCACTGTGAGGCCACCCTGCTGCCCATTCACACCCCGGCTTATCTGTTCTTGGGGCAGCAAAGCGGAAACGGGTCCAGGGGCCCTGGGGTGGAAGCCCCCACTCTGCTGGGCAAGGGGCTCCAGCGAACTGCATCTGGGAACGACTTGAAGGTACAAAGGAAAGAGACCCCCTCCACTCGGCCTGCAGCGTCCAGAGGGGCTGCTCAGACTCACCCCTTCACTTCTGGATTTTTTCTTTTACTCACTTATTCACTCATTAATCCATTCCCTCAGTCAATATCTATCGAGGGCCCATGTGTGCCAGGCACTGGGCTGCACCCTAGACTATGGCTCAGTGAGACACGGGGCTGCCCTGGGGCTTCTCGTATAGAAGGGAGACGGACCCTGAGAAGGAAAGGAAGCAGTACAGAAGGCGTGTGACCACAGCGACCCGCTGGGGTGGGGAGGAGGCCAGGCAGGCCTGTCAGAGGAGATGACGTTGGAGCTGAGCCCTGGACAAGGGGCCAAGAGGACAGCAAGTGTGGAGGCCTCCGTGGGGCACGCAGAGTGGCTGAGCTCTGCAGGCAGCAGCGGGGGCTGGAGCAGGACCACTGGGGACCTGGGATTTAGACGGGAAAACCAAGTCTTGGCGAGTGGAAGGGACCTGCCTGGGGTCTCTCCAGCCAGAGCTGTGACTGTCACACAGCCATGTCCCGGACCCCATCTCTCTGTGGAAATCACGTTACCCTCCAAGCCGGACACACCAGATCTCAGGGTCTTTACACCAAGACAGTGCCAAGCCAAGGGTGGCCAGAAGAGCCTGTGCTCCAGGCCTCCGGGGCGAGGGGTCTCTGAGCAGGGGCCCCACCCACAGTTGTCCACGCCACCCCCTCGGTGCCCTGCACCCTGTGCTCTGCCAGCCTCAGGGGAGAGGCAGCGGTGCCCATCCTTGCCTGCAGGAGGGGCCTCGTGCTAACTGCAGCACGCCAGCCCCAGCCCGACAGCCCTGGGTGGAATTTTACCCTTGAAACAGTGTGTTTAGTGGGGAGCTCCAGTGTGTTTAGTGGGCTGGCTTCACAGACCAGGTGATCTGAGTCATCAGAAGGGAACAAATGAGCGCTGATTCCCGGGACCCGCAGCCCGCTAAGTGGTGTGGCTGCCCCCTTGCAGAGAGGCTTGAAGTATCGTGTTTAAACGTCTCAGGATGCTGTGCGGTTGTTTCCACTAGCCACCTGCCCCAGCCGCCGTCAGTCCCCAGTTCCGGGAGCCCCGGTCTGCACCTGCCCTGCTGCGGAAGTCCTTCCCGCGGGCCACCAGGCCATCCTTCATCTTGTCAAGTGCAGCCAGGCGATAAGGCACTGAGCCAAAGGCTGAGAAGACTTTTAAAAAGGGTAATTCTGAGCTAAACTTAAAGTTATCTTCTACCTAGAGTGACACTGCCGCTTGGGCCGCTGTCTTCAGCAGCAGGAGCACCCCGAGTGGAGCCGATGACAGAAAGGGGCTGGTGCGGTTCTCCTCGCCCACAGCCCCCAAGGTTAAATAACATTCGATGGTGTCCGCTGGAAATCTCTAAGAGCGCCCCCAGCCCCCTCCATCTCTCAGGCTGTGCACACAGCCGCCGGCTGGGGGACGGGGGTCTGTCTTGGTGGCGGAGACAAGAAACGTCCTGCGACTTGCAAATCTGAGCATCGCACGCCAAGCGAACGAATTCCCGTGATGCACTGTGGGTGCCTGCGGACCGTGTGCGGGACCCTGTTCTCTCCCCTCCCAGGTGCTCGCTCTTCGTGTCTTAATCGTGAGCCATTGGTTTCTTCCTGGGGCACGGGACCCGGAACATTCTATGTGGGCCCTGGAAGTGGCCTCACGTGGACTCTGGAGGCTGTCTTCCATCACCACCAGCCTCTGGCTCTCGCTGCGCCCTGGCTCGGGCTGGGGGTGCCCCCAGAACTCTACACGCACTGCCTTACCTCACAGCTCCCAAGAACCCATGAGCTGGGTGCTGTCCGATCCCTATTTTAGAGATGGGGAAACGGAGGCGCAGGAAGATTAGCGAACTTGCCCAAGATGACGGTATGCGGGAGAACCCGATAGCAAGCCCTCTTACAGAGTCCTGAGAGAAGCTTCTGGGGAGTCACCTTGCAGGGCAGTGACAGCTCGTCTGTCTCGTGTTGGTGGGCCTCCACGCGGTCGTCTCATGCTGACCCGTGTCCAGTTTACCAGCTCCCTCTCAGGTGGGAGGTCATCCCACCCACTCCACAGGCAAAGGTGCCGGTGGAACTGGGGTCGGGGGGAGCAGAGAGGATTCTAAAAGGGCCGCAAGGATGTGGGGCACTGGTCTCAGGAGTGAGGGCAACGGGGCTCACCCCGTGACCAGGTCAGTCATGTGGCGGGCTTGGCTTCAGTGGCAGGGAGACTGTCTGGGTGGACAGAGGTAGCCTCGTGGCCTCTAACATCAGAGCACTTTTCCTGGCCAGCGGCAGGCGAGAGCGTGAGAGACTTGTAGCGCCATCAGGGGGTGGGAGCGGCCCCTGGCCAACAGCCGCAAGGAACTGGGGGCCTGTCTGCCTCCAGCGCTTCCCCTCAGTCTCTCAGTCAGCACGGACTCGTTGGCAGGCGAGGGGAGCTGACCTTGACCTTGAGCCATGCCGTGAGCACTGTGGTGGCAGCACACAGCCCCCGTGGGGCGCCAACAGTCACGTTGAGTTGGTGTGTTTCCTGCCGCGAGGCTGGCTGAACACGTGTTGGCTGGATTGTCTCGCTGGTTCTGTGCACCCACCGTGGCGGTTAACGGTGGGCCGGGAACTCGGGAGACCCCAGACCACTGCCAGTCGGGTCTCCTTTCCCCAGACCTGGCTCCTGCCTTCCCAGCAGCGGGTCTGGGGGGGGTGCGGAAGGGGGTTCAGGGAGGCGTGTGGTGTCCTCGGCATCGAGCAGCTCTCGGGGTGCCCGGAGCTGGGGAGCCTCAGGAATGGACGTAACGCTGGTTGCAGCTCTGGGCCGCTTGCGCCGAGGCGCAGATGGGGCCCTGGAGGCCCAGACAACCACAAGGTGGGGTCCTCAAGCTTCGGCCTTCCTGTCGATCCCACCTCAAAGGGGGCCACGAGCCTCATGGCCTTGTGTGACCCGCACAGTCACACGGGCCCTGTGTTCAGAAGGGCCTGCGTGTGGTTTAATGCTCTGCCGTCACTGTCTTAAAATCCTTAGTAAGCTCGGAGGGGCCCCTGTTTCATTTTGTGTCGGACCCGGAAATTCTGTAGCCGTCCTGAACATAGGGAAGTAATCCACTGAGAGAGGAAACCCTCGTGGCTCAGAGGGGACTGCCCGCCCCCCAGGATGGGCTCCCGCAGGTGCACCTGCTGCTGACGGGACATCAGGAGTCCCTCAGGGGAGGCCACCGTTGCCAGTGACAGAATCAGCCTCCTCCCACCCACTCCCTCCCTTCTGCGAATGGGCTGTGAGCGTCCCCCAAGGGCTGGGCTCTGGTCTCGGGCCAGGGGATGTGGTGTGGACAAGCCTGACGGCTCCCTGCCCGCGTGGAGCCTTCCTTCTGGTCCAGGAGGTGGACAATTAACCCGAAACGAATAACCAGCAAACACGAGGCGCAGCAGAGCCTGTGGCCACACTTAGCACCTCGGGCTGGA
Source organism: Grampus griseus (assembly GCF_964374135.1). Lineage (NCBI taxonomy): Eukaryota > Metazoa > Chordata > Mammalia > Artiodactyla > Delphinidae > Grampus > Grampus griseus. The sequence goes on along the minus strand of NC_139008.1, from coordinate 86,964,056 downwards.
GCCGAGCGAGCTCAGAGCCGGTCAGCAGGACGACACGGGCAGAAGGCTGTGAAGTCCATCCTCTCACATGAATGTCTTTGTTTGTAAATTACAATCCAGGAACCGGGAGCTCCGACGTCTTGACGATAACCCCAAAGGCAGCCTTACCAGGGGCTGGGCTCCGTCCTAAATGCCTCATGTGTGGTCACCCGTGAGTCCTCGCAACGACACGCTGATGCAGCCTGGTCATCCGCCCCCTTCGCAGGAGAGAGCACCGAGGCCGGAGAGGTTAAGTGCCCAGGTCTCACCTGCTGGGGGCGGGGCTCCAGCCCGTGTGACGCCCGCAGGTGCAGACCCTCATCTTGCAAACAAGGATGCAGAGCCTGGAGAGGGGCCTGGCACCAGGGCGGAGGGCCACTCCCATGGGCCACCAGGCTGTGAGGCCAAGGAGGAAACGGGTGGACAGTCCCTTTCAGCTGAACCCTGAAGTCTCCACTTTCTCCTCCTTTCTCCCTCTCCACGCACAGCTCCGAGATGCAAACAGCAGTGCTGGCTTCAGAGCTGCCTTTCCGCCCTCAGAGAGGCAGGAACAGAAGGGCCGCAGGATGCATGTCTGGCCATCACAGAGGCCGGGGATGGCACAGCAGCCTCTCGACCTCCCCGCCGACCGTCAGAGCTCCTGGCAGGTCACGTGGATCCACGTCTTCCAGGTGGATCCAGTTCTACCAGTCGCTCCCCCAGTGTGTCCCAGACCCTCCCAGCATCACCCGGGAACATGTTACAAGTGCAAATTCTCGGCCCACCCCGCCCCATGAAACAGACACTCTGGGGCGGTGCCCCACACGCCCCTGGGCTTTTCTGATACAGACTTGGGTTTGCCCTCCCCCCGCTCAGGGACCTGAGGCCATGGACACTCACGTGGTAGGAGGCTCGCTCCTCCCGGTCCATGGGCCGTGTGACATACATCCGGCCAGACATGGAGTCGATGCTGAAGACCTCCACCGGGGGCTGGTCGGCGCCCACGCCCGTGATACTGTAGCGGATGGGGATGTCGCTGTCTTTGTCGGACCGGATCTGGAAGGAGGAGCAGGTGGAGGGGAGGGTCAGGCTGCAGTGTGAGCAGGGCCACGTTCATCCCACCTGCTGGCCACACACGTGGCCTCTCCCAGGTGCATCTGGGGCCACAGCCAATGCTTCGTCCACTCTGGGGACCGGAAGGGCAAGCAGAGGCCAGGGGTTTACTGAGAGCCACCGCTGCACATCTGGTGGCCCACCAGGTGACAGGGGAGGACAGGACACAATATTCCAAGAGGAAAGGGTGTGCAGCGAGCATGGCAGAGCCAATGACACCGACGGGAGAGCCTGCAAATGATGGTTTGAAGTGGCTGAGGACCCAGTGCAAACACCCAGCACAGCAAACCTCGACAAAGACGAGGGCAAGGGAACAGCACACTCCGCAGAGGTCTGAGGGCAAAAGGTCGGGGCCAATACGCTTGTGCCCCCGAGCTGTCATCCGTGTAGGAGGGAACAGATATTTCTGGATGCGCAAAGATGCAGAAAATGTCCTGTGTTCTTGCGCCTTTGACAGAGGCCCTGAGGGGTGGGTCACAGCCAGGATCTCAAGAACGGGGGCTGCGACAGAAACGGCCCACGACCAGTATTTAGACACAGAAACTTAACTCTGAAAATTGCTGTCAATGTGGTTTTATGGAGCTGAGTACAAGCACACAAAGTTTTTTTCTTTTATAACAGAAACTGTATATTGTTGAAAAAACAATTTAATAATGCTTATCTGGGCCCCAAATCCAAAGTAAGTTAGCAAAGCCTGAGAGCTGGGGGAAGAAACGGAAAGAACAGAGAAAAATGCACGATTCTGTGTTTTATGTGGGGTGGGGTGGGGCTACACAGAAACAACATGTCACTTCTGACCAGATCATTAGACAAACATACGTCTTTGGGACACAGAAAGGACACCAGCAGAATTAAACAAAGACGTATGTCTTTCATTTAGATGAAGCAAAGACTCTTGTCACATAAAGGGCAGTTAATAATCATAGACACCGTGAAACACTTGTCCGAAAGTGGGAAACTGTAACTAAGCCACAAGGATGTGAAAGGAATAACTGACGGGGTCAAATTAAGATTAGCATAAAACTCTGAATACACCTTTAAAAAAACACAACTTTTAAAAATCAAAGCCCAGGGCACCATGGCAACATTTTATAATCAAATGGACCACAACGAAAACCTCAAATTGCACAAAGCAAAACTGACCAGGACATTTTACTAGAATAATGCAATTAAAATTTAACGGTAATTTTAAAGAGACATTTTAGAAAACATTCTGCAGTAACCACAGGTTAAGGAATCAAAACTACATTTAGAGGTGATTTAAAAACAGTAAAATGACAAGAAGACGATTACACAGTGAAACCCAAGGAATCTGGCCAGAGACTGAGTCAGAGCAAACCCTCAACTTCAAATGTTTTCATCATTAGAGTAGAATTACAGTGAATGAACTGAGCATTTAGCTCCAGAAGGAAAGGAATGACAAAGCAGGAAGGGGCAAACACCCAGGTAACTGATTAAGACGAATGCAGAAATTTCTAAATCTGAAAACAGAAAAACTGGAAGAACTGATAAATAGATTCAAGAGCTGTACTTCGGAGGAAAACCCACAAGAAAATAGATGAACCTTTGGCAAATTTAAGAGAAAAAAATAGGACTTAAAAGCACATTTTATTCTTTATATTTTATGTTAGCCAAGTCGAAAATCTTGACGAAACTTTATTTTTTGAGAAAATATAAAATTTCAAACTCAGCTAGAAAGAAGAGCAAACGTGAAGAGACCACTATTTCTTTAGGAAATTCCTCCGCAAAGGGCTCCAGGGTCAGGTGAGCTTACCTAGGAGGTGTTTGAAAGTTTTCCAGAGCAGAGGACACAAGAGAAAAAGCAATCCCCCTGGTTTTACAAATCCTCCTTGGATACCATTCTCCTCCTGAGAGCACAAAGTAAGGTAACTGCAAACCAATCCCACACAGAGACGGAGATGTTACGGTCAGAACAGAAATACCAGCAGGTGGGGTTCAACCTGCACTAGAGCCGCCATCATCACATCCAAACGGGAGGGCTCAGGTGTGACCTGAGAGTCCTTGTTAGAAGCTCCAGCAGGGCAAACCTCCACGGAGCCTGTACGGTCCTGTTTCTGCTACACTTTTGTAAACGGTCAGGCCACGTTAAATGAGACCAGGTTTATTTTGCAAACAAATCGGTCTTACCATGATTGCCTTTGGCAGGAACGTGGCTGACTGTAGAGGAGACTTAGGTCTTGGTAGGAAGCTGTACATTGAGATTCTGGTCCTGCTTGTTGTCTTTGAGGTTTTATTTTCTACCTGAAACTGGACTGGATCCGCGTTCTTCTAGTTTCCTCAAATATCTGGCCGCGCTTCTCCAAACCAACGTTTCTAATGTTCTCCTGCCTGCCCCCGCCCCCCTTTTTTCCGTCACGCCTCACAGTATGCAAGATCTTGGTTCCCCGAGCAGGGATCGAACCCACGCCCTTGGCAGTGAAAGCGCCTAGTCTTAACCACTGGACCACCAGGGAAGCCCCTTCTCCTGCCTTTCTGACTTGGAATCACTAAGAACAAAACTGCCCTTTCCCCAAAGCCCTGCAAACTAAGGCTGGATGACTGGGTATGAACTTCAGAGAAGCCCCCGAAACAGCTCATGTACCGACAGCCTGCCTGCCTGTTGCCATGCCGACGTTCAGAAAGTTCCCTGGAACATGCAATGACCTCATCAGAGGCAACCAGACTGCAGAAGATGCTGTGAGATCACCAACCAGAAATCTTCTCGACTGGCTGCCCCAGGACTCAGAAACGGGTTTAGAGCCTGTTCCAACCATTAACTTTGTTTTTCTCTCCCTTCCATGGAAATGCCTCATATTACACACCTGACTGTTTGCATCCTGCAGAGCCATCCTGCAACCCTGCCTCCTGAAATGAGCCTACTGCTAACTGAACTGAGAGACGGGTTCAGTGAGACGGAGCAACCCGCCAGCCCAGCTGCTAGGCCGAAACTGCTTGCGGGAGTGTCAAAGGCGGGGATGAAGGTTAGCGAGACGCCACTCCCAAACATGCCGCTGGGTGTAGTGACTGTTCTCAGCTGCAGGCCCTTGAGAACCAGCAGGTATAGGAGGGGTTTTCTCTGAGCTCCCTCATCTGCCTGGAGACAGAGACTCAAAGAGGCTCAGGTGTCACAGATGCCCTCCCCCCACGGTGGGGTTATCACCTGAGAAGGATTATTGCCTCTAGTCTTGGGAGGGGGGCTAGAAGAGACAAGCACACCCAGGCCGACCTCCACACGACCACACCTCCCATCCCTCCTCCAAGGGTCCATCATCTTTCCTACAAGTCACTTCCTCTCCCCTGAGAGGCCTACATTCCCCTCCCCTTTTCCTCTTAGACTTGAATTCTCAGCCATCTTGGGGAGCTACTCATTTTCCCTGGGTCCCCCATGTATGCATGACGCACTCGTGTTAATACACTTCTGCTGCTTGTTCTCTTGTTAATCTTTTATTACGGGGGTCTCAGCCAGGAACTCAGAAGGGGCGAGAGAAATTTACTTTTCCTCCCCCTACACGCCTAAGTGGGATTTATCTCGGAAACTAAGGGTGGCTTTTTCTCGGGCAACTTATTTCTGTAGCACAATCATCATCACAGGCTGGTCTCCACGGAGGCTCCACAGAGATTTGATAATGAACATCCTTTCCAGCTGAACCTGGACCATAGAACAAGCCATTCCCCAGAAAACGCCACTTCCGAGAAAATTCGGTCCAATAGAAGACACCTTTCCTAAACCAGCACTTACTGTTAACACACCAGAGTCGACCCCCCCAGGTCATGAGCGTGGGGGCAGGGACCCCAGCCGCCCCAACGGCCTCTTACCTCCTTCGCGACAGGACGGGGAAGAGAAAATATCAGGAACCGATGGTCCGAAGGAGGCGACGCTTTCACCCCACAGGCATCATGGAGGTCAGCGCGACCTGGTCTGCTTGGGGGCCGACGCGGGCCTCCGAGAGGAGCCACGCGCGCGCGCACACACGCACGCGCACGCACTGTCCGTGACGGGTGCCTTCGCTCCGGCTTCCCCAGCTCCGCCCTCCTCCCTCTCCTACCGTCACGTCCGGTTCTCCTGGTCCTTGTCCGCCCTGAGCAAGACCACTTAGAATGGCCGGGCCGGACGCCCCCCCACGGACCCCTGGGCCGGGGTACCGCCCGCCTTCTGCCTGGATTGAGGGGGGCGTGGGAGCCCGTACGGCCCTGCAGAGATTGGGGGCGTGGGGGACACACCGGCCCACGCAGTGTGCTTCCCCACCCCGCCGTCTCCGGGCCAGGCTGCCTGTCCTTCACAGGGAAGTTAGTGATGAAACGGATGAAAAGAACCCGCTACGCATTTCAAGATTTTATTTTTTGCAAAGAAATCTCATTACATCCTGACCGTCGAGCCGCGTTCCCTTAATTCTCCAGGCGCCTTCTGAAATACGCGCAGGGTGCCCTGAATTCTCCCACAGTTTACCGTATTAAGAAGAAATACTGTGCAGATGAATTCACCAGATCAGGGGAGAGCAGTTTCCCCTTGATTTGTGTCTGGAAAATGAGAAAAACATCACAGCAGCGTCCGGAAGGACCGTGAATAAAGAGTGGAGGTGGGCATTTCCATCACCCATCTCACTTTTATGATGCCACCGAGAATTATGCTCTTTTGCATTTGTTACTAAAGGACAGAACAGATGGTAAAAGGTTAGTTTAAAGTGATGTCGACATTAAAATAACGTATGGTGCCTGGCCATTGTGTTCGCCAGGGACCTCGCTCGGAGGGCTGGATCCGTCCTTAGGAAAGGCGGGATGAAATGCAGGATTCTGGCAGGCTCTCCCCCAAGGAGAAGGTATTTGCCTAATTTCGAATAAACTTGAAACTTGGAGAAAAGTCATCATGTGTGGTTTTGAATTGCAAACGCCCTGGAGGTTTATTCCCAAAGAATTGAAGGGGAGGAGAATCCCACTGGACCTGCAGAGAAAAACCTGCCTCAGGACAGGCAGAGGCCCAGTCAGCTCAGGGGACACCGTCAGTGCAGGCTGGGCCCCTGGTGTTTCAACAATGTCTTCACTTGGCCCACGTGGCCTGTGCTGTGTGCCAGGCCCCATCACGCTGGACAGACACAGCCCTGCCCTCACGCGGTTCATGGACCAGAGGAATTAGATCTAAAAAAATGACAGCCTCTCAGTGCAGTATAAAGTGACAATTATAAAATGGGGGAAGAACAGGGTCTGTGAGAGATCCTGATGTAAGGACTTGGGGGGCAAAGAGAATTTTCAAGAATGTCCAGTTAAAATTGAGTGTTTGGTCTTGTCCACCACGGTACATGATTCCTGGACATGTGTGTACATACACACACACAGAAACACGCATACGCACATAAAACAGACATGTAAACACACCCAAACACACCCAAACACACACACCTGCAAACATACATATAAGCATACACACGTGTGCACGTGTGTGCACACGACTGGATCTCCCCTCCTCTTGCTCTAAGTCTCTGGGAAGGCGATGGCTATTCTGCATCTTAATGGCTTTGCCACGCCACTAATAAGGCCTCCCTGACCCTGTCCCCATGTTTCAAAAGATGCTCTCAAAACCCTTGGGATCAAGTTCTTCCACAAGGATGTAATTCTTCAGTGAAGTATTGCAGCGCTTTCTCCTTGTATGATATTAAACCCAGAGACCTTCCCAGGAAAACAGGTTGCAGACTCTCATTTCTGTTACGTTTTGGGAGTTTTGAGCTGCCTGCAGCAGAGGGAGAAGCTCTGAGTCGTGGCAGCAGACGCTTTGCCCCCACCCACCCCACGCTGGCCAGGACGCAGGCAGGCATATCTACACTTGGCTGTGACTGTGGCCGGCCAGGAGGCTGCGGCCAGTTTTCCTTACAATCCGACTCTCACCAGAGCCAGAGTTAGGAGCACTCCTTCACCTTAAATGTACTTGCGGCTTCCCCGCGGCCTCAGCTGGTCCTCACGGCCCTCACGTTGGCCCGCGATGCTGGGGCTTCTAGATTTTCATGCTGACAGAGAATCAGGGTTTTCTCAGGTTTTGTGTCCGTCATCCCGTCTGCTCTGCAGGGACGGCTCGCCTGTTCCCCCCCCCCCCAACTGTTGAGCACTAACGCTGCCCCACACCCTCCTCTGGGCCCTAGGAACACAAACGTGCTGTCTGTCCCCACGGATGGCAGGTGCAGGCCCGGCACGGTGAACACAGTAGGTGCTCAATCTCCCTCTTCCCTGAGCCCCGAGGGAGGAGGCTGAGGGAAGGGGGGCCCCCAAGGGGGCGGCAGGTGGTCGAAGATCCCAGGTGGGAGGGAGACCTTCCACCCAGCCCTGTGGCTACTGTCTGGGGGCAAAGAAACAGCCGCGAAATAGGGAGGGGGGAGAGAAGAGAGGTGGTCACCCCTCCCCAGGTGAAAACTCGGAGCAAAAGAAGGAGGAGGGGGACCACCCCCGGGTGTCTGCAGAGGCTTCTGGGGGCCCTGGGGGGCTGGGGAGGGAGTCAGAAGGGTTCTGCTCTAGAGACTCAGCGGGAACCCGAGGGGTGTGGTGTCACCTGGCCCCCAGGCCTCCGGCAGGAGAGGAAGGAGGCTTGGGGAGGGGCTGGCCCCCGGGAGGGGTGAGCTGATGGGACCAACAGCAGGACGGCCCGTCCTTGGCCGGCTCTTCACTGTGTTTATCTTGGGCTTCTTTGCCCAAATTAGGGTTTCCCTCCTTATGTGTCCTTATTACGCCTCGAAAGCCTGAAGCTGGCGCCGAGCTCCCCTGTGAAGAGGAGGGTTCCAGGAATCTCCACCCCACACCCCTGCAACTCCTTAAGGGACAATGAAAGAAAAGCCCCAGAATGTCGGCCCCACTGACGATTCGGTCCAGCCCCTTCTGCAGGTAGGGAGACTGAGGCGCAGAGAGGCTAAGGGTGGACGAAGGTTTCACAAGTAGTCCAGGATCAAGGGCAGAGTTCCCAGGTCTTGTCTCGGTCATGCTGCCTTCTTAGGAAGCTTCGAAGAGTAGAAGGGGAGGGCTTCCCTGGTGGCGCAGTGGTTGGGAGTCCGCCTGCCGATGCGGGGGACGCGGGTTCGTGCCCCGGTCCCGGAAGATCCCACATGCCGCGGAGCGGCTGGGCCCGTGAGCCATGGCCGCTGAGCCTGCGCGTCTGGAGCCTGTGCTCCGCAGTGGGAGAGGCCACAACAGTGAGAGGCCCGCGTACCGCAAAAAAAAAAAAAAAGAGCAGAAAGGGAGGCTGAGGAAGCTGTGCCCACTTGTGCAGATGGGAGACCGGGCCCAGGAGGCCTCTGTGTCTCCCCAGGGTCACTCGACCCGTGACGGGAATCTCAGACCCCGGGTGTCGCTCTCATTCCAGCTGGTTTTACAAATACACAGGGATCGCTGAAGTTCCGTGCTTTAAAAAGTCACCGTGGGCTTCCCTGGTGGCGCGGTGGTTGAGAATCTGCCTGCCAATGTAGGGGACACGGGTTTGAGCCCTGGTCTGGGAAGATCCCACATGCCGCGGAGCAACTAGGCCCGTGAGCCACAACTACTGAGGCTGCGCGTCTGGAGCCTGTGTTCCGCAAGAGAGGCCGCAGCAGTGAGAGGCCTGCGCACCGCGATGAAGAGTGGCTGCCGCTTGCCGCAACTAGAGATAAGCCCTGGCACAGAAACGAAGACCCAACACAGCCAAAAAAGAAAAAAAAAAAGTCACCGTGGCTCTAAGGCCCAGGACTAGAACATCACTTTAATTGCCTTTGAAAGTGATCATGAAATTATAACCGAATCCTACGTGACGCAGCAAAGTTTAATTTAAAAGCCCTTTGCCATGGCGCTGGGCAAGCAGCGAGATCCGGCCAGAATAAAACTGTTCTCTCAAGTGAACGGGGCAAACCCGGGGCTGAGGGTGCCGGGATCCACACGTCCCTCCCCAGCGCTTCCTTGATTCTTGAGCGTTACTTCAAGAGGCTTGACGATGTTTGTATTTCTTCCATTTTACTAAATACTTTCCACGCACAATGAAATTCAGCTTTCAATTATTTTCAACTAGGTTCTTGTAATGAGCAGAAAAACCCAGAATGTGATAGGGAAAGGCATTTGCTGTGTAACATTGACACTATTATACATCACCATTCACAGTTACTTTGAGTTTTATAAATCGTGAAAAAACCCCTCAAAGTCGTATGAATATTAATGAAAGCCATGAATATGTTCTTACAAAATTTGCCTGGTGGGGAAGAGTGAATTAGATGCTTCTCAAAAGTGCCCTTCAGGTTGTACCAAATTAACAAAGACAGGTAGCTACTTAATTCGGGGTAAGGGATGACAGAAGACATTATTGCTGACAGTGGGAACAGGGCAGAGTCCACTCCCGGCTCTCACTCAGGCAGCAGAGGCCCGATTTCCTTCTGGGGGGTCATCGTTCCCCACTGTGAGTGGTCCTGGGGAGCAGTCGGTCAAGACGCCCTGCCCTGCCCTGGGCAACAGGCGGGCCTATGAGCCGAGCTGGCCAATCAGCGTCTCCTCTCAACTGTGGATGCTGAGTCAAGAAAGAGTGGGGGTGGGAAATATGGCTGGAGCCCCTCCGCTGCAGGGCCATCTCCCTGTCAAGACCCAGGGCCCCGGAGCCACCTGCTGGCCAGCCTTCCCTCCCAGTCCGTCTGCGTGAAGAGGGGTAGCTGCAGTGGGTTCCCCCGTTGCATTCAGTCAAACCTCTGCCTGACCCAGATGTAGTCGGAGGGGCCCTTAACACTGCGCGGGGCAGGGAAGCTCTAACCAGAGGGCAGCGTCCCCGTGGTGCCCAGGCCCCTGCCTATGCCGCCTCCCCACGGAGGCCCACCCGACTTCTCCACCCTAGTGTGCGGTGCGGTTCCCTGCAAGCAGAGCCGGAGATGAGAGTCTTGTGTGAGTGGTCGCCTGGGCAGAGTCTGCAGGAGCTGAGGCAGGAGAGGAGAGATGCGGGCTGGGCTGGGGTCTGGCTTCAGCCCCATCTCCCGGGGGAGCTCTGGAGCCTCCGGGGGGAAGAGGTGGCCTCCGTGGGCCAGCCCAGGGTGAGGGGGTCCGTCCTCTGCCGAGGTTCAGAGCGCCTGCCACACCCTGCCTCACCGTCTCCCCAGCACTTCCATTGCAGCTTTTTCCTGTTTATGCCTCTGTTGACTGCTCTCTTTCTGTCTCCCCCACTGCACTGTCCAGGAGATGCTCAGGAGAGACGGTCACTTGGCTTGCAGCAAAGTTTAATTTAACTCAGCACCCAGCCTCGAGTGGTGTTTAGTCGACACCCGGTACCTGGGCAGCCTCCTGGAAAAGTGAGGGCTCTGAGAAGGAGTCTGGGCAGGTCTGTGGCTTCCCTGGAGATGCCTAAACTTGACAGCTAACGAGGGCTGTTGCTGCACAGAAAGCCAGAGTGGAGACAGATTTCCTTCCAAGGCCCCAGGCTAGGAATACACCTGTCCGTCAGGGAGCAGAGTCTGCGGGAGACACTGCCTCAGCCCGATGGAGGCAGGGATCCGCGGGGCGGATGGCTCTTGTGGGCTGCAGTTCACCCTCAGATCTGCTGCCCACGCTCTGCCTGTTGTCATTTCTGGTCCCCCAAATGAAGAGTCAAGCGTCTCGGCAGGAACGCTGCTTCATTAATACGTAATGTGTGTCCCTGCCCGCCTCTGGAAGGCCCTGCACACAAGTCTCTGACAAGGGATGACCCCAGACAGGATCCAGTCCTTGGAGACGGAGGCTGCAGCAGCCAGACCATGGCTGGGGCTGGGGGAGGCCCAGGCAGAGCTCGAGGCGGCAGGTCTGAGCAGGAGGACGGAGACCAGCCCCCAGACCCGGAAGGAGAGGAACAGTGTCGGGGGTGGGTGGGTGGGAATGAGGGCTATTTGAGGGACAGCGAGTGCGGGATGAGGCTGCATGCAGGCTGAGGCGGGGCACTGGGGCAGCCACCGTCCTGGCGTGTCTGCAGCCCACGGCACTCCAGCCAGGCGGCCCCCGGGAGCCTTGTCTCCCGCCCCAGCTGGGGCCATGGGTGCAGGGAGAGGGCTGCACCGTGTCACCAGGAGGCAGAGCCATCGGCCCCCAAACCTCAGGAACGTGGCCGCTCTCGTGGCAAGAGCAAGGTGGCCCTCAGCCAGCCGGCGTGTCCTGCTGGGGGCTGTCAGCACTGAGGGTGCTTCCATGGGGCTCCTGGAGCCCAAACCTGCCCTGATGGCTTGTCCAGAGTAAATGCTGGTGGGGGAGCACCCACTCCCCAGCCCCCCTCCACAGGAGGCCCACAGACCACATGGGGCCAGGCTGGCGGTTCCTCAACAGTGAAAGAGTCCCCGTGGGACCCAGCAATTCTATCAGGCGTCGGGCCCAGAGGACTGAACGGTGGTCGAAGAAGCACTTGTGCCTGAGCGTTTACAGCGGCCGAAAGGTGGCAACAGCCCACGACCGTCAACTCTCAACTGCTGAAAAGAGTAGCGGAATGTGGTCCGGCGCTGCAGTGGGACGTTATTAGGCCATAAAAAGGAATGAAGGCCTGACACAGGTCGTAGCATGCATGAACCTCACACACATGCTCAGTGAGAGAAGCCAGACACAGAAGCCCACATGCTGTACGATTCCACAAACATCCGGAACAGGCAAATGCAGGGAGACAGAAAGCAGAGTCGTGGTTGCCGGGGGGGTGGGGGAGGCTGTGGGAGGGGAGTGACTGCTTAAAGGGTCGGGGGTTTCCTTTTGGGGGGATGAAAATGTTCTGGAACAAGATGGTTGTGAATGTCCTAGATGTCACTAAGGGTACATCTTATGTTGTGTGTATTTTACCAAAATAAAAGAAGCTGGGGTGGGGGAGGCCCACTGAGGCTGTCACTCAGAAGGTTCCAGCACAGCCCCCTGACCAATGTCCAAGTCCCCAAACCTGTGGACACAGGTAGCCTGTGAGCAGCACGGGGAGACAGCCTCAGGTCCTAGAACGGCCGCCCTGCTGGGAAGCAGGGTGTCCCCGTCCTTCACTCCGGAGACCCCCTGGGTGGCTTGCCAAAGACTGGAAGACAGCACGGCCCAGTGGACCTGCCACGCCACTGGCTGTGAGGACCTGACGTGATGGTGACGGGGACCCAGATTCTGGCTCAGGATCTTTCGATTTAAGGCAAAAGGAGCAGCTGTGTCCTTATCCCCCGAGGGACTGCACCACAAACCCACAAACGCTACTGAGGGTCCTGCAAAACCTCCCACTTAGGCCAGAACGTCTCCACCTCGGCACTGTCGACGCTTCGCACCAAGCGTTCTCTGTCGTGGGGGGCTGTCCTGGGCAGGTAGGCCGTGGCCAGCATCCCTGGAGAGCAGGTTCCACACCGGACTGTGGCCACATCACCATTCTAGTGGTTTCCCTTCCCTTTCTCCCGGCTCACAAGCTCTGCAGCCCATCTTCCTGCCAATGCCTCATTCAGAACTAGACACGGCCTCTTACATTTCTTTCCACTCACCCGTCCAGGAAGGGTGTCATCTGCTCAGATCCAGAAAACGCATATATCTGGCTGATGCCAGGCTCTGAGCCTCCCTGGGGAGGGGGTGATCTCAGCACACGAATCCCGCTTTGGGGGGGGGTTGGCAGGGCTCCCTGCTCAGCGCCCCACCCCCAGCCCCCTCTCCACAGAGCCTTCTGTGGGCTCCTTCCTGGGAGCTGCTGGGGCCTCCAGGCAGTGACCACTCCGCTGATGACCTCAGCCCCAGCCAAGCCTGCACTGTCCATCGGGGGAGCCCAAGTGATGGCCCCACTGCCTCCTAAGGCCTATTATCGGTGGGTCAGTGACAGGGCTGCTGGTAATGGCCCCAAATGACTTCAGAGGACTGGTTATGACCATTGAGTCCATAGACACTTCGGGGGGAGGTGTTTGATGCACAGATGAGTGAAGGGACCCACACGGACCCCTAAATGGGAAGAGCCATTGCCCAGGCTGACGACAGCCAAGTGTCCTGTGTCCCGAGTCCAGGGAGATCGGCCAACGGGCTGCATGCAGCTGTTCTCAGGGCTCCCGGCAGAACTCACTGCTCAGCCAGGACCATGTAATTCTGTTCCCCATCCTCTCCTGATGCCCCCTTTTACCATGCTCCCCTCTGTCCCTCCTCCCCAACCATGCCGGCCTTCCTTTAGCTCCTTAGATGCACTGTGTCTGCCCCTGCCCCAGGACCTTTGCACAGGTTGCTGCTTTTCTGAGTTAACTCCTGCTCATGCTTAGGTGTTACCTCCACCCACACCTGCCAGCCTGGATTGGGTCAACTTCCATAGCACGGGCCCCTCTCTCTTCTTGGTAGCATTTGTCACCGTCTCCGTTTTATCTTTATTTGATTATTTGGCTAATATTTGTTTTCTCTGAGATTGCGAGTCCTAGGAGGGCAGTATGTGCCTGGCACAGAGAAAGGGCTAAAGGGTCACTGGATGTGACACTAGATGAAACTTGCAGGGGCCACGTCACAACCAAACAAATAACCAAAATGTTAGTCTAGTCTATTCTGGTTCTAAGAGTTCTGTTGGCAGGGGAAGGGTTCCGTGGCCAAATGCGTTTGGTAAACGTTGAGTATCACAACAAGTCTCAGAGAAGCACCCTAGGTGGGCGTGTGCTAAAGGCCCTGAGAAGTCCTGCAGGAAGGAGGTATGCTGCATCTCAGTTAATCCAGCATCTGCCAACGCAATCTGACTGCTGAACACTTCAGTCTCCCCCACCCGCCACCACCAAAACAGCCACTGTGATACCATGGTTGCTCCATGGGACACACTTTGGGAAAAGCATTTATGAAATAAACTTTCATAAAAATGGTCTATTAAAAATCAGCACAACGCAGTCCTAAATGAAATGTACCTGTGCTCCTCCTTACTCATGTTTTACAGTTATCCGATTTTCCCAAATAACTGAGAATTGCTTGTACTGCTGTTTTGCATAAGCTATTTAAAAAAAATAAGAGAGGGAAGACAGCAGAAGCAAGAAGAACTACAATTCTGCAGCCTGTGGAATGAAAACCACATTCACAGAAAGAAAAGACAAAATGAAAAGGCAGAGGGCTCTATACCAGATGAAGGAACAAGATAAAACCCCAGAAAAACAACTAAATGAAGAGGAGATAGGCAACCTTCCAGAAAAAGAATGCAGAATAATGACAGTGAAGATGATCCAGGACCTCAGAAAAAGAATGGAGGTAAAGATTGAGAAGATGAAAGAAATTTTTAACAAAGGCCTAGAAAAATTAAAGAACAAACAAACAGAGATGAACAATACAGTAACTGAAATGAACAATACACTAGAAAAAATCAATAGCAGAATAACTGAGGCAGAAGAACAGATAAGTGACCTGGAAGACAGAATGGTGGAATTCACTGCTGCAGAACAGAATAAAGAAAAAAGAATGAAAAGAAATGAAGACAGCCTAAGAGACCTCTGGGACAACACTAAACACACCAACATTCATATAATATGGGTTCTAGAAGGAGAAGAGAGAGAGAAAGGCCCGGAGAAAATATTTGAAGAGATTATAGTCGAAAACTTCCCTAACATGGGAAAGGAAATAGCCACCCAAGTCCAGGAAACACAGAGAGTCCCAGCCAGGATACACCTAAGGAGAAACACACCGAGACACATAGTAATCAAATTGACAAAAATTAAAGGCAAAGAAAAATTATTAAAAGTAATAAGGGAAAAATGACAAATAATATACAAGGGAACTCACATAAGGTTAACAGCTGGTTTCTCAGCAGAAACTCTACAAGCCAGAAGGGAGTGGCATGATATACTTAAAGTGATGAAAGGGAAGAACCTACAACCAAGATTACTCTACCCGGCAAGGATCTCAGTCAGATTTGATGGAGAAATTAAAAGCTTTAGAGACAAGAAAAGCTAAGAGAATTCAGCACCACCAAACCAGCTCTATAACAAATGCTAAAGGAACTTCTCTAAGTGGGAAACACAAGAGAAGAAAAGGACCTACAAAAACAAACCCAAAACAATTAAGAAAATGGTAATAGGAACATACATACTGATAATTACCTTAAATGAGAATGGGTTAAATTCTCCAACCAAAAGACACAAGCTCGCTGAATGGATACAAAAACAAGACCCATATATATGCTGTCTATAAGAGACCCACTTCAGACCTAGGGACACATACAGATTGAAAGTAAGGGGATAGAAAAAGATATTCCATGTAAATGGAAATCAAAAGAAAGCTGGAGTAGCAATACTCGTATCAGATAAAATAGACTTTTTTTTTTTTTTTGCGGTACGCGGGCCTCTCACTGTTGTGGCCTCTCCCGTTGTGGAGCACAGGCTCCGGACGCGCAGGCTCAGCGGCCATGGCTCATGGGACCAGCCGCTCCACGGCATGTGGGATCTTCCCGGACCGGGGCACGAACCCGTGTCCCCTGCATCGGCAGGCAGACTCTCAACCACTTCGCCACCAGGGAAGCCCAAAATAGACTTTAAAATAAAGACTGTTACAAGAGGCAAGGAAGGAAACTACATAATGATCAAGGGATCAATCCAAGAAGAAGATATAACAATTATAAATATTTATGCACTCAACATAGGAGCACCTCAATACATAAAGCAAATGCTAATGGCTATGAAAGAGGGAATCGACAGTAACACAGTAATAGTGGGGGACTTTAACACCTCGCTTACACCAATGGACAGATCATCCAGAGAGAAAATTAATAAGGAAACACAAGCTTTAATTGACACAATACACCAGATAGATTAATTGATATTTATAGGACATTCCATCTGAAAACAGCATCTTAACACTTTCTTCTCAAGTGCACATGGAACATTCTCCAAGATAGATCACACTTTGGGTCACAAATCAAGCCTCAGTAAATTTAAGAAAATTGAAATCATATCAAGTATCTTTTCCGACCAAAACACTATGAGATTAGAAATCACATACAGGGAAAAAAACGTAAAAAACACAAACACATGGAGGCTAAACAATACATTACTAAATAACTAAGAGATCATTGAAGAAATCAGAGGAAATCAAAAAATAGCTAGAGACAATTGACAATGAAAACAAAAACCTATGGGGTGCAGCACAAGCAGTTTTAACAGGGAAGTTTATAGCAATACAACGCTACCTCAAGAAACAAGAAAAATCTCAAATAAACAATCTAACTTTACACCTAAAGGAACTAGAGAAAGAAGAACAAAAAAACCCCAAAGCTAGTAGAAGGAAAGAAATCATAACAATCAGAGAAGAAAGAAATGAAATAGAAGCAAAGAAAACAATAACAAAGATCAATAAAACTAAAAGCTGGCTCTTTGAGAATATAAATAAAATTGATAAGCCTTTAGCCATAATCATCAAGAAAAAGAGGGAGAGGACTCAAATCAGTAAAATTAGAAAAGAAAAAGGCGATGTTACAAAGGACACCACAGAAATACAGAGCATCATAAGAGACTACTACAAACAACTCTATGCCAATAAAAGAGACAACCTGGAAGAAATGGACAAATTCTTAGAAAGGTATAACCTTCCAAGACTGAACCAGGAAGAAATAGAAAATATGAACAGACCAATCACAAGTAATGAAATTGAAACTGTGATTAAAAATCTTCCAGCAAACAAAAGCCCAGGACCAAATGGCTTCACTGGTGAATTCTATCAAACATCTTAGAGAAGAGCTAACACCCGTCCTTTTCAAACTCTTCCAAAAAATTGCAGAGGAAGGAACACTCCCAAACTCATTCTACGAGGCCACCATCACCCTGATACCAAAACCAGACAGAGATACTATAAAAAAAGAAAATTACAGACCAATATCACTCATGAATATAGATGCAAAAATCCTCAACAAAATACTAGCAAACAGAATCCAACAACAAATTAAAAGGCTCATACACCATGGTCAAGTGGGATTTATGCCAGGGATGCAAGGATTCTTCAATATATGCAAATCAATCAATGTGATATACCATATTAACAAACTGAAGAACAAAAACCATATGATCATCTCAACTGGTGCAGAAAAAGCTTTTGACAAAATTGAACACGATTTATGATAAAAACTCTCCAGAAAGTGGGCATAGAGGGAAACTACCTCAACATAATAAAGGCCATATATGGCAAACCCACAGCAAACATCATTCTCAATGGTGAAAAACTGAAAGCATTTCCTCTAAGATCAGGAACAAGACAAGGATGCCCACTCTCGCCACTATTAGTCAACATAGTTTTGGAAGTCCTAGCCATGGCAATCAGAGGAGAAAAAGAAATAAAAGGAATCCAAATTGGAAAAGAAAAAGTAAAATGGTCACTGTTTGCAGATGACATGATACTATACATTGAAAATCCTAGAGATGCCACCAGAAAACTACTAGAGCTAATCAATGAATTTGGTAAAGTTGCCGAATACAAAATTCATGCACAGAAATCTCTTGCATTCCTATACGCTGACAACGAAAGATCAGAAAGAGAAATTAAAGAAACAATCCCATTCACCACTGCAACAAAAAGAATAAAATATCTAGGACTAAACCTACCTAAGGAGGTAAAAGACCTGTACTCAGAAAACTATGAGACACTGATGAAAGAAATCAAAGATGACACAAACAGATGGAGAGATATACCATGTTCTTGGATTGAAAGAATCACTATTGTGAAAATGACTATACTACCCAAAGCAATCTACAGCTTCAATGCAATCCCTATCAAATTACTAATGGCATTTTTTACAGAACTAGAAAATCTTAAAATTTGTATGGAGACACAAAAGACCTGAATAACCAAAGCAATCCTGAGGGAAAAAAACAGAGCTAAAGGAATCAGACTCCCTGACTTCAGACTATACTACAGAGTTACAGTAATCAAGACAATATGGTACTGGCACAAAAACAGAAACATAGATCAATGGAACAGGATAGAAAGCCCAGAGATAAACCCATGCACCTATGGTCAACTAATCTATGACAAAGGAGGCAAGGATATACAATGGAGAAAAGGCACCCTCTTCAATAAGTAGTGCTGGGAAAACTGGACAGCTACATGTAAAAAAATAATGAAATTAGAACACTCCCTAACACCTTACACAAAAATAAACTCCAGATGGATTAAAGACCTAAATGTAAGACAGGACACTATAAAACTCTTAGAGGAAAACATAGGAAGAACACTCTTTGACATAAATCACAGCAAGATCTTTTTTGACCCACCTCCTAGAGTAATGGAAATAAAAACAAACAAAAAAAACCCAAATGGGACCTAATGAAACTTAAAAGCTTTTGCACAACAAAGGAAACTATAAACAATACAAAAAGACAACCCTCAGAATGGGAGAAAATATTTGCAAATGAATCAACAGACAAAGAATTAATCTCTAAAATATATAAACAGCTTATGCAGCTCAATATTAAAAAAACAAACAGCCCAATCAAAAAATGGGCAGGAGACCTAAACATACTGTTCTCCAAAGAAGACATACAGGTGGCCAAGAGGCACATGAAAAGCTGCTCAACATCACTAATTATTAGAGAAATGCAAATCAAGACTACACTGAGGTATCACCTCACACCAGTTAGAAAGGGCATCATCAGAAAATCTACAAACAACAAATGCTGGAGAGGATGTGGAGAAAAGGGAACTCTCTGGCACTGTTGGTGGGAATGTAAATTGATACAGCCACTATGGAGAACAGTATGGAGGTTCCTTAAAAATCTAAAAATAGAATTACCATATGACCCAGCAATCCCACTACTGGGCATATACCCAGAGAAAACCATAATTCCAAAAGACACGTGCACCCCAATGTTCACTGCAACACTATTTACAATAGCCAGGTCATGGAAGCAACCTAAATGCCCATCAACAGACGAATGGATAAAGAAGATGTGGTACACATATACAATGGAATATTACTCAGCCATAAAAAGGAACAAAATTGGGTCACTTGCAGAGACGTGGGTGGACCTAGAGACTGTCATACAGAATGAAGTAAGTCAGAAAGAGAAAAACAAATATCGTACATTAACACATATATGTGGAATCTAGAAAAACGGTACAGATGAACCGGTTTGCAAGGCAGAAATAGAGACAGAGATGTAGAGAACAAATGTATGGACATCAGGGGGGAAAGTGGCAGGGAGCAGGTGATGGTGGTGGGAAGAACTGGGAGATTGGGATTGACATATGTACACTAATATGTATACAATGGACAACTAATAAGAACCTGCTGTCTAACAAACAATAAATAAAAAATGACGCTCTGTGTTGGCAGCTGTGTGTAACATGGAGAAGTAGACCAATATTTTTCCTCCAGATGGTGAGGAGAAGAGTAATAGAAATGGTGTCTTGTTTCTCCTGTTTATTACTGGTGGTGATGATGGTGATGGAGATGGATAATGATGATGGTGATGGAGATGGTGGCAGTGACGGTGATGAGGGAGATGGTGACGGTGATGGTGATGATGGCCATGATGGAGGAGGTGGTGATGGTGTTGGAGATGGTGATACTGATGATGAGGTGGTGATAGTAAGCTTGAAAATCAAGTGGGCAGCTGACAATGTAACAGAGATGTCACAGAGCAAGGTGGATCAGAGTCAATTCTGGGTCCAGACTGCCTGGGTTCAAATCCTGGGCTTGCTATTTTCTCCCTTGTGATCTTGGGCGAGTTAACTTACCTTCCTCTCTGCCTCAGTTTCCCCATTGGTAAAACAGAAATACAAATAGTTCCTACCTCCAAAGTCTGGGTGAATTTTGAATGAGATCTTGTATGTGAAGCACTTGGACAGGATTTTGTCCATAGTAAGTGCTCAACAGAATTCTTATGAGCCTTGTGGTGAGGTCAGAGCCAGAGGCTGGATCTATAAAAACTTTTACTTTTACTTTGGTGTGATCATGTAGATAATTTCTAAAGTCATGGGGTAAAGGAATAAATGAGGGAAGAAAGAAAAAAAAATCCTCCAACTCTAGGATCTACAAGTCAAGTGAGAAAAACTGACTCATGCTGTAAACATAAACATTTAAACTGTGGCTCTGAGATAAAAGAAACGGTCGTTGTGTCCCAGGAGAAGCGTGGGGTTTGGAGAGACCCAACCTTTAAACATCCTGCTTGAAGAAGCCCTCGTGTTTAATCTGCCAACACTCAGAAAATGTAGCTTCATCTTGTAATCTTAGAAGGGTTAAGCCTGTTCTTATGATGCACGTGGCCCCAATGTTATTACACAATTCAATGGTTCCTTTTTAGAATAAGTGGGAAGAAGGCTGTGGATGAAGAAAGCCTACAGATTAAAGGACTCTTTCTTCCCCACATCTAAATAGCCCCACAATTGGATTAAACGTGACCCGGATCTCTTGTTGGGCACTTTTCTCGGAAGTTTTCACCCTGGTTAATTCCAAATAAATTAATGAGGTCAGTATTAGAAATACGAACACGTGCACATACAGACTCTCTAACAGAGGCAGACAGCTCAGCACAGGGAAGAAAATGATGAGAATTTCACCTCCTTAGGTAAGACCCATGACCCTGTAATGATACTCCCCAAGAGTCTCTATGTTTTAATTCCTTTCTGCCTCTCTCCCATCATCAATTCACTTAATCCACAGGGCAGGGGTGGGGCAGGGGGAGGGGGAGCATCTTTCGTGTATCCTTATCCATCTCTATGAGGCTCTGGAGCCGCTGCTCACTTCAAGTCATACCAGTTACCTGTGGAGCCAGCTCCCCAGCAGCAGCCCGCACGTGGCAAGGCAGCCGTGAAGATGCCTTTGGATGCATGATGAGACCACCCTGAGGTCCAAAGGAAAGCTGGCATGAAACGGAGCCCCAATCTGAGAGCTGCAGAGGACCACGGGATTTCTCCCCAGGGGACCCGTGGCTCCAGACATCTGCTGGAAAATCATAACGAGAAGGAGAACAAGCTGATGTGTTCAACTGTGGCAAACGGAGTAACGGTCCTTAGAGACTTGCCTTCCTCCAGCAATTGCTTCCCTACCCTAAGGGCATTGTCTCTTCCAATCTTTCCAATAAAACACACCTTTTCCACCTGAGAAAGCTGCCCCACTACATGGCTCCACTGCAGAGTATTTATTGATTGAGCCTTGCTTTGATGTAAATTTACTTCACTGAGAAGAGCACGTCTTGTTTTCTTAAGACTTTACGTGAACTGGCGACATAAATGCGATACATGTATTTATTCTCATGCTGCCAAATATTTAAGCAGACACCAAGGGATTTAGCAATTCGGCTGCGTACAAAACACACAAATTCACGGTGAGGATATTATAGCAACAATGACAAGCATGGGTTTAGGATGCAAATAGATCTGAGTTCAAATCCTCATTCCACTTATTAGTGTCCATGTGGACAGGTTTGATCTTTGTCTTACTCTCTTCATCAAAGGGATGACGGTACCTACTGCATCAAAACTGTCAGGAGGATTAAAAGGAAGATGTTTGTAATTTAGAATACTCAAGGAAAGTGCTCAAGATATGGTGGTTGCAACTTCTTCCTTCTCTTCCACCACCATCACCGCCATCACCACCTCCCCCTCACATTACCATCCACCTTCATCACTGCAGTCATCATCATCACCATCACCCTCATCAACACCACCACCAGGAGCACCACGACCACCACCATCATCGCCTGTGTTACCATTATCATCGCCTTCACAATCATCGTCACCATTACATTCATCACCACCATCATCCTCACCATCGTCATCGGCAGCACCACCACCGTCATCATGGTATGAGGGGCTCACCTGCCCCAAAGGGGGGAGAGCAAGAGATACAACGCACGAGTCACCTAACCAGGCTGAGAAGGACGAATGCACCCCAGGGGTATATCCCCCAGCTGTATCCAAGCATAACTGGGGGGCAACAGAATAGGGTATCGGAGTGTTTTCACAGCTTGAGACTTTGTGCTTCTCAAGAAGGATTCCAGACATTGTGTCCAGTATCACAAGCTGCAGATGTGTAACCTGCCTGTGATGAATTAGAATTTTCTGTATTTAGTACCTTGAGGCCAGCGTGTTTGCAACTTGGAGAGTGTCAGATGGTCCAGGGAAGAAATTCTCCAGGTGTTCGGGTGGTGAGTTCAGCCAACGGGCCTGGGACACTGGACGGAGGCCTGGCATCTCTGCTCACCTTGATGAGGATCTCATACAAGTGACAAAAGGCCCCAGGAAAACATCTCTGGATCCAGCAGGAGGCGGTGTGGGTGGGGAGCCACGGCCAGCGTGCTCACCTGGTGACACCTTCCGGGTGACCTGGGCAAGTGCCCTCACCTTACTGGCCCTTTATTTCCTTGTCTGTAAGGTGAGGGTTTGGTGTGACTTACACATGCCTCTCCTGCCTCTAAATCCTGCTTCTATGATGATACAAAATGCAAATTCCAGGAAAAAGAAACTGATGCACCTCAGCGGCAAGTGCGTGCTTCTGAAGCTGGAGACGTTTTTAGACCCGTTTTCCTGCTCCGGGTGACAGTGTAATCGGGAGTGACCGTCCTGTGGCATTCCCTGGATTTAACTCAGCTGGTCCCACCATAACTCCACCTGTGCTGTGGAGAAAGACCAGTCACCCTTTGGGGGTGGTGGTGAGAAAAGAGAACTTCCTGGGGATGGTGAGGGGCTGGAAGCCTGGAGCCAGCTTCCTGGAGCCTGGGACTCTGATCCCCACCCATGATGGTTACTTCTATATGTCAACTTTTTGGGCCACGGGGGCCCCAGATATTGGGTCAAACATGCTTTTGGGTGTTTCTGTGAGGGCATTTTGGCTGAGATGACCATGAAATTCCTGGACTTTGAGGAAAGCAGATTGCCCTCCCTAAAGTGGGTGGGGCTCCTCCAGTCAGAACATAGGACCAGCCTTCCCCAAGCACGGGGGGATTCTCCAGCAGACGGCCTTCAGACAGTCCACACGGCCAGCTCTCCTGTGTCCCCAGGCGGCCAGCCCACACTGCTGATTTTGCCGTGAGCCATTTCTTTGTGAGTCTCTTTCTTTACATCCGTCCACCCTACTGGCCTTGTTTCTCTGAAGAAGCCTGGATAACATGCCACCGTCTCTCCCTGCCACAATGGACAGGCAGATTGCACAGTGGGGTGGCTGCTGGGCGGGTGAAGCGCGATCGTCAACCTGCTGCTTTGGCAATTTGACGTTCAAAGATCGTGGGGGGATTGCGGCCTCCTGTTATGTCCAGGGTCCAATGGGGCAGGCGGCCCTGGTCAGTCAGGGAGAAGGACAAGTGGGCAGCTGGACATTTTGACAAGCTCAGTGGCCTCTCGTCGGCCATGCTTGAAGCCCTGTGAAGCCCAGTGAAATCCTCTGTGGGGGACGTCGGGGCTTTGAGGGGACGCACCCTTCAGTGCTTCCTCAGAGACGTTTCCACCCGCCAGCTCTGCCCCTGGGCAGTGCACAGAGGAGGCACCTCTGCACACCTCGGTGACTGATGGCTGAGTCGCGCCTCTGAGGAAGACCCTGGGAACTACAGGTGTGTTGGCCTACTTTTTTCCTTTATCAGTTTTCATTTTAGCACCGTAATAAAATTTCTGATAATCTAAACATGGCAGTAACTCTGCTCTATAAAAATGACTGTCTCCTCATGTTACTGCCGTCATCAGAGGTGCCGTAAAAACGCTCACGACACGAGGCAAGATGGTTATTGTATTAAAATGAATAAATGACAAAGGTTTTTATTACATGAGTGACTTTCCTAGGCATCAAGACGCTCTTTCTGTTGTACTCGCATAATGAACACATAATTCACCAGCACATTAGAGCACGGGCCTTGGAGTCTGAAGGCACAGTCACGGCAAATAAGTAAATTATTAATGAGATGTTATCTAAAAATAAAATCGCAAAGCCCCACCTTCCTCCATGAAGAAGGAAAAAAGAATTTCTAGTAACTCTTGAAGTCAGAGGAGTTGGGAAGGGACCTGCCGGCAGTACAGAACATGCTCTAGACCATGCGCGGGGGGGTGGCCGATCCCAGTCAGTAAGCTCCCTTCTCCTTCCCTGCCTCCCACCGAAGAGGCTGGAATTTTGCCACCATTTGCTGTCACAGCCTCCCTTGCAGCCCAGGGTGGTCTGTGACCAGTATCTGAAGGATGAGACGTGAAGGAAAGTCTGGAGGGGAAATCCTGGGATTCTTTTGCTTTCCTGACAACAAGCATGAAAAGATAGTTACTACTGTCATTTCTTGAAGTGGAGAACATGGCAGGAGTACTGGCAGCCCTCTTTCGACCATGAGGAGACAAAACCAACAGCTATGAGCACCACAGCACAGTGGTGGAGGGGCTCGTGGAGCACGGTGCTCACAGATGCAGTTTCTCATCCGACCCTCGCGAGCGTACATGCATGTGTATCTGCATCAGCTGATTCTTTCGTGAAGGAAATTAGGAAAGGCCACAAGCAAGCGGAGGGAGGGAGGAGGCCTCTACTTTCTACTTGGTTACTTTGTGGAACTTCAAAAGAATTTTCTAAGCATGTTCACATATTACTTCTATTTAAAATAGAAGGCCAATGATGGGCATCTGAGTGGGGGTAGAAGCTATTTTATTGTTCTTATTTTATTTCTCTGTATTTAAAAAATCTAAGGAATGTTTTAGATATATATATATTATTTATTTATTTATTTTGGCCGCGCTGGGTCTTAGTTGCCATATGCGGGCTTCATAGTTGTGGCATGTGGACTCTTAGTTGCGGCAGTGCATGCGGGATCTAGTTCTGCGACCAGGGGTCGAACCCGGGCACCCTGCATTGGGAGCGCGGAGTCTTACCCACTGGACCGCCAGGGAAGTCCCCGGAATGTTACATATTTTTTAAATAAACAACTCCTTTGCTGATAACCTTGCCAGCGGGTCACCCTCCCAGGCTAACAGGCATCATATGACCTTGAGGGGACCACGTACGCCTCCCTTGTGTCCACGCAGATCAGGACCCCATGCCTTCGGGCAGCTGCTCGGAACCCCGAGTTCATTACATTCGGAGCAATGGAATCAGGCCTCCTCTGGTTCAGGAAAAGCTAATGGGCATGGGCATGGGGATGTGTGGGTCTGTTTCAGGTACGTTACTACACGTGGCTCTAATGGTCCCAGACGGGGTGGCTTCCTCTGTCCCTCAGTTGGGCTGGGATCCCCCCACCGCACCCCCGTACAGCCCCCACAGTGAGTGCTTCCTGGGGACCAGGCACCGTCCAGGCATCTGTGCATCATGGCCTCACCTTTCGCCTGTCCACTGTCCCTGGAGGCACAGCTACTGCTGTCCCTGCCTGACCCACGTGGGCACGGGGGCCAGGGTGTTACCTGTCGTCTATGGTGACACCGTGGGGCGATGGCAGAGGGACAGCTGCCCCTCAGGGAGGAGGTGGGGTTTCTCCGTGAGGTCGTGACAAGGTGAGCCTGGGCCTGACCATAGCCCCAGACCGTGGTTTCAATGTCCTCTTCCTCAGTCACTAGAGCCCCCTTTGGCTGGGCCTGTGCCGTACAGCGAGGTGGCCTCCCCTGAAATGTGACGGAGCCGTACTGAGTTTGCTGTCAGTAGAGGAAACACACTCGATTTCAAAGACTTTGTATCAGAAAAAGAGACTGTAAAGTATCTTAGCCAATTTTTAAAATATTGATTTCAACTTGAAACAGCATTTTTGGAGACGCTGAGTTAAATAAAATACACTATTACATTTAATGTCACACCCATGCTCATAGCAGCACTATTCACAACAGCCAAAAGGTGGCGACAACCCAAGTGCCATCGCAGGCGGTGGATAAACAAACTGTGGTCCGTCCTGACAATGGAATACTATTCAGCTTTAAAAAGGAAGGGGATTCTGCCATGTGCTACAACATGGGTGAACCTTGAAGAGATTATGCTCAGTGGAATAAACCAGTCACAAGAAGAACAATCCTATATGATTCCACTTCTGTGAGGTCTCTAGAGGAGTCAATTCATAGAGACAGAAAGCAGAATAGGGGGTCACTAGGGGCTGGGGCCTGGGGAGTTAGTGTTCAGTGGGGACAGAGTTTCAGATTTGCCGGCTGAGAATGGTTCTGGAGATGGAGCGAGGTGATGGCTGCACACATTACAGATGTATTTTAAAACCACTGAACTGTGCACTTAAAAATGGCTACGACTGCAAATTTTATGTCCTATGTCTTTGACCACAACAAAAAAATCAACTGCACATCTTCATTTTTACTTTTTTTTTTTTTTTTTTTTTTGCGGTACGCGGGCCTCTCACTGCTGTGGCCTCTCCCGTCATGGAGCACAGGCTCCAGACGCGCAGGCCCAGCGGCCACGGCTCACGGGCCCAGCCGCTCCGCAGCATGTGGGATCTTCCCGGACCGGGGCACGAACCCGCGTCCCCTGCATCGGCAGGCGGACTCTCAACCACTGCGCCACCAGGGAAGCCCCATTTTTACTCTTTTAATTGTGGCTGGTAGAAAATGTGAATTACCTATGAGGCTTGCATGTTGTCTCTGGAGTGTGGCGTCCTGAGAGAGGGAGGCCCCATACCACCCGGCATCTCTCCCCACAGCCCTGTGGCGCTGTGGTTACTGGATTTGTGCCTGTGTCTTTGGGTTTGGGTGATGTTTGCTTCCTCGTGTCTCTCTCAGGTGCACGGTACCCAGGTCATAGGGGGCCCACTAAACGCTTGCAAATTTGAACTGAATTATAAGATTCTTTTCCTTTCCTCTTTCAAACCGCAAACCCATCCTAGGGATCACTGCAAGCACAAGAGTGGGGCTGAAGCACGGGCTCACAGAGGCAGGAGGAGGTGGAGCTTAGGCGGGTGGTTCTGGTGCTTTCACGACAGCTACAAATCCTAGAATGAAACGTGTTTGCACACGAGCCCAGTGCCCGGCACGTGGGGGCCCCAGAGAAATGGCAGCTGTTTCCAAGGCCCAGTGCCCTCGGGACCCTAAGTGACCTTGGGGTTCTCTGGGGAAGGCAAGGCTTGGGGGAGATGAGTGTGAAGACAGGATGGAGTTGGGGGGGAGATGGGGACCCCCAAGTCTGAAACAAGGTGCGGCCAAGGGGATGAAGGGAGGTCGGAGACATTCCCCAGAGAAAACCAGCAGATCTTGTAGGAGAAAGGGGACCCCAGATTCCAAGAGCCGGTGCCTCAGGAGTTTGACCCCCAGCCTTTCAAAGCAGGTCTGCCACGGCTCAAGGTCACAGAGTCAGATCGGTAACACGTGTCCCCAGCCTGGCGGTCCTGTCCCCGAGAACCCAGCGTGCGTTATTAATAGCTAAATAACCAAGCCCACCCCCGCCCCGTAAATGAATATGCATTTCATCAGTACAACTAAAATAGCTCCTTCAGAAATGTCTTTCCTCCTCTGAGCACACAGAGCTGGGGAGAAGGTTGGTAATTATACGTGTGTCACAAGCAGTCCCAGCCCGGCAGGGGGCTTAGCGCTTCATATAAATTATACCAATCAGCAGCGGAGGGAAAAAAACCCACAGGGGGATGGAAAGTGGTGCTTTCTCCCAACTGGTGTACACAGGTACTAGATCCTGGCGAAACAGTGCGGGGGGGGGAGGGGGGTGTCGTCATAACGTGAGAGTCGCGGTCCCGCTCGGCCGCCTTCAGAAACGCAGACGATCCTCTTGATGGCGTATTTGGAGGAGATGCGATCAGTCACGGGGTTAAGGGGGTCTCCAGGATACAAACGCATTTGGAATCTTCCTCGGGGTGGGGAAAGGATGACGCGCTTTAACACATCTGAGAAAGGAACAGCGGATGCAAATACCAGTACGCTCTCGGTCTCTCTCTCCGGGTCCCCCTCTCAGAAGGGGACAGTTTCAAGGCCAATGCTGTTTCCCTGCGGTTGCATCTGACACTCCTTCAAGTTCGCTCATCCTCAGTCCCTAACGGGCCTGGCCAAGATGCTCTGCAAAGGAAGGTCCTGCTGGGAAACGGAGATGAAGTCTTTGCAGGTCCAAAGACCCCAGACCTCAGAGGTGGGGCTGAGGACAGAGGAGGGAACCCAGAGGCCCATCGAGGCGGGAGAAGGCAGCAGGGGGCATCTGGGCGCAGCCACGGGGCTCCTGTTACAACGCCAACCTCAGGAAGTTCCACTGGGTCTCTCCCAACAGCTCTACCTTCTTCATCCTAAGCAGCCCTACCAGCAGAGGCCATGAGAAGAGGCTTCCGGGAACCCACGGCTATTTGTGTCGTTAACTAGGATGACACGCAAGCCTTCTGCTTGCATTATTGGGAGTCTGGGCACCTTCCAGTCCTGGGTCCCCAGGAGATGCCCCTGGGGTCTGAAATGCTCCTAGGCCCCTGCAGGACCTGGGGCCCTTCCTGCACAAGCTGCTGCTCTGACGTTGAAGTTTCTTATGGAAACAAGTGTAGGTGGCAGAGACGGGGGTTAGGAACGAGCCCAGACTCCCTGGTGGGCACGGACGGTGTGGGGAACCAGAGGGCAGCCTGTGGGAGAGGGTCCACAGGTCCCTCAGGCCGGCGAGGTCATGGCCGTGCCCCCGGGGAGTGACCGCACCTGCTGTCAGCTAGGAGAACTGCCCGTTGCCAAACTGCGATGGCCAGGGTCGTGCCCACAATTCTTCCAGACTCCACCAGCTCCCACCTGCCTGGGGACAGATTTCCGTCTTTCACCAGTGGCTCACCGACTGCAGGAAGCCAAGAGGTCACATTTGGGTTTAAACAGCCATTTGCATAAGTCCCGAGAAGCTGAGGGCATGGTTTCCATCTATAATAGCTGCTACTTTTCATGTCTCCGGTTGGCAAAAACATGGCCTCTGTTATTATAGAAATTAACATCTCACAGGATAAAAGAAAATAAATTCGGTGTTTAAGGAAGTGGAAAATAGAATTTTCCATCCTCTTTCGCTGAGAATCTCAGCCGCACGCTGCCATCAGAGCCGCTACTTTTGTGTTTAGAAAATCAGGGAGCAGCTGAGAAGGCTGCTCACTGTGCTGAGTATTTTACGCCCTGAACATTAGGGAGATGTTGTTATTGGGCCAATGATGGTGAAAGCAAACTTTTCAGGCTGGGAAAGTGGCCGCCCCTCCCGCAATAGCCTCCCCGCCCCTAGCTTCCTTCCTCCCAAGGCTGCTGCAGAAGAAGCTCCCACATCACAGCTCGGGCCCCCCACTGCCCTTCCGTGGGACTTGTGCTCCACGGCGAAGCCTCACCAGCCTCCGGGAGGACCCCCGGGGGCCGCCCTGGGAAGCCCCCAACTGCTCCCCAAATGGAGGTGCCTGAGTCCCTAGGTTTAGGTGACTTCAGGCTCCTCTGTGCCGAGGCCAAGAGAAATTGCTTCCGTTTACTCTTTTGTAAATGAGAGAAGTGGGAGTTTAAAAAGTCAGCACAGATATCCGAGGCAGCCAGGAGAACCAAGGACATCCCAGTTCCCAGCCCCAAACCTCCCCTGCTGTGAGCCTCCATTTCTGTCCGGGGTGTATTTTGCATTCGATAATCTGGGGTTAACAGTTTCAAAGACTTAGAATCAGAAAAGCAGTGTTCCTTCGGTTTATTTTCCTTCTAGCTTGGAATCCCCCGGCTGTGGCCTCCGAGGACGGAGAACGTAACCGCTAAGCTTTATGAAGTTCTCCACCCCGCACCCCTTCGCTGCAAAGATAGATTCCACTCTGGGGGGTCCAGCGGGGTCTTCGGGGCTCCTGAGTACCGAGGAGTTTGATTCCAGAAGTCCAAGAGTGAGGCCGAATTCCCTTGTATCTCGCAGCCTTCCTGCACTGATGGGGTCAAGGTCCGGTCAGGAGATCTGATTGTTCTGGAAGCAGCCGTGGGCCACCCTCCCCGCTCATGAGGACAGAAGCTGCTGGAACTGCCACAGGGGCCACTCCTGGGCCTGGACAAACACCCCAAGGTCACAAAGCGTGGTGCGCAGGACGTGTGGCCTCACTGCCCTGGGCGGGGGGTAGGGTAGGGGGTGACCTGGGTGTGCCGTGGCGCTGCGACCCCATCCATCATGGCCTCCCCTGGGAGGAGGTGTCAGGCCAGGAACCGCGGTGTTCGGGTCAGAAGGACTTCTCGGGTCATGTGGCACGAGCCCTTTCTGCCCCGAATCCTTCTCCGCCGCTTGCCCTCGGACACGCGCTATGTCCAGCTCACACATTCCTGTGAACTCAAGTGCACCCAGGCTGCAGAATTTTCTGGCATTCGATCAATTATTTCAGAGGTCCCGGGTTGCTGCAAAAGCAGGCACAGGATCCTCGGTTTACGGACTGGAAGAAATCCCAGTTTCAGGAGCTGCCCTCCCAGCGCCCGCACCTGTGCTCACACGGGCGTGGGAAAGCCGTGTGTGTCGCAAAGGTGCCCTGGGCCGCTGGGCAGGGAGGGCCCTGCGGGGAAGTGGGGGCCATAAAGGAGCACCGACCTCCACTGGGGGGGGGGCTTCAGGCAAAGAAGTGTCAGTGTTAATACCGCTCCACGTGCAGCAGGACCCCAGGGGTGAGAATGTGCTTCCTTCCAAATGTTCACTCGGGAGCAGATGCCTGGCCCGGAGGACCCGCAGACGCTGATTACATGCTCGTCAGCTGACACGGAAGATGCGCAAGCACTGGGATGAGCAGACCATGAACTAACGAGGGGACCACTTACAGACTCGCCAGCATCTGAGCCATGTATCTACCGGCACATCCTAGCCGGGCTCATTTTCTTATCACCGCCAAGCAGGGTTTAATTGCACGCTGCAAACATCCTCTCGAAACGGGGGCTCCGCCTTG